>NC_083338.1:6259166-7459166 GCF_019175385.1 Lycium barbarum | reverse complement strand
TCTGTATCCAAAACTATATTATATTAGTGTTTGCAACGAATACAAAGTTTGCAAAAATTTATTAATACTTTTTAAAATAGAAGACTTGTTTAAAACGAAACTATTTTTCTCTCTTTCAGACAAAATAATAGCAATATTTAAGCATCAGTTGATACTTTAAATTTTAATTCGATTAATTTAAAGGTGTAAAATATTCTATTGTTAATGTATGTAGATTGGACCTAAACAATACTTATTATTTTTATCAAATTTTTATTTGGATAATTCTAATTCAAATTATTAAATTAATTTTACATGTTTAAAACGAAACAAAGTAGAAATTTGATTTTCTATTTAAACGAAGAACTACTATTTTTTTAAATTTTTGGTGAATATTCTTGGTTTAGCTCATTTTACTTGTCATGTTGTCTTTTGCACTTTTTTTAAGGAAACGTCAATTAGAATTTTAATTTGACTAATTTACCTTATTTATTATTTGATCTCCATTTATGCTTGGTCCTATCTGACCTCTTGTCTTGTTTTTCCTCTCTTGTTCTCCTCTCTTGAGCCGAGGGTCTTTCGAAAACAACCGCTCTACCTTTCAAGGTGGGGGTTAGGTCTGCGTACACTCTACCCTCCCCAGACCCCACATGGTGGGATTATACTGGGCTTCTTGTTGTTGTTGTTGTATTATTTGATCTCCATTTAATATTATTTTTTCTTTTACGACATTAATCTCTTTTCACATTTATTAGAGTAAGAATAAAAATTAAAATATAAATATTTTAAGTATATTTATTTTAGTAAACATAACAAATAAATGACATGGCGGAATAGCAAATACAACAGTTAAATATTTAGATTAGATCTTAGGCTAATATAAGAAAAGAAAGGAAATTGTATGGTTTGACTACTTAATCTTTTGAAGAAAAGCAATAATATGGGGTCCACATTTTTTGCTGTACAATAATTTCATTTGCTCCCGCTAATGGGTTGATATGCATGTGGCAATGAATCCACCATTATTGATTTAATGGGAATATTTTGGAATTACATGAATATTGTTTGATTTTTTAATATGGGGTGCACACTTTTTTTTATATTACTTTTTTTTTAATATGCGGACCATTTTTTTTTTCATATTGCTTAATTTTTTTAATATGAGATCCACCTTTTTTTACATGAGTTTGGAGGATTTTTTTAAAATATATTTTTTAATTTTTTTTAACATGCGGTCCACTCTTTTTTTCCTTTTAAACATGAGTTGGGGACTGACGACGATCCATCCCCAACCCATGCTTATATATAGTACTAGATGGTCTATGCCCGTGCTGCGCACGGGCCCAACACTTCGGATTATAGTGTATCTATGTATATGTAATTGTGTTTAGATAATGGTAATATATATATATACACACTATATTCAAAATACGATTAATATAACATTGTAGTTTGTGCTCCGTATCTAGAACTTTATTTTATTCGTGTTTGCTACGAAAATTTATTAATATTTTTTAAAAGAGATGACTTGTTTAAAAAGAAACTATTTTCCTCTCTTTGAGATAAAACAATAGCAACATTTAAGCATCAGTTGATAATTTCAATTTTAATTCGATTAATTTAACGGTGTAAAATACTTATTGTTTTTTATCAAATTTTGATTTAGATAATTCTAATTGAAATTATTAAATTAATTTTACATGTTTAAAACGAAACAAAGTAGAAATTGATTTTTTCCTTATTCTAAAGAGTCCATTATTATTGATTTAATTGTTTGATTTTCTAAGCATTTGTTTTTTAACATTGTTTGTTTTATTAATATGGGATTCACATTTTTTTTAATATTGCTTGATTCTATTAATATGGGGTCCACGTTTTTTTTCCCGTGAGTTTGGATGTGGTCAGTAGGGCTGTTCACGATTTTGGTTAAAACCAAAACCAAACCGAAAATTTAACCAAACCGAATTAAAAAACCGACATTTGGTTTGGTTTGGTTTTAAATTTTAAAACCGATAATATTTGATTTGGTTATGGTTATATTAAAAAATAACCGAATAAATAATCGAACCAAACCGATAAATTATATACATAAATTTTATAATTATTTATATATATAATATTAGTTTTTCATAAATAATTATAAATATTTTATACCTTTTAATCATTAATTTTATTTCTGGTCTACTTATTTCATATGATTGTCTAAGGCCCGTGTTTTTAAGAATATGTTCAAGCCCATGTCTTTAAGTCTTTTAACTCTTTAAGTGTTAAGTGTAAACCTACTAACAGAAGCTCATGTTAGAGTCTAATGTCTTTAACTTAAATTTTTAGTCTTTCTTTGTCAGTCATTTGATTTTAGGTTGTTTCTTCTTCTTTTTTCGAATTTATACCTTTCTTTTTTTCTTGTCTGAATGGGTCCTAAACTTCTAATATTTTTCATATGAAAAGGACAGAGGTTGTAGATTTGGAGGTTCCTATAGAAGATACTTCGGTAACATTAGCATTTGCTGCAACTCAAGCACATGGTAATGTCTTAATACTTCTTCCGTGGATAATCCTCCTAAAAAACAGAAAAGAACAACTCCTTGTAGTCGAGACCCTAGCCTTGGGGATAATGATAGAAAAACATCTGAAGTTTGGGATCATTACAGAAAGTTTTTTTTAATAAAATGGGAGAATTGAGGGTAAAATGCAAGTACTGCCCCAAAGTTTGGGATCATTACACAAATTTTTTTTATTTCATATATTTTCATTTTAATTTTAGATAGTCTTTATGTTCAATTAATATGTATGTTTGTAACAACAACTAAAAGCTCCTATGCTCTACTTTATTTCCAGGTATGTATATTAAGATGACAAAAATGGTGCAGCCACTACTTAGTTAGTTTTAGCTTTATATGTAATAGTTTAACAACTTTGGGTAATTTGAGTACGACACTATCACTAATAGTAAAAATGTTTCTATGATGGATGTTCCACCTTAAACTATAAATAAAAGATTTTTCGTTTGAACAAAAAAAAAGACATGTCTTTTTCAATTTTTTAATGTTTACTAATAAGTCTCATGGCTGCTAGTCATAAATCGAAAAATTCAACCAAACCGAACCAAACCGACAATAACCAAACCGGGGGTTATTATTTTATTTGGTTTGGTTATGGTTTTAGACATTTAAAAACCGACTAAATTTGTTTGGTTATGATTTTAATCAATAACCGACCCAAACCGAACCACAGTTCCACTTTTTTTTCTTCCTTTTTTTTAAAAAGGACAACGGACGATGAAACATGGGTCTAAACTCATGCTTTATATAGTTTCTTCTTTTTTTATTTTTATTTTTTATATTGCTTGGTGTCGTTTAGTATGGGGCCCACCCTTTTGAACATTATTAGTTTGCATTATTTTTATATATATATATATATACTATGTTCAAAACACGATTGATATAACATTGTAATTTGTGCTCCGTATCTAAAACTTTATTATATTAGTGTTTGCTAAGAATACAAAGTTTGCACTTTTTTTTTTTGACATTATTTATTTTTTTAATATGGGATTCACTTTTTTTATATATATATATTGCTTGATTTTGTCAATATGGGATACTATGTTCAAAACACGATTAATATAACATTGTAGTTTGTGCTCCGTATTTAAAACTTTATTATATTAGTGTTTGCTACAAATACGCATGGTGTTTAATATGGGGCCCACAATTATTTTCACATTTATTAGACTAAGGAAAAAATGAAAAAGTAATTAAATTCTATCTTATTTTAATATATAAGTATTTTAAGTATGTTACTGTACAATAATTTCATTTGCTTCCACTAATGGATTGATACGCACGCAGTAATAAATCCATCATTATTGACTTAATGAGATACTTTGAAAATTACATGAATATTGTTTGATTTTTTAATATGCAGTGCACCTTTTTTTTTTGACATTATTAATTTGCATTATATTTATGCATATATATATATATATATATATATATATATATATATATATACTATGTTCAAAACACGATTAATATAACATTGTAGTTTGTACTCCGTATCTAAAACTTTATTATATTAGTGTTTACTACTAATACAAAGTCTTTTTTGACATTATTTTTTTTTAATATGGGGTTCAATTTTTTATTTTTTTTTATATTGCTTGATTTTGTTAAAATGGGGTTCACTTTTTTTACCGTGAGTTTGGAGATGGTGGGTTCCACTTTTTTTTTATATATATTGTTTGATGTTGTTTAGTATGGGGTCAATATATATGAGGCCCACAATTTTTTTTATGGGCATGTTTAATATGAGGCCCAATTTTTTTTTATATATATTATGTTCAAAATATGATTGATATAACATTGTAATTTGTGCTCCGTATCTAAAACTTTATTATATTAGTGTTTGCTAAGAATACAAAGTCTGCACTTTTTTTTTTGACATTGTTTATTTTTTTAATATGGGAATCATTTTTTTTTATATATTGCTTGATTTTGTCAATATGGGATACTATGTTCAAAACACGATTAATATAACATTGTAGTTTGTGCTCCGTATTTAAAACTTTATTATATTAGTGTTTGCTATGAATACGCATCGTGTTTAATATGGGGCCCACATTTTTTTTTAACATTGTTTGTTTTTTAAATATGGGATTCACTGTTTTTTTCAATATTGCTTGATTTTGTTAATATGGGGTCCACTTTTTTTCCCGTGAGTTTGGATGTGGTGGGTTTCACTTTTTTTTTAATATTGGATGTTGTTTAATATGGGGCTCACATTTTTTAATTTTTTTTTTTAATACTGGATGTTGTTGAATATGTGGCCCACAATTATTTTTTAAGGGCTTGTTTAATATGGGGCCCAAAATTATGGGATTCACTTTTTTTTTTAATATTGCTTGATTTTGTTAATATGGGGTCTACTTTCTTTTTTCCTGTGAGTTTGGATGTGGTGGGTTCCATTTTTTTTTAATACTGGATGTTGTTTAATATGGGGCCCACAATTTTTTTTTACAATTTTTTTTAATACTGGATGTTGTTGAATATGGGGCCCACAATTTTTATTTTTTTTTACAATTTTTTTAAGGCCTGTCTAATATGGGGCCCAAAAAAAAAATTATGTTGGTACAATTTTTATTTTTTAAGGCATGTTTAATATGTGGCCCAAAAATATGGGATTCACTTTTTTTTTTCAATATTGCTTAATTTTGTTAATATGGGGTTCACTTTTTTTTTCCCGTGAGTTTGGATGTGGTGGGTTCCACTTTTTTTTTAATACTGGATGTATTTTAATATGAGGCCCACAATTTTTTTTAATACTAGATGTTGTTGAATATGGGGCCCACAATTTTTTTTTAGGGCCTGTTTAATATGGGGCCCAATTTTTATTTTTTTTATGTTGGTGGGGGGGTCCACACACGGACGGCGAAAGAAGCACCAACCGGTGCTTCTAATTACTACTATAGAAACATGAGTTTCTATATAGTGGTCGCCAGTGCTTCGTCGTCAACAACACAAAAAAAAAGGTGTGGACCTCACCTAAACATCAATCAATATTAAAAAAAAAGTGTGGCCCCCAACTAAATCAAGCAATATTAAAAATGAATCTCATATTAAAAAAATAAATAATGTAAAAAAAAAAGTGCAGACTTTGTATTCGTAGTAAACACTAATATACTAAAGTTTTAGATAAGGAGTACAAACTATTATGTTATATTAATCGTGTTTTGAACATAGTATGTATATAAAAAAAAGGTGTGGGCCCAACCTAAACATCAACCAATATTAAAAAAAAGTGTGGGCCCCAACTAAATCAAGCAATATTAAAAAATGAATCCCATATTAAAAAAAAAATGTCAAAAAAAAATGCAGACTTTGTATTCGTAGTAAACACTAATATACTAAAGTTTTAGATACGGAGTACAAACTACTATGTTATATTAATCGTGTTTTAAATATAGTATGTATATAAAAAAAAAGTGTGGGCCCCACCTAAACATCAACCAATATTAAAAAAAGTGTGGGCCCCAACTAAATCAAGCAATATTAAAAAATGAATCCCATATTAAAAAAACAAACAATGTCAAAAAAAAATGCAGACTTTGTATTCGTAGTAAACACTAATATACTAAAGTTTTAGATACGGAGTACAAGCTACAATATTATATTAATCGTCTTTTGAACATAGTATGTATATATGTGTGTGTGTGTGTGTGTGTGTATATATATATATATATATATATATGCATAAAAATAGTGCAAATTAATAATGTCAAAAAAAAAGTGCACTCCATATTAAAAAATCAAACAATATTCATGTAATTTTCAAAGTATCTCATTAAGTCAATAACGATGGATTCATTGCCACGTGCGTATCAATTCATTAGTGGAGCAAATGAAATTGTTTTTCTTCAAAAAGTTAAGTAGTCAAATCATACAGTTTTCTTTCTTTTTTTATATTAGCCTGAGATCTAATCTAGATATTAAACTGTTGTATTTAATATTCCGCCATGTCATTTATTTGTTATGTTCACTAAAATAAATATACTTAAAATATTTATATTTTAAAATAAGATAGAATTTAATTACTTTTTTATTTTTATTCTTACTCTAATAAATGTGAAAAGAGATTAATGTCGTAAAAAAAAAATATACCAAATGGAGATCAAATAATGAATAAGGTAAAATAGTCAAATTATAATTCTAATCGACGTTTTCTTAAAAAATCATGCAAAAGACAACATGACAAGTAAAATGAGCTAAACCGAGAATATTTACCAAAAATTAAAAAATAGCATTTCTTCGTTTAAATAGAAAATCAATTTCTACTTTGTTTCGTTTCAAACATGTAAAATTGATTTAATAATTTTAATTAGAATTATCCAAATCAAAATTGACAAAAAATAATAAGTATTTTACACCTTTAAATTAATCGAATTAAAATTGAAAGTATCAATTGATGCTTAAGTATTGTTATTGTTTTATCTCAAAAAGAGGAAAATGGTTTTCTTTTAAACAAGTCTTCTCTTTTAAAAAGTATTAATAAATTTTCGTAGCAAACACGAATATAATAAAGTTTAGATACGGAACACAAAACCCATGCTTCGTGTATATATATATATATATATATATATATATATATATATATATATATATATATTATCACTATCCAAATACAACTACATATACATAGATACACTATAATCTAAAGTGTTGGGCCCGTGCGCAGCACGGGCATAGGCCACCCATGCTTCGTCGTCCGTTTTCACTGAAAAAAAAAGTGTGGGCCCCAACTAAATACCAACCAATATTAAAAAAAAAAAAAGTGGAACCGCCATCTCCAAACTCACGGAAAAAAACGTGGACTCCATATTAACAAAATCAACCAATATTACAACCAATATTAAAAAAAAGTTTTAATATTAAATGTGAAAAGAGATTAATATCAAATGGAGATCAAATAATGAATAATGTAAATTAGTCAAATTATAATTCTAATTCACGTTTCTTTAAAAAAACATGTAAAAGACAACATGACAAGTAAAATAAACTAAACCGAGAATATTTACCAAAAATTTAAAAATAGCATTTCTTCGTTTAAATAGAAAATCAATTTCTACTTTGTTTCGTTTCAAACATGTAAAATTAATTTAATAATTTGAATTAGAATTATCCAAATCAAAATTTGATAAAAAATAATAAGTATTTTACACCTTTAAATTAATCGAATTAAAATTAAAAGTATCAATTGATACTTAAATATTGCTATTGTTTTATGTCAAAGAGAGGAAAATAGTTTTTTTTTAAACAAGTCTTCTCTTTAAAAAGTATTAATAAATTTTCGTAGTAAACACGAATATAATAAAGTTTTAGATACGGAGCACAAAACTCATGCTTCGTGTATATATATATATATATATATATATATATATATATATATATATATATATATATATATATATATATATATTATCACTATCCAAATTAACTAAATATACATAAATACACTATAATCTAAAGTGTTGGGCCCGTGCGCAGCACGGGCATAGACCATCTAGTATAGTAGAAATAAATATAACAATTAGAATATTCCAGATAATGTAAGTCTGTTTTTTATAACGACCATGTGAATTTTCTAATCATGAAACAAGAACTAATCGGCCCAAAGAAAAATATTTCTGAGAATTCATATATAAGTTAAATCTCAAAAATCTTAGATTCTTGTGAACAATATTAAAACAACTCTCATACAATGAAAATAAAGGATACAAAAAACGCAATTACCTATTTAATCAATATATTGTCACAAACATAGGTTCTCAAGTAATAAAAAAAATCATATCGGAAACAACATGAGACCTAATCTCCAAATGAGTTCAAAATAAATATGAGGTGAAATAATTGAAATCATGATGAGTAAAGTTAAGTTGTTTTAGCCAAGAATCTGCAGCACTTTGAAGTTTGAAGATCATTAAATTTTACATGGCCTTGTTTATCCATACATCATTTTGTATCTTGTAAGATGCTAGCCCAAAAGGAGAAAGAGGAATTCCACCATTTTCCCTCCTATTTAATGAAATATCTTCTCTTGTTTCATCGTTTAAGTTCTTTGCTCGTAAAATAATATTTATATGATGTGTGTGTATATATAGAAAGAGAGGGGTATGAAAATTTATATAAAGATTGGACAAGCATGTATACTTTACCAAGCTAGCACGGAATGTGCACGACAAACAACCATATGCCTCGTTTATGGACTATTATCAAATTTAAAATAATTTAAATATTTAAAAATATTTTAAATAATATAAGCCCGCTTTTATAATAATCATGAAATGAAAACTTATCAGACCTATTTCTTTTGTAGATTTCTTGTTATTTTATTTAGGGAATTTATGGCATTTATTTTTAAGAATAAAAAATAACTCATAAGGCGTATGCGCGAGTTAGTAGATTAATACTTAATAGATTAAATCGTAATACTGTTATTAATGTTTATATTGTTTTCAACGATTAGCTACTTACTTCTCTAGAATTGAAAATACGATACGTTTTTTTTCAATAAAACAATTTCAACTGGTCGAAACTAATTGCATAAAAATCTATCACAGAAAAAGTTACAAGATTTTTGACAAAGTTGCACCAAACAAAATTTGAAAGGTGTCAAAATTATTATAAAATATTAGATTATTGCACTATGAATTTGAAACATATAATAAGAAAAAAGTTATGCCCATGTGCGTAACAAATTCAAGTCAACCATTTTATTTATCTTTTCATAATTAATGTACTTGAAATCTATTTAATATTTTGTAATCCAGATAGATGCATAAATCAAACCTACTTAATAATGTAATATTTAGTCTTTTTTTCCCACATAATATACATCTAATGATTCCATATACATATGTATAAGTAAATTTTGGATGAACCTCTGACGGATTTTATTTTCTAGCTCGTGAATAGAGTATTCCTTTCTCAACTATTGTAAAAAATAATACACACATATATTATTGGTTGGACGCATACATTGAGAGTGAACACCTTTTTTTTGTTAATTATAACTCTTCAAATATAACAAAAAATGTCAACAACAATAACATACCTAATGTAATCACACAAGTGGAGTCTGGGAAGGATAGAGTGCACGCAGACCTTATCCCCTACTATCAGTGGTGGAGCCAGAAATTTGGCGAAGGGCGTGCAAATTTTCTTCTCACTTGTCTTAAGGGCGTACGAAATTAAATATATACTCATATGCTAACATTTAATCTATGAATACCGTATAATTTTTCGGCGAAAGGTGTGCACCTGACCACCCTTCACCTAAGGTGGCTTCGCTCATGCTTATCATGGAAGGTAGAGAGACTAGTTTCGGTAAATCTTCGGGAAATATAACAAAAAATGTATCAGCGAATAAAGCTTCACTTCATTTTTATTTTTTTTAATATCGTTTGACAATGAATATCAACTTTTCTACCTATTTGTTATAGAGTGATAATATTTTACTCATAAAATAAACTACAATAAAAATAGAAAATATGGTTTAAAGAATCCGTGCCTTTGCTAAGGCCTTTTGAATTTCGAGGCAACACAAATAGTTAATTTTGGGATCTCTATTTAAGTTATAGTTGCGATGCGTAAAAACTTGCATATCTTGTCATCTTAGAACCAAATCTAGGCATACGCGAACAAAGTTACAAAAAACGGCGTCTTTAGTTTGTCATATCAGACTTCTGACATTTTTGTTAAAAGTTTAGCAGGCATAATTGTTGAAACTGAAAATAGTTTTATGAAGTTTGAACTACCATTTTCATCATTGCCAATGTTCTCAAACTTTTCCAACAACACCTACTATTTGATTTAAACTCAATTATCATATTCAAAATTCAAGACTCACTTCTTCAAACTTGTATGATAATGATGTTATTATGAAAACCCTTTAATTGGCTATGGATGCAAAAAAATTGAAAAAGTGATTGTGCCTTAAAATGACGCTGTGTAAAATAGGCTGTCTGTGCAAATTTTCATGAATTTCAAGGATCATTCACACAAATGCCCTATTTTGGGTCATCTTTAATTTTTGGCCCTCAGTTTGTGTTCTTTAATTTTTGTCCTTCGGCACTTTTGGCGTGACATAACTCTAGATTTCGCTCGACATATGTATAATAACATCCCACAAGTCATGTCAGGCACAACAAAACTTTCAATACTAAACATAATCTGAAAAATACTACACGTCTTATGTTGTATAACTTAATTCATACAGAACTTGTACCGAGCGAAGAAAAAGTTCAGTTTTGAAGATAAAAATGTTACAGAACTTATGCCGAACAAATCAGGTCTGGATATTTTCACTCAACTAGTTTTAGCGTACATGTGTTGCACGTGTGTATCACGTCAATATAAAAGATCGTATACATATATAACATAACAATTGAATATGCAACATTGTATTCATTTAAATGGCAAAAATATGTGTTATTTCAAATGTAACATATAATTGTTCATATACAAAAATCACCTTGCGGCAAAAATAACTCAACTTCTGAAATTGTTTGCCAATATGCTTTATTTATTATCGTTGCATATCACAAACATATTAAAAACCATTTTAAATGGCATCCTTTATAGGCTAAAATTGAATCTTAAGGTTCAACACGTGTTTGGAGACTTATTGGCCTATTATTATTTTGCATGTATAACGTCATTGTGAAAATGGTTTTCTACCATATTTGTATTATTACATAAGCATTTTAACATTCAAGTTTCTCAATAATATGATGGATGGGTGCATTTTCCTTCAAAATCAACCTCGCATACAAAATGGAAAATCACAAAAGAAATTATAGTTTTTATAAAATAAAATCTTAATTCATTTAAGGTGCTAATTTTTTTTTTTTTTTGGGTAGATTGGCTTTTAAGAATACTCTTAATACTCATAATTTTAGATGGCCAAAATGATTAAAAAGTTATAGGTAGCCAAAACATATGGACCACAATGTGTGTGCGTGTGTATGTATTGTGGTCCATGTTTTGAAAAATATTTTTTCTTCCTTAGAGATTTGGAATGAAGAAATTCGTAATTGCCTGGAAAAGAAACGAATAAGTGATAATGTAAAGTCTAAAATGACTAATGTTGAGTGGATTTTTCCACAAATAATTTAATATATAAAATATCTGCAGAAAGTTTGAATAGAAAAATATGTAACTGTCATTATATATTTTATTTAATGAGGCAACTATTAAAATCAATAGTATACAAAATTTAATATACAGTGGAGTTTGCTTATCCTAATAAATTTGAAAATGTTCGAAATCCAACTATGTTAAAATAGTAAAATATCATATGATAAGGGAAAGGAATCCTAAATCTAAGAAGAATTGAAAGTGGGCTGAGAAAAAGGAGTACTTAACTGGTATGAAAGAAGTCCAACATTATAGAAAGTTAATTAAAAATGTTTATTATATTTCATATATTAGGGGAAATGTTATAAAGCTTAGAAGGTTATTTTAAGTGAAAGATTTAATGACTATCCTCCCCAAATCACACTTGTTGGATTACACCGGATATGTTGTTATTGTTGTTGTTTTAAAAGGCAATGATATTTCGCTAAAGAACTTCTAATCTTGATTTTCATAGGAGAATATATTTAATAAAATATGAGACACATATAGGTCATGTTGCCATATCTCGGACACCTAATATATACTTACAATATTTTAGTTGTTCTCTTTTGCCACTTCGTGTGTTAAGTAAAGATGTAAATGTATAATTTTACAGAAAATGTAGCTAAATACAAAAAAGAGTTTTTATTACTTCAAAAAATACATTAATGACTTGAAAGTGTTCTGAATCAAAAGCAAAACAAAAACTTAAGCAGTTTTACCTAAAGGAGATTTGCATATATATATATATATATATATATATATATATTAATTAACCAACATACTTCGTTGTAGGAAGTTACTCATACACTAACAATCTAAATTTTTAACACAAAAATTAAATACCAAAAACGAAAAAGCTAGAAGAGTAAAAATAATAGTGAAATCAAAGCAACTATACCTTCAGGATTCAATCCATGTATTAATTGACTCAAACCTTCCAACACCTCATTGTTAAAAATACACCACAATCACATGAAAACTAAGCAGTTGAAAAAAGAAGAAAACACTCTATGATTCATCCATCCTTGGTATCAAAGAGTTTGCCTTAATTTTTGAAAAAAATTCATGTATGTAATGCTTAATGTAATTGTGTATTCAGATAAACTGTTCAATAGAAAATACAAGTTGTAATCACAATTCAATGTAAAACTCACAACTCCACCCTGGTAAGAAAATTACTTAAAAAAATTGCATTTTCCAAACAAAAAAATAATAATTAAAAGATGTATGGATCAGAGAGCATTTAATTAAAGCGAATACAATGATAGATATGAGTCGCTGTAATACCTATCAAAATGTTGACAGTCGCAATTTATTTCCAATAATCGCAAAGCAATTTATGATAAATAATGTGGAACAATAGCTTCTTTATAAAAATATTAGATTTATTCTTTTTCTCCGTGGATTCATCAAGGAATTTAAATTCCATACAAACTGAAAAATACGATTGCTCTCCAAAAAAAAAAAAATTAGGATAGGAGTCAAAAACTCCTCGGAATGAATTTGGATATAAACGAATTAGGATACATACGAAGGTAAAAGTTTGCCAAAATATAGGCAGTCTTTATTTCTCAAAAAATATATATTATTAGTGTTAGAACAAAGTAAGGACTCATACATCAGGTTTTATTTTGCCAACAATAAAGGAAGTTCTTTATTTTTTCAAAAATATACTATAATTAGAGTTAGAACAAAGAAAGGACTCCTACGTCAGCTTCTATTTGCCAAACATAATGATTATCTTTTATTTTTGCAAAAAATATATATTATTAGTGTTCTTACAAAAGGTAAAAAAGACGAACATATATATTTCTTAAATTCAATTTTAGATTGCGACTCAAACTCCACAGTCATTAGGTATTTATTTGCGATTGAACTGCTAGTAATACTAATCTAAAGTGGACAAAGATTTAATCGATCTGAAAATATTAATTATTAGACAAATTCCTACTAACATTATTCTAAATGAGCAAAGCTTTGGTGCATTTCAGGTCTTAATTATTAGGTAAAGGTCTAAATATTGCAATTCTAAATAATAGACATATTCCTACTACATAATTTTAAATGAGCAAAGCTTTAGTTAATTTCAGGTCTTAATTATTAGGTAAATGTCTAAATATTACAATTTTGTCTGAGGTATTATTAAGTTTTTAAAGAAAAATAAAATATAAACACAAAATAAAATAGATTACAGATCTTTCTAAACATCATCTTTATACAAGAACATCGTGTTGCAAATTACATAATTGAAGAACTTTTAGACTTACGAAAGGAAAAAATATAATACAATGTAATGAATTTTCGGTAAAGAGATTGTATTACCCGCAATAGTAATATAAAAGAGGAACCAAAGAAAAGCATGATCATATGCAACAATAAAAATCAATTAACAACTTTAATGAGGAACCAAAGAAGATCACGATCATCTGCAACATTAAAGAACAATTAACAACTTTAATAAATCACATTACAAGGAAAAAACTAATTAAATCGAAACCCAAAGAAATAAAGTTGCATCTTATATTCAATTAATTTGATCATATGCATAAATGAATAAGCATCCTACGCATATAAGAATAAGAAGAAATATATATACAAAAAGGAAGAAGACATTAGGACCATGCGTCACTAACTAACATGAGAATGCAATATGCCAATGAACTCTATATATAGAAGAGCAATAGGCGGTGGAGAATTTTATACATGGTAAGTTTTAATTAATTTCAAAGTGTTAAATATTAGGGTTTCTACCTATGTCAAATAAGGGATGATTTAATAAGATGTTTTTTAATTATTTTTAATAAGGTAAGTTTTAATTGATTTTAAAGTATTAAATATTAGGATTTCTACCTAATTAGTAAATGACTATATTATTTATTATCAATATTTCTAAAACCCTTCACACTTGTAATATAATATAGATGAGCAGCAAGGGGAAAAAAGTAAAAACCACATATATGATGGACAATAATTAAAGACTTCGAATTTGAACGTATAAGCCCAAATACTTTCAAGCCCGTTTACTATATTTTTAGGCCCAAAATCCAATAAATTTCAGCCCAATATTTATATTTAAGTCTAAACCCTAAACCCCTTTTCCAAAATCCCAGAATTCTCGCTAGTCTCTTACGAATTCTTCAATTTTTTGTAAGTTCTTTCTTTCTCTTTTACTTTCCAGTTATTTTTCGTGGATATTATTACAATAACTTCAATTATATTATTTTTTGTGTTTTTTTTGGGTGATTTTTACTGCTTAATTTGCACTGTTATAAGCTTGTTTGGGGATAATGGCTTGATATAGAATAATCTTAGCTAATATGGAGTGAAAAAAAAAAAAGAAACAAAGAAAAGATATGGGTTTGTTAAAAAGATAAGTTTTTGTTACTTATATCAAAGAAAAAAAGATAAATTTTGTGTTGTAATTTGTAAAATTCAATTTTTGTTTTTGTATTGTTAGTGTTCATTTCAATTATATATATATATATAATTTCTTTTGTTTTTTAGTAATTTTTACTGCTTAATTTGTACTGTTATTCTCTTGTCTGCTGATAATGGCTTGAAATAGAATGATCTTAGCTAACATAGAGTGAAAAAAGGAAATAGAAACAAAGAAAAGATAAGGTTTTGTTACTCGTCCAAGGAAAAAAAGTTTTTTTTTTTTTGGTTATATTTTTAGTGTTCAGTTCCCTAGCTTAAATTTGTCAACTTAATTTTTTGTTGTTGTATTGTTAGTGTTCAGTTCCTGAATTGAAAGTTGTGTAAACAATTGGGGTTACAAATATGGATTGAAAAAAGGAAAATGAAACAAAGAAAATATATGGGTCTGTTAAAAATCCAAGTTTTTGTTACATATCGCAAAAAGAAATATGTAAGTTTTGTTTGGTGTATTGTTAGAGTTTGGTTCCTCGGTTGAAATTTGTGAAGTTCAGATTTTGTTTGGTGTTTTGTTAGTGTTCAGTTCCTGGATTGAGAGTTGTAAATTTCAATCATTTACTTGAGCATCATTGTAATGTTTAAACAATGCGTTACAAATATGGAGAGAAAAGGAAAAAAGAAACAAAGAAAAGGTATGGGTTTGTTAAAAAGATAAGCTTTTGTTACATATCACACAAAAAATGTAAGTTTTGTTTGGTGTATTGTTAGAGTTCAGTTCATCAGTTGAAATTTGTGAAGTTCAATTATTGTTGTACCATTAGTGTTCAGTTCCTGGATTTAAAGTTGTAAAATTTCAATCGTTTACTGAAGCATTCTAGTGACTAAATGGTGGTTACAGAGATAGAATGAATAGAAAAAGAATAAAAAAAGATATGGGTCAGTGTTATTAAAAGCGAAAAGCGCAAAAAAGCTCTAAGGTCAGCAGGGGCTTTGCGCAAATAAAGTGTGGGCTTTAAAAAAAAAAGGCATAATGATGAATAAATACAAATATACATATGTTTAGTCCAAGACTACTAATAATAAGCATGAACAATAAATATATGGACAAAGAAATTGTAAAAACATTACGATAAAGTGAAATATCAATTATCTAGTGTCACCTCTTCAAGAGAGGCTCATTGTCAAGGAAAGTATATCTTAGAGCCTTGTTGATGACACTGAAGCGCAAATAAAGTGAGGTGAAGCGCTCAACATGTTTTGAGCGTCGCTTCAGGGCTTAAAGCGCGCCTTTGACAAACACTGATATGGGTTTGCAAGTTCTTTCTCTTTTTTCTCCCGTAATTTTTGGTGGCTGGAATTAAGGAAACCTTAATTTTTTGTTGTTGTATTGTTAGTGTTTATTTCCCGTGTTGAAAGTTATAACTTCCATTCATTTACTTGAGCATTCTTGATCTTTAGTGGGTAAACAATAGGTAACAAATTATACCCTTTTCATAAATAGTGAACTTGGTTGTTGATAGTTTTATGTTTGATTTCAACCTTCCCGGATCAATCTCCTTTATTTGAGCCTGTGACAGGTAATTTGAGCTAGTTAGTCGATAACTCTAATATTATCTTTTCTCTATTGTTATCAGAAAGTCTGAGTTGTATGATGGTTAAGAATGAATTAGCCATGATGAATCCAGAGAATGATGAGGATTTTGACCCAGAAACCGATTCCGAATCTGGATCGGGGGAAGAAGAAGAAGATCAGCAAGTTGTAAAGTTGGCTGAACCTTCAAAGACCGCTGTATATAACAAGGACGGTTTGCTTGAAAGGCTGAATGATATCAGTTGGCCTAACAATTTGGATTGGACTCACAGGCTTAATATTGATAGGGAGGAGCAAGAACAGGTGGACGTGAATGATGATCTGGTGAGGGAACATGCTTTCTACATGCAAGGGTTAGAAGGCATACGCCAAGCGTACATCAACTTTCAGTCAACCGGCGAACCATTCCTAAGGCCTGCTGATTATTATGCGGAAATGGTGAAAACCGACACTCACATGGAAAAAGTTAAGGGCCGACTCTTGGCTGAGAAGAGAAGAATTGAGGAGTCCGAAGAGAGAAGGAAGGCGAGAGATAACAAGAAACTCGCCAAGGATATACAAGCACAGAAGATGAAAGAAAGAACTAAGCAGAAGAAGCAGGAGATTGAGTCGGTTAAAAAGTGGAGGAAGCAAAGGCAGCAAAGCGGATTCGATAAAGAGGATGCTGGCGGGCTAGATTTGGCTTTTGATGGAGGAGACGTTAATAAACCCTTTCAGAGATCGAATCATAAGAGACCTGGTGTATCTCCTGGAGATCGTTCAGGGGGGAGGGCGAACTTTGGTGGGAAAGGAGGGAAGGGTTTTGACAAAAAGAGGAAAAGCCGGGAATTCAAGGACTCCAAGTTTGGATTTGGTGGGAGAAAAGGGTTGAAGAAGCAGAACACTGCTGAGACTACCAATGATTTCGGAGGAAGCCACAAGGGTGAACGTTTTGCAAAAAACAAACGGGTGAAGAGATGATTGTTTCTTGCTTATTACTTGCTGGTTTTTGTTGTACTAGACTAAAGTTATTGCTTTGTTATGCGGATGAAATTAGTATTTATTTGAGAGCTTTACCTATCAAACAGAATGAATTAAATGTCTCGTATCATAAAGGTTTTTGCAAATTGATGATCATTTTTCTTGGCGTTGAAACTGCATGATTTCTTGGCTTGTGTTCTTTATTTCACAATATCTACTATATTGAAGTGTAACTTTTCCTTTGGATAGTCAAGTTCTGGCTATAAGTTGATGAAACCATGACATTTTGGTCATATCATACTTCTTTTTTATCGGTTGGGTGGGAAATCAAAAAAGAAAATGAAAAATCATTAAATATCTCCAGTTATTATTGTATAACTAATTTGAGATTATTGTGGCTATTCATAAACATCAACTCTTGAATCCGCATCCGACTATAATGGGTTCTTCAACCTTGCCAATTCCCAACTCTTGTACAATAATTTAGCATAAATGAATTGGCTTTCAAGGTTTTGGTATTGCATTAGGTGTAAAATGGCTTCTTCCTAAGCATATATTTATCCTGACTTTTATAAAGAATTAGACATTGTTGTCAACCTTTAATACTCAAAAATATCACCAAAGCATATCCTTATAATACTGAATGCATATCATACACTATAGCTGCATATATTTAAGAATACAGTCCTAAAATTACATTTTAATCTGAATGTATTTATTCCATTTTTCTTTCTATACCAAGCTAATCATTCTTCCCAATTGTGACAAAACTCTTGTTTTAGTCACACTCTAGAAGTAGACCGCTTAACTATCACCTTGTATTACTCTTCAACATGAGTTGATTTCTTAGATAGTCATTCAACTAAAATAGTTATTATCTCAGACTTTCTCAGAAATCGACCCTCTTCAGCATCTTTGTTTCAGGCATCAGAAAAGTTTCACGAGGCCAAAAAATTCATGCAAATAGGAGGCTTAACCTTGGCTAAAGCGAGTATTGATGAAGGAAGAATCCATAATCCATCCCCACAAATCAATCCTGAAGCAACTGCAGGTATCATCAAACTGGCCTTGTTGCTGTTGAACCTGTGGAATAGGTATACAACCAAACTGCCCACACACATATCAATTGCAAAGTAGGCGCCAACGAGGAAAGGAACAGCCATAGCCATTGGGAGAGGAACCCATTTCCCGACTCTTTCTGGGGCTATGTCTCTCACCAAGTTGGCAACTATGGCAAAGGCGAAAAAACCATAACATAGCTGCAAGCAATGTTGGGGCAAAGCAGAGAAACCTTCAACACCTAGGATCGCCATGTTCCGATAGATTAGAGCATAAGGAGCTTTGTACTCCCCGTCGGGGTTCCCTATATCAAAAGCCTTATAGAAGAGGAAAAATGTGAGAGGTGCTATCACACAACCAATGGCGGTCCCAATGGCTTGGCTAAGAAGCATTGAACGAGGGGAAGTAAGGGTGAGGTGGCCCGTCTTGAAATCATGCATCAGATCAGAGGATATAGAAACTATGGATTTGATAAGTCCACATCCGATAAGTCCAGCAACTACCCCATTGTCGTTACCAGATAATGCAGCAAGCACAAAGAGAGCCACTTTCCCGTAATTGTATGCCATGTTCATGTCAGTTAGACCAGCACCATAGGCATTACAGAAGCTCAAAGATGGTGCAAGAGTGTAGGCAACGAGCACGTAATACCACTTCAGTGCAGGGAACATAATTGGGATGACAATGATGGAGATTACAGAGAAAACCATGTACCCAACACAAGCTACCCATAACGGAATGCTCTCTCTAATGAATACTTCATTTCTCTGGAGCTCATCAAGCGGCTGATTCTTGTTATCTGAACCTGCTGGAGAAAAAGTTTTGTCCATCATCCTGTTAGCTAAGACAACAACAATAACATACACAGTGAGGTCCCACGAGTGAGGTCTGGGGAGTGGGTGTACACAGACCTTACTCCTACCTTTGTAGGGTAGAGATGTTGTTTCCGATAGACTCTCAGCTCAAGAAATCGTTTTGCTGAACAGTGTTTTTTTTTAAAAAATCAAGAGTAAATGAGCTTTGTCGATATTGAAGAAAGAAAATATCAACAGTAAAAATAGTACATATAACCAAAGTAAAAGAAACAACAGTAGTAGTAATAGAAGGAGAGCCATAGTAATATAGTATAATAGTTTCAACTTACATGATGCGGGGTTCTTTTTGTTCAGTGATGCATATATGCTTCTACCAGTGAAAAAAAGTGTTCTGAGAAAATTATACAGGCCATCTCCCAGGATAAGAGCAATGGAGATAAAAACCTGCATATAAGGAGTAAAGCTGACAAAATGGTAACAACAATGCTTCAAGGTGAAGTAATGAGCAAAAGTATTAGGTGCTTCTTCAATTTCCATCCCTACTCACTACTTGAAGACTTTAGAGATTACGACTATTTGATCTCATTTCTACAAACCTTGTAACCATTAAGGCTCCTCATGCTGCTCTCCGGTAAAGTTGAAGGGAACCAAGCTCCTTTGCGATCACTAATTAGAGGCCACATGATTCCCCAAGAAAGAACAGCTCCAAGAAGCAAAGACAAGTTCACAAGGTGGGAGCAAATCATTCCAGCTCCAACGTAAGTCATGCTGAAATCAAAGTAAAATCTGCAAAATAAAAAATTGCGTTATATTATTAAATAAGATGGAGAAATCATTCAAAGATCAGTCCAGCTTGAAAAAAAATAGTACATACGACTGTTTCCAAGCTTTTAGTCCTAACGTGGGGAAGTTTACAAATCCACATTGATCTCCACCGGAATAGAACCACTGAAAGAAACTCCATATGAAACTAAGCGAGAAGAATTTCAGGAACCCATTGACTTGTTTCCTGAAAAATTTAAAGCTTTCATTTCCATATTTCAGCTAATTTCGCAATTCTACATTGATCAATGCATGCATACTTAGCCATTTTGTCTCCCTTAGGTGTATGAAATCCATTAATAAGAACAGCAGTTGCAGTTCCACTGGGATAAGTTAATTTATAGTCAATTATCATGATCTGCAGAAAAATCAATAAATAAATAAATGCTCAAGAGAGTTAGTCAAGGCAGCAACTAGCACTGAGAATCTGCAAGTGGAAAATTGTACTCCCTCCGTCTCAAATTATCTGTCGTGATTCTCTTGTACACGCCCCTTAAGAAAAATTCATTCGGAGGGATTTTTGACTATTTTACCCTTATTTATGTCTTAAGATATAATCTCCCTTCATTAAATATTTACTCTATTGAGGTGTTTGTAGTCTTCGAGCAATTACTACTAAGGCTAAAATGGAAAAAATAATTAATTTTTCCTTGAACTTCTAAAATGACAAACAATTTGAGACAACTATTTTTAAAAACCACGACAATAATTTGAGACGAAGGAAGTATATAGAAAACCACCTTATCATGGTTCATTGAATTCACAAACATCAATAACTCAAGGAAGGGTAGTAGAAGAAGTGAACATACCTTTCTAAGTGGAACTAAAGCTAACAGCCCAACAAAGCTAACAACAAATAGGAAACCAATCATCCAATCAAGACCAGGTTCCTTGTAGCTCCCTGGTATATTACCTTTTTGTGTATCAGCCCCTGACTGCTCATATGTTTTCTTGTTCAATCCCAAAAGATAAGATCCAAAGCCACCTAATTAAACATTAAAAAAAACTCAAGCAAAGTGCAAATGGACTAGAAAGAGAGAGTAGTTTACAGCAACAACAATATACCCAGTGTGATCCCACAAGCAATGGTGTAGCTAATATAGACTGAAAGGTGGTCAGTTGAACACCCTTTGTCGAAAATATTACTGTGTATATAAAAATATTACTGCATATATATGTCAAGAAAATATTTCTTATAAACATTTACAAATCTTGAACACCCTTAGTGAAATTTCTGACTTCGCCATTGCTCACAAGTGGGGTCCGGGGAGAATGAGGTGTACACAGTCCTTATCCCTACCTTTGTGGGGTAAAAATATTGTTTCCGATAGACCCTCGGCTCAAGAAAACGGTTTTCAGAACCAAAAATCTATGACGAAAATACTAAAACAGAAAAATATGGACAATAAAATAGTAAAGATAACCAAAGTAAAAGAACCAACAGTAGAAATACCTCCAACAGAAATACTATAGCATGCAACTGCACACGTCTGAATAATAGTATTTTCCTGTCTAGTGAATGGAGTTGAAACAAAATTGGCCTTTTGAAGAAGCTTAGTCCATGATTTGATGAATACATAGGCAAGAAGTGCAGCTGAGACATTGAGATTAGGGACTAGCCCAGTAGTGAGATTCAACTTCATTACTATCACACTGTAAATGATTCCAATAAGTAAACTTGCTACAATTCCTCTAATTGTAATATGTTTAGTCCATGGAGGAATTCTCTTCACTTCTTCTTCCATATTGTCTTCCCTTTCTTCTTCCTTGTCCATGTTTCTCATTCTACTAATTATCCCCTGTTCATTTTCAGTCTCAAGGTTAGTATTAGTAATGCTGGGATTAGTAAAAATGACAAAAATGAAAAAACAGTCCTTCAAGTATGCACTTAATAGTTTTGGTCCTTTAAGTTTGTCAAAGTTAACACTTTTAGTCTTCATCAAATATTTATCGAATTTAGTCGGTTAGATATGACAAAAACTGTGGAAAAAAATATTAAACTATAAACATCAACAAAGTCTGATCAAATCCTAAAATATGCAATAGGAAAAAAAAACTACACTAAATGCTAAAAAAATACGAGAAAAATAGCAGAAACTACAAAAATTATAGCTCTAAATGTGAGTTCTCGCTAATTTTTTTTTCTCATAGTTTCCCGTCATATCTAAGAGACAATGTTCGGTAAATATTTGACGAAGACTAAAAGTGTTAACTTTGACAAACTTAAAGTACCAAAACTGCTAAGTGTATACTTAAAGAGACTATTTTGAACCTATCCTCAAACATAAGGGACCATTTTTGTCATTTTCGCTCATTCATTTTCAGTCTCATAGATTAGCACTAGCTACTTATAAAAAGAATTCAATCCAACAGTAATATGTATGGCTTAGAAAATCACATGAGAATTAACTGAATATTACCTCTTCTTCTTGAAGCTTAAAAGTTGATTGCCTTCCTCTTCTTGAATAGTACCTTCAAACTTCTCAACCAAATCAATTAACAATATAAAAAGCTCAAAAAGATTGAATCTTTACAGCTTTTTATGCAGACCCAAAAAGAATATATCGTCATCAAAAAAAAAAAATTTGATTCATAAAGTTAAGTGATCAAAGATTCTGTACTACAAGAATTTACCAAGAAAAAGCAGGATTCTCAGTCCACCAATCTCAATTTATATATGTAAAGAGAGATTTTTTTTTGTCTTTTTGCAAAATCAAAATCTCAACCAGAGAATGTGGGGAAGCTAGGAATAGTTGAGTGAACAATATAGACCAAATAGCTTAGACCAATGGGCAATGGCATGTACTGCACGAGTAGTACAAACCACAATAGTTAGCTTCTTGCAGTACAAAACAGATGGAGGGGTTTAGACATGTTACTACTATTCTAGTTGACTTTGTGCTTACTTAAGTTTCAGCTCGTTTATCTTAATTTGACTTAAACATGAAATTTAAGAAATTAAAGTAATTTTTATGTCTCAGTTTGTGTGATATAATTTGACTAAGCATGAATTTTAAAAAAGATTTTTTTTTTTTTTAAACTTGTGGTATAAAACAAGTTATATATATTTGTGTCGCTGTGAAACATTTCATTAAGAATAAAAAGAAAAGTATTTAGTTAAATAATTTCTCATTGATATGTATTATTCTTTTGAGATTGACTAAAAAAAAATGTGTATCACATGAATTGATACTTTAATGTTGTGTTGTTAAATATGTCGGGAAAAAGTTATCAAATTAGAAAGAGATATGGACAAATTAAACAAGAAAGTGCGCAAATAAGTTAAAACAGAGATTAATTGACTTTATACCTTTTTTCTAACCTTCAGTTGCTATTTTTGTCTCATCACTTTGGAATAATTGAAAGTAAGTACATAGTGGTGTAATGTGTAGAAATGATTTTTCTTTTGCGTTAGGAATAGTATAATGTAGTACAGGTTGTATAAGAGGAACCTTCTCACGTGAAAAAAAGGTCGACCTTTTCAACTTGGCGTGTGGTGGAAACATGGTGCTTTGAAATGTGGACTTTTCTATCTTTGTCAATAACCAATAAATGATTAGAGATAGGGAAGAATCATTTTAGGGGCACACAAGATGGGTTACGTCGTTGTTGTGGGATGTGGTGAAAAAAGAATTTGTTCAAACTTTGGGAATGAAATTGCATTCTGATAGAGAGTATTTTACCGTTAAAGAGAAAAATGAATTTGGATTAGAAGGATTCCAAAATCGGTAAGAACATCGGGTGGCAAATTCGAAAAAAAAAAAAAAAAAAAACACAACTAAGTAGGCGTTTGCCCATAGAAACTAAAAATTTTTTCATTTTTTTTTTTTGAATTTTGGAGTTGGAGTTGTGTTTGGCCATAATTTTTGCATAATATTTTTTTTTTTGTTGAAATGTGCTTGTTATGGTTGTAAAAAAGGTGAAAAACTTGAAAAACAAGTTTTTCAAATCCCAAATATAACTTCAAGTTGTATTTGGAATTTTTATGGCCAAACACTAATTTTAAAAAAAAGTGAATAATTCTTATGGCCAAACGGATCCTAAGAAAATATTTCCCCCCAATGTTCGCATTAAACTAAGACATAAAGTTGATGTTTGGCTGCAAGTATCCGTATTCCAATATCTTTTGCCTCACATTTTAGCGCTTTATTGGCGTTTGAAGCGTGAATCATAAAGTATTGAGCCTAATTGTGGTTTTTTTATGTGTAGGGAACATCTGGAGTAAAATGTAGTGAAAGTGCACGATTTGGAGCGAAAATGTTGAAGTTGGAGCAAAATGGCAAACATGCGACAGGCTATGTGCCACATGACTGAACACACCACTTGAAGATAACCATGGAAGGTCCGCGCAACCACGTGGGGACAGAAGCGAATCCAAGATTTACACGTTAGGGAACACGTTAGGGGTTTAGCCTTTTAGGATTCTTAGTTGAACTCAGTGTAGTTGAACCCCCTGCAATGGCCAAGCGTCGCAAGCTCATCGCGCACCTGGGTAGTTTAGATGGCCTGTGCTTCAGACGCCTTGTGACACACGAGGGAAATTTGTCCTAGACATTTCCACTGCATATAAAAGCCTCACAGCCTACTTATTCAGGGGAGTTCGACCAATTTGAAGGCAAGGACACTGCAGGAGCTCTTGGGAGCACGAAGTCAGAGAGTTTTTTTTTTTTCATCATTCACTTGTAATTTTATGATTTTGGACGTTTAATGTGATTGTTGTCATGACTATGCAAAACTAGATTTCTTAGCTCCAGGGCTATGGGTTTTACATGAACACTATGTTTGAAGATTGAATTGACTATTGTTAATTTATTTTTCAATTCTTCACCTAACTATTTATTTGACCGCCATCTAATTGAACACTATTTACGATTCTTGAATTGAACTTGAAGATGAGAATTCTTGAACACAATAAGATTGAATTGGCAATTTCTTGAAGCCAGACATTAAAGGAACAAATTCGCTATTAGAATAAGCAAAATTTCAATCACCGCGCTTAATTAGTAATCCGTTAATGCATTCTAGTTAGTTCTAATTCCATAAAAATATAGACATTAGATTAATTTGAATCGGCGAGTAGAAACTCAAAGATTCTTACAAGCAAAATTAAACCTGTCAAATAATAAACCAAATAATGCAATTAGTCAATTTAAGTAGACGCACAACGGGATTGTTAGTTGACTCATAGCTATGTAGTCAATCCTCAAATTGATTTCATCAACCTAAAAGACTTATGTTTGTTCAATTTACTTGCTTACATTATATTTTCGCAGTAGTATACGTAGATACAAAACTTTTAAGGGAAATCTCTAGAATAATTAATTAGTATTTGCTTAATCTGGATGACAGTTAATAACAAGTCTTTGTGGGTCGCTACCAGTGTTTTAAAAGGCGAGGGCGTAAGGCGGGACGTTTTACGTCTGCCTCAGTGAGGCGTAAGCCCCATGGGATTTTAATTTTTAGTATTTTATAAAATGATATAATTATAGTAAATACTTTTAAATAGGTGAAATAGCGTAAAAAATTGAAGAAAACTATAAATAAGTGATATATATATATATATGCTCCACCCCCACAAAAAAACTAATTAGAACAATCTATTATATGTTACTTACAAGTACAAGTGACTGCTCATTACTTTTTTGAGATAGTAGAAGACAAGATAAATAATTGGAAAAGAATATATATTAGGCATTCTAGCAATAAAAAAAGGTCTTGACTTTTAAATTTAATGTTTCAATTCCTTTTTATAACATTTGAGTAATTACATGTTGACTTTTGAAAATTTGGGCATTGTATTAAAGACTTATTTAACAAATTTCGTTTTAGTTTGAAGAAATTTTTTAAGCTTACGCCCCAACAAAAAAAACTCGCCCCAAACGCCCCGAATTGCTAGGCGTACGCCTTTGGAAACTTTCGCTCCGACCCATCACCCCGGGGCATTTTTGGTACGCCCCGCCCCAGGGCTCGCCCCGAAAACGCCTTTTAAAACTCTAGTCGCTACTAAATCTCATCATTTTATAACTTGTCGATACATTACTTCAACCACCTATTGAGATAGCACAAAACAGTGAAAGGGAATATGATAAGAGGTTACCAGACCAAATCTGGAGAATGTGACAGGAAAACATCAAGCCCACCATCACTGACCACTTTGAGCTGAAGCATAGTGTGGTCCAATTCTACTAATGTCACCTCGAACTACATCAGACTCACTTTGTTCCCAATCTGAATGTAGCAATAAATTATACGTACAAAAACTAATTCTTTTTCCAGTCTCTCCATTGGCTTAATGTAGCAACTAAGAAAAACATAATGTTAATGCAGAACTTGCATTGCAACAACTGCTTGAAGTAAACTAATGAATGATTGAAATTGGAATGATCAGCCCCAAATTCTTCCAAGGGGTGAATAGCTTGTGTGATGGTCAGATAATTACAGTTTATCTAGAGACTCCTCATTGGAGACCAGTTCTTCTAGACATGGAAAATTAGGTGGCAATGACAGTAACGGTTTCTCTCCTGATAATCCTTTCAGTGCCAATGCTAAAGAATACCCTAAAGCCCGGGCCACTGGTACTGCCACTGCATTTCCTACTTGTATGTACCTAAGAAACATGAAATGAGTTCAAGTCAAACCCTGCAATAAAAAGAATGTTGCTATAGATTTTCAAGTCTACAATGTTCCATAACGAGATAACATGTCAAAACAACTACGCCTCATTCCCGAATAGAATTTGTGGAAAATGTCAAAATTACATGCTGATATAGCATAAGATTAGATTTGCATCCAACCAAACAACTCAAATGAACCTCTTTACATCCGTTAAGAGTCTTCAAAACTATAAGCTGATTAGATTATATTCTACTCCCTCGTCCCGCTTTATGTGGTACCGTCTGACGGGCATAAAGTTTAAGAAAGGAAGACATTTGAAACATGTGATTTTGAACAACCTTTAGATATTTGTGTGGTTATACATCATATCATTAAGGGTAAAATGCAAACTTTAAAGTTAAATTATTTCTAATATGGAAACGGTGACATTTTTGGGACATACTAAAAAAGAAAGCATTCACAGAAATTGGGACAGAGGGAGAACATTACATATAATAAATATATCATCTGGTGAGCTAATTGTTTTTTATGGAAGTCGATAAATAGATCATACAACGCAGGCTAGCTGGATGCTCGAGAAGGTGTTTGAGGCAAGGGAGTAAGTCAGGCAGATGCAAATTGATGGCCACTCTAAGCAGTCTGATTAGGCAATTCTACAAGCAATCTTTAGGGCCTACCCCAAGATGGACTGGAAGTATCTCAAGTGCAAGAATGCAACCAGACCAAAATCTATTTTTACTCTCTGGATATATTTACATGGCCACGTGGATACTGTAGATAATTTTGCAAAAAGGGGCATCAATGTGGATCCTACTTGTGTGTTATGCAGAGTACGCCAGAAACTAGTTCTGCTCAGGATGAGACTTCTAACTTGGTTGCAGGAACCTCACGTCTAACAAGCTACCGAAGGGAACTCCAGGAAGGCTAGGGTGATGAAGCAGATCTACACTGAAGCAATTTATACTATCTGGACTGAGAGGAATACCATGGTGTTTGATAAAGTTGAAAGGGATTCTATTGCATTGGCTAAAGAGATAGCCTGCATATGCAATGTGACAGTAACTGGAGCAATGAGAAATTACCTGCAGACTTTAGTTTTCTAATGAGGATACCCTCCCTAGGAGGTGAGCCTCTCATATGGCAGTTTTTGGCTAGAATGTGATACTGTGTCTTGTTTTCTTTTGAAAAAGCAAGCTGTTATGCAGCTTTGTGTTATGTAATGCCCAAAAAAATAAATAGATCACACAAATACACCATCAACTGGTCACTATTATGATAAAAATGTTACCTTTCTTTTATTGGTCCTGTCAATTTGTAGTAATCAGGGAAACCTTGCAGCCGTGCATTTTCACGGATAGTAAGCACTCTGTCCTGCAATGGATGTAATACGGCCTGAAAGGGGGTCAAGAACAACAAGCATCAGGCTATACCAAGTAAAGATGCACAAGTGTAATTTTGAGACAACTTGCAAAGGCAAAGGTACCCGATTGTGGGGCTGTGCTCTTGTAACAATTGTTGAAACTATTTCGTCCCACCATAAACGACCAAAAGGCCTGCATAATATCAAATACCATGACAACAATAGAACGATTATGGTGGGTCAGGGGTAGTAGTGCAAGCTAAATCAAATTAGGAGAACATTGTATCATTACTTTGGTGAAGTACCACGAACAAAAGTCATCGCGTAGTCAGGGACCTGTGAAGTTGAAGAATCATAAGAAATAAAAACAACCATCAAAATGATATGGTAGCACAAAAAGCAAATCATACCAAAGGCTTTCCCGAAGTAAGTTTTACTCTTTCCACATCCGGATCCCATTCAACAATATTGTCAGCACGAACACGAACCCCGGGCAAGTCCCTGAAGTTCGCACCCTATAATCATGGAAGAAGGAATCAACAACCCAAAGGATTTACTCATATCAAAACCACAAATAGCAGGAAACAACAGTGTATATTACCTTTCGCTTGGGAATTTGACATACACGCTGATAGTCATCTTCATTTAACTTAAGAGGCCGATGATCATACAAAACAGTACCCAATGTACCTATGATATAAAAATGCAAAGAAAATATAAAAAAGGCTTAAACCACTATTCAACGTATCTGAAGGTCTAGACGTATTTAGCTATTTCAGGAAATACCTAATTACACAATGGAAAGTTCCAATATTTAAACGGTATGACTTTTAGGGCCTGATTGGAAATCACACTGTAATTACTAGGAGAGTATAGTAACTACAATGACTTGTCTGTTTGTCATATTGTTATGTCATGTCTGGATACACAAGTGTAGTTCCAAAATTTGGTCATTTTTATTTTACATACACTAATTAAAAAAAATTAAAGAACATGTAAATATTATTCAATGTGTGACAAAGATATTATATAAGAAAATATTAAAAATGAAATAAGAAAGAATTAAAAAATCAACTGGTAACTAAGCACAATTCAAGGAGAAAATTTAAAATATGAATAATAAAACTTAAATGGTGATCTAGGAATAAAATTAAGATATCATTAACGACATCTTTGGGCACATACCAGGCATATCTAGGAAAATTTACAAGCTTTCACATTAAATTAACGATTCCAAGCGCATAACTAATGAAACTTCCTAGGCTATTATGCATCGTATATCTGGTTTTGACTCGAGAATTTTAGGTACATGTGATATAAGGTATAGAAGTCATTGATCAATGCCTAAGGGGCAAGAACGAGACCAATATAGAAGTAGCATTTTATCAAGAGACTAATATGTGATGCACAGTGAATAACTTTAGCATAAAATCTAATATATCTAACCGCATATTGATACTACTGCTCCTAATCACAATCTATTAAGGAAATATATATTATTGTGCACCAAAGAGTGGTCTAAAAGACAATGAAGTGGATAAAAACCGAGACATGGTTTAAATACTAGTAGAAACAAATGATTTCTTCTCGTTTGCCAAACTTTATTGGGAAGATACCCAATAATGAGTTGGTGGTGAAATAGTCCAGGTGCACACTAGTTGACTTGAACACTACAGCAAAATAATATTGCAGTTAAGCAATTTATTCAGACACAATACTACCAAGATAAATCAACTTACCGTCCCTCGTTAATCTTATGAAACGTTGAAAGTCAGATTTGGGCTCATCAGTATATGGCATTTCATCCCTTGGCTCATTATTTTCCACCTAAAAATCAAAATTATTTGCATAAAGAAAGGAACACAGCCATATCAAGGTTATGTTGAACTGATTGGAAGTCCATCTTTTAAGCAAATTCATTGTCTATTACATACAGGAGGAAGATCTGAAAGGGCATCCTCAAGAAAAAGTTCTTTCTTTAGCTTGACCTTCGGGCCCTCTTCATATGCTACTGCATTTAACTGTATTCAGATTCAAAATCGCATTCAGCCAATAGCAATATGAAAGATTATGCGGCATTATAATAAATTCGGTGGGGTACCTCAAATTCTGTGGGAACGCCACGTCTCACAGCAACATTATGTGTCGGCAACGGATATTGTGGCAATTTCTGGAGGACAATAAGAGACTTAAGGTGAGCACAGAGAAGAGCAAGAAAAAAACATATAAGAATAACTGTTTTTATTACCTCTGAAGAAAGAGCACCCCACGTAAAGACACGCATACGAAATTGTGGAAGTCCATACGCCCCAGCTACCATCATTCCCATCCGTGCTTGATAGTTCATTCCAACAAGCCTGCTCAATGCATATCTTCCCAGGAAACCATCTGCAAACTTGACCATGTCCACCACATTTTCCATTAACACGAACCTTGGTTTCAAGAACTCCACAATGCCCATGAATACTTCAAGTTGTTTATTTTTCGGATCTTGTAATGGATTCTGCTTATCTCTAAAACGATTAAACCCACTTATGCCCTGGCAAGGAGGGCCTCCACATATGGCATCAACTTCCCCCTAATTATAGCCGATCAAAATCAGAAAGCTAAATTCATATCCTGGAGATCCAGAACTACAAGAGATAGAAAGAAGCAAAGGAAGGTAACTTACAGGCAATGGCAAAACACTTGTTTTGAAGCCCTTGGTCACAAAGTCCTTTATTTTCTTTTGGCAACCACTATAAGCATATAACAAGCATTAGATAAATATATAAATAATGCAGAACATGGATTCACAATTTGTTGCTTAGTTTGGAAATCATACTCTAAGCCCTCTATTGGCTCCCAAGTGTCTTCATCTGGGCCATAACCCTTCCAACTTACCTAGTCACAATACGTAAGTGAAGTGATATGAGGAACAAACAGAAAACACATTAACTTGTATACAAAGTCTTGTGTTGTTCACCAGTAGTAGTCTATAAAATATATACCGAAGAGTTATTGGTATAGTAGGCAAGTTAGGATGCAAAAGCTTCCAGATATGGTGAATAAATACCTTAAAGTAAAGGCCAGGCTTCTTTATTTCCTTTGGGTCTCCATAGCAAACTTCTGAAATCTCTTGCACCTCAAAAATTTCACCTTCTTCCACATCACCAGATCCCTCATCCTCATCTCCACCATCATTGTCTTCCTCCTCATCCTCAACTTTCAGCAACGGGTGTGGTGGGGTATTGCTTTTCAACAAGGAGCAGGATGCACAAAGCTGCTCCCACTCTTTCAAAAGCAATAAGAAATCTGAGGCAGCCTCATTCCTGACCTACAAAACCCATAAAATTTCTTCAATCAGAGAACAAAAAGAAGATAGATAAACATATCGTCCCATCAGTCATTACCTCTGTCTCCGGGTGGTTCACTTTCAAGCTATCACAAGCATATCGATTTAGGTCAACAGCCCATTTCTGCAGTCAAGATATATAAACTGTTAAGACAGCAAATTAAATCGAAGTATTCCTTTTATGATAGCTTAAGCTTTTGGATAGAATAGTCACACACTTTGACATGATACAAAACAGTAAAGGTGATGCAATCAAATCTCTTTATCACTCTTCAAAACTTGGTCTTTCCACAAGCTTGGCCCATCAGAAAACTGGGCGCATATGTGAAGGGGTGTATTGATTACACATTTAAGTAAATAAAAGTGTCATCTCTAATAATTTAAAGTTTTAGATAAGGTGGTTACCTAATTCAACAAAAACAAACACAAAACTGGAGAAAGGACAAACCAACCATATTGGATAATAGAACATACTGTGACAAGTTTAACACCGCAATTGTCAGCACCCAAGCACAGCCCAGTGGACATTCCTCCACAACCTGAATAGAGATCCAAGAGCTTCTTTTCTTGCTTCTGTTCATTAACCTCTGCAATATCACTGTCGCTTGATATGGTAGAATCTGATTCACTATCAGGACTTGAAACATCTGCAAAGATAGTACAGTCCCTACTATTTCAGAGAAATAACTAATAGACGTCTTCGGAAAAAAGGAAAATGCTTTCTTCAAAAACTATTTTCAAGTTTTGGTTGGTGAGAAGAATCAAAAGACTATCTATTAAAGATTAATTAATAATGTCAACAAATTAAATAGTGTTCTGCATAGAAAATTTGATTAAGTATTGATTGGAGGAAAAAAAAGAAAAATTGAGATATTTTGTTTTGTTAAATCAAATGTACCTTTAAGAAAACAATGGACTTTAGTTATTTTGTTCATGAAAAGTACACTTTATGAAAATACCTGATGGTAAGCTAATAAAGGATGAGTATGGAAGCAGGTACTTCATGTCATAGTAATAGTCAGATTCTGATCTCAAGCTTTCCTTCAACTGTAAGCTTACCTACAAACAATATCCAACACACATTAGTGTTGCTCCCCAAAAGCTAGCTCATAAGGAGAAGATTGCTCAACACCATATAAGCAGACCACCAATCTATTCCCAATCAATGTGGGACACTAACCCACTCTGACACCCCCACCATCCCTTCACACCCAAGCCCAACTGGAGCGTGGACAATACAATATGGGGTCTCAAATGGTGAAGGAACTAGCTCTAATACCATGTAAAGATATGGCACTTGGTTCTAGCTCATGAGGAAAGGATTACCCAAGTCCATATAAGCAGCCCACCAGTCCATTCCCAAACAAATGTGGAACTCTAACCTAACCCGCTCTATCATTAAGTGCTTACATTTGAGGATATCGGAACAATCTTGATTTTCTTTACAAGGCAATCTAGAGGGTTGTCATCCTTCACTTCTGATAGGAATACACGCTTGTTGTCGATAAATTGGTCAAGAGCTTTAATTACCTGATGAAAGAACAAAGGTTACAGGCACCAAAATATTGTGATGATGAGAAGAACTAGCCTCATAAGTTAGGTATTTTCTTACAGTATCCTTGGCTCTGTAAAACCATTGAGCAGTAAAATACTTTGTACCATCAACACCTTGAAAAAATTCAACAATCTTGCATATGTAATCATCTTCACCATCTGCAGCCTATATAATTAAAAAAAAAAAAGGAAAAAACAATTATTGATCTTCATATCAAATGATCATATACCTCTAATTAGAAAGAACCGTTAGGGAGATTTAATGCATGTAATTATGGAGGTTTTCCTGCTTTAAGGTATAGATGTAATTTATTTTCACAAATAACTTGTGGAAGGAAAACTTCTTTTGCAAAAAATTAGACTTATCAAAATGGTAAAAAAAAATCAATTAGATTCTAGAAAATCCAAAAAAAAAAAAAAAAAGAAGAACAAGAAGGTAATGTGGTAGAGATAGTTATTTTTCAAGGTGTAGTCAATTCCGAACCCAAAGACTAACTATACTTAATTGTAGCATTCACCTTTACATACGCATCATCCCCGAGTTTATAAAGCTGATTGTCAACCAATGCCTGGGTAAAATGGTTCTTAGCCTGGATTAATTGGTCGGAATCATCTTGACTGGACAAAGTACAACATATATAGCATAAATATCAAATGGCACCAATATAAACTAGATGAAACTAAAAGAGAGGGAAATTCTATTGTGCAATGCACAACTTTCTTTAGCCTTTGCAAACTTACCAATTTAAGTTCATAGCTGCAACATTTGACTTCACCTGATCCTGCTCATCAGTAAAATAATAAAGTATTATATTAATGTTAAATAACAACTAAAACAACAACAAGAAATGTTACCAATAAGCACATGGCACTAAGCAGTACACTTTATTCATAATGTTGTCTTGATTAATATTTCAAGATGCTAAGTATTTTTGTTTTCTATTGTTGCATTCTTCAAGTTAAAGCATTTTCTTATCAGTTAGACCCAAAAACCGAACTGTTAAGGACCCTAAACCAATTAACCAAAAACCGATAATGAATATCTTATTGATTTGGTTATCAGTTTAGCGTACAAATCGGAAACAGATAAACTGAACCGATAATACACAAAACCAAATCGAATCGATTGATAAGCACCCCTAGTTCGGGCATGTAAAGAGAAGATGTACATATGCCCCCATTAAGGAGGTGTAAGAGGTTGGCAATAGTGGGTGCAAGGAGGGGCGGCAGATGGAGGCCACAATAGTATTGGGGATAGGTGATAGTTTGGAGCACCGTATTTGCGTCCAGCAGTTTTAGTGTTATTCTCATAATTTCTTGTTCTTTGATTTTTGATAATTATTTGTTGTTTCTTGTACTTCAACTATCATATAATTTAGCTGTGATTATTGTTCCTTTATTTCAGAATGTTATGTAATGCTTTCCTTACTATTTGCCATGGTTTCTTCACTTCCGCATTTTATGCGTCCAAAATTGCTCTTGCATGCTTTCCCTTCCTTATTTTCCTTTGTCTTTGAGTTGAGGGTCTATTAGAAATAACATCTATACCTTCACAAAGTAGGATTAAGGTTTGCATACATACTACCTTCCACAGACCCCGCTCATGGAATTATAATGGGTTTGCTATTGTTGTTTTTTGTTTGATAATAAAAATGTTTGGGGTCAATTGGATGCACATCAACTATTCCACCAAGTATTATCCTTCACAGGTAAGTACTAGGTAATTCTATCCTCAAGATTTAGGAAAATAGGACATTTGTTTATTAAAACAAATACTCTCTATATTTCATTTTACATGGTGATGTTTGACAAACATGTGATTTAAACTACTACTAAATTAAATTAAATAGAATATTCATCAAAGAAAGAAAACATTAAATTGTTGAAGGAAATATTAAAATATTTGATTGTGGTAGAAAATATCAGGTTAAGTTTAGGTGAACTTATTTGACTTAACACAAAACTAAAGAAAAAAAAAATTATGATCTTAACCATGCTATAAAATTCATGTAGCTGTAGAACGTTTGAAGCTGTTTTAAAGAGTGTTTGGTATGGAGGAAAATATTTTTAAAACATTTTCTCTAAAATCAAAAACATTTTCTTGGGATAACACTAGTAGTCGTAGTATTACTCTTGCAGTTTCTTGCCTTTCGATTTCTGTTAATATTTGTTGTTGATTGTCCTTCTCAAGGTAGAGGTAAGGTCTGCGTACAACCTACCTCAGACTTCACATTGTGGGATTTCACTGGGTATGTTGTTGTTGTATTTTCCTTCACACCAAGCACACCCAAAATGTCAAAACATTATTCTTGTATTCTCTTATTCTTAGATTTCTATTACAGCCGCCCTACCTTCAAGGTGGGGGTTAGGTCTGCGTACACTCTAACCTCCCGAGACCCCACATGGTGGTATTATAATGGGCTTGTTGTTGTTGTTATTACTAGATGTTATTTCTTTAACCTCAGTTACATTATTATATTGCTATTGTTTTTGTTTGATGCTACTGCCTCTTTTTCTTCTTTCTTTGAGCCAATGGTCTCTCGGAAACCGACTCTCTACCTAAGGTAAAAGTAAGGTCTGCGTGTACTCTACCATTCGAGACCCCACTTTGTAAGATGAACCTATATATCTGTAAGACTGTAACTTCATTAATATCCTATTAATACTGTAATAATGTTCATAAGTTCTCTCACAAAAATTAGGAGAAAAAAATAAGAACTGTAATACAAACAGTAATATGCAATGCAAAAGTAAACCTTTCTAATATTGTGCAATGAAAGCACAGGATTTCCAAATATAGAAAAATCATAAACTGAAATAAAAAAAATATTGAAAAGCTAAACTATCCATATATACTTAACTTCATTGATATCCTATTAATACTGGAATAGTGTTCATAAGTTCTCTCACATAACAACAACAACAACAGCAACAGAATGTACACAAACTTTACTCCTATTTCATCAAGTAGTCAATACTGACATCACAATTTGTTTTACACTTTTCACTTTTCGAGAGTAAAGCTTCTTTAAATTTTTTTAATAAAATTTACATATTTGGGGTAGGGTGGATGAAATGGAGGCTAGCTTCAGGAGTGCTATGTGACAAGAAGGTGCCACCACAACTGAAGGGCAAGTTCTACAGAGTGGTGGTTAGACCGGCTATGTTGTATGGGGCGGAGTGTTGGCCAGTTAAGATCTCTCACGTTCAAAAGATGAAAGTTGCCGAGATGAGAATGTTGAGATGGATGTGTGGGCACACTAGGAGCGACAGGATTAGAAATGAGGCTATTCGGGATAAGGTGGGAGTGGCCTAGGTGGAAGACAAGATGCGGGAAATGCGACTGAGATGGTTTGAGCATGTGAAGAGGAGAGACATAGATGCCCCAGTGCGGAGGTGTGAGAGGTTAGCCATGGATGGTTTCAGAAGAGGTAGGGGTAGGCCAAAGAAATATTGGGGAAAGGTGATTAGACAGGACATGACGCAGTTACAGCTTACCGAGGACATGACCTTAGATAGGAAGGTGTGGAGGACCCACATTAGGGTAGAAGGCTTTAATATAAGTCTCGTTATCTTTCCTTATTAGTAGGCGCATTAGCACATTATAATTTCTTGTGCTCTGATTTATGTTATTATTTGCTACTTTCTGTACTTTGATTACTCTATTTTATCTGTGCCGCTTTCGTTATTTGCATTTCCATATCGCTTTGAATTCCTTGATTATCCTGTTTTACTGTGTCGCTTGCATTATGTCATTGCAATATCATTTTGAATCTTTTAACCTTATCTGACTCTCTTTTTATGCTTCTATTGAGCCGAGGGTCTCTCGGAAACAGTCATCCTGCCTTGGTAGGAATAAGGTCTGCGTACATTCTAACCTCCCCAGACCCCAAGATGTGGGATTTCACTGGGTTGTTGTTGTTGTTGTTACATATTTGGAAATTATATAAAAAAATATATATTATCAGTCGCCATAATTAATCATTTAAAATATTTTTAAAAAAACATATGAAAAAATTAAAGTCAAATAATAAATAGTTTGAATCTCAAAAAGTGAAAAATATAAAAAAAAATGAAATGAAGAGAGTAGTACTGTAATACGAACAGCATTGTCAAACTATCTATCTATATATACACGTAACCTTGTTCATTAAAAAGTACAGTAATACCTTTGTAATGTAGCGATGAGGATATTGCTGCTTCGCTTGTGCCTCCGTTACAGCTTCACCAGAAAACTCACATTCCTGCTCCTCATTCGCCTGCACAGCTCGTCTCACCTTATTCTTAGGAGACGATTCATCGTTGGAGCTCTCACATACTGATTCCTCATCTTCATCATCATCATCTACTATAATCTCATCCTCACACTCAACTGGAGAAGCAGCAGCTAAGGTAGCTTTCTCAACAACTGCATGTTGCTCTGTTTTCTCATTTACCGTCGTTGAAGTAGAAGAAGGTTTACGTTTGCTCTTCTTTTTTAACTGTGAAGTAGTGGAATCTGATGATTCCGGTGACTTAGCCAAAGAAAAAGAACCTTTACGTTTGCTCGGCATTGTGTTGAGGAATTTGGGTGCGCTCCAGTGAAGAGCGAAAGAAAAAGTACCGAAAGCGTGAGATGTATTGTGTTGTAGGGGATATATATTGGTAGCACTCCCTCCCTCTCAAAACTCAAAAATATTTATTTTTATTTATCCGAGGTAAAATTAAACAGTTATTCCGTTTTAATTTATGTTATATAGTTAGTTTAATTGTTTCTCAAATAAAGAAATATTGTATATCATTTTTTTGTTGATAGAATAGAAAGAAAAGTGTATCGTATAAATTGAAACAGAAGGAGTAGCTTTTTCCCATTTTATACTTGAATTAATTACATTTATAGGCTGATTTTGTGAGAAGTTCACAATTCACATATCAATATTTAAGAGATTTCATCATTCGTGGAGTAAATATTTATTGAAGAGAAAATATGATAAATATGTAAATAGTTAAAATGCTACTCTTATAAATATTTTTTTAATGGGCATATAAATAAAAATGCAATAAATATTTTAAGATGGAAGGAATGTTTTTTTGGGACTTGGTGAAAATTTGAAATTTAATGGTTAATATTGAAATTTAAAGAAAAGCGGGAACCGGATTGGAAGGCATTTTTCGGAAGTGGATTAGATTTTGTGGCGTCACGTCCGGTTAGTGATTAGCTGTGTGACTGTGTCGTGTGTTGTTTGATAAATAATTTATTTTCTTATATTTATAACTCATTTGGCCATGAGAATTATTTATTTTTTCTGGAATAATTTTCTTTTATTTTATTTCAATGGAGAGTGAGAAAGTATGGAAAGCTTGAGAGTTACTATTGTGTTGTTGGGGTATACAAATATATATGGAGGGTTTTTTTCTTTTTAGGAATTGGCGTAAAATTTGAAATTTAAGGATGTTGAATTATTTTGGGATGATCAATCAACGCGGGAACCGGTTAGTGATTACTAGCTGTATCCCGTGTGTTTGATAAGAGGGGAAATATTTTTCGCAATATAAATTATTTATATTTTGGATGCGATTGTAATTGGAATTACTATTTCCGCATGTGACACAGTCTAAATTTCGAGAGTCAATTTTTTTTTATTTTGATTGTAAATTTAGACATACAATCTATAATTATTTTCAAAAATAATTTAAATATAGAAAATACATAAAAAGTATTATAAGTCACACCTTATTTTATATACTAGTTATGTGAGGCTCATGCTAAGTCCGGGCCCAAACTCAAGATATAAAAGTAGATATTTTAACTAAATAAATATATTTTGTGTTAGTACAAGTGTACAACAACAACAACAACAACAAAATCATATACCCATTGTAGTCCCACAAGTGGTAGTTATATGAAAGCAAAATTTTCATTCAACTCCTTTAATATTTTAACTTCCAATTTGATGAAATTATTTAAATCAAATCAAATTTGGAGCTAGAATTTGACATTATAACTTATGTATCCTAATTTTCTGAAGTTATTTAGTTCTAAATAAATAATATATACATAGTTAATGAACTTTTAAGACAAATACATAATTTAACTTGTGCATCGGATGAAGCTGCTCCTCTCTTAATTAGGGATTAGGGGTTCGAACATGGATATGGAAAAAAATCTTTAGAGGAAGCGCTCCCCCCTAATAGGCGTGATACAGTGCGAATTATCTGGATTAATTGGGCTCAAATGCGGATATCGAGCACCAATCAGAAAATCAAAGAACGTGAAAAATATGGTAGGAGGTTCGATAGCTTTTGAAAAGTAGACTTTAAAAACAAAAAACAAAAAAATTGACTTAAATAAATAAGATTAGGACCTAAAAGTAATTAATTAAAAAGTTTTAAAAAAATTTGAAAATTATTGTGAGGACTACAAAAGTCTCAGGTTCGATAGCTTTTGAAAAGTAGACTTTAAAAACAAAAAATAAAAAAATTGACTTAAATAAATAAAATTAAGACATAAAAGTAATTACTTAAAAAGTTTTTAAAAAATTGGAAAATTATTGTGAGGACTACAAAAGTCCTCACATTTGCTCTTATATAATATAGTAATATGAAGACTTTTTTTTCTTTTTTTGGGACTTGGTGAAAATTTGAAATTAAATGATGAACTAGTAGGAGTATTATAATATTATTTATGGCAAATGTTGAATTAAGTACAAAATTTCAAAGAAAAGCGGGAACCGGATTTGAAGGAATTTTACAGAAGTGGATTGGAATTTGTGGCATCACGTCCGTTAGTAATCAGCTGTGTCATCAGTCATGGTCTCATGGATGTTTCATAAGAGGGAAAATGTTTTTTTTTTTTGGAAAATAAATTAGTTTATATACTTTAGGATCCGTTTGGCCATAAGAATTATTCACTTTTTTCGGAATAATTTTTATTTATTTCAAAATCATTGTTTGGTTATAAATTTTCAAATCCAACTTTGTGAGCATTTGGACATACAAAAGATGAAATTTGAAAGAATTTGAAGATGTTACTATTTGAATATTAGAGTTGTGTTTGGATATGAATACAACCGGAAAAGGGTTGAATTTTTTGTGAGTGATTTTGAGTAAAAAAATGTGAAAACAAGTATATGAAGTTTTTCCAATTTCGAAAATTGTACCTTAGAGTTGGATTCCAAATTTGAAAAAGTGCTCCAAACCTGTATTTCTTTTACTTAAAATATAACCAAACACAACCATACCTTCATAAATTTCAAATAAAATGAAAAATATTCGAAATCTTTGACCAAACGCCTACTAAGTAATTTGAAGATATTATTAGATCGTTTTGAACAGACTCATTTTCCTTCACAAGTATACTATCTTAACTATTAACTTAAATTATTTTAGGAAAACACTACTATTTGATTTGCTAGTATTATTATCAAACTTTAATAAACGCAAATATTTTCTCCTCTATAACCAAACACATGACCAACTTTTCAACAAAAATATCTTCATAAAATAAGTCACTTTTTCGCAAAATGACTTCAATCATACTAAATACAACCTGTTTAATGTCTTGATAGTGTGAAATTGATTTGCATCCGAGCAAAGAAAGGTAAAAACGCTAAAGTAATTTTGCTCCACACATTATATGGTATCGTGGAATTTTTCTAGTAGCTACTAGTAAGCGTTTTGACATGATTTGGTTGCGATTTTAAAAAAAATATATTTATAGTTAAGTTGAAAATGATATCTGAAAGTTAAAATTGTGTTTGAACAAAAACAAATAACCAAAAAATAGTCAGAGTTTTTATGAGTAAACCTTTAAAAAGAAGAAAAAAAAATTCTAAAATTTGTTTTTCAAACTTCAAATTCTATAATTTAGTTGACGTCCATATATTCCAAATCTTATGAATAGCAAACGGCTCAGTAATATCGTTATCTTTGTTTTCTAAAACTTTTACTAAGTACTTCGTTCTTTTATGGCATGAATTATGAGAATTTTTCTGCCTTGTAGAACCACAAGGAGAAACCTATTTAAGGAATGCAATCGACATATTCTTGGCAAGTAAATTAAGGAAGCATTTACTTTAAATGTGCTTCATTAAAATATTAGCTCAAGCTATTGATTGGAACAAATTAATGAGTACTGAAATTAAATATCTCTTCTCACCATATTCTCAATTTCTCATGATATGATTGTTACACCAAATCCAATCAGAACAAGGGAATCTTTTACTCTTTATAAAAAAAGCGACCATAATGGTTTTTATCTATGGTTGGATCATTTTAGTCCTTCATATCATATATAATAGTCCTTAATGTATAGAAAATGTGATCATTTTAATCTTGCATATATATTACGTAATCGAAATAGTTTTTAATGTATGGAAAAAGTGTTCATTTTAGTCTTTCATATATAACACGTGATCGAAATAGTCCTTAATGTATGACAAAAATGATCATTTCAATCCTGAACCTTAAAAGTAATGGTGCAAAGCCAAAAAAAAAAAAATGTTAAGTTTAACCAGCAACTCTCGTAAGGGAAGCAAAAATTACCATTTTCCTCGGGTGTGCTCACCTACAACAATGGAGTATACATTTTTCTTGCTTTCGTATAACTTAGTTTTCGTTCTTGCACTTAGTTTTCATTCTTGCATCAAGAGACACAGTTAGGTTATGGTTTCAAAGGCAAAAACATACGTTAATTATTGGTACAAGAGTTTTCATTAAAGGTAGCAAAAGTTGACCTTTCTTCTCATCATATAAGATTTGGTTATGATGGAAAAGTTTCACTCACATTTTTTATTTGTTATACAACTCATGTGAGTTGTTGGTTAAACTCAACAGATTTTCTTACTTGGCCGTTACTTATGAGCGTTAGGATTAGAATGATGACTTTTTCATACATTAAGGACTGTATCAATTACGTGTTACATATGAAGGACTAAAATGAACACAATTTTCATACATTAAGTATTATTTCAGTTACGTGGTATATATGGAGGACTAAAATGATCATTTTTTCTATGCATTAAGGACTATTTCGATTACGTGGTTTGTATGAAAGACTAAAATATTCAAACCCCCATACATCAAGGACCATTTCGGTCGTTTTATCTCAAAATTACCATTTTAAGATTTAAGAAAAGTTGTGCGCAAATATAGATATATGAGATAACTTCTCCTCCTTCTCCATCTTTACATATGTGCTTTAAAAATTTGAAGATATATTGCTTATTGTGGTTGTCTTTGGTTAAAGAAACTTGGAAAGAAATATTGTTAGGTTTTATTGAGCTGTATTGTTTAAGAATACTGAGTGTGTCTATTGATTTTTGAAGATTTGGATTGAATCTAACCATTGAAAATTGCTGAGATTGATATTAAAAAGTTGGATATCATATTTAGAGTCGCTTAAAGATGATTAAACCAATTTCGATCAATCTTGAAGCAAAAACATGTTTACATTGATTCACTAGAATCATCAGGATTTGACAACGAATTTCTGGCGATCGTCAAGATTTGTGACAAGGTAACCTAACGAAATTTATGGCAATCAATCAAAATCATCAGAATATGATGACCAATTTCTGGCTATTGTAAGGATTTTTTTATAACACAATCTGATACACATTTGGATGCCTAATCAACATGTTCCACATGGATGCCTAATCAACATGTTCCACATGGATGCCAAATCAGATGCCAACTAGGCCAAGATCACACATTTTGAGCTCACATATTTTTGGCAGGAAAGCTAATTAACTTGGTTATTTTCAAATTGTTGTATTACATTTCGGTATTGTCTGCATTTCTCGAATCCCTTTTATTTTCATTAATTCAGCAACTATAAGTAGAAGAAATGTAACATGGATGACCACTTTTAATATGCTAATGCACTGAATTCCTCTCTTACTCTGATTTCTTCATCTCTTATTCTCTCTTCTTCTCTCAATTCCACCTCTTTTCTTCTTCTCTTCTCTTCAAATCTGTCACGAATTCCCTCGATACCTAGTTAATTGGTATCAGAGCCACCCTTCCTGCACTCTATTATGGCCCCACACAAAGTGGTTGAAACTGCTATTGAGAACCCATTCGTAATTGCGCAGGAACAATATGAAGATCTCACTGCTCAGTAGTTGGACCTTCGTGCAGCTATGGATAAAAAACACCAGGAAACACGAGATGAAATTGATGGGTGAAAAGCTGAATTACTTCTTGTAGTTAATGTGCTAAAAAACTCAGTTGATGGAATTCATCTCCACCAAAAGGCAAAGGAGATAGTGCCCTCTTCGACTTCTAAGGATGCAAATCATTTATCCGGTACTGGTATTCTAGGCTCTAATCCTTACTCTGCAGGTAATACTCGTGGTCACAATTTAATTTTTCCTCGTTTTAATGGGAAAAAATTAAAAACATGGTTGTATAGAATTGAGCAATACTTTTCTATGGATGAAATGTATGTCAACCTTAGAATCAAATTGGTAGTTATGAATATGGAGGATGGGGCACTAGCTTGGCATCAATCGTACATGAAATGTAGAGAAAGTCATGTACTACCTAGTTGGGATGAATATTTGCTAGCAATAACCGAGACATTTGGAGATGATTTTGCTAATCCTATGATGGAGCTTAAACAACTGAGACAAACAGGAACAATGAAAGAATTCCAATTTGCATTTGATAGATTACTGTCACAATGTAGTCTATCTAATGAACAAGCTACCTCTTGTTCTTTAGGGGGATTAAAGGAGGAATTGATTGGTACTATTTTGATGCATGAGCCTCAGACATTATCCAAGGTGTATAGACTTGATAGATTAGCTGAAGCAACTATGAATATTAACGCTAGAGGTCAAAAGTCAACTGGTGTGCCTAGTGGTGTTATGAGAAAGGATAATCTAATTCCTAGATCTGCAAATTTCAACTATCAGTAGAATTCTACGTTGGCTCTACTTGCTAAATACCATCAGTAATTCTAGGCCCAGAAGAATCATATCCCAACTGAGATGCAAGCAAAGAGGGCTCAAGGCCTTTGTTTCTCATAACCCAATCTTTAATAAGGGTTTATTTGGTAATGTCGCCAAAAAAATGAAAAAAGAAGAATTAGAAAAGAAAAATGCAGATAAAGAAAAGAAAAGAGGGAGAGGAAAAGAGAAGAAAAAAATAGGAATTTTCAACCCAAAATATCAAGGTAATGTTGCTAATTTTTTATTTAAGTTTACTTACGTGATTATGGATAAATTTTCATGGTGAAAACATGGAGAGAAATGATCAGAAAGTTTATCCTTAAGGTTCTTCAACCTAAATCATTGATTTGAAAAGGCAAACGTTATCAAAATTTGATTTTGAATAGTATTCTGAAATCCTCTCGTAGAGTAGAATCTGTTTGTGGTCATGGTTCGGGAATTTTGGCTCGTTTACAAGAGTTGACTTTTTTGGGCTAATTTTTGACCGTGAGTTTGACTTTTATTAAAAATTAAGAAAACATCATTCTAAGGGTTTTTGACCATTCTAAACCCGTTTTTGTGGTTTGAGGTGATCCAGATACTTGAGAGCGCAGTTTTGATTTATTGGAAAGTGTGCTTGAATTGTGAATTTGAGGTAAGTGAGACTTTAAGCTTTGAGTGCTTGCTTTTCAAACCCGTTTTAAAAATATAGTTTGTCTGTTTGGTTCATGTGTTGGGATAAGTGTGTGCTTGGCAAAATCGGTGGTACTTGAGGCCAACCACATATATTTTATTTTCAAGTACTCTAACTCTCTTAATAAATTGCTTCGTGGTGTGATACGGCTGTGAGCCATGAGATTGGGGCATGTGTATGCTTTCCTGAGCTTTGCGTACGGTTCTTGATTTCATTGGGGCATTGTGTATGCTTCTTGATTTCATTGGGGCATTGTGTATGCTGTTGTAGACATGTAGGTAGCCAAAATTATCCCGGGATTATAATCCCGGGACTAATTTATCTCACCTTTTGGGATTATTTTATCCCATCTGGACACCTTTTGGGATTATTTTATCCCATCTTCCAAATGGGATAAAATAATTCCAACCTTAGTGGGATATCCCACCCTTGGGATTATGCTTCATTTTGTACCGTGTTTGGTAGGAGGTATAAATTTATATCTCCTACTAAACACGATACAAAAAATTAGTGCTGGAATATCCCAGCCTATACCATGCACGAAACGACCCATAGTGTTGATTAATTTCTTTATCCATGCTTTATGACAAGTTCTTAGTGTAAAAGGGAAATTTTGTCCTAGACTTTTCCACTACATAGAAAAGCCTCATAACCTACCTATTTAGGGGAGTTCGACCAATTAGAAGGCAAGGACACAACGAGATAATCTTGGGAGCCCGAAGTCAAGAGTTACTTTTTCTTTCCAACATTTACTTGTAATTTTATGATTTTGGACATTCGTGTGATTTGTCATGACTATGCAAAGCTACTGAGTTCTACGGGCTATGGGTTTGATATGAACTCTATGTTTGAAGATTTAATTGACTATTGTTGACTTTATCCTGTTGGATTATTTATTCAATGCATTCCAGTTAGTTCTAATTCCATAGAAACATAGACTTCAGATTAACTTGAACAAGCAAATAGGAACTCAAAAGATTCTGACGAGCAAAATTAACCCTGTCAATTAGTAAACTAGATAATGCAATTAGTCAATTTTAGTAGACAACACAACATGATTGTTACTTGTTAGCTGACCCATAGCTATATAGTCGTTCCACTCGTTGATTTCATCAACCAAAGCTTTTCTACTCATGTTCATTCAATTTACTTGCTTATTTTATATTTTTGCAATAGTATAATTAGTTACAAAAATTTTAGGGACTTCTCTAGAATAATTCATTAGTATTTGCTTAAGTTGGATAATAGCAGTTGATAACATGTCTGTGGGTCGATAATCAATCTCAACATTTTATTACTTGTCGATACATAACTTCATCCCCCTATTGAGATAGCACAAAACGTTGGAAGGAATATGATAGAGGTTGCAAGACCAAATCTGGAGAATATGAGAAGGGAAACTTAGGTAAACAGCTATCTTTTAACAGCTTCTAACAATTTATAGCTACTTTTTCTATATTTACAAATCGTAGCTAGTTTTTGTTGTATTTCGCGTTTTTGAAATACACGGAAATACAAAATCCGGCTGAGTTCGCATTTTTTAAATACATTGAAATACAAAAGCTGGTAGAGTCAAAATAGGTTGTATTTATGAAACAAATTCTCTTCTTTCATTTTAAATGGTAAGTCAAATTAAATCAACCATGTATCACGCATAACTGTTGAAGTTCCATAATAACCCACGTTTCTCTCTCCAAATTACTCCATTCCAAACTTTTAGAAATACTTCCAAATACAGAAAAATATACATTGGAATACAATGAAATATGGTTGATTGTTTAAGAAATATAAAATTGTAGTATGCGTATATACAATGGAATACAATGAAATATACCAGAAAATTGTTTCATAAATTAGAAATACATTGAAATACAACAAAATATACTGAAACGTTTTATCAAACACTTGGTGAGCATGAAGCTCCACAACTCTCATCGGAGATGGAGTATGCGTTTAACCACCGGTGAACCACCGCTGCCGCCGCAGAGAAGAAGTGGCAGTGTCGGAAAAGTAAAGAACAAACCAAAACGTCACTCCTTTTCTTCAGAGATTTGTAAATCAGAAAAACTTAGAGGCCTCAAAGGAATCTGATTTATAGCAACATCAACAGTGAAGAGTTGCCTCCATAACTAAATCGAGAATTGATGCTGATTTGAAGCTACTTGGCACTTCAAGTAACGTTTTTTTAGAGAATGAATTACATATTCCTCTATCTAGATATGGAGAGGGAACGGAGAGAGAGAAAGAGAAGGGGGTACGAGCTCTCTAGTGTTATTCTTCAGAAATTCGACGAGGATTGCAGAGATTATGTGCTCTGTGCCATCAAAAAGAGATCCGTTACTAGTTCTTGTCATTCTGACACTTCCACTGTCACAATCTTGAACAATTTTCTTGATGAAGTAACTTGACATATTTGAAGGAATCAGGCAAGGGAAGTAGATCTGACAGATCTGGGGGCAAGAGAGGGAACGGAGAGAGAGAAAGAGAAGGGTGAGGGAGAAATAAATTTGAGAGGTGAGAGAAAACCAATTTAAAAGAGAAACTTGTGAAATACAGAACACTAATTATGATGTGTAATTTAAGAAAATATTTTAGTTATGGACAATAAATAAAATTAAAGGTAGTTATTATTCATAAATAGGTCTTAGAAGTAGCTTGGTCTTGGTCACTACCCAGTGTAATCCCACAATAGTGGGGTCTGGGGAGGGTAAGATGTACGCAGCCTTACCCCTACCTGGGTAGGGAGGCTGTTTCCGATTGACCCTCGGCAACCCTCCTCCTTTATCCGGGCTTGGGACCGGCAATGTGAGCGAGCTCACACAGGCGGAGTTGGGTCTTAGAAGTAACTATGACAAGTAAATTTTCCATATGACAAAGGCAATCATCAAGCCATGCTGAGCTGAAGCAAAATATTGTACAATTGGTATAGTTACACGGTCAGTTCACAATTCGACAACATGAAGACCCACAACAACTCATCCAGAACTTTCAAGAGATTAATGACACATAATTTTACAAATGTCACCTCGAACTACATCAGACTTACTTTGTCCCAATCTAAATGTAGCAATAAATTACATACAAAAACTCGATTGCCTTTTCAATTTCTCCACTGGTTTAATGTAGCAACTAACAAAAACATAATGTTAATGCAGAACTTGAATTGCAACAACTGCTAGAAGTAACCTAATGAATGATTGAAATTGGAATGATCAGCCCCAAATTCTTCCAAGGGGTGAATAGTTTGTGTAATGGTCAGGTAATTACAGTTTATCTAAAGACTCCTCATTGGATATCAGTTCTTCTAGACATGGAAAATTAGCTGGCAATGACAGTAACGGTTCCTCTACAGATAATCCTTTCAATGCCAATGCTAAAGAATACCCTAAAGCCCGGGCCACTGGCACTGCAACTGCATTTCCTACTTGTATGTACCTAAGAAACATGAAATGAGTTCCAAGTCAGACCCTGTGAAAAAAGGATGTTGCTACAAATTTTCAAGTCTAACATGTTCTATAATGAGAAAACATGTCACACCACCTACGTCTCAATCCTAAACAAGTGAGGATCAACTATATGAATCCTCACCCTCACTGCTTCATTTAGGCGCAACTCATGTCATGATCATACCAACATTATTACTATTTTTTAAAAAAAAACAAACAAAAAAAGTGGAACAACAATAGTAATAGTATTAGAAGTTTTCTAATAAGTCTAAAACCTAAAACAAGAAAACATGTCACTAATGGAAATCAGACACCTTGAGCAGGACAATTTTTAGACAGAATTTGTAGAAAATGTCAAAATTACAGGTGATATAGCAGAAGATTAGATTTGCATCCAACCAAATTGCTCAAATAAACCTCTCAACAACCGAGCAGTTCTTCAAAACTATAGGCTGATTCCTAATTTGATTTTGGCATGTTCATTGACAAGTTTCACGAGTTCCGACCAACTTTAAGTGGTACCGTCTGACGGGACATAAAGTATAAGAAAGGAAGACACTTGAAACATGTAATCTAGAACAACACTAGATATATACATCATATCATTAAGGGTAAAGTGCAAACTTTAAAGTTAAATTAGTTCTAATATGGAAAGGGGACATTTATTGGACATACTAAAAAAGAAAACGTTCACAGAAATCGGGACAGAGGAAGTAATTACATATCATAAAAAAGATATATCATCAGTTGTTAAACCTTAACCTTATAAGTGATGTAAACAAGAGTAAGTTAATTTTTTTTTTTATGGCAGTCAATAAAATAGATCAAAATAATGCAGGCTAGCTGGATGTTCAGGAAGGTGTTTGAGACAAGGGAGCAAGTCAGGCAGATGCAAGTTGATGGTCACTCTAAGCACAATCTGATTAGGCAATTCTACAAGCAATCTTTAGGGCCTACCCCAAGATGGACTGGAAGTATCTCATGTGCAAGAACGCAGCCAGACCAAAAGCTATTTTTACTCCGTAGATATATGCACATCGCCACTTGAATACTGTAGATAATTTGGCAAAACGGGGCATCAATAATGTGGATCCTACTTGTGTGTTATGCAAGAATACGCCAGAAACTAGTGGACATCTAGTCAGAGAATGTGATTTCACTGAACTTTTCTGGCTGAGACTTCTAACTTGGTTGCAGGAACCAATTATTATTGATAGCAACAAACAATGGCTCAGACATGCTACCAAAGGGAACTCCAGGAAGGCTAGGGTGATGAAGCAGATCTACAAGTAATTTATAATATCTGGACTGAGAGGAAGATATTTATGTTTTTGTATTGCTTTGTATTGCTAGCTCTTGTGCTGAGGGTCTACCGGAAACAGCCTCTCTACCTCCCAAGGTAAGGGTAATGTCTGCGTACATTCTACCCTCGCAGACAGCACTTTGTGGGATTTCACTGGGTATGTTGTTGTTGGACTAGGAGGAATACCAGGGTGTTTGATGAAGTTGAAAGGGATTCTACCGCATTGGCTAAAGAGAGAGCCTGCATATGCAATGTGAGGGTAACTGGAGCAATGAGAAATTACCTGCAGGCCTTGCTTTTCTAATGAGGATACCCTCCCTAGGAGGTGACCTTTCATATGGCAGGCTTTGGCTAGAATGTGATACTGGGTCTTGTTTTCTTTTTAAACAGCAAGCTGTGATGTAGCTTTGCTGTGTTATGTAATGCCCATTTGGTGACTAATACAATTCAGTTAGTTACCCAAAAACAAATAGATCACACAAATACACCATCAAGTGGTCATTATTATGATTTAAATGTTACCTTTCTTTTATTGGTCCTGTCAATTTGTAGTAATCAGGAAAACCTTGCAGCCGTGCATTTTCACGGATAGTAAGCACTCTGTCCTGCAATGGATGTAATACGGCCTGAAAGGAGGTCAAGAACAACAAGCATCAGAATACACCAAGTAAAGAGGCAAAGGTGTAATTTTAAGACAACGCAAACGCAAAGGAACCTGATTGTGGGGCTGTGCTCTTGTAACAACAGTTGAAACAATTTCGTCCCACCATAAACGACCAAATGGCCTGCATAATTTCAAATACCATAACAATAGAACCATTATGGTGGGTCAGGGGTAGTAGTGCAAGCTAAATCAAATTAGGAAAACATTGTATCATTACTTTGATGAAGTACCACGAACAAAGGTCATCGCGTAGTCCGGGACCTGTGAAGTCGAAGATTCATAAGAAATGAAAACAACCATCAAAATGACATGGTGGCACAAAAAGCAAATCATACCAAAGGCTTTCCCGAAGTAAGTTTTACTCTTTCCACATTCGGATCCCATTCAACAATATTAACAGCACGAACACGAACCCCAGGCAAGTCCCTGAAGTTCGCACCCTACATCATGGAAGAAGGAATCAACAAACCCAGCAATTTACTCATATCACTACCACGAAGAGCAGGAAACAACAGGTGTAATACCTTTCGCTTGGGAATTTGACATACACGCTGATAATCATCTTCATTTAACTGTAGAGGCCGATGATCATACAAAGCAGTACCCAATGTACCTATGATATAAAAATGCAATCAAAATATATAAAAGAAACTTAAACCACTACCCAACTTATCTGAAGGTGTAAATTTATTTAGTGAGATACTGAACTATTTCAGGCAATACCTAGTTACACTATGGAAGTTCCAATATCTAAAAGGTGTGGCTTTTAGGGCCTGATTGGAAATCAGTGTAATTACAATGACTTATTTGTTGGTCATAATGTTATTTCATGTTTGGTTACACAAGTGTAATTACAAAGTATGATCATTTTTATTTTACATAAAAACTTATCATAAACAATTAATGATGAACATGTAAATATTATTTAATGTGTGACAAATATATGTGTATATAAGAAATATTAAAAATGAAAAAAGAAAGAATTTGAAAAGTCAACTGGTAATTAGGAGAAAGCACAATCCAAGGACAAAAAAAAGATGACTAATAAAACTTAAATGGCGATCTAGGATAAAATTAAGATATCATTAATGACGTCATGGACTTCATGCTTGGGCACATACCAGGAATATCTTGTTCTAGTGGATAACTAATGAAACTTCCCAGGGTATTATGCATCATATATCACTGGTTTCGACTCTAGAATTTAAGGTACATGCGATAAAGCAACAGAAGTCATTGATCAATGTGTCTAAGGGGCAGCAACAAGGCCAATAGAGAAGTATCAAGTGACTAATATGTAATGCACAGTAAATAAGTTTTGCATAAAATCTAATATATCTAACTGCATATTGATACTACTCCTACTAATCATATCTATCAAGTAGATATAGTATTGAGCACCAATGAATAGTCTAAAAGACAATGAAGTGGATAAAAACCGAGAGACAGTTTAAATTCCAGTAGAAACAAATGATTTCTTCTCATTAGCGTACTTTTGGTGGGAAGATACCCAGTATATAAGTTGGTGAAATGGCCAAGGTGCGCCACAAGTTGACTTGAACACTACAGTGATCCAAAGAAGTACAATAATATTGCAGTTAAGCAATTTCTTCGGGCTATATCACAATACTACCAAGATAAATCAACTCACCATCCCTCCTTGATCTAATGAAACGCTGGAAGTCAGATTTGGGTTCATCAGTATATGGCATTTCATCCCTTGACTCGTTATTTTCCACCTAAAAGTCAAAATTATTTGCATAAAGAAACGAACACGGAGCCATAATAAGTTTATTTAGCTAATTGGAAGTCTGTCTTTCAAGCAACTTCAATATCTATTACATACAGGAGGAAGATCTGAAAGTGCATCCTCAAGAAAAAGTTCTTTCTTTAGCTTGACCTTCATGCCCTCTTCATATGCTACTGCATTTAACTGTATTCAGATTCAAAATCACATTCAGCCAATAGCAATCTAAAAGATTATGCATCATTAACAAAATTCAATAGACTACCTCAAATTCTGTGGGAGTGAGACCCCTCGCAACAACATTATGTGTGGGCAACGGATATTGTGGTAATTTCTGGAAGATGAGAAGAGATTTAAGTTGAGTAAAAAGTACAAGAAGAAAAAAATAAGAATAATAGTTTTTTCACCTCCGAATGAAGAGCACCCCACATGAAGACACGCATACGAAATTGTGGAAGTCCATACACCCCAGCTACCATCATTCCCATCCGTGCTTGGTAGTTCATTCCCACAAGTCTGCTCAATGCATACCGTCCGAGGAAACCTCCTGCAAACCTGACCAAGTCCACCACATTTTCCATTAACACAAACCTTGGTCTCAAGTACTCCACAATGCCCATGAATACTTCAAGCTGTTTATTTTTCGGATCTTGTAATGGATTCTGCTTGTCCCTAAAACGATTAAACCCACTTATGCCCTGGCAAGGAGGGCCTCCACATACGACGTCTACTTCCCCCTAATTATAGCCAATGGATAAGTTAAAATAAATGAACTGCAATCAGAAAGATAAAATCATGTCGTGGAGATCCAAAATTAGACAAAAGATAAAAAAGAAGCAGAGAAAGCCAACTTACCGGCAATGGCAAAACACTTGTCTTGAAACCCTTGGTCACAAATTCCTTTATTTTCTTTTGGCAACCACTATAAGCATAAATCAATCATTAGTTAAATGTACTAATAATACAAAACATGGATTCATAATTTGTTGCTTAGTTTGGAAATCATACACTAAGCCCTCTATTGGCTCCCATGTGTCTTCATCTGCGCCATAACCCTTCCAACGTACCTAGTCACAATAAGTAAAGTGATATGAGAAACAAACAGAAAACACAATAACTTGTGTTGTTCACCAGGAGCAGTCTATAAAATATATACCAAAGAGTTATCAGAATAGTAGGCAAGTTAGGATGCAAAAACTTCCAGATTTGGTGAATAAATACCTTAAAGTAAAGGCCAGGCTTCTTTATTTCCTTTGGGTCTCCATAGCAAACTTCTAAAATCTCTTGCACCTCAAAAATTTCACCTTCTTCCTCATCACCAGATCCCTCATCCTCATCTCCACCATCATTGTCGTCCTCCTCATCCTCAACTTTCAGCAACGGGTGTGGTGGGGTATTGCTTTTCAACAAGGAGCAGGATGCACAAAGCTGCTCCCACTCTTTCAAAAGCAATAAGAAATCTGAGGCAGCCTCATTCCTCACCTACATAACCCATACAATTTCTTCAATTAAAGAACAAAAAGAAGATAGATAAACATATCGTCCCATCACTCATTACCTCTGTCTCCGGGTGGTTCACTTTCAAGCTATCACAAGCATATCGATTTAGGTCAACAGCCCACTTCTGCAGTCAAGATATACAAACTGTTTAGACAGCAAATTAAATAGAAGTATTCCTTTTATGATAGCTTAAGATTTTAGATATAGTAGTCACACACTTTGCCATGATACCAAAACAGTAAAGGTGATGCATTCAAATCTTTTTACCACTCTTCAACACTTGGTCTTTCCACAAGCTTGGTCCATCAGAAAAGTAAGCACACATGTGAAGAGGTGTAATGATTACACATTGAAGTAAATAAAAGTGCCGCATATCTAATATCTTATAATTTTGGATAAGGTGGTTACATAATTCAACAAAAACAAACACAAAACTGGAGAAAGGACAAGAACAACCATATAGGATAATAGACCATACCGTGACAAGTTTAACATCGCAAATGTCAGCACCCAAGCACAGCCCAGTGGACATTCCTCCACAACCTGAATAGAGATCCAGGAGCTTCTTTTCTTGCTTCCGTTCATTAACCCCTGCAATATCACTGTCGCTTGATATGGTAGAATCCGATTCACTATCAGGACTTGAAACATCTGCAAAATTAGCATCCCTATTATTTCAGAGAAATATCTAATAGACGTCTTCGGAAAAAAGGAAATGCTTTCTTCCAAAATTATTTTTAAGTTTTGGTTGGTAAGAAGAAAATATCTTCTAAAAACTATTTATTAAAGATTAATTAATAGTGTTCTGCATTGAAAATTTCATTAAGTATTGATTGGAGGAAAAAAAATGAAAAATTGAGATATTTGTAAGGAAAACATTTTCTTTTGTCAAATCAAACATACCTTTAAGAAAACAGTTAACTTTAGTTATTTTGTTAATGAAAAGAACACTTTAAGAAAATACCTGTTGGTAAGCTAATAAATGATGAGTATGAAAGCAGGTACTTCATGTCATAGTAATAGTCAGATTCTGATCTCAAACTTTCCTTCAACTGTAAGCTTACCTACAAACAATATCCAATGTGTTGCTTGTTAAAGCCAAGAGAATCAAAGTATCTTCTTATTCAATGTAAAGATATGGCACTTGAGCCTAACTCGACACCAAAAGCTAGCTCATAAGGAGAGAATTGCTCAACACTTTTTAAGCAGACCACCAATCCATTCCTGACCTATTTGGGACTCTAACCCCCTCCAACACCCCCACCACACCCTTCACACCCCAGCCCAACTGGAGCGTGGACAATACATCATGGGGTCTCAAACAGTAAAGGACTGGGCTTTAATACCATGTTAAGATATTGCACTTGTTTCAAATTCAACCACAAAATCTAGCTCCTGAGAAAAGGATTGTCAAGTCCATATAAGCAGACCACAAGTCCATTCCCCAACCAATGCGGAACTCTTAACATAACCCACTCTATCATTAAGTAAAAACTTACATTTGAGGATATAGGAACAATCTTGATTTTCTTTACAAGGCAATCAAGAGGGTTGTCATCCTTAACTTCTGATAGGAATACACGCTTGTTGTCGATAAATTGGTCAAGAGCTTTAATTACCTGATGAAAGAACAAAGGTTAGATGCACCAAAATATTGTTATGCTGAGAAGAACTAGCCTTCATAAGTTAGGTATTTTCTTACAGTATCCTTGGCTCTGTAAAACCATTGAGCAGTAAAATACTTCGTACCATCAACAGCTTGAAAAAATTCAACAACCTTGCATATGTAATCATCTTCACCATCTGCAGCCTACATAATTAAAAAAAAGAAAAAACAGTGATTGATCTTCATATCAAATGATCATATACCTCTAATTTGGAAGAATTGTTGGGGAGATTTAATGCATGTAATTATGGAGGTTTTGCTGCTTTAAGGTATATATGTAATTTATTTTCATAAATAACTTGTGGAAGGAAAACTTCTTTTGCAAAAAATTAGACTGATCAAAATGGTTAAAAAAAAATCAATTAGATTCTAGAAAATCTAAAAGAAAGAACGAGACGGTAATCAGGTAATGTGGTACAGATAGATATTTTTCAAGGTGTAGTCAATTCCGAATTGAAAGACTAACTATACTTAATTGTAGTATTCACCTTTACATACGCATCATCCCCGAGTTTATAAAGCTGACTGTCAACCAATGCCTGGGTAAAATGGCTCTTAGCCTGGATTAATTGGTCGGAATCGTCTTGACTGGACAAAGTACAACATGTATAGCATAAATATCAAATGGCACCAACATAAACTAGATGAAACTAAAAGAGAGGGAAAATTTATTGTGCAATGCACAACTTTCTGTAGCCTTTGCAAACTTACCAATTTAAGCTCATAGCTGCACCATTTGATTTCACCTTATCCTGCACATTAGTAAAATAATTACATAAATGTTAAATAACAACTAAAACAACAAGAATATTACTAAAGAGCACAGGGGCACTAAGCAGTACACTTGATTCATAATGTTGTCTTAATTAATATATCAAGATGCTAACTATTTTTGTTTTCTATTGTTGCATTCTTCAAAAAAGAATCCACGGGTTAAAAGAGACTGCTAGGAACCATGGTGCCCAAACGTCAGCCAACAAACAAAGCACCAAGCTTATGTTGCATTAACCTTCATGACTTAAGCATGCCTCAAAAGGGCCTTCTAATGACAAAAATTCAAGTATACTCACATACTCAATATTTTTCAAAAAATATAGGACCTAATTTAAAACGTTCAATCAGAATTGAAACATAGTAATTTCTTTATTTTAATTACGCACTTTGTTAAGGTCAAAAACAACTAGACAAGATCAAAAGAACCTTTTTTATTGGGAAGGTACCAACAAGGGGCACAACTTCCTCTTCGTGAAATGGTCCAAAGTCGCACAAACTAAATCCCAATGTTCTTAAGAACTCCACAAGGAATTGCTCATTGGAAGAATATAGGCAAACTTTGGGGTGAGTTTTTTTTCAAAACATTTGCTTCAAAGTACGCAATGGACTTCATATCATATTCTAGAAGGATGAATGGATGGGTAACTCAACTCGAATGAATGATAAATCACCTTAACTTTTCCCAGATTACATATGATTCAATCTATCCTCTCACTAAACAAAGAGAACAGCAGCTAGAACCGGATCTTTAGGGAAAATGTATATAATTGGGTGTCTGACAAGTGACAACCTGCTTATCCTACTTGCCAGATTGGACAATTGCATAGTGAATGAGCAGGCAGTCGACAAACTAAAGTGGAGCAACACAAATGAAGAATACTCTTGTGCTCATAGTGAAATCATTGGTCTTGGAAGCAAATCTGGAAAACAATCTATCCTCTCACTAAACAAAGAGAACAACAACTAGAATCGAATCTTTAGGGAAAATGTATATAATTGGGTGTCTGACAAGTGACAACCTACTTAGCCTACTTGCCAGATTGGACAATTGCATAGTGAATGAGCAGGCAGTTGACAAACTAAAGTGGAGCAACACAAATGAAGAATACTCTTGTGCTCATAGTGAAATCGTTGGTCTTGGAAGCAAATCTGGAAAACAATCTATCCTCTCACTAAACAAAGAGAACAACAACTAGAATCGGATAAACAACAACAACAAGCCCAGTATAATCCCACCATGTGGGGTCTGGGGAGAGTAGAGTGTACGCAGACCTAACCCCCACCTTGAAAGATAGGGCGGCTGTTTCCGAAAGACCCTCGGCTCAAGAGAGGAGAACAAGAGAGGAAAAACAAGACAAAAGGTTAAATAAGACCAAGCATATCGAAAACAATATGAAAGCAAGGAATAACAAAAGCGAGCAAGTCATGGTAGAACAGTCCGGAAAGAAAGGAGCATTAACTACTATAGATAACTAAGATAACCAAAGTACAACCCAACAAATATAAGCAGCAATCAAATGCAGAAATCAAATGGCAATAAACAAAACTACAACTACTATGGTGAAAGGATTAGCCACCTAGCCTTCTATCCTAATCTGAGTCCTCCACAACCTCCTATCTAAGGTCATGTCCTCGGTGAGCTTGAAACTGTGTCATATCCTGTCTAATCACCTCTCCCCAATACTTGTTCGGCCTCCCTTTGCCTCTCCTGAAACCGTCCATAGCCAACCTCTCACACCTCCGCACTGGGGCATCTGTGTCTCTCCTCTTCACATGCCCAAACTATTTCAGCCTCGCTTCCCGCATCTTGTCCTCCACCGATGCCACTCCCACCTTGTCTCGGATATCTTCATTCCTAATTCTATCCCTCCTAGTGTGCCCACACATCCACCGCAGCATTCGCATTTCCGCGACTTTCATCTTTTGAACGTGAAATTTCTTGACTGGCTAACACTCCGCCCCGTACAATAAGGTCGGTCTAACCACCACTTTGTAGAATCGGATCTTTAGGGAAAATGTATATAATTAGGTGTCTGACAAGTGACAACCTGCTTAGCCTACTTGCCAGATTGGACAATTGCATAGTGAATGAGCAGGCAGTTGACAAACTAAAGTGGAGCAACACAAATGAAGAATACTTTGTGCTTAGAGTGAAATCATTGGTCTTGGAAGCAAATCTAGAAAACAAAGTTACCAATAAATTATACATGTTTCAGTTAGACAACAGTCTATGAAACTTGTGTGGCCTAGGACAACTTAGCAGAAGGAACATACAAATTGCTAATAGATGTTATAGATGAGTCACCAAAATAGAGAAACCAAAAGTCAGCTATTTTTCCACTATATAATTGTTACAGGTCTCTAGAATTGTAGCACCTCATATCTTTGGGCTCTTGTTTGACTCATAAGATGAGATGTAATGGAACCAAGACGAGAAGTGTACGAGGTGTTTTGAAACCTACAAAAAGTATAGAAGAATATTTGGGCGAATTAGAGTTGGACGCTTACACTGCAGGCCATGTTTTCAAGTGAAATTGCAGAAGGGCTTACTTCAAGCAACTATAACCCCCTTATTAGTTGGAATTTGAGAAAGCTTCCTTGATGCTTGATGAAAGTTGTAGCTATTTGAAATACCTTTCCATCCACATAATGACTGGGCCAAACGGATCTCTATGCAAAAAAAAATATGCGCATTTTACTGGACAGTACAGTCTGCACAGCAAGGCTTCAGGGCTCAACAGCGCACCAGAGGCAGTGTTACTATCTTTGCTGCGCGGTTGGGCCTTCCAGCTGCTCGGCCGCGCACGGGGCAAGTCATTTTAAAATCCCTAGGTCGTACTCCACACCCTAAATACGAAAACTTGCTGTAGAAAGGGAAGTCATCAAACAAAATTGTTGTTTTGCTGTCATGTCTCTCTTTTGCACTTTTTTGGTAAAACGGAGTTACTTGTCCAAATAAAGAAGGAGAAGAAACACAGTCGAGTTTGCAACTGCAAGATTGCACAATAAATGATCTTTCATTTGCCTAAGTGCAGCTTTCTTTCCTTGATTCAAAGACCAACAGGAAACTGCCATAGTGGAATTAACTATTTTGAACATGACCTGTTCTGTTTTGATTATACTGCCAGTAGTTTATTTTCATTAGTTCCATCGAAACCTACAACTCGTTAATTTTATATGCAGTGGAGCATGAGGTTCTGGAAAGAGAAAGAGGAAGACTACGAGCGTTGTATCAACAACAGCAGCAACAGCCACAGCAACCATCTTACAGCCATCACCGCACCACTAGTAGGGATCTCGATCAACAATTTGCGAACCTCTCTTTGAAACAAAAGGAGGCCGAGCATGATGCTGTTTCAGGACAACTTCACATTTGACTGTAAATGTAGCTATGACTTCAATCATGTCTTACTGATTGTCCCTCAGTTGACTTTGCCATGGAGTGACAAAAGTTCACAATTTTGCGTGATGAAGAAGAGGTCTTGCTGCCGATGGGCTCACCTTCAACGGGTGTTCTCTAAATTGATTCTAATTCTTGTTACAACATGTGTCTTTACATCAACATTTGTTAAGCTTTTACACACAGCACCTGGTTGTCAATGCAAAAGAATAGCATTTGTCGCAGTTGGCTCACCTGAGGTGGTTAATTCCAGCATGATATCTATCTCCGGTCTTTGTATGTCCCGAGTGATTAAATTCATCAGTTTCCCGTACTCTTTATCTTCAGGGATACATTCTCATTAACCATGTAAGCTGAGCATTGATATTGTAGCTCCTTTCACTTCATTCCTTGTTTCTTCTTAAAGCAATTAAAAAACATTTATGTTAATTACTTCGTATGTTTCAGTTTACTAACTCACTTTCATTTGTCATCGTTTCAAAAAAAAATTATATTTAACTTTCAAATTGTCTATGGTACATGCCATCCATGCCTAACAAAACTCTAAACTATCTAATACAGAGTATTTGATAGATTAAACTTTTCATGTAACTATTGCTGTGGGGTTTTCCATTCAACAAGAGGGAAAAATCTACCATTCAAAATAAGAATAAGAACGCCAAGGAGCAAAATATAGGCATATTCATACTGAAGGAAAAAGATACACTCACCAAATCAGATAAGCTTTCAACTTCTATAAATCGAAGCTCTAGTTACCAAAATTCAGAAAATAGACCCATCCCCATATCAACAAATCATTCAATTCTCTTTCTTTTACCCCTATCTGACCTTTTTGTCTTGTCCTCTCTTTAAGCCGAGAGTCTTTCAAAAACAGCTTCCCTAACCTTCAACGGTAAGGTCTGCATAGGCTCTACCCTCCCCATACCCCACATTGTGGGATTCTATTGGGTATGTTGTTGTTGTCTCTTTCTTTTACCCTTACCAACAACATTCTTGTCCTCCAAGAAACGAATTCTCTTGTTCACAGCATCAAGTTTGGATTCCACTAGGGTCAGAATATCTTTCTCTCCTTGTTCTTCTTCATCTTTTTCTTTTTCTTCTTCTGATGATGATAGTTCCTTGGCCTTTTTTTCGGGTTTTTTATTTTGAGTGTACATAGCAAGAAGCCAAGAACTTCTTTAACAGCATCCAAACTTTCAGGCCAAGTTTGAAGTTCTCCTTGAGGACTTGTAATAATAGTACAGACAGGGATATCATAGAGAGTTGAAAGCTCCATTGTTTTCCTCTTTATGCATTCTTTTCTCACTTGATAAGTTTTTGGATTGTTTGTTTTGATATTCTTCTGCCATGGCTTGAAACCCTTTTTACCACCCAAAAAAATAAAAATTGAGGAAATACTAAGTTTTCTTTCAGTATTGATGTCTGTGTCTTATATTCCATGATACAGTTGTGTGGCCTCTACATGGGCATTCACTATTTTCATTACATGGACATTCACTATCTCCACATACATTTCATAACACTTCCCTTTGGATGTTCATTAATTAAATGATGTGCTTTGTTAAAACCTTATTAGGAAGGAAAAAAACTCTGTGAGAAAAAATTCTAGTGAAGGAAAAAGAGTATACATATCTATTACCAAAACTACAAAACTCCCAAACAAAAAACCTATTTTTATAAAATAAAAGCAGTGCAATAAATTAAAGTAGCAAAAATGAAGGGAGAGAGAAACAGAAAGTACTAAGTTTTCTTTCAATATTGTTGTTTGTGTCTTATATTCCATCTAAGGCTATATTTATAAGCCTACAAAACATGGAAAAACATACATGTTACAGTTGTGTGGCCTCTACATGGACATTCACTATCTCCACTATCATTCCTTAACCAAGTTTTGTCCCATTGGATTTTCTTAGTAAGGTTTTTAATGAAGCAGCTCTCAAAGCTTATTGATAGATGTGTGTACTCTTTTTCCTTTACTAGAACTTTTTCCCACAGGTTTTTTTCCTAATAAGGTTTTAACGAGCCACATCATCTAATTAATGGACATCCAAGGGGGAGTGTTATGAAATGATAGTGGAGATAGTGGATGTCCATATAGTGAAGATAGTGGAGATAGTGGATGCCCATGTAAAGGCCACACAACTGTAGCACGTATGTTTCCCCGTGTTTTGTAGGCTTATAAATATACTCTCAGATGAAATATAAGACACACGCAACAATACAGAAAGAAAACTTAATACTTTCTGTTTCTCTTTCCCTTCATTTTTACTACTTTAATTTATTGCACTGCTTTTATTTTATAACATTAGGTTTTTTGTTTGGGAGTTTTGTAGTTTTGGTAATAGAAGTTGCCTAATTAAGTTGTAATTACTGTTTCCTAATTTGGGTAGGAATAGGATTGATTCTTTTTCGTTTCTTGGGGAGGTTGGTGAAAAGCCTAGATTATAGCAATACGAGTATTACCCCCGCAAAATTGCCTACTTAATAAATCGGGTCTATTTGGGATACTTTAGACAACTTTTTTACTATAAAATATATTCTTAAAGGTTAGTTTGGTATAATTGATAAATAAAAATAGTCATCAGATAATAATTTAGTATTATCTTATCTCACGTTAAGTTGGGATAAAATCACAAAATAACTAATTACGGGATAAAAGTGCTATTTTATCCCACATAGAGAGTTTACCCCGGCAAAATTGCCTACTTAATAAATCGGGTCTATTTGGGATACTTTAGACAACTTTTTTACTATAAAATATATTCTTAAAGGTTGGTTTGGTATAATTGATAAATAAAAATAGTCATCAGATAATAATTTAGTATCATCTTATCTCACGTTAAGTTGGGATAAAATCACAAAATAACTAATTGCGGGATAAAAGTGCTATTTTATCCCACATAGAGAGTAGAATAACAATCCCGATATAACTAATCTCAGAATTAATTATTTTGGGATAACTTGTTCCCCAACCAAACGAGCACTAACTTCATAAAAATACTAGTCACTCCATTTCAATTTATACGAACCCATTTGATTAGACACGGCATTTAAAAAAGAGGGAAGACTTTTGAAATTTGTGGTTCAAAATAAGCCTTTGAAAATTTGTGTGATTCATAAAGTGAATTTATTTCCAAATTAGGAAAGAAATTATTCATTTTGACACGAATTAAAAAGAAAATGTGTTCAAACAAATTGAAACAAAGAGAGTATTTAAATCAAAATAGAACCAATAAGTTGACTCACATAAATTAGGAAAACAACTACGGTAATGCAAAGAGTAATAAACCTTGTTAAGGTAGCGATGAGGATATTGCTGCTTCGCTTCCGCCTCCGTTACAGCTTCACCAGAAAACGCACATTCCTGCTCCTCATTCGCCTGCACAGCTCTTCTCACCTTATTCTGAGCCAACAATTCATCATTCGAGCTCTCACATACTGATTCCTCAACTTCTTCTTCTATAAATTCATCATCATCAACACACTCAACAACAACTGGATCCGACTTTTCCACTATGATATTATTATCATTACACTCAACACGCGAAGCAGTCACCGTAGCTTCATTAACAAATAATGGATCCGTATTTTCGACTACTACATGTTGATTTAACTTCGTTTTTGGAGTAGAAAAAGCTTTACGTTTGTTCTTCTTATTTAATGAATCCGGTGACTTGGATGAAGCTTTCCGTTTGCTCGGCATTGCGCCGTGTTGGTGGTGTGAGAAAATACTGCTATCAAATACTGCTATGCAAATACGGAAAGAGTGAGTTGATATTTATAGTGGGGGATATATGGAGAGTTTTTTTTTGGGAGTTGTGAATATTTGAAACCAACAGTAGTAGTGCAAATTTTGAAAGAAAAGCGGGAAATTCCGGATATGAAGGAATTTTACGGAAGTGGATTGAATTTTGTGGCGTCAAGTCCGGGTAGTGACTAGCTTAGTTAGCTGTGTCGTGTGTGAAAAATGTTTTTAAGGAAATGAATCATGCCGTAAGAATTATCCACTTTTTTCCCGTAATAGTAATTGTTTACTTTAATCAAAATTAATGTTTTTTATTATAAATAAAATTTGAAATTTGAAAAATGTTACAAATTTATTTTCCAACTTTATCTTTATGAATTCCAAGTAAAGTGTTATATTCTCTCTTTTGCATAAAATATAACTAAACCACTTACACAATTTCATTTTCAACTTCATGAATTTCAAATAAAGTGAAAAGTATTTGAAATCTATGGCCAAACGCACACTAAATTATCATAAATATTACTATTAGATTTTTTTGAACATACTCATTTTCTTTCACGAATATCTTGTAACCGGTAACTTAGTCTTTTTAGGAGAAAACTATTTGATTTGCTAGTATTATTATCAAAGTAATTAAAATCTTTTACGACAATATTTCTCACTCTCTAACCAAATACATGACCAATGTTTCAACAAAAATATTCTTTATAAAATAAGTCACTTCTTTCGCAAAATGACTTCAATCGTACTAAACACGCCCTGTTTAATGTCTTGATAATGGCAAATTGATATACATCCGAGCAAAGAAAGGTACAAACACTAAAGCATGTTGCATAAACATTATATGGTAGTATCATGGAATTTTTCGAGTAACTATTAGTAGGCGAATGGACATGATTTAGTTGATTTTTAAGAAAAATATACTCCCTGTGTTTCAATTTATGTGAACGTTTTACTATTTGAAGAGTCTACGAGGTGATTTTTTGACCATGCTTTTCTTACATTTTTTAAATTATTTTTAAAGATAAATTATCATGACTTATAGTGCTTTTAACGCAGTTTCTAAATATATAAATTTTATTTTTACAAACTTAAAAAATTCATGTCAAAATTTAAGGTCAAAATTATAAAGTTTGAACCTTATACTCCAAAAAGATTCACATAAATTGAAACAGAAGAAGTAGTATGTAAAGTTAAGTTGAAAAATAATATTTGAAAGTTAAAGTTAGATTTAGACATAAAAATAGAGTCAGAATTTTTATGAGTAAAGCTTTAAAAAAGAAAAAAAAATCTACAACTTGTGTTTTAAAATTTTGTTTTTCAAACATCAAATTCTATAATTCAGTTGACGTCCAAACATTCCACATGAATACAGAATATGTCGGCTTACTTTAATTAAGTGCTTCGTTCTTTTATGGCACGAACCCCATGGCTTTATTCATTTAAGGAATGCAATCTACATATTCTATAAAGGAAGCATTTACTATAAATGTGCTTCATTAAATTATTAGCTCAAACTATTGATTGGAACAAATTAATAAGTACTGAAATTAAATTTCTCTTCTTACCATATTCTTATGATATGATTGTTACACCAAATCCAATTTCACAGAGTGGTCTTTTTACCTTTATTTAACTTTTACCATAATAATAAAATTTGTGTAAATATAAATATTCGCGAGGACTTCTCCTCCTCCTCCATCTTTACATATGTGCTTTTAAATATTGAAGATAGATTGCTTGTTTGTGGTTCTTTTTAATTGGGTTGGTTAAAGAAACTTGAAAAACAATATTGTTAAGTTTTATTGAGCTTGCTTGATTGGGTTTATTAATTTTTGAAAATTTGGATTGAACCAAACCATTGTAAATTGTTTGAATAGCAGATTGAGAGTCACTTAAAATTTGATTTAAACTAGTTTGGGTCGAAGCAAAAACATATTGGTGAAATTTCCACAAGACAAGTTTATGACGATTACCAAAATAGCCAATTTATAACGATCCTCATGATTTATGGCAAGGTAACCTAATGAAAATTATGACCCGCTAAAATCATCAAAATTTTTTGATCAATTTATAGGTATTCGGCTCTTCTCCATTTTCCCCAAGTTCTATCCTAGATGGATGACACGTGTCTCATTTTAATATCCATGGTGGTGTAGATTTAATTAGTTGAAATTGGATCTTAACCATAGTTGATACTTCCATATATTTGCTCCCATAAAAGCCCACGATAATTATGGAAGCCGAATTCACATTATTAATAACTATTTTTTATTATTTACAGGATATCAGCAATTCAACAACAATTAAGCCTCCAAATTTGAAGAGTTTGCTTTCGTTTGCTTTACCTTTTTTTCAGTCATTGAACCAGATTCCCACTTATCAATTTAGAAAACTAAGATAATCACATCTTTTTTATATAAAATTGGCGACAGTGAAATGCGTATACGTATAATTAAAAAAGTAAAAAAGTTAAATAACATGACTAAGCATTGGAGGTGGGACTGAAAAAATAATTAACATTAATGGGCAATTTACTGCTAATTTATAGGAAGGCAAGATTTTCTAGATTTAAATATGTAAAGATATATTTTCCTAACCGTAGTTAAGTACTTTGATTTAGCTAATTAAATCTACACACTGGATATTAAAATGGGACATGTGTCATTCATCTAGGATAGAATTTGAGAAAAATGAAGAGAAGAGAAATGAAAAGGAGCGTGATCCAATTTCTAGCAATCGTAAGGATTTGTGATAACGCAGTCTGACATATTTATGGAAAATTATTCGGACCCATTAGCCAATTTCTCGCCGCAAATTTACTTGTAATTTTTTTCAAAGGAGCTCATAAAAGGTGACAATGCAAGACCATATTTGTGCAAACCACCCACTTTTACTAGACAAATTGACATTACCAACTTTAAAATAACAACCACTTACGATACATCATTTACCTAAGACATTACGCAAAAATTCCAGCACATATAAAACAAGAATAAATAGTTTTCAACTGAGTGACAAACGAGCGTTAGCATGTGCAATGAGTCTTAAATTAGGTGCTGAAAAAAGGTTACTGATGGGAATTCTTGGACTCTGCAGCAATTACTTCTTTAACCACAAGGAGTTAGCTTCTTGTTGCCAGCACCACGAGGGTTGTCATCTTTCCAGTCATCCCATGCTCTTGCCTTATCTTGGGCAGCGTCATCATCTTCGTCTTCTTCATCTTCAGCTGGCCTCGACTTGGGGCCGTCCTTGTACCATGAAGAATTTGCTTCTTCCATGAGCTTAACATTCCTTTCTTGCCATTCGTTCATCATATTCATCTCTGTTAACCCAGCTTCTTCTATGCTCATGGTTGGCAATCTAAAATTTGAATAAACACATGAGAATTAGCTCTTCAAGGCTTATAGCATGTTTGGCCAAGCTTCAATGAAGCCAAAAGTACTTACTTTTTCAAGAAAGTGCTTATTTTAGAGAGTTGACGTGTTTGGCCAAGCTTTTAGGAAAAAAATAAGTGTTTTTTTTTTGCAGTAGTAATTTTTGAAAAGCTGATAAAAGTTAGAAGTATTTTTGGAAACTTGGTCAAGCAGAATTGCTGCTCTAATATTGACAAGTATTTTTCAAATTGATTAGTCAAACACAAATTGCTACTCTCCAAAAGTAATTTTTCGAAAAACACTTTTCAAAATAATCAAATTTGGAAGCTGCCAAAACAGACTACTACTTGTCCATCTAGGTATTTAAAATGGAGTACCATATTAACTTCGTATTCAAGAGATGATGCATACCTATAATGAGGCTGAAAGACCTGGGCAGCTATTCTTTCCCGTTCAGTTGTTGGGTTCTGACCAACAAGACTTGCAGGTCCAAAAAGTAAAGGCTGGTGTTTATGTTCATGCGCCTCTGAAACCTTGGCCCTCCCTTCTATGACATCTTGTGCAAAAGTGGCACAGGTGATAGGTGCTGCAGGTTTTGTATAGCGAGCTCGCGCAGCAGCATCACGATGCCAAGATTCTGCTTTTTCGGTGCGTTCATCAAGTATTAGCTGAGAAAAGTCTTTCTCCCCATCCTACAAACCAAGTGACGTTATGTGTTGAAGCAAAAGCACAATCTAGAGAGCAATGCTAAAAAAACTGTCTTTAAGATATGGAGTAACGGGTTCATGGAGTTGAAGAAGAAAGGCATTGCAACTTAATGCTGATCTTTTAGGTAGTCTTCGAGGGAAGGATTAGACCCCCCCCCCCCCCCCCCCCCCCACACACACACACACACACAAAAAAAAAAAACCTCACAACCAAAAAAAAAAAAAAAAAAAAAAAAGGAGGAGAAACAAGCAGTACTGCTGCAGTCATTTAAAAGCAGAAGATGACGGTAGAGCGAAATCCACAAGAAGCAGTACTGCTGCAGTCATTTAAAGTAGCATCACCTCCTCTTGATCTAGCATCATCTAATCGTTAGTATTCCTAACCACTCCCAACAAACTCCAGCAAAATAGTTCAGTAAAGGTCTCTCTCTTAGAAAAATGCCCCGTGTTCCGGATTGTGCAGGGGCGGAAAGCACAGGCTCAAATGAATAATGAAACGAACTCATTAAAAGGGAGAGATAATTAAAGCTCTAACGCACAAGTTCAAATATCAATTACCACAATCAGAGGCTACCAGTAGTCCAGAACAGAATGGCAAATTAGCACAGAGAAAGAAGCCAAATCAACTAATTAAGTTTAATAGTACCTGAAGCTGCTTCTCCCTGACAGCAGATAGTATTTCTTCCTCTTTCTTCAGCATTTCAAGCAAATCAAAGGCCTGCAGGGCAGTGATTTCAAAGATATGAAGATAAGGTACCACGCACAGGAAATAAATATTCAACTCCAATGAGTACACAAGATCATGGCAAACCTTACAAAGGGCCAAGGAGATAGTTGTAAGCCATGCCTGCAATGCGGTTTTGAAGAATCAGACATTTACTCAAAGTGGGATATAGAAGCCACAACTTGAGGTTGGAAATAACTTAAAAGAAGAGATAGCAAATTTTGCATTTGAATCAGACGTATTTAGAGGAAAAATATAGTTCGATCCAAGAAATCAAATGGCATCTAATTTGCAAAGCAAGATTCTTCCAATAAAATCGTATCCAAAATGGAAAACTCCTTAGCCATTGATGTCATGTGCAAATCTTTGTGATAGGTTCAAAGGGTGACGGTCAACATTTCATGCAGACAAACAAATACAAATAATGAGTGTCTATCCATAAATCCACTGAACGTAAGCTTCAATTTTGTGAACTTCACTTGTCAACCTCCAGAAGAACATTGCAGCAACTGCTTGATCCCAACCAGCATCATTCAACAGAATCTATAACTTCTTTTTTTATAACTTATTTTAGATCATTTATTTTAGGATTGATCAGCTTATAAAACTGTTTTGACTAATTCCTTGAATGATAAGGATGACGGCCAATTAAGTGCCATAAAAGTTACAACAAAAAAGATAAGAAAAAAAGAAGCTTATGCTGATGCCCATGACACAACTAGAGGAATTAACTAACCTCCCTTTCTTCTTCACCGTCATCATCCGACACATCATCTTCTCCAGTCTCCACAGGACTTGACAATGCAGCTGCTTTAGTCGATCGCCCACGACGCTCTTTCCGCTCCTTTAATTCGAGTAGTTTTGACTCGGCAGCTCTTTGACGTTTGAAACGAGCAATCTAAAGTAACATAACGTACTTAATGATTTAATCTCACTAAAAATTAAAAGAATCTAAGCTTGAGAGCGATAAGATACCGAGCCTTAAATATAACAGTCGCAAACAGCAATTCAACCGAGAAATCTAGCTTACCTTCTTAGCTCTACGATCTACAGAAGAACTAGATCCACCTTGTGAAGATGTCTGTATCTCGTCTTCAGGAACAAGTTCCATTGTCTCACAAAATGAAATGAATTCCTAGCAATATTGGCAAATTAACATGTGAAGATATCAATACAATATATTTCATTTTCCCTCTTAGAAAACAATCTATTGCATAGCTTAAACCCCTAGTAGTATTTACTTTTAGCTTAGCCTGTGAAGCCTTGAGTACTTCTATCCTGTCACCTCCTGCAATTTTTTCTGTTAGCTCTGCGAGATAGTAGGGGACCTGCAATAATGAAATATAAGACTCCATACCAATTGCGAGTAAACCAGCTCAACCAAAACAAGATCAAGGAAAACTGTAATTCAATTATCAAACAAACTAAAACTCGAAATGGATAAAGCAAGAACATCAAGCTCGACATTAGAGGATTCTGATAGATGCTCAGGCTACTGATGGTTGCATGGACCTACATTAAAAATAGTTGACCGAAACGTAAGAGCAACTACCACCGCCTAAAATAACTTGATAAAGGAGTTCCCAACCCTGACCAATGAGAAATTCGCTCAGGTTCTGCGTAGTGCCAAAACAGCCAGCTGATTCCCTTGCAATCTTACATATGTTAGACCAAGGCCATACTTCTATGAGATTTGAACATGAGCCCTGTCAACATCATCACCACCTTGATTTAACCTATAAACCACTAGGCCAAGGCTTCATTAAGGAAATTCTAGCACTCATAACTTTAAGCATCAAAAGTTCAAAAAAAAAAAAAAATATATATATATATATATATGCAAAACTAAAAGTACCCACGGGTACTTATCATAACTTACACCAACAACTAACTCTCAGTCCCAAACAAGATGGGTTTGGCTATAAGCTCATCATTCCATTTAAACTCAACTCGTGTCATAATTTAAATTTGGGAAAAACAGAAAATGAGATAATAAAATGACACCAATAAAAGAAAAAAACAACCAGTAACAACAGAACTAACACTTGGTGCTAATAGTACTCACCAGAACATATTTGAGATTGGCTGTGCTAATGTCATCTTTAGTCTCATTAAGAGAAAACAGCCCCAATTTACCGATCATTTCTTCACACACTCTCAAAATCTCGCAACCTTTCCTCACTGTTTCCTGCAAATTCACAACCAAAACAAACAAAAATTCAATTAAAAAGCGGAAAAAATCAGATCTTTCAGCATAATTTCTCCGATATAAAGAAAAATTTACTTGATAAATAATTACTCTCTCCATCCAATTTTACTTGTCCACTATACTAAAAATAGATGTTCACTTTTACTTGTCTAATTTAGAAAATCAAGAGATAATTTACCATCTTATACCTATTTTATCCTTATTATTAAATACACTATGTAATTATTTTCAATTTCCCAATACATAATAGTTAGGTGTGATATAGTAAAATTTCGCCACTTTTCCTCTCTACTTCCTACAAATCCACAATCAAAATAAACACAAATTCAATTAACAAGCCAAAAAAAAAAAAAAAAGATCTTTCCGCATAATTCCTCGGATATATATAAAAATGCTCTTAATCAACGCTTGATTCCAATGCCGAAGCATGGATTTTCAACTGTAATGTGGTATATTATTACTCCCTCACAATTTATGTGAAGGTGTTTGACTGGGCACGAAATTTAAGAGAAAAAAGAACGACTTTTGAAACATGTGGTCTGAAATAAGCTATGAAAAATTTTGTAGCTACAAATCATTTCAGCAAGGGTAAAATGGTACGCTTGAAGTTAAATTGCTACTAAACAAACATAATTCAATTCACAAGTGAAAAAAATCAGATCTTTCAGCATAACTTCTCAAATATAAATAAAAATGTACTTGATCAATGCTCGATTCCGAAAAAGCATGGACTTTTCGAGCCTACTCGAAAAGAGCTGGCAAAGGCATCTCTTGTATGTTCAATTCTCCCATTGGTAGTAGTATTAGCTTTTGAATTGAAATTGAAAATATATGGCTAAATTAAACAGCAAAGGCCAAATTTATCCCTCTATAAAAAATAGTTTAATTATACCCCTCATTATACTTTCGGTCCAAATATACCCCTACCACTTTCGGTCTGAATATACCCTTCTCATTATACTTTTTATACTGATTTACCCTTAATTTTGACAGGTGTCAAGCTTAGAAACAAATGACCCACAATCCACAACAAAAACAAAACACAAATTCAATAAACAAGTGAAAAAATCAGACTTTTCAACATAATTAATCCGATATAAATGGACGAGTTACTGACCGGCCCAAAAGATACTTGAGCTGAAATGGGTTGCACTAAAATGGGCTAAAACACCGGTTGTAATCCAACCCGCCCAATTACTAAATTTTAATTATTATTTTTTGTTTGTTCTTTTATATTTTTTTACTCCCTCCGTCCCTATTTAAGTGTCCTACTTTCATTTCCTCACACACTCTCAAAATCTCGCAACCTTTACTCATTGTATCCTACAAATCCACAACAAAAACAAAACACAAATTCAATTCACCAGCAAAAAAAATCAGATCTTTCAGCATAATTCATCAGATATATAGAAAAATGTACTTGATCAACGCTCGATCTCGACAACGAAGCATAAAACAAACACAAATTCAATTAACAATGAAAGATCAGGTCTTTCAGCATCATTTCTCCGATATGGACTGAATTTGGGCGGGTCAAAATGGACTGACTCAATAAATGGACGAGTTACTGACCCACCAAAAGTTACATGGGCTGAAATGATTTTGGACTAAAATGCGGGTTGTAATCCAATCCGCCCAATTCTTACTGAACTATAATTTTTTTTTTGTTTGTTCTTTTGTATTTTTTACTCGCTCCGTCACTATTTAAGTACCTTACTTTCATTTCCTCACACACTCTCAAAACCTCGCTATCTTTACTCATTGTATCCTACAAATCCACAACAAAAACAAAACACAAATTCAATTAACAAGAAAAAAAAATCTTTCAACATAATTAAAGAAAAAATGTACTTGATCAGCGCTCGATTCTGAATAAGCATGGATTTTTTGAGCCTGTTCGAAAAGAACTGGCAAAGGCATCTCTTGTATGTTCAGTTCTCCCATTGGTAATAGTATTAGCTTTTGAATTGAAAATGAAAATATATTGTTAAATTAAACAGCAAAGGGCCAAATATATCCTTGTACTATAAAAAAATAGTTTAAATATACCCTCAATATACTTTCGGTCTAAATTTACCCCTACCACTTCCCTCCCATTATAATTTTGATACGTGTAAAGCTCATAATCAAATGAACCACAATCCACAACAAAAACAAAACACAAATTCAATTAACAATTAAAAAAAAAAAAAAAAAACTTGCAGCATAATTTCTCAGACATACAGAAAAATGCACAACCAAAACAAACAAAAATTCAACTAACAAACAAAAAAAAAACATATCTTTTCAGCACAATTAAAGAAAAATGTTCTTGATCAACGCTCGATTCTGAAAAAACATGGATTTTTCTAGCCTGTTCGAAAAGAGCTGGCAATGGCATCTCTTGTATGTTCAATTCGCCCATTGCTGATAGTATTAGCTTTTGAGTTGAGACTGAAAAATATATTGCTAAATTAAACCGCAAAGGGCCAAATATATCCCTGTTCTATCAAAAATAGTTTAAATATACCCTCAATATACTTGCAGTCCAAATTTACCCCTACCACTTCCCTCCCATTATATTTTTTACACTGATTTACCCTTAATTTTGACACGTGTCACACTCAGAATCAAATGAACCACAATCCACAACAAAAACAAAACACAAATTCAATTAACAACAAGCAACAAAATCAGATCTTTCAGCATAATTTCTCAGATACGTAGAAAAATGTACTTGATCAATGCTCGATTCCGATGCTAAAGCACGGATTTTTCGAGCCTGTTCGAAGAGAGCTGGCAATGGCATCTCTTGTATGTTCAATTCGCCCATTGCTAGTAGTATTAGTTTTTGAGTTGAAACTGAAAAACATATTGCTAAATTAAACGGCAAAGGGCCAAATATATCCCTGTACTATCAAAAATAGTTTAAATATACCCTCGTTATACTTTCGGTCCAAATTTAACCCTACCGCTTCCCTCCCATTATACTTTTTACACTGATTTACCCTTAATTTTGACACGCGTCAAGTTCATGATCAAATGACCCACAATCCACAACAAAAACAAAACACAAATTCAATTAACAACAAGCAACAAAATCAGATCTTTCAGCATAATTTCTCAGATATGTAGAAAAATGTACTTGATCAATGCTCGATTCCGATGCTAAAGCACGGATTTTTCGAGCCTGCTCGAAAAAGAACTGGCAATGGCATCCCTTGAATGTTCAATTCGCCCCTTGCTAGTAGTATTAGCTTTTGAATTGAAATTGAAAACTATATTGCTAAATTAAATGGCAAAGGGCCAACTATATCCCTGTACTATAAAAAAAAATAGTTTAAATATACCCTCAATATACTTTCGGTCCAAATTTACCCCTACCACTTCCCTCCCATTATACTTTTTACACTGATTTACCCTTAATTTTGACACGCGTCAAGTTCATGATCAAATGACCCACAATCCACAACAAAAACAAAACACAAATTCAATTAACAATTAAACAAAAAAAAACAATCTTCAGCATAATTTCTCAGACATACAGAAAAATGTACAACCAAAAGAAACACAAATTCAATTAACAAGTGGAAAAAAATCACATCTTTCAGCATAATTTCTCAGAAACAAACACAAAATCAATTAACAAGCGGAAAAAATCACATCTTTCAGCATAATTTCTCAGAAACAAACACAAAATCAATTAACAAGTGGAAAAAATCACATCTTTCAGCATAGTTTCTCAGAAACAAACACAAATTCAATTAACAAGTGGAAAAAATCACATCTTTCAGCATAATTTCTCAGAAACAAACACAAAATCAATTAACAAGTGGAAAAAATCACATCTTTCAGCATAATTTCTCAAATATAAATAAAAATGTACTTGATCAACGCTTGATTCTGAAAAATCATGGATTTTTCGAGCTTGTTCGAATAGTGCTGGCAATGTCATATCTTGTATGTTTAATTCCCCCATTGCTAGTACTATTAGCTTTTCAATTGGAAGAAAATTGAAATTGGGGATTTTGGAATTGTTGAAATTAGGGTTTGGTGATTTTGAATGGGTAGAGAAAGCGGGTTTGTTCTACGATGTCCGAGTATCTTCGCCAATTTTGGCAAAAATGTATTGCTAATTTTTTTATTTTTTTTAATCATTATAAGGGTGTGTTTGGTATGATAGAAAATATTTTTCCAAAAAATAAATGAGTTTCTTGCTCGATTTCTTGTATCTGGTAGATAAGTTAGAAAATGTCATTTAAAGACCGTTAAGAGCATTTACATATATTTTAAAAAAAAAACATAATGAGATTTTTGGATTCATAGTGTAACTTGTGATAGTGGGGATAAGGGAGTGAGGGATAGGGTAGGGGGGGAGTCAATGGGTGAGATAGTAGGATTAGGGGGTGGGTTGGGGTAGTGGGGTTCGAGGGTGGGGTAAGGGCATAAGGCAGGTTAGGGGCGGGTAGATAGTGTGGGGTGGATTAGGGATGCATTGGTGTGTTTTTATTAATCTGAAAAATATTTTTCTTCAAAAATTTTAAAGAGAACATTTTCTCCTATTTTGATGAAAATATTTTTTAAATAAATTTAGTGCAACCAAGTAAGAAAAATAGAAAAACATTTTTCGGCATACCAAACACACCCAAAAATATTGATTTTTCGAGCATGTTCGAAGAGAGCTGGCAATGGCAGCTCTTACATATTCAATTCGCTCGTTGCTAGTAATATTAGCTTTTGAATTGGAAGAAAAATCAGAATATTGTGAGAATGAGATTGAAATTGTTGAAATTAGGGTTTTGATTTGAATCTATAAACTACAGAGAAAGCGGATTTATACTGAGATTTTTGTGAGAATAAGATTGGAATTGGGGATTTTTTCTTTTTTTCATTACATAGGGGTAGGGGAAGGGGAAAAGGGGAGGGGATTACAACGTGGAGATTCGAACCCTCACAAACAAGGTGAAAGTTCAGGTAGTCAATCAACTGAGCTACTAAGATCCCTACAAATTGGAGATTGGAATTGTTGAAATTAGGGTTTAATTTGAATCTATGAAAGCGGGTTTGTTCTGTGATGTCCGAGTATCTTCGCGACAATTTGGCAAAAATGTATTGCTAAAATTCATTTTAATCCTACTAAAGGTGTGTTTGGTTTGACGGGAAATGTTTCTCAATAAAATATTTTCTAGAAAATAAGTAATTTTCCTACTTTTTTTTTGTATTTGGTACGTAAGTTGAAAAATATCATTTTAAGAGCATTTACGTATATTTGAAGCAAAATACTATGAGGTTTTTGAAGTAGTACAGATAGGGGGTGGGGGTAGGTATGAGGTAGGCGATGGGTAGGGTAGTAGGATTAGGAGGTGGGGGTAGGTGAGGGTAGTAGGATTAGGAGTTGAGGTTAGATGAGGGTAGGGTGAGTGGATAGTTCGGGCGGATTGGGGACGCGTTGATGTGTTTTTACTGATCCGGAAAATATTTTTCCTCAAATTTTTTAAGGAAAATATTTTTTCCTATTTTGAAGAAAATGTCTTTCAATATTTTCAGTGCAAATAAACAAGGAAAACATTTAAAAACAATTTTTGTCATACCAAACACACCCTAAAATAAGTAGTGTAAAGAAAAATGTACTTGATCAATGTTCGATTCCAAAAAAGCATGGATTTTTTTAGCATGTTCAAAGATAGCTGGTAAAGGCATATCTTGTATGTTCAATTCGCCCATTGCTAGTAGTATTAGCTTTTGAATTGGAATAAAAATCTAAATTTGTGAGAATGAGATCGAAATTGATAATGGAAATTGTTGAAATTAGGGTTTTCATTTTAATATGTAGAGAGCGGGTTTATAATGGGGTGTTAGAGTATCTTCGCGACAATTTGGCAAAATTATTTTGTTAGAGTTATTACTTCAAATGTCAAATACTTATTATCAATAAATTAAAACAGATAACACAAGGGTAATATGGTAACTTATTAGAAGGTCTACAAAGTAAAACCTAAAGGAAGATCTCTAAAATTATTACTTTAATTTTTTTTTACCATTGAACACGTTTTATACTTTTTTTTTTATATAATTTAAAAATTATTCTAGTTTAAAATTTCTAATATGATGTTTGCTTTTGCACCTAACTGGTAAAATTTAACACTATGAGGGGTCGTTTTGTACGCAGACAAAATTATTCCGGAATTATAGTGTAGGAATTATTATCTCTAGACTAATTTATCTCATTTAAGAGGTGGGATAAATAATAGAGAAAATTACGCCCTATGTCAATTAGGGTAGCAATGCTACCATAATTGACCCATTTTGCTAAATCTTTCAAAAAATGACACACTCCCTCCTCCTCCCCCTCTCTCTCTCCACCCACTCCATCATCCCCCCCCCCCTCTCTCTTCTTCACTTCGCTGCCATCCCAACGCTGGCGGTCGGCACCATCAGAAAAGACAGAGAGATCTAGATCTGGATGACCGGGAATTAGAGGTTTGCAGAACGCCGCCGCAGCTAGGGTTCGTGACCTAATGTACTTATTTTCACTTTTTAAAAATAAAAAAAATAGTATGTTTTTTGTTGTTTAATAATCTCAATTTTGTTTTTGAGATCATCAATGAAGGATCAATATCGATTGTTAGCTGAAAATGTGGTGAAATTGAGAACAGATCTTATGAAAGAGCAGCTTGCTACTTTTCGATCTCAGCTTGAAGATTTCGCTCGCAAACACAAGGTTGTTCCATTTTTTTGTTGTTTTAGTGATTAAGAAGTAACATAATTTCTCCGACGATGATTTTTCGGTGGTTCAGATTTGGCCACCTCCTCCCTGCAGTGGCTCAGATTTGATTAGAAATTACCTAGATCTAGATGTATAATATTGTATATGGGTGTATATGGGAATATTGCATAATATTGTATATGGGTATATGGTTATAATATTGTTGTTACATTCCGTATTTTCGTACGTGAAGTTTGGTCGTAAGTTAGTCACATAAGCTCGAAGGACAGGATTATCTTTGAAATTATAAGTGTTTATATTATGTTTAACAAGTGATAAGCAAGTGTCGTGAAGGTTAAAGGTTAAGCGAATCGGAGAGTATAAGTGTCATCGATGTAATATCTGTGGCTTGAGCCGCTCGACGTATAACTGAGTCTCGGAGAATTTCGGTCATATTCAAGTATGCAAATAAAGAGCTCGTTGTATAAAAGGATGAAATCCCAAAATTATTTAAGACTTGATAGTAGGATGACAGTGATTGTATATAATATTTTTGTGGGTGGCAAAAGAGGTCATGAACTAGTGTTATATCACATGATCATGATAATGAGTATAAGAAATGTGTTGAAAATGATTACTATTTAAGTGGATTGAGATCAAGAGATTAATTATGGAGGTATTTTGTTAAAGGTTGAAATATGGTGGGAGGGTAAAGAAGTAATTAGGTTGTTAATGGATTAAGAGATAAACATTACTTTAATTAGTATGTTTACACGTGGGAGGCCTGGGAAAGTGCAGCAAGTGACTATGCTGATATAAAAAGAGGTAGCTTGATATCTTTAACACAAAAACACATTTCTTTAACACTTTGTTTGGAGTTACCCATCGTTTCATAATGTACTGTATCCCTGCTGTATTGTATAATGTTTGGATAGCCTGTATCGTTTGCTTCTGTATAATAATATTTTTTTTATTTGAATTGACTATATCGTACTGTATTGTAACTGGTAAGTTTATTAAAATTCCCTAAACTATTGTAAATATTGAATTTATTAATACAATGCGGATGGGTTGCATATGAGAGCGGTTGACAACAATGTTCATATTTTTTTTTCTATCAATACATGCCCCAAATTTCAGCCAAGATGAGCAATATCATCATTGCCTACAATGTTCATATGTTTGTTGAAGCTGGCAATATGGATCAACAGTATAGTGGGGATAATCCATAATTTCCTTCTACTAACATCAATTTAAAAAAAAAAAAAAAAAATTATAGTGAAAATGTATTCAAGAATAATAACCAAAAACCGATGCATTTAATCAGGGAAAACAACAATGTTATTATGAATTCTGATGGATGTTCATCAATTTACTTGGCCATTAAGTCTTTTGGCCATCACGTGGCTTGGCCACTAAGGGAACGTGGCCTCCAAGCCTTTCCCTGATTGGCTTGGCCACCAAGCTGTTCTCTTTTCCCTTCTATAAATAGGAGGCTCATTTATACATTTGGATATCAGTTAAAAAAGTCGAATAATATATCAGTCTCTCTCTATATACTTGTTTTGGTGTATTTACTTTATAGTTTTTATTTCATAACACGTTATCAGCATGAGACTCTGTTATCTCGAGCAAATACTTTAAAAGCCTCGAAGGTATTGACTTTCTTTTTCCCTTAACTAATGGCAAATCTTACTAAACGTGAATTTGTAGCCTTAGATATATCCGGCAATAGCCATATGTCTTGGATTCTTGATGTCGAGATTCACCTTAATACGATGGGTCTGGCAGACACCATCAAAGATAAAAATGAGGCATCAAACCAAGACCGTGCCAAGGCAATGATATTCCTCCGCCATCATCTTGATGAGAATTTGAAAATGGAATATCTCACGGTTAAAGATCCTCTTACGCTGTGGAATGATCTGAGAGATAGATATGATCACCTGAAGATGGTCATACTACCACAAGCAAATTATGATTGGCTCCATTTAATGCTACAAGATTTTAAATCTATTAAGGCATATAATTCTGCAATGTTTAAAATTATTTCTCAGTTAAAATTATGTGGTCAAAATGTTACTGAGCATGATATGCTGGAGAAAACATTCTCCACTTTTCCCGCCTCCAGTATGCTCCTGCAGTAGCAATACCGAGAAATGAGGTTCAAGAAATATTGTGAACTCATTGCACATCTTTTAGTTGCTGAACAACATAACGAATTATTAATGAAAATCGTGAAAGTCGACCTACTGGTACTGCTCCATTCCCTAAAGTGAATGGGGCAAACTTTCACAATTTTAGGCGTGGAAGAGGTTGTGGCCCCAGTCGTGGTCATGGCCGTGGTCGAGAAAGAAATTTTAATCATGATTCTCGTATTGCACCAAATAATACCCTTCATCACCAGCAATGTAAAAAAAATGAGGAAAAACATGAATTTGTGCAAAAGAAAAATTCAGAAAATAAATGCTTCCGATGTGGAGGGAAGGGGCATTGGTCACGTATCTGTCGTACGCCAAAGCGCCTAGTTGAGTTGTATCAAGCCTCCCTCAAAAAGGCCGAAAAGAATGCCGAAGCAAATTTCATTTCTGAAGATAATGTTGAACTCATGCATCTAGATGTGGCAGATTTCTTTGAACACCCTGAAGGGAAAATAGATCATCTGATCGGTGATGGATCTGTAATAACTTAGATATTTCATACATGTCGTTTGTATTAGCTAATGTGGTTATGTTTCAATAGTTATGTAAATGAGGTGTGTGTGATGCTTTGTTTAATAGTAATATATGTAATAAAGCGTGTGTAATGCTTTATCTAATCATAACACGTTATAACATATCTACTTCGACGTTTACTTTGTCTATTCTTTCGTTTTGAAGAATATATGGAAAATCCTTAAATATTATTTGGATCAGTGACCAATCATGAAGATATTTGTGTGATTGATAGTGGAACAACGCATGCCATATTCAAAGATGAGAAATACTTTTCTCACTTGCTTAAGAAAAAGGGAAATGTTAGTACAATTTCTGTAAATTCGAAATTAATTGCAGACTCCGGAAGAGCTACTATATTTCTACCTAAGGGGACGAAACTTGTTATAGAAGATGCATTATTCTCTTCTAGATCCCCAAGAAACTTGTTGAGTTTCAAAGATATCCGCCGTAATGGGTATCACGTCGAGACATTAAATGAAACAAATGATGAATATCTTATTATTACGAAGAATGTCTCCAGCCAGAAATATGTTTTGGAGAAATTACCAACTTTGTCTTCTGGCCTGTACTATGTAGAAATTAGTACAATTGAAGCGCACTCAATCGTAAACCAGAAGTTTAACGATTCAGGAACATTTGTGCTTTGGCATGACCGAATGGGTCATCCTGGATCAATAATGATGAGACGAATTATTGAAAATTCAAAGGGGAATCCACTTAAGAACCTGAAGATTCTTGAAATTAGTGAATTTTCATGTGTCGCTTGTCATCAGGGCAAATTGATAACCAGGCCATCACCAATGAAAGTTGACGTTGAATCCCTTGCTTTTCTAGAGCGTATACATGGGGATATATGTGGACCTATTCACCCATCTTGTGGGTCATTAAGATATTTTATGGTTCTAATAGATGCGTCTTCGAGATGGCCTCATGTGTGCCTCATATCGTCTCGCAACCTGGCGTTTGCGAAATTATTGGCACAAATAATACGCTTAAGGGCACAGTTCCCATATTATTCTATAAAGGCTATACGTCTTGATAATGCTGGAGAATTTACATCCCAAGCTTTTGATGATTATTGTTTATCAGTTGGGATAAAGGTTGAACATCCTGTAGCTCATGTTCATACCCAAAATGGCCTTGCTGAGTCATTTATTAAGCGTTTGCAATTGATAGCAAGACCATTACTTATGAAAACACGATTGCCTACTACCGTTTGGGGTCATGCTATCTTACATGCAGCATCTCTTATTCGTCTCAGACCGACTCATTATAATAAATACTCCTCGTCACAATTAGTATTTGGTCATGAACCAAATATTGCTCATCTCCGAATCTTTAGTTGTGCTGTGTATGTGCCAGTAGCACCACCACAACGCACTAAGATGGCGCCCAAAGAAGGTTAGGAATATATGTTGGGTTTGAATCATCCTCTATTATTCGCTACCTTGAACCATTAACGGGAGATTTATTCACTGCACGATTTGTAGATTGTCGATTTGATGAGACACATTTCCCACAATTAAGGGGGACAAAAAAGAAGAAACCAAAAGAGAAATTGCATGGAAAGTTTCATCATTATCTCATTTTGATCCACGTGCCCCTATATGTGAACAGGAGATCCAGAAGATCATCCACTTGTAGAAAATAACAAATCAAATGCCAGACGGATTTACTGATTTGAAAAGAATAACTAAGTTGCATATCCCTACAGAGAATGTGCCTATTCAAATTGATGTTCCAAAGGGACAATCTACTAGTGTCATAGCCTCTGAATCTCATCCACGCCTGAAGCGTGGTAGTCCATTGGGCTCCAAGGATAAAAATCCTAGAAAAAGAAATACAAATAATGATCAGAATGACACTATGAAAGGATCTCATGAAGAGATTCAAGATCTGATTAATCCTACTATTCCTGAAGAAATCAGCAAACCCGAGACTCCAGTGAGTAAAGAACTGTCATTAAGTTCTACTGGTGATGAGGTAAATTTGAATCGTTCGAAAATTGTGGTGAATAGTGTTTTTGCATATAATGTTGCACTAAATATTATGAAAGGCAGTGAGGATCAGGAACCTCAATCTGTCGAAGAATGTCGACGAAGATATGATTGGCCAAAATGGCAAGAAGCAGTTCAATCAGAATTGAATTCACTTGCTAAGCGTGAGGTTTTTTGACCTGTAGTCCAAACGCCTAATGGTGTAAAACCAGTTGACCACAAATGGGTCTTTGTACGGAAAAGAAATGAGAGAAATGAAATTGTGCGATACAAAGCACGCCTTGTTGCACAAGGATTCTCTCAAAGACCCGGCGTCGACTATGAAGAAACGTATTCACCAGTTATGGATGCTATAACATTTCGATATCTCATCGGTTTAGCTGTATATGAAACCCTTGAAATACATCTGATGGATGTGGTTACAGCTTATCTTTATGGCTCACTTGATAATGAAATTTATATGAAAATTCCTGAAGGATATAAAATGCCTGAAGCATTTGGTTTAAAGTCTCGGGAAATGTATTCAATCATATTACAAAGATCATTATATGATTTAAAACAATCAGGGCGCATGTGGTATAATCGCCTAAGTGAGTACTTGATAAATGAAGGATATATAAATGATGTCATTTGTCCATGTGTTTTTATTAAGAAAACAAAATCAGGGTTCATTATACTTGCTGTTTATGTTGATGACATAAACCTGATTGGAACTCCAGAAGAGCTCCAAAAGGCGATTGAATATTTGAAGGAAGAATTTGAGATGAAAGATCTTGGAAAGACAAAACTCTGTCTTGGTCTGCAAATTGAACATTTCGCAAAAGGGATCTTTATCCATCAATCTGCCTATACTGAGAAAGTTTTAAAACAATTTTACATGGACAATGCGCATCCTTTAAGTACTCCTATGGTTGTTCGCTCACTTGAAGTGAGCAAAGATCCGTTCCGACCTCGGGAAGAAAACGAAGAGCTACTTGGTCCTGAAGTACCATATCTTAGTGCAATAGGTGCACTTATGTATCTTGCTAATGCTACAAGACCTGACATAGCGTTTTCTGTTAATTTACTAGCAAGATATAACTCTTCTCCTACATGAAGACATTGGAACGGAGTTAAGCATATATTGCGATATCTGAAAGGAACTAGCGATATGGGTCTGTTTTATGCTAACAATGGTAGTACAGATCTAGTTGGTTATGCAGATGCAGGTTATTTATCTGATCCACATAAAGCTCGATCTCAAACAGGCTATATGTTTACATGCCGAGGTACTGCTATATCATGGCGATCCACAAAGCAGTCCATTGTTGCTACATCTTCGAATCATGCTGAGATAATAGCTATTCATGAAGCAAGTAGAGAATGTGTGTGGTTGAGATCAGTGATACATTTCATCAGAGAAAGATGTGGCTTGAAGTGTGATACAAAAATACCCACAGTATTATATGAAGATAATGTTGCATGCATAGCTCAATTAAAAGGAGGCTTCATAAAAGGAGATAGAACGAAACACATTTCACCAAAGTTATTCTTCACACATGATCTCCAGAAGAATGATGATATTAATGTGCAACAAATCCGTTCAAGTGACAATCCTGCAGATTTATTCACCAAATATTTACCAACTTCAACTCTTGAGAAGATGATATTCAAGATTGGAATGCGAAAACTCCGACATCTGAATTTTGGTCTTCGTCAGGGGGAGTGAAATACGTGCTGTACTCTTTTTTCCTAAACCAAGGTTTTGTCCTATTGGGTTTTCTTGGTAAGGTTTTTAATGAGGCAGCTCTCAAAGCGTATTACTAGATATGTGTACTCCTTTTCCTTCATTGAGGCTTTTTCCCACAGGGTTTTTCCTAATAAGGTTTTAACGAGGCACATCATCTAATTAATGGACATCCAAGGAGGAGTATTGTGAATTCTGATGGATGTCCATCAATTTACTTTGCCATTAAGTCTTTTGGCCATCATGTGGCTTGGCAACTAAGGGATGGGCAATTTACTTGGCCATTAAGTCTTTTGGCCATCACGTGGCTTGGCCACTAAGGGAACGTGGCCTCCAAGCCTTTCCCTGATTGGCTTGGCCACCAAGCTGTTCTCTTTTCCCTTCTATAAATAGGAGGCTCATTTATACATTTGGATATCAGTTAAAAAAGTTGAATAATATATCAATCTGTCTTTATATACTTGTTTTGGTGTATTTACTTTATAGTTTTTATTTCATAACAAATGTTTCGTCTTATCCTTTTTCTTGGATAAATTTTGTAGAGTCTATTTTGAAGTCATCAGAAATTGAGTTTGCAAATTTATTTCTTAAAATAAGTAAAGCCAAAACGTAGAAGGAGATAGAAGAAGGAGGAAGATGTAGGGAGCAGATAAACCAAACCTAGAATGAGACAGAGGAACGTAGAAGACGTAGGGTAGGATATTTGGGTGGATTTAAATAATATAGGATAAAGGGTAATATAGAATTATGAAATATTAAGTAAGGACATAATTGGAAAGAGAAATTAGGTAACAATGGGATAACACCAAATCGATTGTTACATAAAATGGGACTTTTCATTGTTACGTAACGATGGAATTTAACAATACAATACAATGGGTTTTAACTAACAATCAAAACAAGCATTGTATTTGTAGTAACGATACGGTACAATACGATGAGTAACAACGTTCCAAACATAATGTAAGACATTTATAGAAGTGGACCCCACAGTCCATAAAAGGAAGAAGGGGTGTAATTGAGATGTCATTTCATTTCCATTTTTAGTAGTTATATCCTTATGGAATGGTGTTGTAGCATCCAGCAACATATTGGAGACAATATATTACTTCCTAAAATGAAGATACCAAGTTCAACAATTGAGCAAAACGCAAATAACAACATCATGCCCACGTCGGTTTCCTTCGGGTGATAGCAAATCGGAGATTTCTTTGAAGTGAAGTAAGGTGGCAGAAGAATAATTCTTGGCATGTAAGGTAACAATCCCCCTCTTCTAGATATATTTAAATTCATCCAGTTCATAATTAAATAATGAGATGAGAACTACAAAATTAATGGCGAGAAAGCGTATAAGTTGTTGTTGTTCTTGTATAGACTGATTTGGAGTGTATTCTTGAGTTGATGTGGCTAGAATTCTTGGATTATAAATTGTGTATATTGTTTTTTATGTTGTGGTTCTTGATGTTGAGTTGAGGAAGTGATAAAAGTAGGGGATATGCTACCCGACTCTTTATAGAAACGAGTTATCATTTGATATACATCATATACTAGTGTTCTCTAAGTTGATGGGCATATTATCATTGTTATCGGTTGAAGTTCTATTTGAGGCGAGTTCGTTATTGAGTGCGTACTGACGACAAGAGGTATGTGAAGGCTATCTTTTTCCTTCATTTGGCATGTCTTTGATGCAAGTTAGGCGTAATGAAAGTCTTAAACTCGATTCTATCCGTGATAGCCGAGAATGTCCATGATTCTTGTTCACTTTTTGATAGCAGAGCTTGTAAGCATGTGGAAGAGTCATTTCCTACGTTTCTTGTATTCCAGGTAAGTTGCTAGTATGTTTCGGGATAACATAAGGCATATGACTATAGTTGGGACATAGAATTACTTTACGTTATTTCGGTGAATCTAAATACGTGTCTTAAATGGAAGGTTGTTGATTGCGAGACGAGTATAGGTTATGAACATCTTGGTGATATACAAATAGCCATATAACCTTCTGATTGTTTATGTTATACTTCTCGAGGGACCTCTATGTACTCGGTATTTATTTGACATTAGAGAAGTTAAATAGAATTGTGATAGTACTTTATGTGGATTGATGATGGATCGAGTTGCATGTTCCGCAACACATGCATTATATATGGATCGGGTTACACGTCCCGCAACACATGCATTACATATGGATTGGGTTGCACGTTCCGCAACACATGCATTACATATGGATCGGGTTGCACGTTCCGCAACACATGCATTGAACATGGATCGGGCTGCGCGCCGCAACACATGTACTGAGGACGTGGGTCGAGTTGCACGTTCCGCAACATAGGGTCAGATAAAGTTAAAATAATAAGCTAATCAAGCCATAGCATTGTATATGGATGTAGTTGATGTTTCAAGAGTATGAGAGTAGATATACATATATATATGTGTATATATGAGTGCTTCGGTAAGTCAAAGGTGGCAGGTTACATTCGTACTCTTTCCTCTTCTGACATATGTTTATTGCATTATGTTCCATGCCTTACATACTCGGTACATTATTCGTATTAACGTCCCTTTGCCTGGGGGCGCTGTGTTTCATGCTGTGCAGGGTTACACAGGTGAAGTGAGGACCATCCGCAATAGATTACCTCCAGAGCACAGTTTTGGATTGGTGAGCTCCACTTCTTCCTGGAGCGTTACCGAGTTTGGGTTGTATATGTACTTTTGTATTATGGGTGTGTCGGGGGCCCTGCCCCGACTTATACACTTTGGTCATGTCCTTAGAGGCTTTGCAGATAGTTTCTGTGTACATTTTAGTCATGCCTTGACAGTTGTTTTGTCGGCCCCGTAAGCCTTTGCATATGTATATGTATATTATGGGTCGTTGTTCCCAGAGTTACATGTTGGCCTAGATGGCCCAGTATTCACTTATGCATGATATCATGTTCATAGGCTGGCCTCATTGGCCTTGTTTGTCTTTCGGACATAGAGGATGCTAGTTACAGTTCAGTTCGCTCGGTCCTAACCAGGTACCGGGTGCCATCATACCTCATCAAGGTTGGGGTGTGACAATTGTATATGGTATAAAGCTTTGCAATGTAAGTTTTGCGCATTTTTTTTGCAACGTAAGTAACCAAATTGTATATTAATGAACATAATAAGTACCAATTTTAATGGGATAAGGTGGGATATTGAAGATTAAAGGGTAACGGGTCGTTTGCATGGGATAAGGAAAGATATCCATGGGATTATTTTATCCCAGTTAATAATAATCCCCATCATTTTTAATACATAGCGGGATAAAATAATCTCGGGATTAGTTAATGGCCCAAATCAAATATGGGATAAAATTAATCTTTGACTTTATCCGAAAATTATTATCTTATAGCATGTACCAAACGACCCCTTAGTCTTATACACCTAATGAAAAGTAATGTTAGGTGTTCAATTACTCAACATTTTCTATGTACGGCAAAATACTTTTTATGGTAACAGTGTGTATAACTGATGTTTGCATATTAAATACAACAAGATTAGCAATGTTTCTATTTATAGTTTGAAGTTGAGTTACTTTAAAAAGTTAAGAAATATATTAAGTTACAAATTTTAACGTGATAATTTCTTTTACAACTAACATATCAAAAATAATATTTGCTTTTATGCACAATCAAAAGTAATGTCAGGTTATGAGTCACCACTATTACGTGTCACCGACAAAATGAATTGATCACGTTTGTTAATTTGTATACTTAGAAAGAACGTCATCCTCCACGAATCGTCACACATCAAATCAACAGTTAACATAATCAACCTCAAGCAATGAATTAAGAGGTTATCATCACGCAATGTAATGCACTGAATATGGACATTTTTGCTTACGACAAATAAACGTAAAAAGATAAAAGAATGAAGGTAGAGCATAGCCTCTAACAAAGCAGTAATTGTTAAACGAATAATATGAATCGTTTACTTAATAAAATACAAATTAAGAGAAGCTAAACTATAAGAATACCCTCGATTCCTATTGAACATCCTTGTGGATCAACAAACTGGAAAGATAAGTTCCTCGCTCAATTAATATTTAAAACAAGCTTTTGAAAAGTAAATAAATAACAAGTAGTAGTCTCGATTTCTATTTACACTTGCCGAGTGGCTGAAATTTTCTGACGAATTTTACACTATCAACATATATAATTTAGACCTAAATATGATAATTGATTAAACTAGATTCTCTGCACTTGCGTTGCACGTGAATGTCAATTTTACTATAACTTTTTTTTTAAAAGACTGTTGACTCATTTTAAAAATATTTAAGATATATATTCTCAACTTTGAATTTTTCAGTTTTACTAATTTGGGCAAGTTCCATAAAGAGAAAAATATTTTGATGAAATTTTATGTAAGAGATTATATACAAGATGACCCGATATACACGTGCAATGCGCGTGCCAAAAACCACCACTACTATATAACTTAAATATGTATAATAAAACCAAAGCAAATACATAGACCAAGTACAGAGAAGCACCATAACTAGGCAGAATGACACACAATATCAGAATAAGATTGTAGAATAATTCCATAAATTATGATCTGTTTTAGCCAAACCACAAGGCTACCACTCAAAATAATTTAATTAATATAAAACCAATCAATTAAAACAAAATAATGGTGCTCTTGTAATATGACAAAAATCAAAAGGCAATTTAGATTCAATAAAAGCTTTTATAGCTTTATCATTTTATGGTAACAATGTGTATAACTGATGTTTGCATACTAAATACAACAAGATTAGTAATGTTTCTATTTATAGTTTGAAGTTAAGTTACTTTAAAAATTTAAGAAATATTTTAAGCTACAAATTTTAACGTGATAATTTCTTTTACAACTAACATATCAAAAATAATATTTGGTTTTATGCACAATCAAAAGTAATGTCAGGTTATGAGTCACCACCATCACGTGTCACCGACAAAATGAATTGATCACGTCTGTTAGTTTGTATACTTGGTTAGAAAGAACGTCATCCTCCACAAATCGTCACACATCAAACCGACAGTTAACATACTCAACCTCAAGCAATGAATTAAGAGGTTATCATCACGCAATGTAGTGTACTGAATATGGACATTTTTGCTTATGAAAAATGTTACGTCCCATATTTTTATACATTGGGACAATCCGGATTAATTATGATAATTTAGAGCCAAGACTATTCCGGGATTCGAAGTCGGGACTTTTGACCTTTGATTTTATTTCGAGGCATAAGTTATATATGAAATTGTTAGCATTGAACACTTAGGAAAAATTTGGGACCACAATTCATAAATTGGAATAAAAAAAAAAATCTTGCAAACGAGGCCTTGTGGCCCTCAAATGGTCCCTCACATTGTGTGGCCAATTTTAATTGGTCCAACACATGTTGGGCCATGGGACACATGGATAAATATTGTGGAAGCTTAAAAGATGACCTTAAGTCATCTTTACCACTTCAACACTTAGCAAATAAAACCAAAAGTTGAAGAGCTTCAACAAGAAGCTCACGGCCAAGACTAAGAAAAATCAACTCCATTTCAAGCCATCCCAAAATTATTTCTTTGGTGTAAACCCACTATTTTGAGGTCCCTAAGTAGCGTGGAAGCATCGTTGGAGCGATCAAACCATCATTTTTCATCTTTTGGAAACCCTAGGCTATTGGAAAGTTGAAGAAGAAAGGTAAGAATCCATTATGTTTTGTATGTTATAAAGGATGTATGCTTGTTGTAGTATCTTATAATGGAGGAAAATCATGAAATAAAGTATGTTGAAGTTGAGGCTATATGTATGAGGCTTGGCCATGGGATGGGTGTGTGTGTTGTGTTGTATTAGAGTGATGAATTAATGTCTAGTTAGTATATTATGATCATTGCAAGGTGAAGAACGATTGAGAATCATCCATATATGTATATGTGTAGTGTTAGTCGAAATGGGTCATATTATATGACAATGAACGAATTGATATCACTTAATGTTTTAGTCGTCGTCGTTGTGAATTATTAATGTTGTTAGGTTGGTTGTTGTGGTTGTGTTGATCGATATGGCCGAGTTAAATTCTCGGGGCAGCCTATTTGCAGGGGAAATGTTGCCCAAATTTATGTAGAACTAAGGGCGAAATTGGAATTTAATGCCCAAAAAGTCTTTAGCTAATGTTTGACATTTTATGACTTGTTTATAGATCGTGGGCAGCCCGAGACGTAGGTTGGACTTATCTTGCGTTTGGATTATTATTGGAGAGCGTTTGAGGTATGTAAAGTAACCTTTCTTTTTGGCATGCCTTAGTTAAAGTAGGCCATGATACGAGCCTCTAGGAAACTCTATTCTCGCAAATCCGAGCTTGTCTATGATTCGTAATTGTTTCCTTGGTATTCTTGGGCGCATATGCCATAACATTGATCCTTATATCCTTGGAGTTTATAATTTGTAAAGATTTCATGAAAGCTGATTTTTGGTTCCAAAGCTTGTTCTTTAGCTATTCCAAAAGTTCAAACGCCCGTAACTTCCTCAGAAAAGCTCGGATTGCTTTGAAATTTTCGTAGGAGTTTGTATGATATAAAATGAGTATGTTTTTCATAGGCGGGCTCAGTTCGGGTCTATACTCGTCCGTGGGTCCCGCGACGCCCTTTATGTAATTTCGGTAACTTTGGGAAGAAAATGTTATAATTATTGTTCCGATTTTAAATATGACTATTTTGCTTATCTTTGGATTTATGATAATGATTTTATGCATATGATTCCTCACTACTCCGCTCGTGCCCTATGATATCGTTCGCCGGTTCCCGGGCCGCTTCGGTTGTCGTGCGTATTATGATACATTCCGGTGTTATGCTGTGTTTATAGTTCACCGAGCTCCTCGCTCGAGGGCCGGGTTCCACATATGTTTGGCGTTATGCTGTGATTGGCGTTATGCTGTGTTGTGATGTGTGCCGGGGATTCGGAGATTTGAAACTTTCTAGTGTTATGCTGTATTATGGCGCCATCGACAGGCGGGCGACCATATTTTCCTGTGCCCTGTGCATAATTTATACTTTGGAAATAAACATTTTGATATTTTTGGATATGTATTATTTTCCATACTTCTGATTCGATTACTGTTCAAGATTTATTTCTGTACCTTCTGCTTTGCATACTTAGTACATATTTCGTACTGACCCCCTCCTCTGGGGGCTGCGTTTCATGCCCGCAGGTACAGACGCACATCCTGGTGATCCACCTGTTTAGGACACCCCCTTCTGTTATTCGGAGTGCTCCTCTCATCCCGGAGCTTATATTTTTGGTATATATACTTGTTAGTGCATTTATACATATTCGTTCATGGGTACGGCGGGGCCCTGTCCCGTCATATGACTTTGTCGTTCTGTTTAGAGGTCTGTGGACATGTTTGTGGGTTAGGGTCTTTCTGTACGGATGCGTGTATATGTTGTGTTTGGGCGATCCCATTCGCCGTGGCGGCCGGTCCGCATATGTTTACATGTTGCTTTGTTGGCCGGTGTGGCTTTTGTTGGTATTTTCTGTGCGCAGGGTTATTTTGGATAGTCTGTAAAACAAAGGAAACTCTGCCGAAATTTTTCTGGAAATTATCTAAATTTGAAATATAGCCTTGTCGGCTTCTGTTATATACTTGAATGCGTTTGATAAACTTTGAGATAGCATTTGATAGATGTGTTTGGGTGTCCAGATCGGGCACTAGTCACGGCCCACGGGGTTGGGTTGTGACAACAAATAAACGTAAAAAGATAAAGAATGAAGGTAGAGCATAGACTCTAGCAAAGCAGTAATTGTTAAACTAATAATATAAATCATTTACTTAATAAAATACAAATTAAGAGAAGCTAAACTATAAGAATACCCTCGATTCCTATTGAACATCCTTGTGGATCAACAAATTGGAAACATAAGTTCCTCCCCCAATTAAAATTTAAAACAAGCTTATGAAAAGTAAACAATTATACAAGTACTTTTTTTATGGAGGCTCGCCTTTGGCGTACTATGTGATAAGAATGTGTCGCCAAGGCTTAAAGGTAAATTCTACAGAACGGTGGTTAGACCAATTTTTTGTATGGAGCACAATGTTGGTCAGCCAAGAATGCCCACATTCAAAAGACGAACGTTGCGCATATAAGGATGCTCAGATGGACGTGTGGGCATACAAGGAGATATATGTTTAGGAACGAAGGGATCGTTTGGTACGCGGACTAAATTATCCTGGGACTAATTTATCCTATCTGGGAGATGGGATAAAATAATCCCATGGTTAATAGGATAAGGTGGGATATCCCATCCTTGAGATTGTGCTTCATTTTATACTTTGTTTGGTAGAAGGTATAAATTTTTCAAATTTATACCTTCTACCAAACAGAGTATAAAATGAATACCAAAATTAGTGCTGGGATATCCCACCTTATACCATGTACCAAACGACCCCGAAGTTATATAGGAAGGTGGAGTGGCTTCCACGACGGACAAGATGAGGAAAGCGAGGTTGGAATGATTCGGCCATGTGAAAAGAAGGTGCGAGGATGCGCCGGTAAGGAGATATGAGAGGTTGGCTGCAACAGGGGTTAGAAGAGGTAGAGGTAGGCCGAAGAAGAACTCGGGGGAGGTGATTAGACAGGACATGACACAACTTTATCTAAATGAGGACATGACCTTATATAGGAAGGTATGGAGGTCGAGGATCAGGTTAGAATTCTAGTAGGAAACTGTGTGTTTATCCTTTTAGTAATATTCTTTAGTTATTGCATAGTTTCTTATTCTCTATGTGTACATCTATCTGTTGTTGCATTGTTTGTATCTTGCTACTTTGTTGCTACAAATTAATTAGGACCCCAAAACCAATACCGGACACCGAATGGAGAAAAACAAAAAGCGGTCCTGTTATCGCTTGTTAAGCCTATCACATTAGTGTTAATCTCTTCTTTAAACATAAGTCTTACCCCAAGACAAAAAAAAAGTAATATAAATTTATCTAAATTAGTCTAAATTAACAATTGAAATTTGAAAAGGACCAAATTGTTTTGTAGTAAACTTGGGGGTTTAAATAGTACCCACTTTCTAGTGATTTTCCTCTTTCCAACTCACCTCCTTATCATAAAAATACATCCAAATTTGCTTCATAGGTCCCCCACTTCTTTCCTCACTCGAAATTAAACCCCAAACTGCAAAGAAAATACTCATAAAAAGAGTAATTAGGTACCGGTAGAAAGACCTAAATAAGAAACACTATCTCCTTTAATAAATTTTATGCGATGCGAATTCAAATTAATTGTGTCACGCCCCGAACTATGGCCTGGGCGAAACACGACACTCGGTGCCTTACTGTATGTGACCGAGCGAATCACATGGCTTGTTGAATCATCATGAGGCATAACATGAGCGGAATATAATGTGAATGCATGATGAGCCTTTACAAAATGAAATAAGTCATAATACTTAATCAAAATACTTGTTTAAACATGAGTGCGGAAATAACATGAATGAGCCAAAATGGTTATACGACTCCGAAAGTGTGACATGACATAACTGACTTGTCTAGTCTATGAAACCTCTAACATAAGTCTGAACATGGAAAACATACTCGCTGGGACAAGGCCCCCAATATACCTTAGATGCATAACTAATCATTAAATAAAGAGTTGACTAAACCCCGAATGAGATGGGGCTCACCAATAAGTTGATACGAATGTTGTCCTACTGAGCAGATGTGTCGTCAATGCAGGCCCCCGGGCAAATAAAAGGGGATGTCAGCACATTGAATGTATTGGTATGTAAGGCAACTGAAGAAATAACATGGGACATGAAAATAACATAACAGAGACTAAGTTGAAACATGATCATGAACATGAGTACATATATATATATAACATGTGTAAAGTATCGTGAGTAGGGAGAGCAGTAAATATAACCGATAACATGGTTTGGTACTTGCGTCCTACCAGCAGAACACTCATACCCTGCCAGGGACATGAGGTTTAATAATATTATGAAAGGATCCAGTCATTATGAGAGATCGTCCGGGACATGGGTGGAGCGATCCTCATCCTACGGTGGCTACGTAGTTTCAGGCTATCTGAAGCCCTCCTCGGTAATTAAAGCAACTCCTAAAAACATGGACATGTAAAATAAGTGGCACTTGCTGCCCATGGTTTTCATGAATATAACTTGCTTGTATATGGATATCATGAATTATAGATTGCTTGCATGAACTTGTAAAACATGTATAGTATTTTCTTAAAAATAGCATAATATATCATAAACTAGCATGCCTGAACCTATGGAATGGGATATATGGGTTTTTCATAGATTACGAACAAATTCTTAATAATCATAAAGAAATATTAAGAACTCAATGATGGAATTATAACAATTCATACATAATATAATCATGAACATGGACCTAGGGTTATCATGAGCATGGTATAGAAACCCTAGTTTTCGTAAAGAATAATAATTTATGGATTATGAGGCGTGGGGAAGAACAATGATGTTCCCACACGTAGATAGTAACTCTACATACCTGGTAATGCTCCAAACTTGAATTAAATACTTTAACTTTGAAGAAGAATTCCAAAATCTTGAATTCTTGAACCTTGAGATGGGTTTTCTTGAAAACCCTAGTTTAGGAACAATGATTTCTTGCTTAGATTATTAGAGTATATGTTAGAATTGAGTTGGAAAGGTTTGGATTGACTTACCTTGATGTTTTGGATTGTTGCTAGGGCTTGGAATTGTGAATAAAGAAATAAAAGAACTGAAGGCTTGAATTTATACAAAAGTGAGGCGGAAGTTATATGGATATATTATACGGTTCGTATAAAGTTATATGATCCGTATAATATGACCATATTTTATCATGGCTGTAACCAGAATGTCGATTTGAAGTTTCATGAAGTACGGACGAGTTATACGGTCCGTATAAAATTATATGGGCCGTATAACAAGGTCGTATAACATGACCAATGAACGGACTGCTCTGTAATCCTTCAGTAAAATGGTCATAACTTTTTGTACAGATGTCCCATTGACCCCCATAATATACCGTTGGAAAGGTATTTCAAAGGGCTACAACTTACATTTAGGAAGTTTTCCCAAATTCCTAATTAATAAAGGGGTTATGGTTGTTGGAAGTAAGACTTTCTACAAACTCACTTGCAAACATGCCCCGTAGAGTGGCTTCCAACTTTGCTTTGCCCAAAGACATTTCTTATGACTTGATTAGTTTTCAAAACACTTCCTATAACCCTCATATTGGTTCTATTATATTATCATCTTATGAGTCAAACCTTCGCCCGAAGCTACGAGGTCTTACTATCCTTTCATCACATTCGCGCGCATCACAGATCGTATATTGTACAGTTCATCTAATTTGAAAATTGAATAAGACCAAAGTATTTTGTAGCAAACATTGGGGACTCAAATAACACCCACTTTATACTTTTCTAGTGATTTTCCTTTTTCCAACTCACCTTCTTACCATACAAGAAAACATACAAATTTGCTGAATAGGTCCCCTACTTCTTTCCTCAACTCGAAATCAAGTCCCAAAATAAAAAAAATGCTTATAAAAAAAACAACAATTAGGTAATAGATAGAAAAAAGACAATTGATACCGCTTCTCTCTCTCTCTCTCTCTAAAAGTACTATCCTTTCATCACATTCACGCGCATCACGTATATTGTACAATTCATCTAATATGACAATTGAATAAGACCAAATTATTTTGTAGCAAACTTTGGGGACTTAAATGATATCCACTACATTTTCCTTTTCCCAACTCACCTAATTTGCTTAATAAGCCTGTCACTTTTCCCCTCAACTAAAAATTAAGTCCCAAACTACAAAGCAAATACTCATAAAAAACAAAATTAGGTAGTAGATAGAAAAAAGACAATACGATACCGCTTCTCTCTCTCTCTCTCTCTCTCTCTCTCTCTCTCTCTCTCTCTCTCTCTCTCTCTCTCTCTCTCTCTCTCTCTCTCTCTCTCTCTCTCTCTCTCTCTCTCTCTCTCTATTTTCATCGACATTCACGCGCATTACAGATCGTTTTATATACAGTTTTTTTGAACAAACAAACCCTATCCCAAAAAAGAAAAATCTGACGAATCTTACACACTATCAACATATATAACTTAGACCTAAATATGATAATTGATTAAACTAGATTCTCTGCAGGTGCATTGCACGTGAATTTAAATTTTAATATAGCTTTGTTTAAAAGACTCTTTACTCATTTTAAAAAAAAAATTAGAATATATAATCTCAAATTTGAGTTTTTCAGTTTTATTAATCTGGGCAAGTTCCGTAAAGAGAAAAATATTTTGATGAAATTTTACGTAAGAGATTATACACAACATGACTCGATATACACGTGCAATGCGTGTGCCTGATGGTAGTCTAGAAATCCGGATTTTTAGCTATATTTCGCCTTTTATTAACTACACTTAATCGTGTTTGAGCTACAATATTAGTATTTTATATTTATTATGTGAGTTTTATTGTGTAGGGCTTGATTCCAAGCTAAGAAGCATTTTTGGAGCTAAAACGAATACTTTAAACTTCGGAGTAAAAGTTCGAGAAATTCAACAGGGATCGAGTTTGAGGGACGAGGACGATTGGAGATGAAATTGGAATTTGAGAGCAAAGTAAATATTCTAAGCTGGAGGTCTGGAGACAAACTCTGGAGGCTAAGGGTTCAAGTTGAGTAGGACAAAGACAGAGTACATGGAATGCAAGTTCAGTGACGTGACACATGAGTCTGGCGTGGAAGTGAGGCTTGGTACCCAGGTCATCCCAAAGAAAAGAAGTTTCAAATATCTCGGGTCTATTATACAAGAAAATGGGGATATTGATGATGATGTCTCACATCGTATTGGCGCAGGGTGGATGAAATGGAGGCATGCTTCAGGAGTGCTGTGTGATAAGAAGGTGTCACTAAAACTTAAAGGCATGTTCTACAAAGTGGTTGTGAGACCAACCTTGTTGTACGAGGCAGAGTGTTGAGATATCAAGAGCTCTCATGTCCAAAAGATGAAAGTTGTGGAAATGAAAATGTTGCGATGGGTGTGTGGGCACACCAGGCGAGATAGGATTAGGAATGAAGATATTCGGGATAAGGTTGGAGTAGCATCAGTGGAGGACAAGATGAGGGAAGCGAGGCTGAGATGGTTTGGGCATGTGAAGAGGAGAGGCAGAGACGCTCCAGTGCGGAGGTGTGAGAGGTTAGCTATGGATGGTTTCAGAAGAGGTCGGGGTAGGCCGAAAAAGTATTGGGGAGAGGTGCTGAGACAGGACATGGCGCAGATTCAGCTTACCGAGGACATGACCCTAGATATGAGGTTTTGGAGGACTCATATTAGGGTAGAAGGCTAGTAGGTAGTGTTGACACCCAATTTTGTCCCGCCTCTCCCCCGAAATACCTATTTATACCTCTGGTATTTTGAGAAATTAAAAAATATGCATTTTAATTTTACTGTAATTATTAGTCTTTTATTAACGCCCCGTTTTATTATTCCACTGCAGTTATTATTATTATTATTATTATTATTATTATTATTCTTAAAATTATCATTTATTACTAATTGTCATTAATTATTATTATTCTTGTTATTTCCATTATCATTATTATTATTATTATTGATTACTAATCATTGTTATGAGCGTTATCTTTGTTATTAATTATTAATCATCATTATCATCGTTATGATTAATTATTATCATTGCTTTATCAATAATTGTTATTTATTATTATTATTATCATCATTATTATTTCTTATCCTTATTATCATTATTGTTTTATTATTACCACTATTATTGTTATTATTATTAATTTATTATTATCAATAATTGTTATTTATTATTATTAATTATTATCATCTTTATTATTATTATTAATTATTATCATTATTCTTATTGTTATTTTTTGTTATTAATTATCAATATTTGTTATCTACTATTATTATTATATATATTATTATTTTTTATCACCATTATCATCAGCATTATCATTATTACCATTATCATTATTGTTATCATTATTAGCAGTATTACTACCGCTATTTATTTGCTGCTATTATTTAGTATTATTGAAACTTGCATTTCTCAACGTTCTACCAACTTCCGCATACACATCGCATTTATTTCGCACATTTAAATGATAGCGTTTGTTATTAAATATTATTGCACGGTCATTGCAACATCATATAATTTTATTATCCGGATCTTTTATAATTACATATTTCCGTATTAGGTGATATTCTGGCACCCTTAATACATCGTTAATTAAAATGGGTCTCTTATTTCAAATTTAGAAGCCAAACTATTTCTTGCACTCGGTCCGTATTTTGATTTATCGGACCCCGAATCAAAGTCCAATTAGCTCCTAAATATTTTGGGCTAGCCCATATTTTTTATCTCAAATTTTAGACCAGCCCATGTTTTTAATTCCCTAGCCCATTCTCTTAATACCCGGTCCAAAAAATCAACCCAGTCCATAAATGAACCGGGTCCAACCCGCATCAGCTTCAACATAAGGGAAACCCTAGGGTTTCCCTTCATTCTCCGCCGCTTCCTCCTTCTCCCTTTCCCTTCATTCTCCGCCGCTTCCTCCTTCTCCCTTTCCCGCCCCTATCCGCCGCTCCTCTCTCTCCTTCCCTTTCTTCCTTCTTCTCCGCTCCCCACCATGCCCTGTCCCCCACTTAGCCCTGTTCCCCGCTCTTCTCTCTCTCCCGCTCCTCCCTTTTTCTTCAACACAAAAAAAAAGAGCAAAACCCTATAAAGAGGGGCGAGTTGAATCATTTGAGGACAGGTTGGGAAAGCCCCCCAAAAGAGATATACAGATCTTGAACCCCGAAATTTCTTGAAAAGAACAAGTTTTTTTTTTCCATTGGCGAAATCCCCTGCAAAGTGCATTTTTTTAGCTGTCATAATATTACCTAATATCGATTAGAAAATACCGAACATTTTGATTGATTCTCTGTTGGCCGTTTCGAATCTGAGAAGACATCGACTTAGGATTCGGTGGTGTTTCGAGGTAAGATCGAAACCCCGCACCCATTTCGCTGCACACGAAATAGGTCAGTCGTCTTATTTCTTTTTTCATATATATATTTGTACGAAATTTGGCTGAAGTTGTGTTTTAATGTGTGTTGTGGATGCGCTGTTTATTTATGTTAATTGCTTTCGTGTTTCGACGTTACGAGATTAAGTACATAGTAGAACCCAGTTGATCATCGATTCAAATCGACATCCTATGTTCATTTCTTTCTGTTAAAATTTACCCTTCTGTTTTCACGAAGAAAAAGTAAATTTCTTTCCTCGTGTTTTAAAGTCCAACATTCCTGTGTGTTTATAAGAGCAATAGTCTAGATTTTAATTGGTTAAGGTTATATGTAATAAGTTAATTAGGTTATGTACGATTTGTTTCATTCTCGGCATGCATTTGATTCAGCCAAATTATGTTCAGTTTATAACATATGCTTATCTTGGTTTAGTTTGATGATGTGAATCATCTACAGGGCAGTCAACTTTAACAATATTATGTATAACTTTGTATCGATTTCAAATCCTTGATAAGTGGCTCGGCTTAAAAAAAACATGATGCTTAGCTTAATCTTGAATTTGATTTATGTGGAAGGGTGAAAGGTTGCGCCAATAGATTTTCCTGAAACCTGAATATTGCGTACGATCAGCATTGTCCATCTTATTAAAATGTGTTCATGCGGTTTGGTATTGAGATTAAACTATTACTGCGTGTCTCCCGATTCGAGCTAAAACTCTCTAAATTTCCTTTCGCGTGACTTTACATGTTAAAATACGTGATAAGATGTCTTTTCCAGTGGAAATAGTATAGGTATGGTGTGTGATCTTGAGAGTAAATGTTCGAGATGTTTAAATAAGATCACTGTCAAGATGGTTTGTAAGGATCTGTCATTGCATAAGGATGTCTCTCAGATATTTAGATGGCTGGGATCTTATCTTTATTTGTCTCAATGTAGTTGAGAGTTTGTTTAACTCAAGTTAGAGGTCTGGTATTAGGTCTGATTGTTTGACACCTGCATTTTGGCATCATATGGGGACTGTCTGAAATAATTGGAATAAGATTATATTCTAGTTTTCAAACCACAGATTCTGGGTTGGCCTAAATATATGCAAAGGTTTGATTATTGCTGAATTGAATGAAGAATACATACTAGTTATTGAATTATATATTAAGAGGTTGGGAAACAATTCATTATGCTATGTAGACCCCCTTGTAGGAATAATAAAATACAAGATATAGGAAATGAAACCTAATCTTTCTATACACATATAAGACATGCAAGCTTGAGCTTCTGGAAACAGTAATCTCATTTTTCCTCTCACACATCCCTGAAGATCTCACTGTAACAGTTTTTCTTTATTTTCCTTGAAAGTGATTGTAAAGCTATTTGTTGCCTACATAGGAGGAATCCCGACATATCCTATGAGCTAAAAAAATTTTCAGCAAACTGTTTCAACTTGGTGGGAAATTTGTTCTTTATTTGAATTGATGTGGGTGTGCAGAAGAGGTGTTTTAGCTAGAAGATGTCTTCCTTAACTAAAATGATTTGAAATAGCGGTCTTATTTATGCTCACATTGAGGATATTGAAATACAGTCTATTAACAAACTAAGTATGAAAGGTGATTTTGGTTAAATGCTTGACTCATCTACACCTAGAGCAGTTCCATTTGTGATATCTGTATCCTAAATAAAAATCAGAATCCGTTATCAACATATAGTTATAGCAGAATGCATTAGTTAGGTGTACGAATGATTTTGAGATCTGTTGCAATCTTCTTTATGCCTATTGTTAATGCGTGTATTTAGAAGTCTAACATTCATGTGTGTTTATATTGCTTTATTTAATAGTTACGTACGTTTCTAATCCTTATTACATTTCTCTTTACATGTACACATCCGAGCAAATGGAGTCTCGATTCGGGATTCATTTTCCTCCGCATTCGGTTGGGCTAGAAGCCCAACATGGCTTCCTCTCGTGTCCAGTTGACCCATAAAAAAAAATATACTTTCTGGGCCAAGGCCCAATAGCAAACAGATAACAGCAGCAGCCCCGTAGCCATTCAAATGAAATTTTGGACTGAAGTCCAACAACAATCCGATCATAGCAGCTTTGAAAATGGGCTGAGCTCACTTAAATTATCTCTGACTCTATTTATTTCGCGCATATTAATTTGTATTATTCAACTAACTCTCTGTTTGTTCCGTTTTATTAGTTTAGATAAATCCTAGTCAATTAGTAGGTTTAGTTAGTAATGGGTAGTTAGTTTAGGGAAAAGAACTAAAATATTTTGCAAATATCTTTTAAGGTTATCTAAATTATGCATACGTTTAGCCGAATATAGTTAATAACATAATTTTGGTTTATACTTCTAAAATGCAAGGTCAATTAATATCTCATCGTTTAATTGTTTCAAATATTTTATGAAAGCGTTGCACAAAAAATCGCAGTTTCGTCCACTCATATGCAAGTCATCTTTTGCAAGTTTCTTTTTTTTATTGTTATTTTAAAATAGCCTTATTATTTAAAACCTTAGCAACATTTATAAATTTTATTTGAAATTTTCCTGTTATGCAAATTATCATATTTTTCCTACAAATTTCATTCTAAAAGGTATCTCATTTAAAACTTTAGCGATATTTATAAATTTTATAGCATTGGAAGTCCCCTTTGATGCAAATTATTATATTGATCTATAAGTTTATTAGCATGTTTATTTAGAGCCTTACCAACATTTATAAACTTTTATTTCGAATAGCATTTTAAAACCTCCTCCTATACAAATTATTAGTCCTATTTTTATAGCCTTATTATTTGAAGTCTCTATAAATCTTATTATAAATAGCATTTAAAATATTCTTTCACACAAATTATCATATCTTTCTGCAAGCCTTATCTTTTAAAAGGGATAACACTATTATGCTCATTTGAAGTTTAAACAGCATTTATAAGTCTTAGCATTTCCTTTTAGGAAAGTTATTATATTTCTCTACAAACTATTTCAAGCGGCGTTATTATACTTTCCTTGGAAACCTTAGTAATATGTGCAAGCTATTTTTCTCAAAATTCAAATACTATATTCAAATCTGGATTAATTAACCTAAGTTTGGTCGGATAACCGTAAGTTAACGGATTCTAAAGGATGCCTAATCCCTTCCCTTTAGGATAATATAGAACCCTTACCTAGAATCATCCTGGTTAAGCAGACTATTAACGGAGGTTTAGGTTTAACTTTACCTTAGTTAGTATCTAGGTGTCCTAATTCACCGTTAAATTAATTAGGTGGCGACTCCTTAAAACAAAGCAATATAGGAATCTCCAATATGTTGTACTCCGCTTCAACCCGGGTTAAAATGGGGTATAACAGCTTGGCGACTCCACTGGGGATTCTTTAGGTTCTTAACCATAACAACTTAGGTTAATAATTAAATTTATTGGATGTCTGGTTGTTTTCTTTATTTTTGCCTTTATTGTTGCTTTATTTTTTTCTTTTATGTTCTTAAGTGATTGTTTTATTATGTAAATTTTCTATGTAATATGTATGTTATTGCTTTCCTTAAATTGGCATTCCGCTCATATTTCTTCCACTCCTGGAAAACTCACACATATTCACACACTTAAAGCGGCTTCGCAGTTTGCGCCCGTGCACTACTAAATTACCCCTTTAGTTGGATTGGTCTAGTGGATTTAGTCGATCAGCGGTGCAGTCGACGGCCACGGACTTTCCACTCCCAAGTTGTCCGCTTGGGGGAGCCTTGCGTCATAGGAAAACAACTCCTAGTCAGCCTAAGATAGAGCTAAGCCAAAACCCTTTAAGGGCATGCACGAACCTAGGAGGCTTAATACCCAGGGTGTATTAAGTCCATTAGTCAACCTCTTCCAAAATGTCCAGGTGGGTCTACGACCCCGAGCGACGGTTATCACGTTATGTGCATTGATTTGAAGGATGAATGTGCGTTATGTGGACCATGTGCTATTTAGGTAGAACTAACCATTTGTGAACACAGGTAACCATGAGTCAACACAATGCCTACCCGAGATTCAGCATGGTTTTGAGCGTCCCTTCCCAACTAACAGCATGGTGGGTTGATTTGGGGGATTACGGACAGCGGGTTGTACGTGGAGCATTGGGACACTTACCGTCTTTGATGGATATCCAGCCCTGCAGAGACATCATCGAGGCTGCAACTGTGTTTTGGGATGAAAAGAGGGTCGTGTTTAGATTTGGCAACATTGAGATGACTCCGTTGTTAGAGGAAATAGGAGGCTATATAGAAAATGTGGCATTATTACGTAAACCAAGAAAATGGCAAAATTGTGGCATGATTATTCCGAGGCAACCTTTACCAAAAGAATTTGCTGATAGCTTCGGGTTCAGAGAGGGTAAAGGTGTGGAATGTTTGCAGAAGTCTATGATACCACTCGAGTATTTGTATCACAGATTCGGTTATCAAAGGAGTTTCGTCGATCATCAGGATGAATTCTTCTCATATGACTCTTGGAAGCAGAAACGGTGCTTCGCTTTCGCAGTATGTTTTTTAGGGACTATAGTATTTCCTAAAGGAACCACAAAAGACATTCACACCCATCTTGTTATTGTAACTAAGGCTCTTTTTGGTGGCATCGACGGGAAACACTACACTCTGGTCCCTATGGTCGTGGCAGATATCTACCGAGCATTAGGGCGTTGTAAGCGTGGGTATAAGCATTTTGAAGGATGCAACTTTCTTCTGCAAATTTGGCTGATGGAACATCTTCAGAAAGTCAACGGGGGTCTAGCATTCCAGAAGCCGACGGGTGAGAATCACATTCTGGGTCATGTTCCAGGCGCTATCTTGACAGCAAAATCATTTGAGAAACCAAAGTGTGTGAAAGAGTGGGTAGAATTTCTTAGCCATTTGAACGATGACTCGATGCAATGGATGTTCAGTTGGTTTCCGTCTGAGGTTTTGGTGTTTCGAACGAAGATCGTACCATTTTTGGTCTTGATAGGACTTCGAGGTTTGCAGCCTTACGCCCCGCTGAGAGTTTTGAGACAATCAGGGAGGAAGCAAAACATACCTTTAGTGGCAGATATGAGTCATTACTGTGTTGACTACAAAGAAGGGAAAGTTCCTTTTACAAAAGAGGTTATTCGCATGTGGAAATTGAAAGAGACCACAAAAACAGATTCAGTTGAGCCAAATAGATACCAAGCTGGGTGCGAGGACAACTATGTGGAATGGCTGGCCGCTGATTTGGAGGAATCAATCAAACCCGGTGTTAGTTTGAAAGATCGGATTAAGGATGGGGAAGCCGAAGCATGCATATTACTCCGACAATTGCGTAAGAAAAGTCTTGTTTCTGAAGCCGAGCATCATGCGCAACTTAAGGAAAAGGAAAGTGAAGCAGAGAATTGGAAGCAGCAAGCACTTAGTTACGAGCAAAGTATGCAAGAGTTGGATACACTTCTGGCTGAACAGGGCGATACTTGTATCAAAGAAGGCATCAAAACAGGGGGTGTTCTAGCTATGTCATACCTTGCCCAGAATCGCCGAAAGATCGATCAGTCAATTCGGGCAACCAAGAGGTTCAAGAGCGACGAAGGGCCATCTTCATTTTAGTTAACTTGTTCAATAGCGATTGTAATAATTTCTTTTGCATTGGGATTGTATTCGTTTTGGGCTTTCAATTAATAGCACACTGGAATGACACATGACTACATATGTTATCCTTCAAATCCACGCTAGGCCTACCTTTGGCACAAAGGTCCCTTGCATAATAGGACACATTGATTTCCTTCCGATATGTTTTGTTTGCTATTCAATATATGTTTGTTTGCAATATGTTTTGTTTGCTATTCAATGTATGTTTGCTACGCAATATGTGCTTATTTGCTATGCAACACGTGCTTATTTCAACATTATCTGCTAAATCTCCATATTATTTTAAACAGCAATCATTCGGACCATACTAACACAGCTTTCTTCATTCTTAAAAGGTTTATTTTTTACTATCCCCCAGAGGTTGATTCGCGTTGACTGTGAACTGGCAGACCACCCATACTTCACGAGATCAAAAGCACGAACATCCGGTAATATGAATGATTCAGGGGCATCCGAACAGACTGGCTTGGGACTCGTCACTCTTCCAAGAGAGGAACCTGAGGCTTCAGGAGGGGGAAATGATGAACTCATTGCCCAATTGTTGCAGCAAATGGCCAATATGCAGACCGAAATTGAGCGACTGCGGAATCTCACCAATCTGTCCATCACTTTGAACGCCCCTCACCCTGAGCAAAGAACAAACACAACAATTCCACCATCCTTTTCGCCTGTCGATTCACCCGCTCCACAACCTTCTCCCTCAAACCCTCCGCTTTACACAGTCCACCCAAATACCTCCAACCCCCAACAAACTAACCAACAATCCGCCTCACAACAGTCAAATCCACAACAAACCATTCCACACCAGATCCTCCCGCAACCAACCATCCCGCAACAAACTATCCAACAACAAACCATCCCGCAACAAGCCAACATACAACAAACTACTTCACAACCAAATGACCAGCAACAAGCCAACCTCCAGCAAATTAACTTCCAACAAACCAATTCACAACATTTCGCTACTCCTTACATTTCTCAACCTGCAGTTACCCAAATTAACCCACATACCCAAAACTACCAAGCAGTTCACCATACACCATTGGCGCATATTGCCAGCCATAACACACAGTATCACAGGCCTTGCAACATCCAGAAGTTGACCCCTATGAAGAGTTGGAAAGGGAAGCTAGGGCAAGAGCGGACGAAGATGTGGCAAAAGAGCTTCGCAGTCTGAGGGAAGCAGTCAGGAACATCCAAACCAACAGGGGATGTGAAGGACTTGAATATGAAGATCTGTGCATTCACCCGGACATTGAGTTACCTGCTGGATATAAGGTGCCGAAGTTTGACATGTTCGACGGGAAGGGAAACCCTCGGGCTCATTTGAGATCATATTGCGATAAGCTTGTCGGAGTGGGTAAAAATCAAGCTATCAGAATGAAACTATTTATAAGGAGCTTAACTGGAGAGACACTCGATTGGTACACATACCAAGACCCGCAGAGGTGGCACAGTTGGGGAGATATGGCCCAGGAATTCATGGACAGATTCAGGTTCAACATTGAGACTATCCCGGACCGGTTTTATTTGATGAAGCTGGAGAGAAAATCAACAGAAACTTTCCGGGAATACGCTATGCGCTGGAGAGCAGAAGCAGCAAAAGTCCAGCCTCCAATGGCAGAGAGTGAAATGACGATGCTTTTCGTACAATCTCTAAAGGACCCCACATATTATGAGAGAATGTTAAGTGTCATTGGGCAGAAGTTTGCTGAAGTCATCAGGATGGGGGACTTCATAGAAAAAGGGATAAAAACAGGAAGAGTTACAAATCTTGCGGCCTTGCAAGCCACAAGTAAGGCCATTCAGGCGGACCCTGCTAAGAAGAAGAGAGACGGAGTATCCCCGGTCATGGCCATCCAAGATCAAAGACCTACCCCGAAATCAACCCGCCAATATTCTTCACCCCAGCCCTCGCACTACAGCCAGTACACCCAAATACCTCAGCCTTATTACCAACCCCCACCTACCCCCCTTCCGGTCTATCATACTCAACCAACATACTACTCACCCCGGTCACCTTCCTACCAAAACCCACCACAACACCGTCCAACCTACGCAACGCAACCCCAGTACCATTCACCAAACCGCCCACAAAACACCCCTAGACCACGCCCAAATGTCGAAAGAAGACCAACCAAAACTTATACACCATTAGCCGAACCTTTAGCCCAACTGTACGAGAGGCTGAAAATGGCAGGGATACTCCAACCGATTCAAGGAAGAACTCCTGATCCCATCCCGGGATGGCATGACGGGACTAAACATTGTGCATATCATTCAGGAATTGCAGGGCATGATACCGGAAGCTGTTTTGATCTCAAGGATAGAGTTGAGACGTTGATCAAGGAAGGGGTCATACAGCTTAAGGAAGCACCCCCGAACATAAACAACAATCCGCTGCCGAATCATGGCGATGCAAATGTGCACATGATCACCCTTGATGAAGATTGCAATTTGGAGGGGACTATCGTGCCAATTAAAGAAAGGAAGGAGGTTGAATCGTCGGCTTGTGTTGCTCCAATAATCACGGTTCAAAAGAGGGCCCCATTCGAAGTGCTCACCCCAAGGCCCAGGATCACAACTTTCGTTGCCCCAACACCTTCTCGCAACACCAAAGCAGTCCCCTGGGATTATCAATCTGGTGAAAGAGACAAAGGGAAAGGAAGAGTAGTCGTGGAAGCCGTTGCCACGAATAACTAGGTCTGGACGGTGCTATGCCCCCGAAGAGATAGCACGAGGGGCGTCAAGCAAGGAAAATGGCCCGAAGAAGGCCGTTACAGAAGCTGAAGTCGAAGAATTCTGGAGAAAAATGCCAACGAAGGAGTATTCTGTTGTAGAACAATTGAAGAAAACGCCAGCTCAGATTTCCTTATTCGCATTATTGATGAGTTCTGAAGCTCATAGGAGCGCTCTAGTGAAAATACTGAACGAAGCCTACGTTCCGGCCGAGACTTCCAGTGAGAAATTATCGGCTATGGTAGGGGAGATCCTTGAGGCCCACCGGGTCTCTTTTCATAACGACGAGTTGCCACCTGAAGGTTTGGGGCATAACAAAGCATTGAACATCACCATCAAATGCAGGGATAAGTTCATCTCCAAAGTATTGGTCGACGGAGGCTCTGCTGTGAATATATGTCCTGTTGCCACTCTACGAGCATTAGGGATAGACGTCGGGAAACTCCGTGACAGTCAAGTCAGTGTCAAAGGATTTGACGGAGCCCAAAGAGATGTTGTTGGAGAGATCGATTTGTTTCTGGAGATTGGGCCTGTGGAGTTCATTGTGAAGTTCCAAGTGATGGACATATCTACTTGTTACAACCTGCTGATCGGGAGACCATGGATCCACATGGCTGGCGCGATTCCTTCCACTTTGCATCAGAGCCTGAAGTTTGTGTGGAATCACCAAGAAATAGTGATCCACGGAGAAGGCAACAATTCTTTATACCCGGGATGTTCAATTCCTCCTATTCAAAGTATGGAAAGGCTAGACGGATCGGTTTTTCATATTAAGGAGAATGTGTGCACTGCTCAAGCGAAAAGAATGGAATTGCCACAAGTACTTATGATGGTGGCGTGGGAGATGCTGAAGAATGGCTTCCGACCCGGTCAAGGCCTTGGTCCGAACTTGAATGGAATTGTGGAACCAATTCAACTGCCCGGTCATAAGCATACTTTCGGTCTCGGATATGAGCCCACCCCCGAAGAGATTGCTTCGGCTAGTCTCAAAAGAAGAAGTGACATTCCCTTGCCAAAGCCTGTTCCTTGCCTGAATCAGTCATTTCTTAAGGCTTCCGCTGCCCAAGCACCAGAGGAAACGCTTGAAGACAAACTCCTGGAAAGTTTTAAACACTTATTCATCACCGAAGAAGAAACTGAATGCAGTATGGTTTCGGATGGGTATTCTGAAGACCCGACTATCCGGGATGCAGAGCCAGGATGTCGTTTGAACAATTGGATTTGTAACCCGCCCCCGTTTCTCCGGGAGTCTTGGTAGACTAATTGTATTCAGCATTTGATGAAACAGACACGATTTGAAATTGAGGCCTGAATCGTGTCTATGCTTTTGTTATTTTTGCCTCTAAACTTTGAAGTTCAAATGCAATTTTCAAGCCATGCTTTTATTTATATTTCTTCCATCTTTGCTTAATTAATTTTCTTTTATTTTTCAGCAATCGAATTAACAAATCTGCCAATACTGTGAATGTGACACATAATGAAACAAGCAAGCCCATAGGAAATGCCGAGCAAGATTCTGAAGAAGATGAAGGGGATATGCAACCCGAGGGATTAACTAAGGATTTCGAGTATTTTGAAAATAAGCCGAAACCAAATTTGGATGAAACGGAAATTATAAATTTGAGTAATTCAAAAATCATTATGGAAGTGAGAATCAGTGTCCATTTGACCCCGTCGCAGAGAGAAGAATTGATCAAACTCCTGAAGGAATATATAGATGTGTTCGCTTGGTCTTACGATGATATGCCCGGATTGAGCACTGACATTGTTTCGCATAAGTTGTCTCTTGATCCATCCTGTCCTCCGATAAAGCAAAAGAAAAGAAACATTAAATCAGACTTGAGCTTAAAAATCAAGGAAGAGATCTCCAAGCAGTTTGATGCCAAGGTCATTCGAACTACGATGTACCCCACTTGGCTAGCCAATATCGTTCCCGTGCCAAAGAAGGATGGCAAGGTTAGGGTATGCGTAGATTATCGGGATCTCAACAGAGCCAGTCCGAAAGATGACTTTCCCCTTCCAAATATCCATATGCTCATTGATAATTATGCAAAGCATGAGTTGCAGTCTTTCGTTGACTGCTACGCGGGATATCACCAAATCCTGATGGACGAGGAAGATGCAGAGAAAACAGCATTCATCACACCTTGGGGGGTGTATTATTATCGGGTGATGCCTTTCGGGCTCAAAAACGCAGGGGCCACGTACATGAGAGCCATGACCACCATCTTCCATGATATGATCCATAAAGAGATTGAAGTCTATGTGGATGATATCATCATCAAGTCGCGAAAGAGCTCAGACCATCTGACGGATTTGAGAAAGTTCTTCGACAGGTTGAGGCGATACAATCTGAAGTTGAACCCCGCAAAATGTGCATTCGGTGTTCCTGCAGGGAAGTTGTTGGGTTTTATTGTGAGCAGAAGGGGCATAGAGTTAGACCCCTCGAAGATAAAGGCCATTCAGGAGTTGCCTGCCCCAAAGAGTCGGAAAGATGTGATGAGTTTCCTCGGGCGTCTCAACTACATCAATCGATTTATAGCGCAATCAACGGTGATATGCGAACCAATAATTAAGTTATTGAGGAAGGACGCTCCTACCAAATGGACTGAAGATTGCCAAAGAGCCTTTGACAAAATCAAAGAATATTTATCTAGCCCACCTGTTTTGGTGCCTCCAGAAGCTGGAAGACCTTTGCTATTGTATTTGTCCGTATCGGAGAACGCGTTTGGATGTGTATTAGGTCAACATGACAAAACAGGAAGGAAAGAGCGAGCAATATATTACTTGAGCAAAAAGTTCACACCTTACGAGGCACGGTATACGTTATTGGAACGCACCTGTTGTGCTTTGACTTGGGTTGCACAGAAGTTGAGACATTATTTGTCTGCATATACTACTTACCTCATCTCAAGGATGGACCCACTCAAGTACATCTTCCAGAAGCCTATGCCTACGGGGAAGCTAGCTAAGTGGCAAATGTTGTTGAGCGAGTTTGATATTGTGTACGTTACTCAAAAGGCTGTCAAAGGGCAGGCGATAGCTGATCATCTTGCAGAAAATCCTGTGGGCGAGGAATACATACCCCTTAAAACCTATTTCCCGGATGAAGAAGTGTTGTTCATCGGGGAAGATATCGCAGAAGAGTACCCAGGGTGGAGACTGTTTTTCGATGGGGCGGCAAATGCTAAAGGGGTCGGCATTGGAGCAGTTTTGATTTCAGAGTCAGGACAGCACTATCCCATTTCAGCCAAAATCTAGTTCCCGTGTACCAATAATATGGCAGAATATGAGGCTTGTATTCTTGGCCTCAGAATGGCCGCTGATATGCATATACAGGAACTTTTGGTTATAGGAGATTCAGACTTACTGGTTCATCAAGTGCGAGGCGAATGGACCACTAAGAACGGGAAAATACTGCCATACTTGCATTGCGTGAAAGATTTTTGTAAGAGATTCATCAGGGTGGAATTCAAACACGTTCCAAGGACACAGAACGAGTTCGCTGATGCTTTGGCCACTCTGTCCTCTATGATTCAGCACCCGGACAAGAATCGCATAGATCCTATCAAGATAAATGTGCACGATCAACAGGCATATTGCTTCTATGTGGACGAAGAGCCTGATGGAGAACCTTGGTACTATGACATTAACAAATATCTTAAGACAGGAGACTATCCGGAAGGCATAACCAGTGTTCAGAAGAAAACGTTTCAGAGATTAGCAAACCATTTCTTCCTAAGTGGAGAAATCCTGTATAGGAGGACTCCGGATTTAGGATTATTAAGATGTGTTGATGCTAAAGAAGCGGCTCGGTTGATTGAAGAAGTGCATGGCGGTACATGTGGGCCTCATATGAATGGCTTTAATCTGGCCAAGAAAATCCTTCGCGCAGGCTATTTCTGGATGACTATGGAATCAGATTGTATCCGTTTTGTGCAGAAATGTCATCGATGTCAGATTCATGGTGATTTGATTCGGGTTCCGCCAAATGAATTAAATGTGACAAGTTCTCCGTGGCCTTTCGCAGCTTGGGGTATGGATGTCATTGGTCCTATCGAGCCAGCCGCGTCGAATGGACACAGGTTCATTTTGGTAGCCATTGATTATTTCACAAAGTGGGTGGAAGCATCTTCGCACAAGTCGGTAACAAAGAAAGTGGTAGCAGATTTCGTTCGGAGCAACATTATTTGCCGATTCGGAATCCCAGAGTCAATTATAACAGATAATGGAGCTAATCTTAACAGTGATCTAATGCGGGAGATTTGCGAGACATTTAAGATTACTCATCGCAATTCCACTCCTTATCGCCCTCAGATGAATGGGGCAGTCGAAGCAGCGAACAAAAACATCAAAAGAATACTGAGGAAGATGATCGATAATTACAGGCATTGGCACGAAAAACTGCCGTTAGCTCTCCTCGGTTATCGCACTACTGTGAGAACTTCAACGGGGGCAGCACCTTATCTTTTGGTCTATGGGACAGAGGCGGTGTTACCTGCTGAGGTAGAAATACCATCTTTGAGAATCATCCAAGAAGCTGAGTTAAGTGACGCTAAGTGGATGCAGAATCGATACGAACAATTGATGCTCATTGACGGAAAGAGATTGAATGCCGTTTGTCATGGACAGCTTTATCAGAACAGAATGGCCAAAGCTTTGAACAAGAAGGTAAGACCGAGGCAATTCAAAACAGGGCAATTGGTACTGAAACGCATATTCCCATGTCAAGATGAAGCCAAAGGAAAATTTGCACCTAACTGGCAGGGACCTTATATGGTTCATCGGGTATTGACTGGAGGAGCATTAATCCTAGCAGAAATGGATGGCGAAATTTGGCCGAAAGCTATCAATGCAGATGCCGTCAAGAGATATTATATTTAGAAACCTTCTTTTATTTGCATGAAATATTCTTCAACACTTTTCCATGTAATAGCACTACTCTCCCGTAGCGGGACGCATGACAAACCTATATCGGGTTAGGTCTTTAAGATAGAATTTCTCTCAAATTTTATTTTTTCTTGTATTATGAACTACGCCTGACCTGATTCCCATGGGGGATACGTAGGCGGCCCGCATAGGCCTCGGTCACATTCTCACAAAACCTCAATATCCTTTTTGTATTTTGAACTACGCTCGACCTGATTCCCCTAGTGGGATACGTAGGCAGCCTATGTAGGCTCGGTCTCGCCATTTTGAAAAGATCAACATCCCTTGCACCAGAAACTGGGACAATTTTTTTTAAAAAGGGATCACCGTAAGACAACATCGACAGACTCGGGAGAATATTGTTCGACAGAGTCTTCGGGCAGAAGAAAACTTCGGAAAAGGGGCATTCGCTTTGTTTCACAATGTGTCACAGTTCCGAGTTCAGCAAAATTATTTATCACCATACATATAGTTTACTATGTCTATTTTTTTTCGAAATAATGTGATTCTAATCAGACTGTTTACTAGTCGGCCAAGACTTAAAATGAGCGGAGGTTACAAGTTCATACGAAGCTGGAGGCACGAAGCGCAAGAGCCAGATCCCCAAGTCAACGCGAATCAACCCCCTCCCCAAACTTACAAATTTTCTTTGGATGCAGGTTGCCAAGTTGCAGGAGCGAAATAGGCACGACCTTGAAATGATGGCGCGTCAGACGGTTTGAGCATTCCTCTATCAATTATGTCTTCAAATATAAATAACTTTCGGCGATCACCATAAGCTAATCTTGCAAATTATTTTTCATCAAATATATATCAACGCACAAATATTTTGTATTGCTTTCGAATACATTGCTTTTATTTTTTGCCACTGCGTGTGCTTACAGCCGCATTGCACTGCACCTGCATTAATCACCGTTTTTCATATGATGCATGGGCTGCGCACCGCCCTTCGCATCGCTTTCATATTTACTGGGCCATGCACCGCCCTTTTAAATTTCAGCATAAGGCCATGCACCGCCTTTCATATGATGCATGAGCTGCGCACCGCTCTTCGCATCGCTTTCACATATTTACTGGGCCATGCACCGCCCTTTTAAATTTCTGCATAAGGCCATGCACCGCCTTTCATATGATGCATGGGCTGCGCACCGCCCTTTGCATCGCTTTCATATTTACTGGGCCATGCACCGCCCTTTTAAATTTCTGCATAAGGCCATGCACCGCCTTTCATATGATGCATGGGCTGCGCACCGCCCTTTGCATCGCTTTCATATTTACTGGGCCATGCACCGCCCTTTTAAATTTCAGCATAAGGCCATGCACCGCCTTTCATATGATGCATGAGCTGCGCACCGCCCTTTGCGTCGCTTTCATATATTTACTGGGCCATGCACCGCCCTTTTAAATTTCTGCATAAGGCCATGCACCGCCTTTCATATGATGCATGGGCTGCGCACCGCCCTTTGCATCGTTTTCATATTTACTGGGCCATGCACCGCCCTTTTAAATTTCTGCATAAGGCCATGCACCGCCTTTCATATGATGCATGAGCTGCGCACCGCTCTTCGCATCGTTTTCATATTTACTGGGCCATGCACCGCCCTTTTAAATTTCTGCATAAGGCCATGCACCGCCTTTCATATGATGCATGAGCTGCGCACCGCTCTTCGCATCGCTTTCACATATTTACTGGGCCATGCACCGCCCTTTTAAATTTCTGCATAAGGCCATGCACCGCCTTTCATATGATGCATGGGCTGCGCACCGCCCTTTGCATCGCTTTCATATTTACTGGGCCATGCACCGCCCTTTTAAATTTCAGCATAAGGCCATGCACCGCCTTTCATATGATGCATGAGCTGCGCACCGCTCTTCGCATCGCTTTCACATATTTACTGGGCCATGCACCGCCCTTTTAAATTTCTGCATAAGGCCATGCACCGCCTTTCATATGATGCATGGGCTGCGCACCGCCCTTCGCATCGCTTTCATATTTACTGGGCCATGCACCGCCCTTTTAAATTTCTGCCTAAGGCCATGCACCGCCTTTCATATGATGCATGAGCTGCGCACCGCTCTTCGCATCGCTTTTATATTGCCTGGGCCATGCACCGCCCTTTTAAATTTCTGCATAAGGCCATGCACCGCCTTTCATATGATGCATGAGCTGCGCACCGCTCTTCGCATCGCTTTCATATTGCCTGGGCCATGCACCGCCCTTTTAAATTTCAGCATAAAGCCTTGCACAGCCTTTCATATGATGCATGGGCTGCGCACCGCCCTTCGCATCGCTTTCATACATTACATGGGCCATGCACCGCCCTTTTAAATTTCAGCATGGGCTGCGCACCGCCCTTTGCATCGCTTTCATCTATTATATGGGCCATGCACCGCCCTTTGTAAATTTCTGCATGGGCTGCGCACCGCCCTTAGCACCGCCTTTCATACATTATATGGGCCATGCACCGCCCTTTCAAATTAAAGCATAAGGACATTGCACCGCATTTGCGTCGCTATATTTCAATATTTATTCTTACTGACTATTTTCAGCTAGTTTTTAGTTTCGCAGGAGCTTTAGCGCAACGTGGAACTATTTCTTCGGCAGCGAACTGGGGCAATACGTTGGGAAGGACAAGCAGACTTCTCGACAAGGGTCAAAGATCTACCTCGAACACTCGGCTCCAAATTCGAATTTCCCGTTCACATTCCAGCACAATCAATTTTCAGGGTTCTATCACGATACCCAGTGTCATCATAATTCGACACTGGGACAATATTTTTTGCAAAGATTCACATCAAATCGTGAGTTGCCAGTCATAGGTGTCGTAGTCTTCCCAGAACTACACACGGCCTGATTCTCGTGCAACCCGAGATATGTAGGCGATTCAGAGACCAGAGTTCGGCCGTAATTTTCTTTACCCTTAGTCCTCCACAATCCTTTAGCCGGGACAAAATAGGCTACTAAGTCAACGTCTTTGCCCGAAAATTCTTTCATCATTACCAGGCAAAGAGGGACAAGTTGTTGACACCCAATTTTGTCCCGCCTCTCCCCCGAAATACCTATTTATACCTCTAGTATTTTGAGAAATTAAAAAATATGCATTTTAATTTTACTGTAATTATTAGTCTTTTATTAACGCCCCGTTTTATTATTCCACTGCAGTTATTATTATTATTATTATTATTATTATTATTATTATTCTTAAAATTATCATTTATTACTAATTGTCATTAATTATTATTATTCTTGTTATTTCCATTATCATTATTATTATTATTATTGATTACTAATCATTGTTATGAGCGTTATCTTTGTTATTAATTATTAATCATCATTATCATCGTTATGATTAATTATTATCATTGCTTTATCAATAATTGTTATTTATTATTATTATTATCATCATTATTATTTCTTATCCTTATTATCATTATTGTTTTATTATTACCACTATTATTGTTATTATTATTAATTTATTATTATCAATAATTGTTATTTATTATTATTAATTATTATCATCTTTATTATTATTATTAATTATTATCATTATTCTTATTGTTATTTTTTGTTATTAATTATCAATATTTGTTATCTACTATTATTATTATATATATTATTATTTTTTATCACCATTATCATCAGCATTATCATTATTACCATTATCATTATTGTTATCATTATTAGCAGTATTACTACCGCTATTTATTTGCTGCTATTATTTAGTATTATTGAAACTTGCATTTCTCAACGTTCTACCAACTTCCGCATACACATCGCATTTATTTCGCACATTTAAATGATAGCGTTTGTTATTAAATATTATTGCACGGTCATTGCAACATCATATAATTTTATTATCCGGATCTTTTATAATTACATATTTCCGTATTAGGTGATATTCTGGCACCCTTAATACATCGTTAATTAAAATGGGTCTCTTATTTCAAATTTAGAAGCCAAACTATTTCTTGCACTCGGTCCGTATTTTGATTTATCGGACCCCGAATCAAAGTCCAATTAGCTCCTAAATATTTTGGGCTAGCCCATATTTTTTATCTCAAATTTTAGACCAGCCCATGTTTTTAATTCCCTAGCCCATTCTCTTAATACCCGGTCCAAAAAATCAACCCAGTCCATAAATGAACCGGGTCCAACCCGCATCAGCTTCAACATAAGGGAAACCCTAGGGTTTCCCTTCATTCTCCGCCGCTTCCTCCTTCTCCCTTTCCCTTCATTCTCCGCCGCTTCCTCCTTCTCCCTTTCCCGCCCCTATCCGCCGCTCCTCTCTCTCCTTCCCTTTCTTCCTTCTTCTCCGCTCCCCACCATGCCCTGTCCCCCACTTAGCCCTGTTCCCCGCTCTTCTCTCTCTCCCGCTCCTCCCTTTTTCTTCAACACAAAAAAAAAGAGCAAAACCCTATAAAGAGGGGCGAGTTGAATCATTTGAGGACAGGTTGGGAAAGCCCCCCAAAAGAGATATACAGATCTTGAACCCCGAAATTTCTTGAAAAGAACAAGTTTTTTTTTTTCCATTGGCGAAATCCCCTGCAAAGTGCATTTTTTTAGCTGTCATAATATTACCTAATATCGATTAGAAAATACCGAACATTTTGATTGATTCTCTGTTGGCCGTTTCGAATCTGAGAAGACATCGACTTAGGATTCGGTGGTGTTTCGAGGTAAGATCGAAACCCCGCACCCATTTCGCTGCACACGAAATAGGTCAGTCGTCTTATTTCTTTTTTCATATATATATTTGTACGAAATTTGGCTGAAGTTGTGTTTTAATGTGTGTTGTGGATGCGCTGTTTATTTATGTTAATTGCTTTCGTGTTTCGACGTTACGAGATTAAGTACATAGTAGAACCCAGTTGATCATCGATTCAAATCGACATCCTATGTTCATTTCTTTCTGTTAAAATTTACCCTTCTGTTTTCACGAAGAAAAAGTAAATTTCTTTCCTCGTGTTTTAAAGTCCAACATTCCTGTGTGTTTATAAGAGCAATAGTCTAGATTTTAATTGGTTAAGGTTATATGTAATAAGTTAATTAGGTTATGTACGATTTGTTTCATTCTCGGCATGCATTTGATTCAGCCAAATTATGTTCAGTTTATAACATATGCTTATCTTGGTTTAGTTTGATGATGTGAATCATCTACAGGGCAGTCAACTTTAACAATATTATGTATAACTTTGTATCGATTTCAAATCCTTGATAAGTGGCTCGGCTTAAAAAAAACATGATGCTTAGCTTAATCTTGAATTTGATTTATGTGGAAGGGTGAAAGGTTGCGCCAATAGATTTTCCTGAAACCTGAATATTGCGTACGATCAGCATTGTCCATCTTATTAAAATGTGTTCATGCGGTTTGGTATTGAGATTAAACTATTACTGCGTGTCTCCCGATTCGAGCTAAAACTCTCTAAATTTCCTTTCGCGTGACTTTACATGTTAAAATACGTGATAAGATGTCTTTTCCAGTGGAAATAGTATAGGTATGGTGTGTGATCTTGAGAGTAAATGTTCGAGATGTTTAAATAAGATCACTGTCAAGATGGTTTGTAAGGATCTGTCATTGCATAAGGATGTCTCTCAGATATTTAGATGGCTGGGATCTTATCTTTATTTGTCTCAATGTAGTTGAGAGTTTGTTTAACTCAAGTTAGAGGTCTGGTATTAGGTCTGATTGTTTGACACCTGCATTTTGGCATCATATGGGGACTGTCTGAAATAATTGGAATAAGATTATATTCTAGTTTTCAAACCACAGATTCTGGGTTGGCCTAAATATATGCAAAGGTTTGATTATTGCTGAATTGAATGAAGAATACATACTAGTTATTGAATTATATATTAAGAGGTTGGGAAACAATTCATTATGCTATGTAGACCCCCTTGTAGGAATAATAAAATACAAGATATAGGAAATGAAACCTAATCTTTCTATACACATATAAGACATGCAAGCTTGAGCTTCTGGAAACAGTAATCTCATTTTTCCTCTCACACATCCCTGAAGATCTCACTGTAACAGTTTTTCTTTATTTTCCTTGAAAGTGATTGTAAAGCTATTTGTTGCCTACATAGGAGGAATCCCGACATATCCTATGAGCTAAAAAAAATTTCAGCAAACTGTTTCAACTTGGTGGGAAATTTGTTCTTTATTTGAATTGATGTGGGTGTGCAGAGGAGGTGTTTTAGCTAGAAGATGTCTTCCTTAACTAAAAGGATTTGAAATAGCGGTCTTATTTATGCTCACATTGAGGATATTGAAATACAGTCTATTAACAAACTAAGTATGAAAGGTGATTTTGGTTAAATGCTTGACTCATCTACACCTAGAGCAGTTCCATTTGTGATATCTGTATCCTAAATAAAAATCAGAATCCGTTATCAACATATAGTTATAGCAGAATGCATTAGTTAGGTGTACGAATGATTTTGAGATCTGTTGCAATCTTCTTTATGCCTATTGTTAATGCGTGTATTTAGAAGTCTAACATTCATGTGTGTTTATATTGCTTTATTTAATAGTTACGTACGTTTCTAATCCTTATTACATTTCTCTTTACATGTACACATCCGAGCAAATGGAGTCTCGATTCGGGATTCATTTTCCTCCGCATTCGGTTGGGCTAGAAGCCCAACATGGCTTCCTCTCGTGTCCAGTTGACCCATAAAAAAAAATATACTTTCTGGGCCAAGGCCCAATAGCAAACAGATAACAGCAGCAGCCCCGTAGCCATTCAAATGAAATTTTGGACTGAAGTCCAACAACAATCCGATCATAGCAGCTTTGAAAATGGGCTGAGCTCACTTAAATTATCTCTGACTCTATTTATTTCGCGCATATTAATTTGTATTATTCAACTAACTCTCTGTTTGTTCCGTTTTATTAGTTTAGATAAATCCTAGTCAATTAGTAGGTTTAGTTAGTAATGGGTAGTTAGTTTAGGGAAAAGAACTAAAATATTTTGCAAATATCTTTTAAGGTTATCTAAATTATGCATACGTTTAGCCGAATATAGTTAATAACATAATTTTGGTTTATACTTCTAAAATGCAAGGTCAATTAATATCTCATTGTTTAATTGTTTCAAATATTTTATGAAAGCGTTGCACAAAAAATCGCAGTTTCGTCCACTCATATGCAAGTCATCTTTTGCAAGTTTCTTTTTTTTATTGTTATTTTAAAATAGCCTTATTATTTAAAACCTTAGCAACATTTATAAATTTTATTTGAAATTTTCCTGTTATGCAAATTATCATATTTTTCCTACAAATTTCATTCTAAAAGGTATCTCATTTAAAACTTTAGCGATATTTATAAATTTTATAGCATTGGAAGTCCCCTTTGATGCAAATTATTATATTGATCTATAAGTTTATTAGCATGTTTATTTAGAGCCTTACCAACATTTATAAACTTTTATTTCGAATAGCATTTTAAAACCTCCTCCTATACAAATTATTAGTCCTATTTTTATAGCCTTATTATTTGAAGTCTCTATAAATCTTATTATAAATAGCATTTAAAATATTCTTTCACACAAATTATCATATCTTTCTGCAAGCCTTATCTTTTAAAAGGGATAACACTATTATGCTCATTTGAAGTTTAAACAGCATTTATAAGTCTTAGCATTTCCTTTTAGGAAAGTTATTATATTTCTCTACAAACTATTTCAAGCGGCGTTATTATACTTTCCTTGGAAACCTTAGTAATATGTGCAAGCTATTTTTCTCAAAATTCAAATACTATATTCAAATCTGGATTAATTAACCTAAGTTTGGTCGGATAACCGTAAGTTAACGGATTCTAAAGGATGCCTAATCCCTTCCCTTTAGGATAATATAGAACCCTTACCTAGAATCATCCTGGTTAAGCAGACTATTAACGGAGGTTTAGGTTTAACTTTACCTTAGTTAGTATCTAGGTGTCCTAATTCACCGTTAAATTAATTAGGTGGCGACTCCTTAAAACAAAGCAATATAGGAATCTCCAATATGTTGTACTCCGCTTCAACCCGGGTTAAATGGGGTATAACAGGTAGTCGTTGTTTCGATCTATATTCTATTGCCCTTTGTTTCTTGCTACTATATGTGGTTTCTTGTACTTCGATTATCTTATTTATCTGTGGTAGCTACTGTTCCCTTTTTTTCAGACTGCTTTATTCTGACTTATTCGCTTTCTTTAGTTTCATTTGCATTCTGCTTTGAACTGCTTGTGCTTCTCTAACTTTTCTCGTTGTGATTTCTCTTGAGCCGAGGGTCTTTCGGAAACAGCCTCCCTGTCTTCCGAGATAGGGGTATGGTCTGCGTACACTTTACCCTCTCCAAACCTCACATTATGGGATTTCACTGGGTATGTTGTTGTTGTTGTTTAATGCCACCAATTTAAGAGCAGATGAAACAAAGTTAGGCAGAACATGTAATCTATCAAAATGAAAGCAACAATATGATTGTTTACGTGGCATCAAACAATCTAAGACACAATGGAATTGGTTATGAGTATGTGAAGTACCTGGCAGCCCACGAGTCAGAAGCAGATGAAGAAAAGCAAATCTCTAAAATTTTGCTTCGAATTTTTAAGGGTATTTTCGCCCGGGGTTAATTTTTCTACACCAATAAATAGTCCATAAACACATTTTTGAGGGGACTTTTGACCGAGGAGGCATTGGAGGCGCGTAGAAGAGGATTTGACGGCCGAATTCGTTACTTTCCATCACGATTCAATTCAATACGGAAGTTTGGATTAATTGTCGGTTGTAATGTTTTCTACTTCTATATCTTCTATGTTCTTTTATTCTATAATGGAGTAGTTTCTTATGGGTTTTGATAGACATGATGTAATGATTGACGTTTTTAGATTCGATTCATGTTTTATTGCTTGAATTCGTTAACACGGGTTTTGAATTAAATTGCAGAGTTATTTACTATTTTATTTAATCGAAAGAGGAATAGTTTGGTGAATATCTTTGCATTATTTTGTTTGGTTTTAATTGGTGGTTCTTCTAAGTAATCGAAAGAGCTTCTTAAATTATTGGTTGAACCAAGAGACGAAAATATTCGAGAGACATTTTCCTTGAGACTGAACCCTTAACGTTTTCTTGCATATGTTCACATGCTTTTCATCAGTCTTGAATTCATGGATAGTAGTTTTATTTGATTATTGAGATATTTTTGGATGCTTTAATCGGAAGAGAAAGTGTTTTATGAATTATCTTAATATAAATTGATTTAGCTCATGATTGAATGCTTTTATCGAGTAATCGGAAGACACTCTTGAATAATTTATCTTGGGTTATTAGCTGACGATATTCGTGAGAAGTCGTCTGAAGATCTAATTTTTGAACATTCTCAAGGCTTGCATTAGTTTAATTTGTGAAATCTGTATAAATAATTGGAAGATGTTTATCAGATTCTATAGTAAACTAATTACTTATTGAATTCAAGAGACTCAATAAAATTTAGAGGAGAATGATAAAACGAATCGAAGCTAATTGCTAAAATCTTGCATCTATCTTGTCTACTACCGTTACTTCTCATATTAATAGTAACCTTTGATTTCATTGTCAATTGTCTTTAATTACGTTGTAGTCGATAATCGTGGTTTATAACCACAACAAACTCAACTTTTTATTTCCTGAATAATACCGAGCAAGGTTCCATTTGAGTAATTATTTGTACCAATTCCTGTGGAGACAATCTTAAACTATACTATCTTTGACTAGCGAAGCGCTTAATTTATATTGTGTTTTGCGCTTCCGATACCGCTTCTATCTCTCTCTCTCTCTCTTTTCATCGACATCCACGCGCATTACAGATCATTTTATATACAATTTTTTTGAACAAACAAACAAACAAACCCTAGCAATCAAAATCTCTCCCCCCACCACCCCCCCCCCCCCCCCAAAAAAAAACTGACGAATTTTACACTATAAACATATATAACTTAGACCTAAATATGATAATTGATTAAACTAGATTCTCTGCACGTTCGTTGCACGTGGATTTCAATTTTAATATAACTTTGTTTAAAAGACTCTTGACTCATTTTAAAAAAAATTAGAATATATATTCTCAAATTTGAGTTTTTCAATTTTATTAATTTGGGCACGTTCCATAAAGAGAAAAATATTTTGATGAAATTTTATGTAAAAGATTATATACACCATGACTCGATATACACGTGCAATGTGTGTGCCAAAAACTACCACTACTATATAACTTAAATATGTATAATAAAACCAAAGCAAATACATATACCAAGTACAGATAAGCACCGTAACTAGGCAGAATGACACACAGTATCAGAATATGATTGTAGAATAATTCCACAAATTATGATCTGTTTTAGTCGAACCACAAGACTACCACTCAAAATAATTTAATTAATATAAAACCAATCAATAAAAACAAAAATAATGGTGCTCTTGTAATATAACAAAAATCAAAAGAAAATTTAGATTCAATAAAACTCCAAAGATTCCATCTTCTTTTCCTTCAAGAAAATTTTGAAGTTAGAAAAGTTGTACCAGTCGCTTTTATACCCTTAGGGGTCGTTTGGTTCAAAAACAAATTATGCTGGGATAAGTTTTACTGGGATTAATTACATTGGGATAAGTTATGCTGGGATTAGTTATTCTGGAGTTATTTTTTATTGACTGTTTGGTATGTTGGACTAAAAGTATTATACATTGGATAATTTCTAAAAAGAAGATGTTTCTTCCTTATCCCGGGATAACTTATCCTGGGATAATTTATTCCACCCTCTGGCAGGTATAAGTTACCCAACACTATTTTTACTCTCGGGGTAACTTATCTGATGATTACTAACCAAACAAGGGATAAGGAATTGCTAAATTCTTATCTCAGGACTATTTATGCTTATCCTTCGTACCAAACGACCCCTTATTATTTTATGGTAGCAATGTGTATAACTGATTTTTGCATATTAAATACAATAAGATTAGCAATGTTTCTATTTACATGAACATGGATATAATTGGCTTAGAAGCCCATGAATTACATATACATGACTTGTAACATGGTATATAAGTATGATTTAACACAACCATGGATATATACATACATACATATATACATACATATACATATATATATATACAACATGGAAACATGTAGGATTTTCATGGGATTGATCGTAATAGTTAATAGCTTGCATTTAAGAACCCATGGAATGCAATGTATGAGTTTTCATGGATTACAGACAGATTCTTAATAACCAAAATGGAATATTAAAAACACAATAACGAACTATTAATACAAACATGGTATATCATGGTACATGTACTTAGGGTTATCATGAACACGTCTAGAACCCTAGTTTTGGTGAACTTTCGTATAATCATGGAAGAACATGACGCGGGGAAGAACAATGATATTCCCACATATAGATAGAAACCCTACATACATGTAACACTCCAAAACTTGTATAAAAGTATGAACTTTGAGAAGAAGTCCAAAAGCCTCAGTCTTGAATCCCTGTGATGGGTTTTCTTGAAAACCCTAGGTTAGGAATAAGGGATTCTTATTTAGAAATCATGGATATAGGTTAGAATTCACTTGAAAGGCTTGGAATAGACTTACCATAGTGTACTTTAATGGTGTGTGGGGGGGGGGGGGGGAGGGGAGAAGAACTTCATTCTAAGGCTTGATAGTATGAAAAATGGGATTAAAAACTGAACCCACGTATTTATATTTTTGCTGAGTTGGGAAATGTACGGGCACCATGGACGGCTCGTACATTTTGGTCGTACTTGGATGTCACATTCCAGTGACTATGGTTTTTCGCATGAAGGGTACGGGCTAAAAGTACGTCCCGTACAATAATGTACGTCCCTGTACAACAATGTACGACCCGTACAACTAGGCCGTACCTCGATTGACAAATTCTAGCGACTTCAACTTTCCCTCCGTGAGGTACATCTTAAAAGTACGTCCCGTACAATTTGACGTAAGGCTTCTTTTTACCGTCTGAGGCAAATTTTCAATCTCAACACCTTCCGTCTTGGTTTCTAAGGCTCTGAATCATGAATATAACTTAGTTTAAATGTACGAGCTGTTACGCAGGACATCACACAACTTCATCTGATTAAGGATATAACCTTAGATAGGAAGGTATGGAGGTCAGGATTAAGGTATAAGACTAGGAGGAAACTGTGCGTTTATCCTTTTAGTAATAGTCTTTAGTTATCGCATAGTTTCTTATTCTTGATGTGTACTATTATATGTCGTTGCATTGTTTGAATCTGGCTACTTTGTCGCTACAAATTAATTAGGACCCCAAAATGAATACTGGACACCAAATAAAGAAAAACAAAAAGCGATTCTGCTATCTCTTGTTAAACCTGTCACGGTAGTGTTAATCTCTTCGTTGTTTCTTCTTTAACATAAGTCATACCGCAAGACAGAAAAGAAAAAAAGAAGATAAGTTTATCCAAATTAGTCTAAATTAACAATTGTAATTTGAAAAAGACCAAATTGTTTTGGAGTAAACTTTGGGGACTTAAATAACATCCACTTTCTAGTGATTTTCCTTTTTACAACTCACCTCCTTACCATAAAAATACATCCGAATTTGCTTAATAATCCCCCCACTTCTTCCCTCAACTCGAAATTAAGTCCCAAAATAGAGAAGTAGAAAAGAATACTCATAAAAAAAAACTAGGTAGTGGATAGAGAAAAGACAATTCATATCGCTTCTATCTCTCTCTAATAAAAGTACTAAGTACCGTTTTAAACTCTTCTTTAATTTGACAATTGAAGAGGACCAAATTGTTTTGTAATAAACTTTGGGACTTAAATAATACCCACTTTCTAGTGATTTTCCTTTTTTCGAACTCACTTCTTTACGGTTAAAAAACATCCAAATTTTGATTAATAGCCCCCCCCCCCCCCCCCCCCCCTTTCTCTCATCAATTCTAAATAAACACCTAAACTACAAAAAAAATACTCATAAACAGACAGTTGATACTGCTTCTCTCTCTCCCTAAAACTAATCTTTTCATTGACATTCACATGCATTACAAAACGTTTATGTACAATTTTTTTAGCATCAAAATCTCCCAAAAAAGTTTATCTAATTTTACAACTGAAAAGGACCAAATCGTCTTGTAGTAAATTTTGGGGACTTAAACAACACCCACTCTCTAGTGATTTTCCTTTTTCCAACTCAAATCCTTACCATAAAAATACATGCAAAATTTGCTTGACAGACCCCTCAATTCTCTCCTCAGCTCTAAATAAACTCCCAAACTATAAAGAAAATACTCATATACAGACAATTGATACCGCTTCTCTCTCTCTCTAAAAGTACTACTTTCACATTCACGCGCATTACAGATCGCTTTTTGTACAATTTATGTAATTTGACAATTTAAAAAGACCAAATTATTTTGTAGTAAACTATAGGGACTTAAATAACACCCACTTTCTACTATTCTAGTGATTTTCCTTTCTCCGACTCACCTTCTTACCATATAAGGAAACATACAAATTTGCTGAATGAGTCCCCTACTTCTTCCCTCAACTCGAAATCAAGTTCCAAAATAAAAATACTTACAAAAATAAAAATAATAAAATAAAGTAGTAGATAGAAAAAAGACAATTGATACCTTTTCTCTCTCTCTCTAAAATTACTATCCTTTGATCACATGCACGGGCATCACAAATCCTATTTTGTACAACTTATCTAATTTGACAATTTAAAAGGACCAAATTATTTTATACAGTAAACTTTAGGGACTTAAATAACACCCACTTCCTACTGTTCTAGTGATTTTCCTTTCTCCAACTCACCTACTTACCATATAAGGAAACATACAAAATTTACTTGATAGGTCCCCCACTTCTCACCTTACTCAAAATTAAGTCCCAAACTACCAAAAAAAAAAAAAAAATACTCATTAAAAACAAAATTAGGTAAGCAGATATTACAAAAAAAAAAAAACCACCCAATACCGCTTCTATCTATCTTTTCATCGACTTTCACGCGCATCACAGATCGATTTATATACAGTTTTTTCGAACGAACAAACAAACAAACCCTAGCAATCAAAAAAAATAAAATTCTCCTTTCTTTCATTTTTATACAAATTTTCAGTTAATTAAACTTCGATCGAGCTTTTTTTTGAACCTTTTTATACGATTTGAGGTTGTTGTTTTTGAATGATCTAGGGTTTTAATGAAGTGACGCATCAAAATCTACAAAAAAAAAGGTATCTTTTTGTTCAATTTTTTAATTATTTAAATTAATTACTTAATAAAAATTTGATCGAGTTTTGTTTTGTTGCATTTTGAGCTTTTTTTTTTTTGGATGATTAGGGTTTTGATGAAGAGAATATAAGTGAAGCATCAAAATCTCCAAAAAAAGGTATTTTTTATTTCGATTTTTTCAATTATTGAAATTAATTATTTAATAAAAGTTTGATCGAGCTTTGTTTTGTTGTGTTTCTGAACTTTTTTGTTGTTGTTGTTGTTGTTGTTGGTATGATTAGGGTTTTGATGAAGAAGAAAGCATAAATAAGTGATGTGCAATTATTCGGATATCGGATCAATTTATATGGGTAAAAAAGAATGCGGGAGTTGCGTAGTGGGGTTATACGTCGTGGTAGCGGTGTTCCAGTAGTAGTGGATGATAAAAAAACCGCGACGAAAAAGCGTGTTGGTGGTGGTAGGAATTGTTATATAAAGACTCGTGCAGCGAAGGCGAAAGCATTAGCAGAAGAAGAAAAGGTTGTTAGAGTAGAAGAGGAGGAGGAGGAGGAAGAAGAGGTTGAGGTTAAGGAAAAAGAAGTTGAGGTTAAGGAAGGAGAAGAGATGGGTGATGAGAGTGGTGGTTTGAGTGCTAATAATAAAGGGACTGCTCAAGAAGATGAGAGTACTCCCCTTTTCCCTGATCAGGTCGGTGATCATAGTATAACTTGTGTTAATATGAAGTATTTATATCCATTATGGTCTATGCTAAATTGTGATACATGATCATTGATTATCTACTTTAAATAATTGTGATGTTGTGGCTTTGTTGTTTGAAGCAAGTGATGTGTTGCTTGCTAGGTGTTTTAGGTGTTTCAAGTTTTTTTTTTTTTTTTTTTTTTTTGTTGGTGTTTTGAACCATAAAAATGATGTATTCCTATGTTAGGTTCCGGCCATTTATGGAAAAAAGTAAAATTGGTACTTTGTTGACCTTGCTGTCTATTGTCGACCAGGTCGGTGATCATCAATTTTTGCTGGGAAGTTAGTTTGGTACAACAAATTTGCATGCCTAGTTCTTATATGCGATTGTCTTCTTTTATTTTTTTTTGAATTTGATGTTGCAGCTTATTGTGTGAAGCAAGTGATGTGTTGCTTGACAGATATTTCAAGGGATTTTGTGTGTTGAACCATATAAATGACGTATTTGATTTTTCCTATATTAATTTCCGACCATTTTTTGGAAAAAGTAAAATTGGTACCTTGTTGAGCTTGAGTGGATTGTTCTTGATTGCATTGATGCTATTAGTCCTACTTACATACATGTTTTCATATGTTTTAGCATTACTATCTTTATTTAGTCACTAGATATATGGATGGGGGATGAGAGTGGTGGATTGAGTGCTAACAATAAAGGGACTGCACAGGTAGATGAGAGCACCTCTCTTTTCCCTGAGCAGATCGGCGATCATCAATTTATATATCTGAATCCCAAAAAATGCTAGTTGGGGTTGATTATATGAAGTATTTATATCAATTATGGTCTATGATTGCATCACTTCATTCAAATATATGTATTATACAATAAATTAGCATGCCTAGTTCTTATACGCGATCATCTACTTCAAAATTAAATATCTTTGATGTTATGGCCTGTTGTTTGAAGCAAGTGATGTGTTGTTTGCTAGGTGTTCTAGGTGTTTGAAGGGATTTTTTTATGTTTTGAACCATACAAATGATGTATTTCTCTGTTAAATTCAGACTATTTTTTGGAAAAAAATAAATTTGGTACCTTGTTGATCTTGAGTGGATTGTTATAATTGCATCGATGTCATTAGTATGTTTTAGCAATGCTATCTATGTTTGGTCACTACATAAATTTTCCTATTTGGTCGGTCGGCTCGTGAAATAAATAGGAGAATACTAGCATCCAAGCCCTAGAATTTCTCAATTCTAACGCAAGGTACTTACTAGATCGAATGTAATTATACAATTACAGCTGCATTTAGTAGGTGGAAATAGCTTGATCCAGCCTTAGGATGCCCATGGCCCTTCTAAGTGATTCTCATCCTCACCGCGACCTTCGTTAGCTGAAAAAACCTGATGACATGTGTGAAATTTAACTGCTAAATATTGAGCTCTAGTGGTGTTCTAAATATTTTTCAAATTTTTGGTTTAAATGTTGGAATTTTACTCATTTTTTGGTTTCTGCATGATTTTTTTTCCCCAGGTGCAAGTAGGAGGATCACCAGTTTATAAGGTTGAAAGGAAGTTAGGTAAAGGTGGTTTTGGACAGGTGTTTTTGGGTCGCCGTCTTACTGGTGGAAGTGAACGTGCTAGTAATGGTCCCTTGGCTCTGGAGGTAACGCGGCTGCTTACGAAACCTATACCCCCCCCCCCCCCTCCCTTTTTCCTTGTTGACAAGGCTGATTTACATCAAGTTTTAGCATCTTCTGGATACAATTGTTAATGAATCTCATTGTACCTGATAAAAGAAAACCCCGTTGACTTTCTGTTATGGCTCTAGGTTGCACTGAAGTTTGAGCATCGAAATAGCAAAGGCTGTAGCTATGGCCCTCCATATGAGTGGCAAGTTTACAAGTAAGGATTGATATCTTTTGAAGTTACTGTGTAGACTTATATTGAAAGAAGATTTGCAGGACTGAACGTTTTTTTTTTTGTTCAGTACCCTTGGAGGCAGCCATGGAGTGCCAAGAGTGCATTATAAAGGAAGGGCCGGAGACTATTATGTCATGGTATGTTTACTGAGGCAGATTTGCGTTACTTACAGTAATTATGGAGGATAAAGAAATTGGGTTGTGGATATTTATTATTAGGAGAAACATCAACATTGTGAGTTGGGACAGTGATTGTGACCTATTTAGCATTCTAATTTCAGCCTTCATAGAGAATTAAATTAAATATAATATGCATGCAGCGTGTTGTATTTCTGTTTTATCCGCTCCAGCTCCCCCGAATAGTCCGATTTTTCATCCACCTAAAAGATCTACTTTAATTCCCGTTGCAAAAATAGATAGTTTTGTATCCAACTGTATGAAGGCAGGCACAGATCTATGAATAGGAGACATTGCAAGTTGTAAGAGGGTCTCATATCTGCTCTTTAATAAGCTAACAATTAGCTCTAATGTACAATGGACGTCTTTATTTTTTTGTTTATTTATTTAGCCAGTCCCTCTTTCAATTGATTGATTGAGTGAGACTGATTTGGCAGTTGTTTACTTTCTTTTCGGGATGAGAGCCTTTTGAGGGGACTGATTTTGTTTTGCTATGATTCTAGCCCTAGACCTCAAAAACTGTCTTTGACACTAGTCCCCAAGCTTTGGTCTAGTGGTAAGAGCGCAACTTGTGATGTGTGAGTTAGGCACACATCACAGACTCGAACCTTGCTGCACACAAAAGCCTACCTTTTAAGTGGAGAATGGTGGAGGGGTGGGCCATTATCCAACCGTGCACCACTGGTCCTTGGGGATTTCTCGACTATAAAAAAAGATATCATTTTCCTTCAAATATTTTGTCCGTTGTATATATAGTGTCACTTTGTCTATCCTGTACATTTGAAGCTTATTCTCTTAATTGTGTAATAAAGATTCTGCTAGTATTTTCTTGCTGTTGAAGATAGTTTGGAAGAAAAAAGATCTGGTTGTTGAAATGGGATAAAATTTTTGAGACATACCCAAAATGTTAGTGGGATAATATTTATGGGCGGAGGAGTTACAAGGAAAGTGGTTGTTCATGATTAGGACCTCTTTTCAATGTACTGGTCTATGTTTTCTCAATTAGTGAATGCTGTTTTATCTATTAAATGAGTATTATGTACAGTTATGCATATTGACCTTATTATCATCTATGCAGGTTATGGACATGCTAGGGCCTAGCTTATGGGATGTATGGAATTCCTCTGGACAATCGTAAGTAGCTAATGCTCGTATAGATCATACTTGTTGAATAAAGTTTTTTTTTTTTTAAATTGTCAGACCCTCCAGGAAGTGGTTGTATTCACATTCTTTCAGTAATTAATGCTTATTATGATATATTGATAACCGAGATACCATCATTCAATAAGTCACCAATTAGCCTTGAAATGACAGAGAAGATCAGACCCTCCCAGAAGGGTTGTATTCACATTCTTTCAGTAATTAATGCTTATTATGATATATTGATAACCGAGATACCATCATTCAATAAGTCACCAATTAGCCTTGAAATGACAGAGAAGATCAGCTGGCCCCTCATCAAGGATGACATGCACAAATCGAGAAATGGTCCTAATTAAGTCGCCACTTGTTTGACATGAATTACCTAGTAATGCCAATATCAAACTTACACTGGGCCTTAATATCCATCCTCATACACTGGTGCTTTTTTCTTGATAAAGATCAGCTCATAGTGGTGTATATAATAGATTCTGATTTTCCGAGGTCTATTTCTAAGAAAAAGAAAGAATATCCTCGACAAACTTATTCAGTTTTGAATTGTGATAATTAATGTATGTATGTATGTATGTCAGTTAAATGTTCGAGCTCTGCTCATAAATCCCTACTTTTGCAGAATGTCTGCAGAAATGGTGGCTTGTATTGCAGTTGAGTCTTTGTCTATTTTGGAAAAGCTGCATGCAAAAGGGTATGAATGCACACTTTCCTTTTTCTTTTCCTTTTCCTTTTGGCGATAAGTAAGGGCATGAACGCTCCCCTTGCAATCATTTTGGTTCTTTCTGTTTGCTGAAATTTTGAACTATTTTTAATTGGAGATCATTGCACTGTTTTTCTTGACACCAGTTACGTGCACGGAGATGTAAAGCCAGAAAACTTTTTACTTGGCCAGCCATCAACACCGCAAGAGAAGAAATTGTTTCTAGTTGACTTGGGACTGGGTAAGAGAGCTTAGTGTAGGTTTCTGTGTCTGTTGTTTTGATAATCCTTTTTCCTGATTATTTTATCTACCAAGTACAGCCACAAAGTGGAGAGACACTTCAAAAGGGCAGCATGTCGGATATGATCAGCGACCTGACACATTCAGGTGTGTTGATGTTCTGCTATCTTCTGCCATAGTTTTCTTACATATTACCCAGTATTAACTCCTGTCTATCAATTTCAGAGGGACTGTTCGGTATGCAAGTGCGCATGCTCACTTAGGAAGGACTGCCAGTAGAAGAGATGATCTGGAATCACTTGCATACACGTTAATTTTTCTTCACCGAGGGAGGCTTCCATGGCAGGGCTATCAGGTACTGTATCTGCTTTACCTGCTTCTCTCCAGTCTTTACACTGCATACAGTTTGTTCAGTCATTTAACTGCCCCCGCATCCTCTTCTTACAAGTTTATCTTTTGAGTTACAGGGTGATAACAAATCATTTCTAGTCTGCAAAAAAAAGATGGCAACATCTCCGGAGATGCTGTGTTGCTTCTGCCCTGCACCTTTTAGAGAATTTCTTGATACAGTAATTAACATGAAATTTGATGAAGAACCAAAATATTCAAAGTTAATCTCTCTATTTGGAAGCTTGCTTGGAGCTGATCCTGCTATAAGGCCAATCAACACAGACGGTGCCCAAAAGGTAAGCACTCTAAATTTTATATAAGCTGCTGTTTGTAAGAATTATGTCTTAGTGATATATGGGCTCATTACAGATTATTCAAGTTGGGCAAAAGCGTGGGAGACTGACTTTAAACGAGGAAGAAGAGCAGCCTCAGAAGAAGATTCGGATGGGAGTTCCTGCGACACAATGGATTTCAATATACAATGCCAGAAAGCCAATGAAACAGAGGTAGGTATTTCATGTCACATGATTTGTCTCTTATTTGTAAGGCATTTGATAATGGAGCACAAAGTTGTTCAATTTCGAATAGTAGAGGGTCTAATTTGACCCTTTTCTCTTTAAAAAAACATTCTAGTGATCGGTATTGCATTGGTGTGAAGTCATAGGATCACCTGTTTGCTGTAGTAAAACACCCAAAGTAGTAGGTTCAGTGCTTCCTATAATTTAGGATCACTTTGTTACTACTTACTAGTATCAATCCATCAAAAAGTTGCGTGTCTCGACTTCTAGAAATGTGTAAAGCTTGAAACTTCAGTTGTTTCTTGGTGCTCAATCTTTTCCCTTACAGGCAGTTTCTGGTGGATTTAAGATGTTGAGTATGCTCGTTGTTTCGTTGCTCTCGTCTTTTTAAAGCTTCTATTCAGCTTTTGATATCTTGTTTTGTAGCTCCACTCTTTGTTAGGTTGCAAAGAACTCTTCTCTCTTCATTCATAAGATTCGGGGAAAATTGGGGAATTTTTAATTAACTTAACAATGTTGATTTCCTATTGTCATTGTGGAGGAACTTGATAATCTTGCGCTTCGTCTATTCAGCATAGAAAGTAGAGAAGCTGCTTTTGCTGCTTATAATAAGAAACTTACCCCTAGCAGAGATTCGTAAATCGCTGAAGTACCATATTCCAGGGAGTTTTCAACTTCTTGGGCTTCGGGAGCAGAGGAATTTTGTGCTTCTTTTGATAATTCATTTTGAACTCCTTGTAGGCTAGATGTGGTAGTAGCAGAAAGAAATATCTTCCAAACTTGGTACCTTAGTCAATTCTCATTGACCTATTTTATAAGAAGGATACATGGAGTGTCCTTTATCTTCTGATGGCATAATCACTAAATATTCTTCAGGATGATCTTTTTGATGTTAGTCTATGCTCCATGGTATCAGGATATGATTCTTTCCTATTCAATCCATAATGTTGACGGGATAAAAAATCTTTTGTACCCCAACTTCCCCTACTACTAACATCATTACTCTTTTAGGTACCACTATAATGTAGCAGACACAAGATTGGCACAGCATGTGGAGAAAGGGTCTGTGGATGGTTTGTCTATAAGTTGTGTAGCATCCTGTTCTAGCTTATGGGCTATTATCATGGATGCTGGAACGAACTTCACCAGCCAAGTTTATGAGCTGTCGCCTTTCTTCTTACACAAGGTAATTAGAATTTCCATGTAGTCTTCAGGTGGTGCGCGGCTATTTAACTTCAGATGTAATTATCTAATCTTTCTAATGCATATTTATAGGAGTGGATTATGGAGCAATGGGAGAAGAACTATTATATTAGTTCTCTTGCTGGTGCCACCAATGGAAGCTCTTTAGTAGTAATGTCAAAAGGTGGGTTTTCTTTAACATGCTGTAGGTTAATTCTTTGTGTTTGTTTTGATCTTTTACCCCACCTTTAGAGAATACAGCCAGTTATCTTTTATTGCCTTACATTTTAAAATTGGTAATTTGTTATAAAATTAACTTGATTACTTATTAGAAAAAAAGTTGGTAATTTTGGTGACTGATACAGACATAGTTGTGTCTGACATAGTATTCTTACATGCCAGAAATGTGCTGAAGACGAGTTATGGTATTGTGCCCTGTGGGAATCACATTAGTGTTTGGTCTTTTTCCCTATGCAAAGGGAAATGCAGACTATTATGCCAGCTTTGAGCTTTTAGGTTGCTGCTCTAGGTCCTGAACTTTCTTTATCTTTGTATATAACAGTTATGGCATCTTCTGCAGGAACACAGTTCACTCAACAGTCTTATAAAGTCAGTGAGTCATTTCCCTTTAAGTGGATAAGCAAGAAATGGAAGGAAGGGTTCCACGTGACCTCCATGGCAACGGCTGGCTCTAGGTGGGCTGTTGTTATGTCACGCAATTCAGGCTTCAGTGACCAGGTTGTTTGTCCCTCTCTCTTTAACACACACACACACACACACATTATCTAACATGGTGTTAGTGTTTTATGCTATCCTGATTCCTTCTGCCCTGTTCCCCCTACCACTATTGTCGTTATGATAACCTTGAAAAATTATCAGATAAGTTCCCCCATGAAGTGTAGGCTTGAGGATCTAAAAGGGTAGTTGCAGTAAGATTTTTCTATAAGGAAATGAGAAAAGGTCCATTCCTCGTTGTTGCCGTTCGTTTGTAATTTTTTTTACTTAATAAAAGTCTTTTGAAAAAATGTAGTCCGTTTGTGTTGCATCTTGATTAAGCTAGTTCCTGTTTATGTGTTGTGACTTGTGAACGAAGTGTTCGCATGGGAATCAAGTAACAGAAATGTTTAAAATGTTCCATTTCTTGATACAATAGACCCTTGTGGTCCGGCCCTTCTTCAGACCCCGCACATAGCGGGAGCTTAGTGCACCGGGCTGCCTTTTTTATATGAAGATTTAACTGCCTCCCTCCCAAGGGCTTTGGTTTAGTGGTTGGTACGAGCGTAGCCTGTGACGTGTGTGTTAGGCACACGTCGTGTGTTCGAACCGTTTGCAGACAAAATCCTGGTATTTAAGCGTAGAAGAATAGAGGGGTGGGCAGTTCCCGAGTTTCGAATTTCATGCCACTGACCCCGGAGATTTCTTGGTTATAAAAGAAATGAAGATATAACTTTTAAGTTTATCCTCTCCACTAATTGGTTGGTGTACTTTCCCTGCTACAGAAATATAGTATTTCTTTATTTTGAAAAAACTATGTTATATAAGACATTTAGAGAGAGTTAGGCAGCATACATTTTTGTTAATATATTAGGCAATCTTGATATCAACTCTGCACTTATGAGGTTCTCACTCATCTCAAATTGGGTATTTGGGTGTCATAATTGGTGTTGAACTATCAGTAGTTTCACTATCTTTTAGATCTTTTTTTGATGAATAATATCAATTAAATGCTTGGTAGCAACACCTTTTCATCTTATCTATTATGCGGAGAGAATATTAAAAAGCTATTGTTGCGAAAAAAGAAAAAAAAATCACAACTGAAATACTATTCACAAGAAAAGAAGAGAAGGTGGTGCACCACTGGCAAACAACAACGACGACATGCCCAATGGGGGTAGAGAGGCCCACTGGCAAAGAGAAGGTAATTTTTTGTTTGAAGATGACTTCCAAGTTACTCTTGGGAGTTGACTCTAGAACCTAAAGAGCCAATTTTAAAGATATATACATTTTCTTCTCCGGTAACCCCGACAAAGGAAAGTTAAGCTGTTAATGAGTAACAGTAGCTATCGTGCTCAGTCAACTTGAATGTGAATGCAGCTATTATTAGTTTCTCTTACTGTACTATTTTGTAGAAAACTTTGATCACATCTGCTAAGACGTCCTACCGCCTAAAGTAGTGCTAGCTTTAGTAACGTGGAGATTTTTAATGCTTAATAGGTGGTAGAGCTCGATTTCCTTTATCCCAGTGAAGGCATTCACAAGCGGTGGGATAATGGTTATCGTATTACGGCAACAGCTGCTACGGCAGACCAAGCTGCCCTTATCCTGAGTGTACCTCGCCGAAGACCTGGTGACGAGACTCAAGAAACTCTGCGAACATCCCAGTTTCCCAGCACACATGTCAAGGTAATATTTGTGAATTTGTTATTTCTACTTTGCCTAAAGTGTTGATGAGCTAACTTAGAAAAGAGTAAGCATTACTTGCCGGGTAAAGCTATGTTTGCTGATTGACTGATTCTACCAGTATTATGTCAGTTATGTAGGTTTGTGATACCGATAGAATGAACTTTCAGGAAATTTACCTCGTATATTTTATAAAATTCTCTTGAACCTTCATCCATGCCTCGTGATAATATGTACTAGTATGTCTTGATATATTCCTAATGTAACACCATCAACTTTAAGTCTTGGTCCCAACCAGTTGATATCTCCTATAATAGATCTTTTGCTTTCGTTATGTTTTGTTAGTAGCTAAGTCCGTAGTTTAAAAGTATATAATTAGGACAAAGATACTGTACTGTTATCGTTTTATTATGAACGAGTTATTGACTTGTGGTCCAACTTTCATTTTCTGTGCAGGAAAAATGGGGAAAGAATCTGTATCTTTCTTGTCTTTGCTATGGACGCACTGTATCTTAAAAAAAATTGTGACCAAATTGTTGTAAACCTGGCAAAGGGATCTTATCCCCAACTTCTCTTTTTCTTTGTTTCATTTTGTTAAATGTAAATGGGATGGTAAAGTTAGATGCCTTAGAATGTTATGCATATGAAACTTTTAATTATGTCTTAATTATGTGTGTTATAGCTGCTCTGTGTAGCTGTTTTGTGCTATGATGTTTTTTACACCTTACTAGTACAGGAAGAAAAGTTTTTGCTGCAAAATTAGTCATTGTTAAATTTTGCAGCAAAATTATTTGTACTAGTATTGCAGGATTTTTATTTTTTGTTATCTCGCCTATTGATTATTTTGTCAAAGGATCTTTAGTCCTATGAAAACCGGATTTTTGCTTGTGGAACTTTTCTCTGCCTCTTGGCTAAATCAAAATCTTAATATCTGATACATTGGTCATCCATAATTCAACTTTTTTTTAGAGGGAAATGAAGAATTGCATTCGTTTGAGAAAAGGAATTAGCCATAACAATGTAACAATAGAAGTAACAAAATCATTGTGCTATATCTACCATAGTTATTGAAGTTTTGGGATAATTCCTTGAGTTAAGGGAACTTTTAAGAAGTCATATAGGCCAATCAAGCATATGAAAGCGTTCCTTAAGTTGACTAATTTCTCTTCCCAAAAGGGTAATATCAAGTAGATAAACAAAATGGATTCCAATATACGTCTTTTATCGTTAAAGCAAATAGTACTAAAAGAATATTAGTAGTGCCTTTAAATTAAACTAAATGAAGAACAATATTAAGAAAGATATAACATTTCTTCTTTACTTTCAACTAGAAGCATTCGCATATAACAACATTTCTCTATAATAGCCACGTTTTTTCGGAACTAATTTTTCATGTTATATTTTACTTCTTTATAACAGCATTTTACCTATAATAACAATATCCAAATTTATAATAGTATGCTCTTTGTAAAATTACCCCCATATAACAACAATTTTTTTTTTGGTAAATAATGATTAATCATCTTTATAAAATTAGTATCTATGATTACCAATAATAATTATAGAGATATTGACCAAATATTTGATCCTTTAATACATTATTTATGACAAAAAATATCACATGAATATATATATTTTCATCATTAAGGGGTCGTTTGGTATGATGGGTAAGCAAAAATAGTCTTGGGATAAAAATTTAGTACCGTCTTGTTTCACGTTTAGTTGGGATAAAATCGCGCGATAAGTTATCCCGGAATTGTAGTGTTTTTTAATCCTACATAGAGGGTGGGATAACAATCCCGGGATAATTAATTCAAGGATTAGTTATCCCGGGATAACTTGTTCCCCAACCAAACGAGCCCTAAAAGATTTTCCTTCATTATACAAAGTATGATTACGCTTAGAATTTGACAATTAAAAATGAACATTGAATTTTATGCATATTTTTTGCCTATAACGACGAAATATTATTTAAATGTCAATGCTGTTATAGATGTATAACAAACAAAAAATTTCGAATCCAACGATGCTGTTATAGAGAGGTTTGACTGTACAACCAAATATATTTCCAATACATCATACGCTGACACAGAGTGTCATAAACATATCATTCCAAAGCAGTGGAAATGTAGGAGTTTGGGGTTGGGGTTAGGTTGGGGGGTGGGTGAGCCATAACCTAGCTCAAAGGCTGAGCGGGAGTCGCGGGCAATCAAGCCAACGCCTTCCCTTTGTGGAGAGGGAAGGGGAGGAAGACTACAATATTAGATACGGGTTCAGACGAATCCAATAACTTTTGCTTAGATTTCTAAATTAAAAAGGTAATATATTCTTTTTGGGAGAAATTGAAAAAATAAAGTATTACAAATAAATTAGGACAAAGTTAATTACCAATAAAAACATATCGAGTGAAATCCCACTAGGTAAGGTCTGGGGAGGATACAGTATACACAGACCTTACTCCTATCTTGAGAGTTAGGAAGGCTATTTTCAGTAGACTCTCGACACGAGGACAAGTAATTCAGGACAAAGTTAATTACCATAAAAAGAATTTGGGACAAAGGGAGTAAAATTATTAGAGAGTTGATACTTGATAGTAACTTAGCTGGAGAAATGTTTTGAGAGTTGGGGGTGCCAGAAGTCATCTATCTAAACATTAGGGGGACAAAACATAATAAAACAAACTTTGAATATTCATATTCCAGAGTTTCAGACAGAAATTAGAGGCTAAGGTTTATCCATGTTGGTTCCCTCTCTTTCATTCATATAAAAAACAAACAAAATCTCAACTTTTTTACTTACTTACAGTAATAGAATTGTTTATGTAGAAGTTGAGAGATAGAAAGAAAGAACAAAGAGAGAGATGGCTTCACACCTCTCATTTCCCACTCCTTCAGCTCTATGGGGCTCATACTTAAACTCCAAATCTTCTTCTTTATATCAATGTAAGTTGATACACAGTTAGTTTTTTGGTCATTTTTATTGTATTTGTTGGTTGGTTTTTGGGTCAAATTTTGTAGTTTCCATGACCCTGCTGATAAAGTTGTATAGAAACCAAAAGGCCAGCACCAAAATGCTGATAAAGTTGTAGTTACAACTCTTACAAGCATATAAGAAAATTTGGTTGAAAGTTTTTTTTTTTTCTTACACCTGTAATCTGTATACATATTAAATCTCAAAGTGGGACTTTAGTTTTTATTGTTTTGGACTAGTGAAGGTAAATTTAGTTAAAAGATTGTATTTTTCCTATACCGTTTTGAAATTTTTGTTGTACTCTTCTTGGGATGTTTCTTTTTTGTTGGTTTTGGTTCAAATTTTGTAGTTTTCTTGACCATACTTTGCATATAGATGAAATCTCAAAGTGGGGTTTTAGTTTTTATTATTTTGGATTGGTTGGAGGTCATTTTTGGTTAAAAGTTTGTATTTTTCGTAGACCCTTTTGAGTTCTTGATGTGGAACTTCAGGTGTTCTTTTTAGAAGTTTAAGATGATACATAGTTGAAATGCAATTGGGATACATTTATTTGTTTTTTTTTTTTTTTGACTGGTTAAGGTCATTCTTGATTGTTCCTCCTGATTGGGGTTTTTTTTTTTTTTTATTGAAAGTTGGTATTTTTAAAGACCTTTTTTTTAGCTTCAAACTTTCAGATATCATTTGAAAAATCTGAACTTTTTTACTTACTGTAATAGAGTGTATATGTAGAAAGTTGAGAGATAGAAAGAAAAAGATAAAGAGAGAGATGGTTTCCCACCTCTCATTTCCCACTACTTCAGCTCTATGGGACTCATACTTAAACTCCAAATCTTCTTCTTTATATCAATGTAAGTTGATACATAGCTGGATTTTTGGTCATTTTTTATTGTACTTTAAATCTTGGGATTTTTTTTTTTGGTTGGCTTTTAGTTTAAATTTTGTAGTTTTCATGACCCTAAGTATACATATGAAATCTCATAATGGAACTTTAGTTTTTATTGTTTTGGAATGGTGAAGATAAATTTGGTTGAAAGTTTGTATTTTTCCTAGACCCCTTTGGTTTTTGGTTCAAAATATTAGTTTTCTTGACCATACTTTGCATAGAGATGAAATTTCAAAGTGGAGTTTTAGTTTTTATTGTTTTGGATTGGTTATGGTCATTTTGGTTGAAAGTTTGTATTTTCCTAGACCCTTTTGAGTTTTTGATGTTGTTGAACTCCAGGTGTTTATCCAAGCAGTTTAAATTATACTCAGTTGAAATGCAATTGGGATATACGTGTTTGCTTGTTTTTTTTTTTTTTTTGGACTGGTTAAGGTCATTCTTGATTGTTCCTCCTGATTGGGGTTGTTTTTTGTCGAAAGTTGGTGCTTTTGAAGACGTTTTTGGTACTTCTTTTAGCTTCTAAATTTCAAATATCATCCTAAAAATCTCAACTTCCTAAAAATCTCAACTTCGTTACTTACTGTAAGAGAGTGTATATGTAGAGTTTGAGATGGCTTCCCACCTCTCATTTCACACTTCTTCAGCTATATGGGGGTCATACTTAAACTCCAAATCTTCTTCTTTATATCAATGTAAGTTTATACATAGCTGGATTTTTGGTGTGGATTAGTTAAGGTCAATTTTTATTGTACTCTACTTGGGATGTTTTTTCTTTGTTGGTGTTTGGTTCAAATTTTGTAGTTTTCTTGATCCTACTTCTGTAGACAGATAAAATCTCAAAGTGGAACTTTAGTTTTTACTGTTTTGGATTGGTGAAGGTAAATTTGGTTGAAAGTTTGTATATTTCTTAGACCCTTTTGAATTTTTGATGTGGAACTCCAGGTGTTCTTCCAAGCAGTTTAAGTTGATATACAGTTGAAAAATGCAATTGGGGTGTATTATTTGTTGCCTTTCTTAGACTGGTTAAAGTCATTCTTGGTTGTTCCTTCTCATTGGGGTTGTTGTTTTGCTTAAAATTAGTAGCTTTGATGACCCCTTTTGAATTTTTCGTGTGAAAAAAATGTTGGTACTTGGGAGTAATATTTGTTTTTTCTGTAAATGGTAGTAAATTTGAAGAAGAGGGTAGATTTTCGTGTGAGCTGCAGCTCAGAGGATGAGAGTTGTGCTTCAGTTTCTTCTGAGCATTCACATGAGCCTGTGGAGGTAAAGGTTTGTAACTTCTTACTACTTCTTGACGGGATGCTAATATTTTGAATTATTGGATCACTGATGATGATACTAAATGAGCTTAAACGAAGAAGTGGGGGATTCATATACCCGACCCGGACTTGTATGGGACTGAGGCTTAGTTGTTGTTGTTTTATTGATGATTGTGGAAATTCTGCTTTTTCTTTTTGTAAATTTATGTCTTATTCCTCCATTAATGGGAAAACTTCAGAATATGTATTTGGATGATATACATGTCACTATTGTTCAATTTTTTTTTTTTAATTACATAGTGGGGTAGGGGATTACAATATGGGGATTCAAACCTTCACCAACAAGGTGAAAGCTCAGGTAGCCAACCAACTGAGCTACTTGATCCCTACACTGTTGTTCAACTTTATAATCAATTACAACAGAAATTTTAAGGTCTTTAATAATTAATTTTATCATGGACACGTGAATTTTCCTGTAAGTAGTTGGAGTCCATGTTGCTAGGACTCTTCAAAAATGCTGGCACACTCGTGTCAGTTCCTCCAAAAATGCACTAGTTTTGCAGGATTATCATTATGAAAAAACAGAATGCTTATCATTAAAAAAATTAAAAATGTTTGAGAAAAGTATAGCAAGGAAAAACATTGTTTGACACTCCAAATAGTATTAAATACTATAAAATTGACATTGTACTGTTTTGTCTCAAACTAGGAACTATATGTTCATAGTGATGCTACAAGTACCATCTGATTATATTTATTGATTCGAGTGCTGTTGCTTTTCGGAACAGAAACCTCAAACGTCAGTCTCACGGAGATTGTGTCTGACTTGCCTATGCTCGACGGCAGCTCTGATAACTGCTTCTGGAAACCCGACTTCTGAACAGAAAGCAATTGCCTTAGATGGAAATGAAAGTCCTGGCTGTAGGAATTGTGGGGGTAGTGGCGCTATAATTTGTAAGTGTATATTGTTTCCCGTTTTGCTTGCTTCATCCTACCAATCCTATTACATTTAGTAACAAGATGTTATGGGAGAACTTTTCTTATGCTTCTCCATGACTAGAAAATTAGATTTTCATATTATAATCCCAAAATAATTTAAACTGAAACCACTATAACCAAATCTAATACCCTTATAAAAAAATAGGATCCAGTATATCTGTTTGTGCTAAAATCTTTGAAATATAACAGAAAGGCACCGCATAGTTAACAAAAGTAACTACTCGCTCCGTTTCAACATAAGTGTCCACTTAGCCCTTTTCACACCCCTTAGGAAAGTACTAACTCTTAGAAAAAAATAAGTATTTTGACTAAACTACCCTTAATTAATAAGACTCTTGAGTCTTGCCTATTTATTGCCTTAAGTATATAGGGGCACATTTGAAAAAATAAAGTTAATTCCTTCTTGATTATGTAAGTGGACACTTATTTTGAACCGGAGGGTGTAACATGTAACTCAATATGTAATGACTTGGCGAAAGTTTTGAAGTTTTTATGGTGAGTCAGTAGTACTTTATCGCCGAGTATTTGAGGTTCTAATGTTTTATCCAAAAAGTTCTGCTTTTGAAGTGTTGAAGATGGAAACAAGAACCTCAAGGAACTTTTCTTTTCGAAGTTATCCTAAATAAACTTGAGAAGCGTTGCCCCTAGGGAACAACCACCTAAACAACATACCTAAACAAACTGTTTTTAAATGAAACACTATGTTATCTAACTAACCAAAGGACGAAACATGTCTTTTCTATCAAGGACAATAGAATCAAAGAATTTTATATCCCAATTTAAATAAAGCACCATGTTATCTATGTAGTGTATGCATAACTTATGTTAGTGCTCTATTCTACTTTAAGATGGTCATTTGTTTTTTATTTAGGTGATATGTGTGGTGGTACAGGAAAATGGAAAGCTCTAAACAGAAAACGAGCTAAAGATGTTTACGAGTTCACTGAATGCCCCAATTGTTATGGTATGTTGTTAGTATATCTAACTTCTACATCTTGAAGCTGTTCCTATTTATCTGTGCATATATTTCTGGCTTGCTGAGAAATAAGTTCCTCTAAATAGTCCCTGCACAAAACCAAAATTTAAATATTGTTAGATGCAGGGTTCTCTTTATTGAATCACAAAACAAGAATGGCTCCATTTGCACCTTGAAATACTCCAACCCAACGTGCCATCAATAGTCCTTTTAATGGACAGTCTTTTCCGTTACTTGATAATCGTTTGCATTATGATCTTTGCTTTCAGAATGATTCCGTTTATTTTATCTTGAATACTAACGTAATGACATTTTTCTTATCGGCTATGCAGGACGAGGGAAACTAGTATGTCCTGTTTGCTTGGGAACTGGTCTACCTAATAATAAAGGTCTTCTTAGGCGGCCAGATGCACGGAAGTTACTTGACAAGATGTATAATGGGAGACTGTTGCCAAACTCATAGGTTAACTCAACAATTATATCCTAACTCATTTCTGGTCTCATGAATTCTGTTTTATCACCTTTTGCTATACAACTTTCAACGCCATTTTACATCCCAAGCAGGTTTATGAAATCCTTCTTTTTCAGCGTATTTTTTCTAATGTTTTTCTTCGCCACCTTTCCTATTCCGCAGGTTGAAAGCTGTACTCAAACCAGAAGGACAATGACAACAGATGAAAGAAATTATGGATGTCACAACTCTCGTGTTGTCGCACATATAGGGTGTACGTGTTAGATCTCTAGGTGAACTCTTGTTCTAACTCCCCCAACTTATCTTGATACTGGAGCAGTATTCCCGGACTTTCATCTTATTCCTCCCTTTCATCGCCCCCGACACCATTCTTGAAAGAAATGGAAAGTACTTTCTGCCACATGATAGAGTTAGCATAGCAACTATTTTGGAATATTGCGAGAGAAGCATTAGTTTGGTAATCAATTTGCATATTGTCTTCGTATCTCAAAACAACAGAGAATGAAAGAAGAGAAAAGATAGGCTGTTCTGTACTTTGGGATGTATAATTTCTTTGTATGAAAAATTGTCACTTCTTTTTCATTTAAAGTTGAGAGTTTGTATCATCTATATTTTATTTTAAAAATTGTTGCGCTGTATGGTCATTTTGTTTGAGCATTTTAAAGTAGAAGATTGGTAACTTCATAAAAAATGAAAATAAAAAGGAATAAACTTGAAAAATAAGTATCTGAATTACCAAGAATGAGACCAAAAAATCCCAACTCCATAGGCCATTGGTGCAACAAAAGTGTACTGTAAAAATATCTACTTAATTAAACAAAACACTACTATTTGGATTTTATCTCATGGCCATTGGTGCATCTTGGATTCACAAAAGTTGAATGTCTGATATGTTGAACATCAAATGTTACTATGAAATTCTTTTTGATAATGGGTGGCAGTGAGACTCGATCCATGACCTCTGTTTGCTCTGATATTTTGAACGTCAGATGTCACTCCGGATTAACTCTTCCCTTCCTTGTGAGTTCAGTCGATAATGTTAAGCTTCCTCTTTTGGAAACGAATTGTGTAGTCCGGGTTTTGTGTGTTTCATTATTACTGATCAGTTTTGTTCTCTTTGATGATCACCTGATCTATGAGATAAATTTCTTATGATAAGTGTTTCATAAATATGGAAAGTATGACGAACAACTGCCACTGCTTATCCTAATAGGTGAATATCTTTTAGAGAAATCATCTCCAAAATATCAAACAACAAAACTAAGAGCTGAGAACTTGTGGATTGTTGGTGATTTTTTTTCCCTTTGTGGAGCAGACCTTAAAGAAACTAATATGATCGTAAAATAAGAAGAGTTTCAATTTTTTCGAATGAACAGTTTGAAGACCTATTGATTCTACGGAAAAGGGCCAAAATTACCCCTGAACTTTGAGAAATAGCTCATCCATACCCTTCGTTATACTTTGGGGCCAATTATACCCTTACCCCTATGGGGTCAATTATACCTTTATGTCTAACGGCTGCCACGTGGCATCATCCCAGGCTTTCAAAATTATTTTTCCCCTCAAATAATTTTTTACCCACTAAAATAACCCAACACGACCCGATTTTTTTTCTTTTTCCAGCCAAACTAATACGGACCCAACATTATTTTTCCCTCATCTATTTCCCTTCAAAATTATCTGTTAAATGAATGTTATACCCCGTACATTTATACGACGAATTATCCGCAAGCAAATCGACTCAAGTTAAAAGCGGAATTATTTTCGGACATGAAATAAGAGCTTTTAATTTTCAACTTTGATTATCACAAAAATTGCTTATAAATTTTATTTAGCATAAAAATATTAATATTGGAGATTAGGAATTAATTTAATTATCGAAAGTGGGCCCCACGACACGTGGCGAGATTTGGTTGGCCTTGAATAAAGATGGACACATGTCATGAAAATTGACACATGTCCACTTTGTAAAGATTATATAAATGAGCATAAGTGGATGACAACACTACAATTAATCTTGCAAATTAGGTTTTAGAGAGAGGGGCTCTCAAGCCTAGAGAGAGAGAGAGAGAGAGGGGTTCGGGCACTGTTCACGGCGACTGTTCACAGCGGCGCCACTGTTCACGGCGGCGCCACTGTTCACGGGCACTGTTCACGGCCAGCCCATTTTTGCCCCCTTCTACACAATTAATTGGAGAGATTTGAAGATCAAGAGGAGGAAAAAGATGGAGCTCATGGTAGCCATGACAACTCACGGCCATGGCTTTCTTGAAGACATTTCATGGTGAAAAATTAGAGCTTGTCTCTAAGGTAAGATTTAATTCTTTTCTACATGTTTTGGAGGTAGTTTAGACTTGTATAGTTTGGTAGATGTGTGTTGAATACAAACGGGTTATGTATGTTGATGTTGAATTATAAATTGAGCCGTGTAAGGGGGGTGTTTTGAGTAAGAATGAGGAATTGATTTTAGTAGCATTATGTAGGAATTAAATGGTTAAATTTAAAGTTGTGTTATGGACATATTGTTATCCTTGCTAAATTGAAAGGATTGAGGGTATGATTATGTTCATATGATTATTGTTGTTGTTATCATGGGTTATGTGATGAGAATGAAGGAAATTAATGGTTAGAAACTTTATAGAGATCGTGTGGATGTGTGAAGAGGAGTGTGGCCGTGAGCCATAGTAATGAAAGAGAATGGTGAATTAAAATTTATTTAGCTTGTTAGAGGTGTCGTTGTGACATTGATGACGTAGATAAAGGGTTAACGAGTTGAGTTGGTGTTGAAATTGGTTGTATGTTGTTATGAGAAATTATGTGATTTTTATATAATTTTTATGCAATTATGAAAGTAAGATGCTAAATGTGAACTATGGTTGTTATTAATGAATTTGGAAGAAAACAATGCGATTTGGTAGTTTCGTTGCAATTGTAGAAGTTTCGAATGGAATATGGAAATGGGCGGAATGGTTTGAATCCTTGGATATTGTTTAAAATGTTATTGAAATATGTTTGGGTAATCTTGAGTTAGTTAATGAATATGGAAAAATGTTGATATTAGTTGGGTGGTGTGTATTTAGAATGGAAGAGTTACATTATGTGGAAAGGAAGGGAAAATTTTTGGATTGTTGGAAATGTTGTATGAATTGCTTAGAATGTCTTTAAGTATTGTTGGTATGGATTCGGGTTAGTATTTAAATATATAAGCATCGATGTTGGCTTGAAGGTAAGTCGTCGAGCTGAATTTATGAAAGTTGTTGAATGATGTAAAAGAGAGTTACTATTATTATTTTGCCTTTCGAATTGGTTATCAATGTTACTAGGTTGGTTATTGTGGTTGTTGTTGTTGATTTTGAGCGAGATAATTCTCGGGATGGCCTATTTACAGGGGAAGTGCTGTCGAATTTTCTGTAGAATTTAATGATTAGTTTGGAATGAATGGCTTAAGTGCCCTTAGCTAATGATTGGTATTCGTTGGCGTAATTGTAGAACTTGGGGAGCCCGAGGCGTAGATTTAGATTGGCTATCTTGGAAGTGCGTTCGAGGTATGTAAAGCTATCCCTTTTCTTCTTTTGGCATGTCCTAGGTGTACTAGGATCGGATTCGAGCCTCGGAAAATATTCTGCTCATCGGAATCCGCATTTGAAAATATCCCTCTTTCATTCAATAGAATTGAACCCTTTTTGTATGCTTTCTTGAAAATTATGCAAACCTTCCCCAAACTTTATGAAAAGTTATAAAATGTCCGTAGAACCTTCGTAGGTGACCCCATAAGCCTAAAATGCGTAATTTGAGCCCACCGCCTTGCTTGTCCCAAGGTGGGACCACTAGTCCCGGTTTTACCCTTATTGTACTTAAGGCTCGTTTTCGAGCAGTTTTTGGAAAGAAATGTTCTGACTACTCTTTTAACTACTAAACAAAAAAAAATTGTTTTAAATAATTCATTAAGTCTTATAAATTGTTTTGGCACTCGGAACGACTTCAGAAATGTTATGCTTCTGTAATTCAGTATGACATCCGAAACTCACTTATTATGATCCCGTCTGACTTCATTGAATTGGTTTGTCATTGATATGCCTCATCGAGTCTCTGAAAATATTTATGATATTTTAACTGCATTTAGTTTCTCACTACTCCACTCGTGGATGCCCCAATGTTTCCCACACTGAGCCCGGGCCAGGATATGTTGTCAAGCGTATTCCTCTGCATTGTTCGCCGTGCCTCGATGGTGAGGGGGCAGGTATACGTGTACATGGGTTGTGGAGTATGCTGTGCCATGTACACTATTTTGATATGATATGATATGATCCGATATGGCCATTTGACATGACATGCTATGTTATGGGGTTATCCCCTATTCTGATCCTTATGTGTTGTGGCACCAGCGTCGGGAGGGTGACCACGTTCTGTCTACCGAGTCCCTTGGCGGGGGCCGGACATGATATGGCATATGTTTCTGTACACATTTCTTATGTTTTGAAATATGCATTTGGTATTCTGGATTTTTGCATTCCTTTCTGTTCGTTCTGTTTCCGGTTATGATTTTGGTTTCTCTACTTCAGGCTTTACATATTCAGTATATATTTCGTACTGACCCCCTTTCTTCGGGGGCTGCGTTTTCATGCCGCGCAGGTACATACGACAGGTTCGCTGATCCGCCCGCTTAGGATCTTATTCTGCTATTCTGAGGCGCTCTCTTATCCGGAGCCTATATTTTTGGTACAGTCTCCTGCTATTGTATAAATGTACGTCACTCAGGGGTACGACGGGGCCCTGTCCCGTCATATGATTCTGTCGGTCTGTTTAGAGGTCTGTGGACATGTTTGTGGGTTGGGGGTCTTCCTGTATGAATGCGTGTATATGTTGTGTTTGGGCGATCCCATTCGCCGCGGCGGCCGGTCTGCATATGTTTAAATGTTGCTTTGTTGGCCCTGTGTGGCCTTTGTTGGTATTTTCTGTGCGTAGGGTATATTGGATAGTCCGTAAAACAAAGGAAACTCTGCCGAAATTTTTCTGGAAATTATCTAAATTTAAAATATAGTCTTGTCGGCTTATGCTATATACTGGAATACGGTTAATAAAATCTGAGATAGCATTTGATAGATGTGTCTGGGTGCCCAGATCGGGCACTAGTCACGGCCTACGGGGTTGGGTCGTGACAATGAATAAACTGGAATAGAGTGGTTAACAAAACAATCTGTTAAATGCTTGTTTTGGTTGGTTGGCTACTCATGCTGCCTGCATAACTCAAGATAAATTGCAAAAGATAGGCTGCATTATATGCAGTAAATGGCTACACAGCGACTGCAGCACCAAATATATATGTTGCCATCAGCAAGTTTCTTTTTCCTTTGATAAGGTAAAACCATCAACAAGTTTCTTAATTGACATAGAAGGTAGAGATGACATATGAGCCTGTTTGGATGGACTTATGCCTTTAAGCTGAAAACAGCTTATAAGTCAAAAAAAATAAGTTGGGGTTGTCCAACTTATTTTTTTTGGCTTATAAGTTGTTTGCTTTAGATAAGCTAAGTCAAATGGACTCAATTATTTTTTTGAGCTTATTTTAAGTACAAAAATACTTTAAGCTGGTCAGCCAAACACTCAAAAAAGCTAAAAACAGCTTATAAGCCAATCCAAACGGGCTCATAATAATAGAAGAAAAGAGTGGAATAATAGATGAGGGGAAAATAATTTTGAAGGGAAATAAATTAGGGGAAAATAATGTTGGGTCCGTATTAGTTTGGCTGGAAAAAAAAAATTCGGGTCGGGTTGGGTTATTTTAGTGGGTAAAAAATTATTTTGAAGGCCTGGGATGATGCCACGTGGCAGCCGTTAGACATAAGGGTATAATTGACCCCACAGTATAACGGTAAGGGTATAATTGGCCCCAAAGTATAACGAAGGGTATGGATGAACTATTTCTTAAAGTTCAGGGGTAATTTTGGCCCTTTTCCGTTGATTCTAATAACTGATTGCAGAGTTGATCATTCAGACCTTTTCTTATTAGGTGTAATCCGTTGGACATAGATCCAATTTTTCACTTTTTTGGATTCCTTGGAATTTCTTTTTTCTGTTCCGTTGTTCAACAACCAACTAAAGTGCTCTATACTTCTTCACTACTCGTACAGTTTCGGTGGAAGAAATTCAATATCTCTTTCTTTTTTAGGGCCCCCTATTTTATCTCCGAACAAGTCCTTTATGGATATGGAGTCAGGAGTAGATATGTAGCTTATTCTGCGCCCAAAAAGTCTATCTGTACAAACAATCTAGGCCTATATTCGCAGTTTTCCTGGGATTGATAAGGCGAAATGAGGCCACCCTAGCCCATTAAGTGCTCTTTCGTTTTCGTCTAGGCTTAAATGGTGGTTGAACCGTTCAAGTTGATAATCCACTTATCAAATTAATATGAACTGTTTTGTAATTTGTGTACCCTTTTTATTTTTATTTTTATACTTTATCATCTTACCGTAAGAATAGCCATTTGCCGAGGTGCAAATTGGAAAAAGCGTGAACAACAAAAGAGCCTTGTGACCATGGAATTTAATGCAAAATGAATTATGAAAAACAAAAAATAGCCTTCCAAATCTAGTCCAGCTCTCCAGAATATTTCAACATTCTTCCTTATAGCTATCGTCTTTCCAAGTAATGAGTGACAATGATAAAAATGTAATATGTCTGTCTCACGGGTAAATATATTTTATGAGACATTTCATAGGAAAAATATGTCAAGAGAAAGACCACTAAAGGATGAGGTGCAGCGGATGAAGCTGCTCCTCCCTTATCCAGAGGTCTGGGTTCGAGCCTGGGTATAGAAAAATCCTTGGTAGGGAGCCCTTCCCCACAAATGAGGCCATACGCGGCGCAAATCTGGATATAGTCGAGCTCCAACGCAGATACCGAACACCGGGCGGGAAATAAAAAAAAAATATGTCAAGAGAAAGAGACAACGGATGAGAGCAAAAGAACAAGGCATAAACGAAGTGCTAACTATACATTTAATAGCTGAGCCAAAATTTTCACTAAAAGAGTCCAAATACAAAAAAATAAGAACTTAAGGGGACTCAACATATACATAAAGAAGTTTATTTTACCTATCTAAACAGTTAATTTTCAAGCAAATGGGTGTCAATTGACATATTTTTCCTAGCACACATACAAGAAGCACAATGCAAGCTAACTCTCAAAATCGCATAAAATTAATATATATGCCTATCTTTCAACAACTATTGCAGGACATAATGAAAGCCATGGATATGTGGAATATCGGTATAGTAATTGCAAATTACAATTAGTGTTGCCTCTGCCCATTTTAATGCCATTAAAACTTAAAAGTACTGATAGTTTTTGGTTCATAGTCAGAGAACCAGCAACACAACAGCCATGCTACTGGAACTACCAAAAAGAGAGTTCCAACAGCACGTTAGATTCCTAGTTGTGAACAGAAAATACTTCAGCAAATGGAGGGCTGCCATAGTGCCAAAAGGTTTCAGTACATATATCAATACAACAAAAGATATGGAAAGCGAACAAGACAAAGATATGAGTATAAGAAACTAGAAAAGTAACAGCCTATCATTAACCTGTTTGCGGTATAAAGATTGAAAGAAACATCCATGGCATGGCATATGATCAAGAGAGCAAACACAAATGATGAGCCCAAAACTATAGCTACCAAGAAAAGTAGATTACATCATTAACATGTATTCTTGGCACGCAAACACAATATTTCCAATATTGTTAGCGCAATTTAAAATACTCAAACTTAGGGAAATTTTCAGGGGCGCTAAAGCTACAATCTTCTCGGTTGATGCACTGTCACTTCCCTGGCCTTGGAGATCCAATTGGAAGAGAAATCTCCATCTAAGATAATGGGTTTAGTCGGATTGCAGCCAATGATGCTTGCTTAACTTAGTGTAATTTGCAAAAGAGGGATTATAATATTAGCAATCGGATGTTTTTTTCCAGAGAATGAAGCAGAAGAAGAAGAAGAAGATATATATAGATCACCATCTCCTGCATTGTTAGCTGACCAAACAAACCCGAGACATGTTTATAAATCTATCTCGATTGGCTTGGGTAGTGCCAAAGTCAGTAAAGTAGTTACTTTGCTGTTGGCCTGAACGGAAGCTGGCTAAATATTGCAGAAGCATGTGGTATACCATCTCATCTTGCTCTTTTTCTTTTTGGGTTTTGGCTCGAAAGGAATAAAAGGTGCTTCGATGGAAAAGAGATACGCTCAGACAAGCTGAAATTGAAATGCTTGTTTTTTGGCTTTCTATGAAACATGTCAAGTATACATGTCATGGACAGTTTGTTAGATTTCCTCAGTTCCCTGCATCTCGTGATTGGGTTTTTGCTTGTTCATGTTTGCACCCACTTGATGCAGCTTCTCATCAATCGATTGCTTTACTTATCAAAACGAATAAAAATACTGGGATATTTCAAGAAAGAAACAATACATCTATGTTTCAGTAGCATATAACAGATACATTTCCAAACACTTTCACCAACTTTGACAAAATCATGGGCAAATAGTGGCTGCAAACACTTTCTAGTATACATATCAAAGAAACCCAAAATGCAAATGGATGTTGATGTCAACTAGAATTGAAGGTTTCAGCTAAAAGACAAATAGTAAACTCCAAGTAGGAAGACAGAAGAGAGTAGGAAGATCAAAGAACTAGGAAAGCATTAGCCAATCGGCCCAATCCTACTTTTAAGATTAGCAAACTGTAAAAGAAAGAAATGCTGACAATGCATATTATCTCTGTTCATAGAAGTGGTCTCTAGGATTATAACTACTAAGTCCTTCTCCTACAACATAGAAATTTGGCAGATAATATAATGCTCATAATCACCAGATAGTTGCAAAAACAACACAAGGTCTGGAATTATGATAAGCCCAAAAAATCTACGTAGTAGTAGTCAAGACACTAGATTTACAGCCTCTATACAAAAGAGTTTTAATACCCAAGATCATAAGAAGTTTCCCCTCACTCCGAGCTCCTTCAAGAAACTTTGACCTTCCAATAAATTAAAGGAGGTCTCCAGTGTCAGCCTGAAACCTGCAAAACCATGTCAAATTGCAAAAAATTGATAAGATTTTAAAACAAGAACTAGCTGCATTATGTTTAAGAAGATTAGCACCTAAACTTTATCCAAATACTTACAGGACTGGAGGAGTTGGAAAATAATGTGAGCTAAAAAATCTTTTGTAGGTTGATGTCTGTGTCATATATAATTTATCAACTCAAAAGATTGCCTCAGCTTTTACATTGTCACGCATTTAGCAAAAACCTCAACACAGCCACAGAGTAATCAGCCAGACATAGCTAAAGGCTACAAGTAGACTAGGAGATATTTGAACTTGCCTGTTCCTTTATCATGCGCAGCCTCTTTGCTTTCATTTTTGACATGTACATCATCAATACACTGATGCGCAAGGGAGATAGAATCTGCAGTCCTCTTTTAGTTTTGCCTTTAAGAACTTTCCTCCCACCTTTAGGCTCCCTCTTGCGAAAATTGGACGACTCTTCATAGGTGTCTCCAGCAAAACAATTTGTCCGCTACCAAGTAACATAAGGCTCACTTTGTAAGTATTAACATAAAGTGCATAGTGATAAGGTAAATGGTTAGCATTATGAATGCCAACTTTCTTCATTTTTTCAGCCGCATGATCATATGAAACCAAGAGCCCATTGTCCGCTCTCCAAAAAATTTCACCATTTTTCCTTGAAGCTATTGGCTTCTCCAAGAAATGAGCAACCAGACGTTGACGACCACCATGAAGCATCGAGAATAATTCATCAACAACACCAACGTCGAATGTAACGTGGCTTAAACTGATGCTGACCTGTTTCACCCATGATTGTGGGTCACCATACTCTTTCATCCTCCAAATATCAATTGTTTTGTCATCGTTACACAAACGATCAGCCAAACAAAGTGACTCCTCAGACACAAAAAGGGAGAACCAATCCTCAAAAAACAAAAACTTCTCAACTAAACTACCCGGTACCATCATCTCCCAGAACGTATCGTCCTGCATATCAAACAGAACAATCATCATATTACTAGACTCTCCTTTTTTCCGTTTAGTGGCAACCCAATGACAAGCCCCATTCACATAGACTCCTGGTATCTTCTCATAAAAGTGAAAAGACGGAGCAACACGAGTAATGTCTTGCCAAACACCGGTGCTTAACTTATAAAGCTCAACATGAGGTGGTACCTTATCAGTATTAGAACCAGTGTGTACTATCCTTACCACCTTGTAGTCATTACTAACAGGATCAAACCCAAATCCTAGTGTATGATCAAATGGACCATGAGTATCATATGTAAATATTGGTTCAGGTAGTTTTACTGACTTTCTAATGGATGGATTCCAAATATAGAAAAGATTCCTATAACCCCACAAGTCATCTGAAAGACACAAAAGCCCATTACAACTACCTACAATATTTAAAGTAACTTTCACATTCAAATGGAAAATCAAACTGAACATACTGATCAAAACTTTCATTGTCATAAAATAAACCACACATTTCTTTTACTGGTTCTTTAGAGCAATGTCTGACTAACAAGTAATCTTCTTGGTTGTTGAAGTGTATGGAAATGAAATTAGTACTAGTAATAAGAGAATACCATGACTTGCATACACTTGTACACTGAATGATGAACTTGATGTGTAGTTTTAAAAAGATTTCAATCAGCACTTCTTGTGGCAAATATTCAGACATTTTGATTTTCTTTTGAACAGCTGAAAAAACACCAAATCTTGATACTTTGTTTTTGTTCTCTACAAAACCCTTCTTAAACCCTTTATAGGCATATATTTTTTTAACCCCCTAAAACTTTTTTTAATTCATATGTGGTACATTGGGATTGAAGAAAATAAAATTCAAAAACAACTCTAATTTTCATTCACAGCCAAACATTACTCTAATTTCAAAATATCATTCTTCACTTTGAAAATAAAAGCTACTTTTTTTAAATACTCAAAATTTTCATAGCCAAACGGCCCTAAGTTGGCCAAAAGTGAGTACTTTTGGTCTTAGTCAATATTTAACAACGCAATAGGGTCGGATCTAGAGGACAGGAGGGTGTTTATCCAAACTCTCTCGATAAAATATTACATTGTATATATAAGGTAATTTTTTATGTACATAAATAGATTTTGAATCCCATGAACACAAGACAATAGGTTAGCTTAGTAGTTTAGGGGGTTCAAAATTAGATTTCAAGTTCAAATCTCAGGCATTATAGACACCAAAAAAAGATACTTAATAAAGTAGCAGAATCTACGCTTTATCTTTTCACCATTTCTGTTAAATCTAACAACCAAACTTTTTAGAGACGGGAATTTATATTTAAGAGACCATTTTGAACCTACCCCAAACACAGGATTATTTTGTCATATTCTAACGTTTTTGAAAGCGGAATTCAGAAAAAGAGAAAATAAGCAAGACTTTTTTTTAATTAAATGGAGCAAAAATTATAACTCCCACAAAGAAATTGCACTCATGAATCTTTTTGTTCCTCTATTCCTTTTTATGCACTTATCTACTTGTAGTGAGATTATTTGAAGAAGTAGATATAAAATAGAACTGTGATTTTTTTTAATTATTGAAATGCCATTGCAGTTCGATTGGATATAGTTAGTCATTACTCTTTTCATAAGCTTATAAAGTTCACTATGATAAGTTATTCTTGTCAAGTAAATTTTACTTGATCATGTAAATATTTCATATACCATCATACACTATCTAAGCGCCGAAACTTTAAACTCCAAAATAAACAATGCGTTTTTCCAATTACAACAAGCTACAACACACTGCCTATTAAACATTTGGAGTTCTACAAGTGTTTATTAGACAGTTTGGACTCACTCTTAACATATAACAAGACACTGCTTACAAGTACAAACTATAATTTGTGCAGATTAAGTGGAGGGGGTTGAGTAGCTACTATGGACTTAGAAGCATGCGTTAAGATGGAGACAATTCGAAGGAGAAGCATCATAGGATCATAGCCAAAACCATCTTTGCTTCTAATATGAAGAAATTTTGTCTAATGCATATTCTGGGACCTCAGGTAAATGGGAAAAGTGAGACTTGACCCTTTGTTGCACTTGAGACCCCTTCCCTAAGTCTCTCCGATTTGAACTTCTTTGCATCTTCGCCCCATATCTAGGTGCCCATCAATTATATATAGCATGAAAATAGACCGCCTGTGCTGGCGGAATGTAACAGGTACCTGGTGAAATAGTTGAAGTGCTATACAGCATGAAACGAGACTTAACATCAAGAAAGCATGGACATAGAGTTGACTTGCCTAGGGACAACATGGCTATATCTAGTCCGATATCAAACATTAGAATTAAAACGCAATTCTTGTCTAATTTATGCACCACCTAATAGCAACAACAACCAGAAAATCCATGGCTGAGTAATTGAACTAGCTAACGAGAATACTTACAACTTTTACATGATTCAGTCCATCAAAATCTGGTTTCTGACTTAGTCCTAGTCTTATGAATCCTGTTTTATTTACCTTTGTGCTATACAATGTTCCATGCCATTTTACATTCCAAGCGGGTTTCTGATTTATATAACTTTTTTTTGCTATATAATCTTGTTCTTTGTGTTGCCTTTCTTATTCATCAGGTTCAAAGCTGTACTTAAACCAGAAGGACAATGATAATTAGATTAAGGATTATAATCCCAAAGACTATAATCTCAATGAACTCTTATTCTAACTCCCCAACTTATCTTGATACTGAGTAGTAATTCGTACATGATAGAGTTAGCACAGCAACTGTTTTTGGAATTTGGGAATATTGCAAGGAGAAGCATTAATGTGGTGACCAATTTGCATACTGTCGTCTTCATATCTCGAAGTAATAGAGAATGAAAGAAGAGAAAAACGAAGCTGTTTTGTACTATGGAATGTACAATTTCTTGTTATGAAAAATCGTTCCTTCTTTTTCGTTTGAACTTTGAGAGTTTATACCATCTATATTTTTTTTTAAATTGTTGTGTTATGCTAGTATTGTCACTTTGTTTGAATATTTTAAGGGAGAAGATTGGTAACTTCACAAAGAATTGAAAATAAAAAGGAATAAACTTGAAAACAAAGATCTAATTACTAAGAATGAGAAAAAATCACAACTCCACAGGCCATTGGTGCAACAGAAGTGTTTGCCGTAAAAATATCTACTTAATTAAACAAAACACTATTATTTACAGCTTTTACTACATTGTTATTCCTTCACTGACTTGCTAAAATAAAGTATAATCACTATTTTCCTCCTTCTCACTTGGCTTCTGCTAGTCTTGAGCGAATTGTGTCAGGATTTGATATCTTGTTAACACTGCAAAATAAGAATAATTGCAATCTTTTAGATTTGACTACATAATATACCAAGCATCAAAAGTAGGTATATCAGTTAGGCCTAACTTAACCCCAAAAGTTAGCTCACAAAGGGAGAGTTGGCCAAGTTCATATAAGGAGACCATCAGCCCATTCCCCAAACAACGTGGGATACTAATTCACTCTAACACGCTTGCACCTCCCAGGCTGTCAATTGGAACGTGAACAATATAACCTGGGGCCCAAACAAGGATGGACCTGACTCTAATACCACATGAAAATATGACCTTTGGGCCTAATTCAACCTTAAAAGTTAGCTCACGAGGAGAGAATCGCCCAAAATCCATATAAGGAGACGACCAGCCCATTCCCCAGCCAACATGGGACTCTAACCCACTCTAACAAAGAGAAATGATCAAGAAGCCGGCAGCATAAATCTCCTTAACCATTGCTATGGACAAAGCAAACAAATGATTGCAATTTGGAAATGGTAACTTACGATAAGAGGAGAGTTCCACTAAATGCTTGTTTCTCATAAATCCATTCGGGAGCCAATTCTTGCAGTAATATGAGTTGGTGTTCAACTTCACCTGTATTAATGAAACATCAAGATTCAGAAAGAAGCTCCAATGAATCTCAATGGACTACAGGCTTCTAAAAATTGTCAGCCAGGCTTGCTTACTTTTATCGGTAATCTCCAAATGGCTTGAAATTACTCTGTGCATGAGCTCCTCTTTCGTCATGACAGAACGTTTAATAGATTGAAACAGGAAATAAATCATGTCAAAGAGGCGAGGCAAACAAGCAATCATCTGTTTGCGCCTTTTTGCCTGGGATATGGCTGGACTTCGCTTCGCTAGTGCTTGACTCTCTTTTTCTTCGATCTGTGGAATCATGGAAGTTAACTTCTTGTTGGGGAAAACAGAAAGTTGAGCATATCACCCAATAATCTCATGATTCACAATGACAAACATAAAGCCATGGAATACACTCATGGAAGTAGATAATTCGGAATTATATAGAGAATAGCTCAACTAATTTGAGGAATGAAAATTTCAAGTACTCCGATGGAGTTGGTCAAAAAAAATTTGTCAAGAAAGATTAACATGCAAGTGTGTCTTTTCTTACCGATTGCAGAAGATTCTCAGGAAGAATGTCAAGAATATCATCATCAGTTGAGAACCTTCCACTCTCACAGACTTGATCAGCAGTGCTTGCACTCTTCACGGGAGTGTCAAAGAATAACGACCTTTTAGTCGAAGGGCGTCTAGCTAGTTTTATTGGTGATTCAGCTGGATCATCATCTGGACTCATGTGACATCTCTTAGGAGGTTCAAGCATAGGGGTTGCTGGAACAGACATAGCACCATCTTCACCCTTTTTCGCTTCCATCATATGAGGTGCAGGCTGTTGACATGATGGTGAACTAGCCGAAATAATCCCTCCTGCTGTGTAGTTCATATTACTACTTTGTTCTAAGGAGAATTTAGGAGCATCAGCACATGATACTGTTTTCTTCTTAGTGGAACTTTTAACTTTGAGAGGCACTGAAGCTGGAGTTATGGACACGAGCCCAACTCTATCTACTTCCTTGGCATCTTTTCCTCCAGTATTAGATGCCTGATTAGAAAAGCATCTCCGAAAAGATGCAGACAGGTGAGATGCAGCTATTGACTGCAGAGGAAACGCACCATTAGGTGCCTCACTGGTTAAGGACGAGCTAGAAGGTCCCGATGAGTTGGTCACTGCTTGCTTAGATGGAGTGAATGAGCCTGGAAGCATTTCCTCAGGAATGTCATCACCCTGAAATGCAGAAATAGTATTTATTTACCAACAATGCATGCAAAGAAAAAGTGTCGTCATGAAAATAACATCAGCATCTAATCATCTTCCTTTCACTTTTCTTTAGAGAGATACTGGGGGCAATAGGATTCAGGTAGAAACATTTTATTCTACTTTAACAAGGTCTTAGCTGACGACATGGTGGTCATATATGTAAAAGTGTCTGTGCTTGTCATTTCAATGCTGAAACTGAGCAAGTGGTGGTCTTCATTGTAGAAAACATGGTATAACTTCACTCTGTTTCCCTAATGTTGAGCTTTTCCTTACATACATAAAAGCAGCCACCTAACTACTCTGTATCTTAATGAAATTACATGGTATGAAGAACCTACAAAGTGCGAGGCATTTTCTACAAAATCTAATTGTTAGAAACATATGCATCACTTATCGAAGAATGTGCCTTAAGACCAAAGACCTTAGCTCAAAATCTTGACTTCTACAAAGGAAACTTCTGCTATGCTGTTAAAGTGTTTATATTTCTCTCAATAAGTCGAGCAGTTATTTGCAAATGAAGCATCAGAGCATAGGGAAAAAAACTTTGGGATGTCTTACAGAAAATTTACAGCTTGGCATAACAAGAAAGACAATTATGAGCTAAGCAGGACAGATAACAACATCTCAGAACATATTAGTCTTTCCAAATAACATGAATTCAAGCCAATAAACCTCAATACTACATCAGCTATATTATGGGCAAATCGTTCAATTCAAATAAATTAAAACAGCAGAAAAATCGCTTACCTCAGGGTGAGACTTGAAGAAATCCAAGAGCCGAGAGCGGAATACTTTCCTCAATAGAACACTACTACTATTAGATTTCCACTTCTCACTACTATCAACTGCATTTGCATTTAAAGTGATGTAAAGATCCGGCTTCATGCAGCAACTGCGCTCATCATGCTTGAGGATCTTCTTTATCTCAATGGCTTCAGGTAAAATAAACTTCAGCTGAGCTAAATGGCTATAAGAAAACCTCCTATAAATTTGAAAAAAACAAAAGAGTTAGCAACCCTGTTGGTCTTGTGACCACCATCAACGAAAATGCTTGAACATCTTTAAATCATCATACTTATCAGTCAAACTCTCTATTTTGGCACCAATATTAGTGAAAGTTGTTGCAGTTCCCTTCAAATGCAGCAGCCGAATTGAACTATCCATGCTGTTGAAGAACTTTTCCAACATCTCATACCTATAAACAATTATGCAAACATACATTTTAAGAATCACAGAAGAAAACTCAGCTAAGTCGCTAACTTTCTCATCACTTTAAGCAAATTAACAAATAAGACTTTATTACTTTCAGAAGCTAATGATTTTGGAAAAAAGGATAGATATATTCAGAAGCTAATATTTTGAAACAGCTATGCCCTCCATCCCAATTTATGTGGCGGCATTAGTCAAACGAGTTTTTCTTTGACCGCAACTTTTTCATATGCCTTTTAACTATTTTAAATTGTTAATTATTGTGATTTATAGTATACCTTTTACTAGGACTTGTTTGGCCATGAGAATTATTCACTTTTTTCCGGAATTTTTTCACTTTTTTCCGGAATTTTTTCACTTTTTTCCGGAATTTTTTCACTTTTTTCCGGAATTTTTTCACTTTTTTCCGGAATCAGCGTTTGGTCATGAAAATTCCAAATACAACTTGAAGTTGTATTTGGAATTTGAAAAACACCAAAAAACTTGTTTTTACTTTTTTCACTTTTAATACATTCAAACAACTAAATATTTTTTGCAAAAACTATAACCAAACACAACTCCATCTTCAACTCCAACTCCAAAATACCAAATAAAGTGAAAAACATTTGGTTTTCATGGCCAAACGCCTACTTAGTTTTCAAATATGTAAACCTTTATCTCAAAAAGGTCAAAATTAAGAAGCCCCACTCTCGATCCGTACTATGACACATAAATTGGAACAGAAGGACTACGAGATAGACAACAATCTTGAGTTCTCCCCTAATTTTCTGTTGCTTATGGCTTTTTTCAAAAGTCACCTGTACTATATGTTAACCAAAATTTACTCCTTTGTTAAAAAAAAATAAAAAATAGTGAAACTATCACTATTTGAAAAATCAAACAATTTAAACTTTTACTAGAACGTTTTCAAACATTCAAAATTCTAATTTATAGTACTTTTACATAATTTTTACATAAGAATTATATTTTCAAAAATAAATCAAAAACTCCATATATGAACACACACTGAAAATTACCCTCTTTGAATGGAGGGAGTATTATGACTTTGAGATAGATAAAATTTTAACTTGTAAAAATTATCATTCAAATCTAAATATCTTATTACTTCTTAAAACAATAAATTTATTCAAATTAAATCTCACTCTAAATTTAATCAAATCAACCGCAAAAACAAAAACACTTGCAACAAACACTATTTAAACATATTCAACTGAGGATCTTCTCAAAGAGGCACAAATGTATAAGCCAGCAATTAGCAAAGACTCTGTTAGTCCCAATTTATGTGTCACGGTTGGAATTTCCAGAGTCAACCGAGTTTTTCTTTGACCAGATTTTTTTACACGACTTTTAAATATTTTAAATTATTAATTATTGTGATTTATAAGACTTTTTACGTAGTTTCCAAATATAAAAAAAAATCATTTGAAAGATTTAAAGCTTTTGATGTCCAAATATAAAAGTCTAAATCTCAAAATTATAACTGTGCCACATAAATTAGGACATAAGGATTAATGAGAATGAAGAGTACAAGTGTGTAAAAGGTGTTTATACACAAAATATGAGCTAAATCGGGTAAACAAACTCAAAAGAATGTGCTACGTAGCGTAAATATCTTCAAAAAATAGACATAGAGTGTAATTTTCCCTACAATGAATCATCAAAAACAATAACAATACAATACAATACAATACAATACCAGTACATTATGAAATGAAAGAGTACGGAAAACCACTCACTTTTCCGGCAGCTTTACCGAATTAACATTTTTCTTCCGATCAAACGACGGCGATTCACATACCGATGGAGATTTCGCTTCATCGGAGCTTAATACTGGGTCAGACATGTCAATTCGGGTCGGGTCGGGTTTTCGGAGCTTCTGAGCGGCTTCTCTAACGTCTTTCAAGGAGAATAGTAGTGACCGTGGGATGGGATTTGGTGGGATAGGCTTCTCTGGTGTTTTTGTGCTCCATTGATCCGACGGTGAAGGTTGATTTGCTGGTGAGGGTTTGTGATCGGACGGTGGAGATTTGGTGAACTCCATTTTTTTTGAGGTAGAAAATTGAAACGCAAATGGATGATGAAGAAAATATATAGTTAGTTTTTTCGCGCGAAAAAACTTGTTTTTCGCGCGGGAATGTTGAGGTGGATGGTGACGTGTCTCGCATGCCAGGTCAGATTTGGCGCCAAGTTTCTCATGGGCTGGGCCAATAGCGCTAATGCTTGCTGGTATTATTTGGAATTTAGGCCCACTAATTACATGGTCCATGATCCCTGAAAACAATAGGTAGTTAGTGCAATTTGCAGGATTGGCCTTCGCTGGGGGTGGTCTTTAATTTTTATCCCTCAAAAAAATTCGCAAGGTAGAGTTTGGATTCGAAAGACAGATTTTTGGACTAAAATTCAAAATTCTGCTTTACGAAAATTCCTTCTTTTTTTTAATGAGCTGGGGTTCGAACCCAGAACCTTGAGGTATTCAGTGAAGGACAAAATTAAAGACCATCAATTTGAAGGATAAAAATTAAAGACCGCCCCAAATGAGGACAATCAGCGCAAAATAAAAAGAAATAGTTACCCCTTCTTTCTTTCATGTCCCTAAAACTATTTACTGAAATGCCCTCAAAATTATAATATCATCATGGTATATAAATATATTGAGATAGTATCATGGAGGAACGATTTTGAGCGAAGGGGTACTAGAGTAAATATTTCCGGCTGATTGGGTAAGAAGCAAAATTAATTTAGGAGAGGACATGGGCAAGTAAATATTTTACATTTTAGGTCTATTTTGTGTTGTTTTCCCCGTGATTAAATCCTAACTAATCCCAAAATTTGGCTACAAATCCTAAAGAATCATAATTCATCTAAAAATTCATACGAATTTCAAACTAATGACAAAACTTATCTTATCGCAAATTTAGATAGCTTACATAAATTTGTGGTAAAATTATGATGGATCGCCAGAATTATGATTACAAATCCTGACTGGTCATATTTACCTGTTGTATACAAAATTTACCTGTTATATACAAAATTTACCAAATATATTTGTACTTCAATATTTCAAATCAACTCCAAATGACTAAATTTAATATACAACTTTCTAATTTCAATCTCAATAATTTTTAATTATCTGATTCAACGGATAAAGTTAGTTGCCTAATATTTGTATGGTAGGAAAATACAATTATTTAATAAATTAATCGCTAGAATACTATTTTTTTCTCAAGTTAGAAATTTGATCTCTTTTTCTTTTTTTACCCCAAGAATTGGAACACCTTATCTGATGAAGTGCTTCTAGTACAATTTAGGAGCTCTCCACAAACTGCCACATATATACAAATGGCAAACAAAGCAATAGACACCTAGCAAATAATGGCCAAGAGTCTCCCATTCATCATTGCACCATTTTCCCAACCTTACTTATAATAATAATTTTAAGAAAGAAAAAAGAGCTCCCGAAAAATATCAATAACAAAGGACATAAAACAAAAAAAAATCCCATTTTAGACTATTGGATTTATCATTCAAATTTGTCAAGATGAGTAATAATAACAAAATCCACAAAGGGGATATTCAAAAATCAGCATCAACAGATGAAGAAGGTCAATTGGAGTTGTACTCACCAAAGTATGCTGTTAAAGTGAATATTACTGTGGAAGAAGGTGACTCTAATCAAAGCAAAAACATGGTAAGCTTACTCTTTTCTTTTTTTCCTTTAAAAACATTATTTGAACTCTAGGATTTTTCTATTGTACGTTTATGGTACTATGTCTTGTTCAAATTTATTATTACGAGTAGACTTTTACTAATATTCATTAATGGTGTAAAACAATATTACACTATCATTTTCCCCTGTTGTAATTGATGACAAAACTAGAATTTTTCAGGAGATTACAAAATATAAAGAAATAAACACATAAAGAAGTTAAGGATATTTAACATCTATTACTTGCACATTAACGAATTTGATGACCTTGTACACAGTGGCGGAGCCACACTATGCCGAGCGTGTTCATCCGAACCTCCTCGGCGGAAAAAACACTATTTTTATAAGGTTAAAATTATTTTTTATGTATATATAGTAGATGTTGAACCCCTTAGGCTTCTTCGTATGTTTACTTTTTTATATTTTGAACCCCTCAGCGAAAATCCTGGTTCCGCCACTGCTTGTAGGTGTAATTTTCTGAAAAATGGGTGAGGATCCTTGCACCCCTTAGTTGTAATAAATAATTTATCCTATTTTCAAGATTATAGATGCACAAAGTCAAGCTGAAATTCTCTTCTTCGGAAAATCTGCAGGAAAATTTCATTGTGTGAAAAGGTGAATATAATTTTTTTTGTATACATATAAATTATTGAATTGTTTCCTCGTATGAAAATTATACTGTGTAAAAGGGTAAATAAGTTCTTTTGTATATATATATATACATACACACACTGTTGAATTCCATGATATATATGTTCATATGTTATCTTAGGTGTGACATTTTTAACTACTTATGAAAAAAAGAGAAATAATCTTTATTTTTCAGATGTTTTGCTGTACTTTCCTAATTGTTATATATATAAATATACACACACACTGTTGAATTCCATGATATATATGTTCATATGTTATCTTAGGTGTGACATTTTTAACTACTTATGAAAAAAAGAGAAATAATCTTTATTTTTCAGATGTTTTGCTGTACTTTCCTAATTGTTGAAATTTGTAATGGTAAGGAAGATGACTAGCAAAATGTACAAAGGACCTGTTCCTAAATCAGCATCAACAGACAAGGAAGGTCAATTGGAGCTTTACTCACCAGAATATGCACTAAAAGTGAATAATTCAAAGGTAAGGATTATAACAAATTAAAGAAGGATTATAACAAATTAAAGTGAAAAGCTTGTTTCCTGTTTACAAATATCAAGTTTGATGGTTTCTTCTTTTATTCACATTTATAGATCTCTCTTTCATTTCAATAATAGTAGAATAGATTGTGGATTATATTTTACTATTCTTCGCAATTACTCCACTATCCTAATTTATGTGATATTCTTTGCTTATCCAGAGTTATTTTGACTAATCTTCGAGGTTTAAATTGAATTAGCTCAATTCAATGTTTTATAAGTAAAATTTAGATATCAAAAAATTATACGAAAAATACTACTCCCTCTGTTTTAATTTATGTGAACCCTTTACTATTTCGGGAGTCTACGAGGTGGTTCTTTGACCACCTTTTCCTTACATTTTTTCTAAGTTATTTGAATTATAAATTATCATGACTTATAGTATTTTTAATGTAGTTTCTAAATATATAAATTTTATTTTTACAAATTTGAAAAATCTATGTCAAAATTTAAGGTCAAAGTTATAAAATTTGACCCTCATACTCCGAAAAGGTTTACATAAATTGAAACGAAAGAAGTATACGTCGTCAATACTTCTCATCTCGATATGATCACAAAATTACATAGTCTCACGGAGGAGTATATATTTTCAAGAAACTCTTTTCAATGGATGCGTGCAGTTAATCTAATTAATGTGAACTGTTTCAGATAGAAAATGGTATATGGGGAATTTTGTAAGTGTTTGGTTAGGTAAAACAATTCTACACATCTTGTTACTTATAATACAAAGGGTCAAGCCTGGAGCTATATGACACTATGATGGACTAAGAATGATTTAAAGTTTAAAACTTATATACACTCCATGCAAGTATATGATGATGGAATAATGATAAGGATTTTTACTTAACACAATGTCAAAAAAATTATACTTGGCGTCTGTTAATCTAATTTAGCTAGTTATTTACCTTGTTTAATTCAACCCAGCTACTTATTATAGTCACTACAAAAAGATAGAAATATTTGCTCGTCTGAAACATTATTATTTCTTATTTCGTAGTGAATTAATATGTCTTCTAGGAAACGTCCGTAGGAAATTCCTTTTTTAGTTGAGTTTTCTTTCAACATTAGCATTATTGATTAAATAATAAGGATCTAATTTATCATGGATATATCGTCAGTGTAAATTTATTTACATAATACCTTTTACTATTTTGGTATTTTTCAAGTTAATCACATGCACGTGACTTGTAGTTATTTTGAAATCAGTTATATGTTGCAATCGGTCATTTGTACTTATTCTTAATTAGAACCTATTTGTTCCTACAGGTTGCAAAGTTAGCAATGTAGTTATTTTTAGCATTATTTTTTTAGTGGTATTTGGTTGTGCTGACTCAGCGATGAATTTATAATGTTTAAATTTTAATCCCCCTCATTCGACCTGTGTTAAGTTTTTCTTTTAATTTTTTTTATTTAAATTTGAGCAGGTTAAGGATGAAGGGGAGAAAAAGGAGATGAAGTACAACCAAGAAGGTGAAGAAAAAGAAAAGGGAACAGCAGCTAAGGGTGGTCCACTGGCTACACCTTTGCCAGTCAGGCTCACTTCTAGAATTTAGCAATTTTATGTTTCTTTTGGATAAAGAGGAGAAAGGAATGATAAACAATAAATTGTAGAATGCAAGTTTTTTTGAGTCTTTTCTTGCTTGATGCATGGTTTTGTATACAAAGAAAGGATGGAAAATAAATGCAATTCATTTCTCTACTCAGTACTCCGACTCATATTATGTGACTTTGGCTATTGGGAGTTTAGGCTGACCTTGTCTATCAGCATTTAGGCAAAAGGGGGAAAAAAAAAAAAAAAGGCAACTCAGGGTTTAAAGTCAGTTAAGCCAATAGCATATCTAGCAAAAGCTTCAATAACACTAGCTACATCAGCAGATCATTGATTAGCATACCTCCTCTGAATAGTCTACGTGGATCCTAGTTTCTATTAATTATGGGTTGTACTTATCATGTTCTTTCAAAGTTTGAAGGTAGGGTTATACCTCAAGAGATATAATGTATGGTGAAATTTATTTGTGTTTATCTAGGGTAATAGAAAAGGATGGTACTCCAAAGGATATAATGTATGGTGAAATCTATTTGTGTTTATCTAGGGTAATAGAAAAGGATGGTACTCCAAAGGATATAATGTAGGCCATCACTACGATGTAATGTATATAGTGTAGGTTATCAGTACATCTCGAAATGTATATAATGTCTGTCATCATGGCTCGAATTCAGTCCGTGTTCATGTAGGAATCAAGGAACCAAGAAGGTTGCACCCCTCAACTATTATGGCTCGAATCTGTGATTTAATAGAGTATACGGAGATAATATTACTGTATCTTCTCTAAAGCTCTTTTTCATTTTTGTACTCGGCTAAACTTTTAATCTTGGAAAGATTTATGTATTAGCGACTTGTCTATCAGGGTTTAAGTTAGGTTAAGATATACTGAAACTATTATATTATCAGGTGTACATACCTTAATCCAATTCAAATTTGAATTAGCTGGGAATACAGTGGACAACATGTAGTTCAATAACTGCAAATACAAGTAATAGTAAACTGAGAGGTCCAATGACCTTCACCTTTGACATATATCATAATGCCACATTTCTATTTTCGTAATGATAAAAACTCTAAATGCAACAAAATAAAGTCCCAAAATTTTCAAATGAAGCTAATGTAAAGGTTGAGCGTCTTTTGGCTCAACATTTTAGCATCTAGGGCTGCTTCTCTAACTCGAAATGCCTTACTATGACGGTAAACACCAATACCTTTCACACTGAAATTAAGGTCAAGTTCTTTATATATCTCTTCAACAATCCACAGTCCTGGATCATCAGAATATACATATTTATACCACTAGTTAAAATGTTTGTCAAAAGCAACGATCCGAACCCCGAATCTAAAGTAATTGCAACTCTCCTCCGTTTATCCACGTCTCTCATAGTTGGTCTGTACTCTTATCCGGGCATAACGTAAACCATGAAGCTAAGGCTCAGTATTTGGCAGCCTGCTGAGGACAGAATGCTCTGGTTTGTGTTCACATTCAAAATCAAGATGCACGAATGCTCGTTCAACTTCGGGGAGTTTCTCGAGCTTTATTTGTAGAGTTTCTCCAATGGTATGTGCTTCTTTCAAAGGCAAATCTTCCGGGAGTTCAATATCAACCTATGTTAAGAGAAGCAGATAAGTTTCAGAATCATCGACTAAAATGCTTCTCTTTTAGTCTATGTTGCTTGGACTTCCAAAAATGTTGCCGTTCCCAAGTTAGATCATCTAAAAATACACTATTTTTGGAAAATTCGTCACACAACCGTCGACATTTTTTAAGAGTCAGAGCATCATAGCTTTAGTCACACATCCATTATGGTGGGGAAACGATCATTATGATATTAGAGATAATGAGGAGACTGACCTCTACAAAGTACAAGACACCAAATGTGTACGCCCGAACTGTATCAATGCGCTTCACTTGAGGGTGTCTTATAACAAGATATGTTAACTTTTGTAAATATTCAGGCGGGGCTGACTGTCCCACCAATGACACTACATGAAGAACGTCGTTCAGGTTAGTATTAGACATAACAATCACGAGGACACAAAGCTAACATCAAAGGATTCCTCGGTGCATAATAATAATATTTTGACAATGTATATTATCGAACTCAATCGAGAACATATATTACCAAGCATAACGAATTTTTTTAAAAACACTCAGTTCTCACTGGATCAGGCTACCGATGCAACTACAGTTCTGCAGTGCTCATTATCACGGTTCGCTTCTTTCTTCATGAAAGTAACCGTTCATTGATTTGATCGGGAAAAACTCTACGAACAAGATGTATACAAAAAGTAGATAATTCTAAACAAAATATTGCTTCTCTACCATGAGATGATGTTCCTTATGAGTAGCCTGTTGGGAAGCCATAAGTGTTTATTTTAGAGAATTAGAGATGTTTGGTCAGCTTTTAAGAATAAAAAGTAAGTGATTTTGAGTAATAACAAAAGTTGTTTTCCATAAGCCGAAAAAATAGATTTTCCCTAGAAGCACTTCTGGAACCTTCGCCAAGCACAAATTGTTGTTCTACTATTGCAAAAGTGCTTTTCAATTGATTATCCAGACTGCTATTCTCCAAAAATACTTTTTCGAAAAACACTTCTCAAAATAAGTAGATTTTGGAAGTTTGGCAAGGCAGGCTAGATATCTTGGAAATTTGCGTGACAAAAGGCAGTAGATTCTAGCCCTCAAATTGTTTCTCTTTGTTGACTCTCGCCATTAACTACCTAATATCCGTTATCATTGAAAAAGTATCACTTCAAAACAAAAATGAGACGATACCTGCGTTTTCTAAAACAGTTCCTGACCAATTGGTGATGGTATAAAATGCAAGAATAAGAGCACCAATAGGATCAATCCACCAGTAGAACTTATCACCAAGTACAGCTGCTATCAATCCGACTACATTAGTAACCACGTCAAAATAGTGATCCTGACGAAATTATCTTCAAGTTAGGTGCCTAGACAATCAGGATAAGGATGCCAAAAACAGAACGCAAAGATACTGCACAAACCTTTGCATAGGCACGAACAATGTTGTTTCCTGAGCTTCTGCAATATAGCCAAAGGAGAAGTTTTACCACTGTGGCTGTTATCATGATAGCATACAGCCAGACAAGCTGATCCGACGTCATCTTTTCAGGAGAGTTATTTTCAACTAGTTTTTCTACAGCCTGAATCAACACCTGAAAGCCTAAAAAGCAAAAAACGTGAGCATTGTACCAGAGAGTTCTAACTGATATGTTCCTAAACATAAAGGAGACCCCTAATCCAAGTATAATTGCATAAGGGGTGCAAGGTGAAGATGGAACTCCTGATTAGCTTATGCATGGTGCGGAAGAGGAAGGTGTCACTTACTGTACTACTATCGGCCATACAATGATGGCATTCTGGATCTCATTGGTGAGTCTTGGCAGGGTTAGTGTTTAAAGAAGAAAACCTTATTGTAGGTTATCTTTTATTTAAGTAGTATCAATTTAAAAAATAAACGAATGTTAGATTTGCTAACTGAATTGATCCTACTGTGTCTAGGTCAGGGTTACCCTTTAGGAAAGCTAGTTAGCTTTGTATTGGTTCCCATCTTACTAAAGGGGGCTCTTTAGTAGAATATCGATGAAAATTGTTTGAAATTTTGGCACCCCCAACAAAACGACTCAATAGATTCTATTGCAAATAGGATGAAATGGTTAGCATTTGAAAGGAGATCACCTACCAAGTGTAGCCATAACAGCGGCAAAGATAATGATTCCTACTGGCTGCACTCGCAACTTCCCTATAGGATATTTGTAGATGTTGATATCTTTCATTGAAAGGTGACTGAGCCATAGTATGCCACCAGCCATGAGATCAAGTAAGGAATCCAATGTAGATGCGGCAATAGCTAGGGAACCACTCTTCACGGTGGCATAAATCTGCAAAGTGAAAGATAGTTACTACTGCCATTATAGAAAAATGCAGAAAACGACACTACTATATCATTGATGTCGAAGGTGCAAGATGTGTAACTAGAGCCATTATATGAATCGGCATAGTCACCATCTTTGTTAAACCGTGGTGTCGAGGCCAGCTTGGACATACTCGACTAATTTCATGGGGTACTTGCTACCTCCCACTAGCATAGGAACAGGGTAACTCTGTCGTCTGTCCATCAAGGCTGGACAGATGGAAGAAATCACCTAGTGTGTGGCTTTCTTATATGATCTAAGTTACATCAATGTGTTAGAGAATATGATGTTAAGTAAAACACCAATGCTAAGTGAAAACATATTTCAGATAAGTAATGCCTTGCTCTGAAGAGTTTGGGTCTTTTAACAAGAGCTTGTCCGGTGAAATGATGCTAGCCAAACTCAAAGTTGTGAAGCCATAGTTGAAATTATATACTCTTGCTATCGCAGATTCATCGACTGTCAAAATGTAAGGACAGAAGCATATGCACCACAAAGAAAAACGGTCAATTCATAGAGGTTTCTCATTCTCGGATCCTGAGTTCAAGTAAGCATGTAATCGTTTTTACCTTAAGAGCTAGTAATAAAACGTTTGCATAATTGGAGATCTTCATTGCCATCTCATGCTGATATTGTTCTTCAAGATTCTCATCATCAATGCAATCAGATGCCACGATGGAATCAACTTCTTCAAATGACTTCAACGTCTCAAATTGTTTTTCATAGTAATCCATTTCTCCTATGGTCAAAAAGGTGTTCAAAAGATGAAAAAGTTAATGAGTAATACAACAAAGAAAGTGAAATTGCGGTTGAGGGTTACTACTTGCTTGGATATAGATGGGCAGCAGTTTGATATCCTTTTAAATCCTTCAAAGTTGAATGAGTTTAATGTACAAAAAATAACCAAACAATCGTATCAAGCAGCTGTTGTTGGAACCAAAAACCAATATTAGCCTAGGATCAGCACCTTCCAAAAAATTTCATCTCATTTTCTCTGACCCGGAATATAATTTTTCCTCACCTTTTGACATAAACCGGTAAACAACACTACAATTTCAGCCACACTGATGACAAGCATCCTTATTCGTGCTAATTTGAATGCACCGTGTATCAGAAGCTCCGTATAAAACATTTTATTCCTAGGCTTGATCTCTGATTATGTATGGAAGGATCTCATTCATCCTTTCACACACTTGTGGTTAACGAGCTATAAGCATTAGTGGCATTATATTGATTGATAAACCAATCAATTAGCTACGTATGATACAAAGTGGTCGGAATGGTTTATATGAATGTCAAAACAAGATATGGATTATCAAAATGCACACTCAACTATTAGCACAAACAATTAAGACCTGCAAATCCTTTTATCAAAAAATTGCTACCAAGATAACCAAAAAAAAAAAAAAAGGACCCTCCTTCACATATAGAACACATGTATACCTTATGCTACTACATAAATTTGAAATATGCTTGAATTAGTAGCTAAGACAGCAGGTTCCACACATATACATGTATGCTACTTCATATACTCAAAACATGACATAGAGGAAAAAACAAAAGAAAAACTAATCCCTCAGTAACAAAAGTTTGGCACTTCATTTATATAAAGAAACATTTACTAACATTTCAAAATTGTATTCTTTCAACATTTGCTAACAACAACCTATGTTGCTCGGACTCGGGTGCGGGTGTCGGATACGGGTATGGATCTAGAGGTCGGACTCGGCATGATCTAAATTTTAAGATTCGTGGGTACGGATCCGGGTACGGATCCGGGTGCGGGGATTCGGCAAAAATAATTCAAAATTCTAATAATATAGCTACAAGAATATGCCTAGATTATGAGAGCTTTTTGTGGAAGCACCTACATGTAGTTTGTACCAGACATGTGATTTAATCTTCCATTCTACTAGGCGCTAGACTGCGTGCTCCGAGAAACTAGTTAAAATTTTCTACATAATATTGAAGGTATGCCATCTCATGTCTTTAAATCTCTACTTTTTGTTATCTTGAGAAATCATAATCTCAAAATTTTTCTTTAATTTGGTCATGAATTTCGGTCAAAGTATCCGATCTCTATTGACCGGATCCGACATGAATTCCGTACCCAAACCCGTGTCGTGTCGGACACGGGTACGGCGGCAAAAGTGAAGGGTCCGAGCAACATAGACAACAACGATGCCTTAGTCCCAAACAAGTTGGGGTCGGCTATATGTATCTAATCATTGTTCCATTTAAGCATAACTCACGTCATCATCACACCAAAAGTATCTAAATTTTACTTCAAAGTATGAAATAATCTAGTTCACTTTTAACTCCAGTAGTTACTAAAAATTGAATCTTGAATAGCAAAAAGACCCCAACAAATTAGAACAGAGGGACCTTTCTTTTTCTCAAATGTAACATTACACTATCAAAATTCATTTTATACATAAATTAGTAAAAATTGAATCTTGAAAAGCAAAAAGCACCAAACAACTCCTTAAGTTAGTAAAAATTGAATCTTGAAAAGCAAAAATGCACAAACAAATTAGAACAGAGGGACCTTCCTTTTTCTCAAATGTATCATTACACTATCAAAGTTCATTTTATACATAAATTAGTAAAAACTGAATCTTGAAAAGCAAAAAGCACCAAACACCTCCTTAAGTTATTAAAATTGAATCTTGAAAAGCAAAAATGCACAAACAAATTAGAACAGAGGGACCTTCCTTTTTCTCAAATGTAACATTACACTATCAAGTTCATTTTATACATAAATTAGTAAAAGTTGAATCTTGAAAAGCAAAAAGCACCAAACAACACCTTAAGTCAGTAAAAACTGAATCTTGAAAAGCAAAAAAGCACAAACAAATTAGAAAAAGCAACCCCTTTTCCTTTTTTTTTTTTTTTTTTTGTGGGTGGCGGGGGGAGGTGGGGGGGGGGGGGGTAATACCTTTAGATAAGCTAGAAGATTTTGATATATCAAGATTTGATGAAGATTCAACATCAACATTAACACAAGACATAACTTTTTTAGGCAATCTTGCCAAGAAATCACCCCTTAAAGATGTAACTGAATTTCTTCTACTTCCATTAAGGTTCCATCCATCTAACAATGGTGATTTTTGTTCATTCTTGATTTCCATTTTTTTTTTTTTTCAACACCAAAAATTTTCAAAGCTTTTTTTCTTCTTCAATTCTGTCAAAACTCATTGACATATATAGCTAACTTTTGTGTAGACTAGAGGCTAGACTTTTTGGTTTTGAATTATTGTAATTTGATTTTTAATAAATATTGCATGAATTTGTTTGGTGTTGAATAATAGTAACAAGATAAATCTTCTTAAGAAACTATTTTTTGATAAAAGACAAAAAAGTTACTCCTATTAATTGTTGTGACGGTTTTAGACAAAATAATTTTGTGCTTTCTAATTTTAGTAGGCGGTCGGCCACGAAAATCAAATGTTCACTTTATTTAGAATTTTGGAATTGGAGTTGAAAATGGAGTTATGTTTGGTTATAATTTTTGCAAAAAATATTTAGTTATTTGAATGTATTAAAAGTGAAAATAAAGTTTTAGTTGTTTTTTAAATTCCAATTGTATTTGAAATTTTTATGGTCAAACGCTGATTTTCAAATAAAGTGAAATAATTTTCTGAAAAAAAGTGAAAAATTCACATGGCCAAACAGGCCCTGGGAAGTGATTGTTTTTGGCAATTCACCTTTATACCCTTTTCAACTCTTTTTAGTTGGAACGAAGCTACTCTTTTTGTACTCATAATTCACGAATTCGAGCTTTGAGAATGGAGAACTCTCTCATACTAAGCGCTTTCATTTATAATAAAGGATGTTTCATGCCACTATGTAATTTTAACCTCGTTTAAATAAATTGTACAAAAATAATTTTCAGAGTAAAACTTGACCGCAAAAAGCCCCAAACAAATTAGAAGAGAGGGACCCTTCCTTTATCCAAATGCAACATAGGACTAAAAACACATATTTTAATCATTCAAAGATAAAATGTACTTCGTTAGATATCACAGGGATCAAATCAAAATTTATCACTAACAGAAAGATCAAAAATCCTATTATAACTATCATTTTACTACCTAAGTTAGTAAAAATTGAAAAGCAAAAAAGCACCAAACAACTCCTTTAAATTGAGTGAATTCCTCAAATGATCATTGAACTTATAGAAAAGCTCTACTAAAGTAACTTTTAATTTTTTTTTGGAAAATAAGGTCATCAAAATATGTCCTTGTTTTCAATAAAGTAAATTAATCCAATTTTAGACATAAAACCCCTTAACCCATATATAAATTATAAAACCCATTACCTAGGCACAATTTCTAGATACTCCAAAATTCTTGTTCAAGTTTTAATAATAAAATAGAAATATTCAAATAATATTTCACCCTATAAGAATAAAATACTATAATCGTTCAAACTTTAAGTATGCTATAAGCTGATTTTCTTTGTTATATCAACATCTTTTGAACTATTTTGATATTTTTTTATTGTTCAAAGTCGGAAGTTAAATATTTTACTAAATAGAAGTGCTTGGACATAATTGAAACACATGAGATGTTATATAAATCCATGATGCATGTAATTATTATTTTCGGTTTATATATATATATATATATAATTAGAACGAGATTGGTTTATTGGTAAAATATTTGGATAAATTTTCTCAAAAAAAAAACCGTGTTGGATAACGACGTCGCAAAAATGAAAACACTTTTACAATTAGTTGTATATATGCTTTCTAAAAATATAAAACGATTACATTAATTGTAATCCACTTATTTATAAAACTTAAATAAAATCAAAATATTACAAGTTCATCTTCAAGAAAATAAAAATACTAAATATTTTCTTTTATTATTGAAAATTTTATATATTAGGGAGAATAATTTACAATCAGTTAAAAAACCTATAGTTAAGCTTTGTGCTCAGTTCTATTACCATTCAACTGTATCCTCTTATTTTCTACTGAGATATAATTTTGTAATATTCTGAAATTTTTATTCGAATTAATATTTCACATTTTGAAAGTAAAATAGAAATATTCAAATGGGGTTTTATAATTTAAAAATGAGTTAAGGGTTTTTTATGTTAAAAAATAGATTGTTTTACTTTTTTGAAAATATGAACATAGTTTGATGACCTTATTATTTCAAAAAAATTAAAAATTACTTTAGAGAGATTTTCCTACAAATTTAATGATCATTTGTGAAATTGACTCCCTTTAAATTAGTAAAAGCTGAATCTTGAAAAGCTAAAAAGCACCCAACAAAATCTAACATAGGGACCCTTTTTTTTTCCCCTTCTAAAGGTAATAACATTACTTCCTACACAAAAGGACAAAAAACACATATTTCAACCAGAATTTACCAAATAAAAGAGTGACCAAGAATCTTTTATCTCAAAAGATGAAATTATAGTACATTTTAGCTCCTTTAATTTAGTTAAAATTGAATCTTGAAAAGCAAAAAGTATCAAACTAATTAGATCAGAGGGACCCTTTTTTTTTTCAAATGTAACATTACACTATTTTTTACTTAAGTCAGTAAAATTGAATCTTGAAAAGAAAAAAAACACCAAACAACTCCATAAGTTAGTAAAAATTGAATCTTGAAAAGTAAAAAAGCACAAACAAATTAGAAAAAGCAACCGCAATCTTGCCAAGAAATCACCCCTTAAAGATGTAAGTGAATTCCTTCTACTTTCACTAAGCTTCCATCCATCTAACAATGGTGATTTTTGTTCATTATTGATTTCTTGTCCCTCCATTTTTTTTTTTCAACACACAAAACTTCAAAGCTTTTTTTATTTCAATTCTATTAAAACCCATTGACATATATAGCTACGCTCTTGTGTAGGGGCCAGAGCTAATAAATATTGCATGATTTGTTTGGTGTTGAAAAATAGTTAGATAAATCTTCTAAGAAAAATATGAAAATATTTTTTGTTTATATTTTTGGATAAAAGACAAAAAAAGTTATTAAATGTTGTGACGCTTTTAGACAAAATAATTTTGTGCATTCTAATTTTAGTTGGGAACTCGTTTGTTTTTTAGTCCGGAACCAAAATGATCAAAAGAAAAAAAACGAAGTGAACCAAAGTATCCCAATAAAAAAAAGTGGTACCAAAGTACCTTTAACCGTAACGGCACGGTTAAGTCCAGTAGCGCAGTAATTTACTGCTTTAAAAAAAATTGTTTGAATAACGCACTAAATTAATGCGTTATGCAAGTCACATAAATTTTTTGTCCAATAGACTTAAGTAGTTATAAAAATAAGATAGAATTATAAAGAGAAAAAACATCATTTCCCCCCTGAACTTGGCAGGAAAACTTACTTTTGCAACTAAACTTAACTTCTAATTATATACCCCCCTAAAGAACATAGGTTTCAATTATTTTTCACCCTGAAAAAACCATACCTGTAACACCCCGTAAACTTGAACTAGGTGTGAATATGTAAAAATCTAGTGTTAAGATGATATTTTATCTATATAAATCCATTCTTGATGAATTCGGGTGGAGGATGGTCGTTTTGAAGTCAAACCAACTAGTGAAGTTCTTAAGGGCTCTTAAATTCGCCTAAGTTTTGGTAGGTCTGTCTTCTGGGAGATTTTCATGAAAATGTATTGCGAATTTGGAAAAACTTCCTTGATTAAAGTTGTAGATCTTTGAAATAGCTTTCCAACGGTAGGTCGCCCAGCCCAAAAGCTGCGTACAAAAATTTATGCCCGTTTTACTGAAGCCTGTCTTCGCTGAAAATTTTGTCTGTGCTAAGGTGAGGCGTTACGGACCGTAACACGTGTTACGGGCCGTAACATGAACCGTAACGTCTCAAAAATTTCCAGAAACTCTCTGGAAATTTCCACTAAGGGACGGTCCGTAACACGAAGGACGGTCCGTCCTTCAGAGGCGTCCTTTGGCCCGTTTTCACCAGAAAAATATAAATAAGACCCTTGTTTTGTTTATTCCTCCACTTCCTAAACAACCCTAAGGATGAAAATCATTCCCCCAAGTCTTCAAATCAAAGGTAAGGGAATCCTTAACATTACTAAATCATTCTAACATCAAACCCATGATTCTTAACATGATCTTTGTGACCAAAACCTAGGGTTTGCAACATAACTCTTCCTAAAGTGATTCAAGCTAGGGTTTGGGTGTTCTTCATTAAAAAAGTGAATTGTTAAACCTTGTTTAACAAACTAAGGTATGTCTCCCTTTTAAAAACCTTATTTTGGATGTATGTCTATTTTGGAAACCCTTTTGACTATGAAGGTAATTTGTATGTCTCTTTTGAAAATCCTTTTTGACTATGAAGGTGATTTGTATGTCTTTCTTTTATAAACCTTATTACGGATATATGTCTTTTTCTCGAAAGCTCTTTATTGAATAAAAAGGGTGAACTTTTCATACATAACCCTAATGATAAAAAGGGCAAATTCTCTTGAAAGATCGATTCTTTATAAAAGCATGTTTTGAATGATATGATGAATTAGTTTTACGCTCTTGAAATCTATTATAGGTTTGATTAATGGTTAATGTGTGTGAGGGGACAAACCCACATTAAACCTAGATTGTAACAAACCCTACATATGTATGTGATATTATGAATGTTTTCCTCTATAGGAGATGCTTAATAATGATGGTTAAGGGTTGGTAATGATATTCTCATTGATGAATTAGGACGTGGAATCTTTCGTAAAGAAGTTATACGTTTTCAAAACATTCTTTGAAATGATTTATCTTTACGATATGGCATAATAAACCTCAATGGTAAATGGTGATGTGATTGCCTTGGGATGAATTGTAATTCGACTTTTATGCTATGAACTCTGTGGATGTGATTTTGCCTAGCCATTCGGGAGGATGAGTGGTCACCAGGGTTTTCATATTCCTGTGTGCTTACGCCTAGCCATTCGGGAGGATGAGTGGTCACCGGGGATTTCATATTCCGGTGTGCTTACGCCTAGCCATTCGGGAGGATGAGTGGTCACCGGGGTTTTCATATTCCGGTGTGCTTACGCCTAGCCATTCGGGAGAATGAGTGGTCAGCGAGGACTTCATATTCCGGTGTATATATGCCTAGCTAATCGGGAGGAAAGAGTCACTATGGATCCTAGTGTGGTAATTGCCTAGCCATTCGGGAGGAGGAGTGGCCACTACCGGGTTCGCTACCCGTGGTGCGATTCAAGCCTAGCTATTCGGGGGAAGGACAGCCACCGCTGGGTTCGCTACCTGGGGTGTGATGTATGCCTAGCTATTCGGGAGGAAGGATAGCCACCGCGTACTACATAGTCCAGTGTGATTTATGCCTAGCTATTCGGGAGGAAGGATAGCCACCGTGTACTACATAGTCCGGTGTGATTTATGCCTAGCTATTCGGGAGGAAGGATAGCCACCGCGTACTACATAGTCCTGTGTGATTTATTCCTAGCTATTCGGGAGGAAGGATAGCCACCGAGAATTATATGTTCCGGTGTGGTGCGCTATGCGCGATATGATTGATTCTTGGGCCTGTATTGGCATGTGTGATATTCTTATTCTCTCATGGAACTATTGTTGAAAATCATGATCAATTTTAAAGGCATATTTGAAAGTTATAGATTGACAAAAGGCTTTGTAATCGGTTTTGATAATTCTTATTGAGAACACATGCTAAATACCTGTTTTTATATTGATTAATGGCTTTGTAAACTGCTTAACAAATGATATTAAGAATCAGAAAGTGGAATGACTGTTTTTATATTATCTTTTCAGAACTGATTTCTTTATGTATTATTATATTTTATTTTTATAATACTTGTTGTCCCCGAGGCTCTCACTGAGTACGAAAGTACTCAGGCATACCATTGTTGTTTTTGATAGTATGTTAGGTAACGGAGAAGAGCAGGTTCGTGATATTCTCGATGCTTAGGAGAACTTGCTGCTACTGTTGATTTGGTGAGCCCACATCCTTGTTCGTGGGACACTTCCCGTTTCATTTACTATTCTAGATTTCCGGGCTGCGTCCCGAAGTTAGATGATTAATGTATCTCTTAGAAGTTCCATAGATAGTGGTTAGAATTGTGGGTAGATTGTCAAAGTCTCGTACGACTTATTGGGTGGTTTCCACGTTTATGACTATTACTTATATTAGACTTCCGCTGATCTTATTTCATAATTATGATCTTGATATATGCAGTTATTTATAACTTTGTTTAATTTAGTAAGGAAAGATTATTAAAAAGAAACTTGACGTTACATTTATTTTATAAACTGTTGGAGGTGAATGTTGAACCTAGCGGGTTCAAGTGTTATTATTGCATTGTTTAGGTTCTTCCGATGTTGTTCATGACGTCGAATGCCGGTCACGTCTAGGGTGGGTTTTGGGGCGTGACAATACCACTTTCACAATGTAAGGTGTATTACATTCGCGCCACGTCATTACCATATTGTTGCCACGACGTTGCCATGTCAAAAATTACCAACCCTTCATTTTTTATTTTTCTTTTATTAATTTTTCTCTTTCTTCTTCTTTCTCCCTTTTCTCTTTCTTCTTCTTTCTCCTCATCCTCACCACACTTGTAGAAACCGCCGCCGCCGCCACAACCTCCACCACCACCATAGCCACCGCCTCCTTAAATCAACCCAACTGAAAAATCCCATCTTTGTTATCTTCATCTTTCTCCTTACCCTTGTCATTCAAACCTCCATTATCATCAACAAAAAATCCCATCTTCAATTTTTTGTTGATACTAATCTGAATTTCAATCCAAAATTAGCAAAATATCAACACTGTCTCTTTAAAAAGATGGAATTAAAATTTGAACGGAGGTGGGGAAGGTTTGTGGGTTGTCCAGAAGAAGATGAAGCAAACCAATATTTGTAGGTTTTCTTAATTTGATGAGTTGAATGAGAAGAAAATTTGGAAGAAGATGGTCTGTTGGTAATTATTGTTGCTTCGGTGGAGGGGAAGGTTGGCGGCGGCGGTGGTAGTTATGGAGGTGGGGGTGGGTATAGTGGTGGTCGAGACAGTGGGTATGATAGTGGTGGTGGTGGATACGATGGTGGTAGCCTTTGTGGAGGTGGATATGGAGGAGGAGGTGGCAGTGGTGGGTGGGGGGGTTCAGTTGGGTTGATTTAAGTGGGGTGGGGGAAGAGGAGCGGGCGGGGGTGGGGTATGTTAGTTAGGTTGATTTACGTTGGGGGGGGGGGTGCATTTTTATTTTTATTTTATTTTTTAATTGTATAATATTTTTATTTTATTTTTTAATTGTATAATATATATATATCAGCGGGTCCACCTTTTTGTGTTCTTTACTTTCTTAATTTTTTTTTTGTTTTTTTTTTTACCACATCAGCATTTGGGGTTGTATTTAGTTAAGATGAAATTTGTTTAGAGGGGTATTTAAACGCTCCTAAAGTTTAGTTGCTAAAGTGAGTTTTGCGGCCAAGTTTAGGGGTGAAATGATGTCTTTTCTCAATTATAAAATAAGGAGTATAGGGAGAAACAATAGTTGTAAATTGGTGAAACTTTAAACGGTCATAACTTTGCGCTCGGATGTCCGGTTTACGCAATATTTTTTTTTATTTTGCAAATTTTTCCGAGATGGTAATCCCGTGGTAATGATGTTTTGAATGTCAATTGCAAGGCTCGAAACTCAATTTATGAAAACAAGTTAGATAGCATTAGTGAACATTATAAAAAATAAAAAGTGTCTACTTGGTAGCTTTCACCAACTTGGCTTGGTGGTTTACTTCTTTTTTATGCCAACCACCTGGGATCAAATCTAGGTGGGAGCATTGAGAAGGTATTATGAGTACAATACATTTTGAGAACATACATCATTTCACCCCTAAATTTGGCCGCAAAACTTACTTTAGCAACTAAACTTTATGAGCGTTTAAATACCCCTAAACAACTTTCATCTTAATTAAATACAACCCCAAATGCTGACGTGGCAAAAAAAAACAATAAAAAAGTTTAGAGAGTAAAGAACACAAAAAGGTAGACCCGCTGATATATATATATATATATATATATATATATATATATATATATATATATATATATATATATATATATATATATATATATCAGTGGGTCCACCTTTTTGAGTTCTTTACTCTCTTAATTTTTTTTGCCACGTCAGCATTTGGAGTTGTATTTAATTAAGATGAAAGTTGTTTAGGGGAGGATTTAAACGCTTATAAAGTTTAGTTGCTAAAGTGAGTTTTCGTGCCAAGTTTAGGGGTGAAATGATGTCTTTTCTCTTAGATATATTATGGGTGCAGGATGCATGGTTAAGTAAACTTAAGTATATTTTTTGTGTATCTATTTCTTAATGATAAATCTTATTTAACTCTTTGTTATCATTTATAACTAACTCGCGTGACATCCTAAACTAATTATATATAAAAAAAAAAAGTTACGCGTTAACTAAAAAATAACACGCTAAAATAAAATCACTAAAACGACGACCTGAAGTTTTATTAATTGTACAAAAAAAAAACCGAGTTCTACATAAAATATTTTTGAATCACACTGTAAATGACAATGGAATTATGTTTATGTCTATATAAAACATAGACAAATCACACATTAAATGACAATGAAATTTTTGAATTTAAATAATGCTACAGTTAAATTTTGAATAAAAACGTGAATAAGGTTGAATTTTGAAGAAAATGATATTACGTTTATCAGTAGCTTCGGATTAAGTAAAAATGATACTAAGAACTAATTCAGAGCTGTAACATTCATCTACTAACATAGACAAATCACATAGTGAAGGACAATGAAAAGAAAAGTGTGAATTTTTTCTTCTTTTTAAAAGAAAAAAAAAACAATATAGAGCAGTAAATTACTGCGCTATTGGACTTAACCGAGCCGTTACGGTTAAGTCCTTTAACGCAGTAATTTATTGCGTTAAAGGTACTTTGGTACCACTTTTTTTTATTGGGATATTTTGGTTCACTTTATTTTTTTTTTTTTGGGTCACTTTGGTTCCGGACTCTTTGTTTTTGGCAGCTTCAACTTTTTACCCCTTTTTTTAACATCTTTTTAGTTTTACCTTTTCAACTCTTTTTAGTGGATATAAAGCTGCTCTTTTTTAATCCTTATTATAATATACTAGTGTAACTTAGCCCGTGCAATACTAACATTAAAATTAAATTTATAATTGTTTTCTATTTTTTTCTCGCCTTTTGTGATATTAAGTTATTGAGGGAGTAGTTTGACATTTTCTACGAATTCCTAAAAACTAAATCATAATATAAAAGTATTTGAAAGGTAAAAAAGATTTTCTTTTTATTTTCAAATAAATTCATGATGTAAGAGCTCTTCTCTTTTTTTATTTCATTGAATGTTTCTGAGAATATAGTGTCCAATAATTCAAATTGAACTTTATCATATGTTTAACAACCCGATATTTTTTCAAGTGTCTAGAATTACTCTCTTATTCATAATTTATTTAATTTTAGCGGCTCTTGTATCGAAGCGGATAATTATGAAATATATTTATATGATATGTATGCATATATATATTTAACGGAAAAGGGTCACATATACCCCTGTACGATTAGAAAAGGGTTAAAAATATCCCTCGTTATATTTTGAGTCCAAATATACCCTTCTGTTATACTTTAGATTTAAATATACCCCTCCTCCATTAAAATTATCTAAAGTGGACATAAAATCTAACGTGACGCTGACAACTCAGTGAGATGGACATCACATGGCATGCCAACTCGCCGTACCAACCCATTTACCCCTCTCTTCCCCCTTCTTCTTCCATCACTATCATCTCCTCCCCCTTCACAACCTTTATCACCATTAGCACCACCACACGACCATTACCACCTTTTCACTGCTAAACAGTTGTTATCTCTAAATCAAAACAGAACACCAGCTTTCTAGATTCAAGAGGGAATTCCTTCATCAACAGAAAAAAAAAAAAAAAAACATATCAAACCGGTTGCTAATGAGAAAAAAAAAATAGAAAGAATAATCTGATATCATCCACACAAAATAAATCATTAAACTTATTTATTTTTCAAGTTGAACTCTCGCTATCAATTTACGTGGAGTTACAGCAACAAAAGTCGTAGTAGCAGTAGCATAAATGTTTTTTTTTTTTTTGGAACTTGCAATGTCAATCAGTCCACTCTGTTGACAACAGAAGCTAGCAAAATTGTACGAGCAGCTGTAAAAAAAGGTGGAGATGGTGATGTGGCAGTGTTAATGGTGGCAAAGTTTGTGAAGGGGGAGAAAATGGTAGTGATGGAAGAAGAAGTGGGAAGAGAGGGGTGAATGGGTTGGGGTGGTGAAGTGGCATGTCATGATGTCCACCTCACCGAGTTGTTAGCGCCACGTTAGATTTTATGTCCACTTTGGACAATTTTAATGAAAGAGGGATATATTTAGACTCAAAGTATAACAGAAGAGTATATTTGGACTCAAAGTATAACGAAAAGGGTATATTTGGACTCAAAGTATAATGAGGGGTATATTTAACCCTTTTCTAATAGTACAGGGGTATATTTGACCCTTTTCCGTATATTTAATTGTATATAATTTATATGATATAATCTATGAAATGGTAAATTAGTTAAGTGAATAAGTGGGCCAGGCCGACTATTTAATTGCTGGACACGTTATATTTTCAAAGGATAGAGAAAAAATACAAGGAAAATTTATTTTAACTTACTTCTAACCTAAGGGTAGAAAAAAGGGACGGACAGAGAGCATTGGCAATTGCTGTGTTACTACTCCTAATACGGTGAGCTTTTTCAAAAGTGAGAAGACTCAGGTACATTAGATGTTGACTTTAGTATTTAAGGAATCATGTTGCGAGAGATTTGGTCTATTATGAAAGAATTGTGGGATTGGAGAGAGTTGATTTCAAATTGTGAAATTGCCAGTCTACTTCTGCAATTCACGTGCAACTGTATAGTTGCTCATTTTTGTTCCTTTGCTCATTTTGTTTCTTTTTTTTCTTTCGTCCTTTGTGTATGTGTACTCCATAAATAGGAGTATTTATTTTGGGATGCTGGGATTAGAACACATACGTATATATAAATATATTATATAATTGTTTATTAATGGTATGGAGATATAATTTTCATTTTTTAAAAAAATTATGAAATCAAGGTATAGAATGTTGAGATTTAGTTCTAAATCTAAAGTTATAGGATTAGTTTCCCCAAACTAATTCGGACCATTTGTTTATGGTATTTGAATAGATTGAGGCTATTGGAGATTGTTTGAAGGAAATTTGACACTTCAACAGAGGTTGTGTTCTGGTTATATGGCAAGTGAGGCTTAGACTCTTAATTTACTTGCTTTCATAAAAAGCATATGATTTGTGTTGTATGTATGCATTTAAACCATTTAGTTCGTGTGAGTGGATAATCATGATCTAAATTGGATAATTTTCATTAGTAAGATGTGGGGTTTAGGATATTTTTTCCCCATTACCAAGATAAGTCAAGTTATTGAGGAAGTTTGCTGCATTTGGAGGTAGTAAAGTGACTAATATCGAGCATGAATTATTTTTCCGTAGTTGACTAATATGCGCTATTCTTCGCCTAGCATGAGTTTAAGAAAGATAGTCCGAATGTTGATACTTTATGAGGAAGAAAAAGGAAATTGATTCGTAAGACGAGTTGTCATAGCTTCAGCCAAAGTGGGTGTCTTATGGTAAACCGTGCCTATGGGAAGAGGGCGGTTACAATTCTAGCCGAAGAAAGATCGGCGAACCTAAAAAGAGTGGTTGAGGTGACTGGAAGGTCAAGTTGAGCATTGATTGTTTGTTTGATCAGCTTGTACCTTAGCCTCATATGGAAGTGAATGCATTGTTGCATTCGGGAAATGTTATTCCTTTTATCGAAAGTTTATTAAAAATCAAGAATTGTGTGTTCAAGATATATGATAGCTCCTTGGACGCTGGAGTGGGTTTTTGGCTCTTGAGATAGTCCCACGATTTTCAAGTTCCAACAGTATCTTTGAGACGTATATGATGTCTTACTTATGAAGGTAATAGAATTCTAACTCGATATCTGAAGCAGTTTTTCTAGACCTATTGAGGTCAGTGCGAGTGTTTTTGGAAAATCTTTAAAGTGGGTGACTTGCGGTCAGTCTTTATGGGCTTAAGGAACCAAAAGTTCAAATCAGCATTGGTGCTATTGCTATAGCATGAAGCATATCATAATGATTTCTATAGATACCGAGAGTAATATATGTGTCTAGTACTAAGAGAACAAAATCCTACCAGAATGCCATAGTTGATTAGTACGAGTCGAGCTAAATATTACATCGAGAAGAATTCTAAAGAGATTGAGACAAGTCAAGTAGTGGATGTATATCAATTTTATATATTTAACAAGAACATGATAGTTGTCATGTAGCAGAATTGAATATCACAAAACTTATTACTTGCTTGACTTAGAATACGATTCAATTTTGATAAGGAGATGTGTTTGGGCTTTAGATGTTTAAGACTGTAATCAAAACAATCTCAGTATATGTCTTGCCTTCTGGTACAGAAAGTTAAAGGAGTAGCATAAACTTCTAAATAGATGAAGATGTATGGGGAGAACTACAATACCCGATTTTGGGAATTGACCATGACAATTTGGTATATAGAATTATGACATACCTAATTGTATTAAGAAGTCAAGCAGGTTCTATATTGATCCCTAGAGTTTACAACAGGTTCTTAAAAAAAAAGCCATCTCAGATATAACAACAAAGATATGGGCCGATACACGATGTTCTTACACTATCCGTACAATATTTTCAACAAAAGTACAATTTATGAGATTTATGTTCAGCGTCGATGACTTAGTATGCTATTTGACAGCATTTTGTTATTATCCAAGTAAGGCATGTTACCGATGTAGCGCTCAAGGCGGGACACGCAGGGATCAATGCACCAAAGATGCGGTAAGACATGTGGATCATATATCCCATGTCCCGTAAGTAGTTCTTTTTCAATAGTAGATTATATTTAGGAGTGTTGTTAGGTAAGTCGAATAGTCTATGGATCACGATAGGTGGGTAGCCATGAGATAACGCTCTGAAAATGGGGTAAGACAAATTCCATGTCCCGTAAACATCTTATGAGTGGTGACATGAGTAACTGTTTCAGAATTAGCAGTTTTTCAGTAAAAACGGAGGTTTGCTTGCAGCCTGCAATAGTCGAGACAACAACGAGGTAATTATTTCATGTGAAGTGCAGGATGATACGCCTTTTGTCATTGATAATATGACGGCTATCAAGGCTAATCGAGAATTTGACGTAATATCTTAAGAGCCTAGGAGAGGTAGTTCATGAGGTCCTATTTGGTCTCTAGCAGTTGAGGTGTTAAGTATCATAGTGGAATGATTTCTTTTGGTTCAACCTCTGTGGATCTTCAATTTTGACTTTATGGTATGGTTACCGGGTAACTTAGAGAAAATTGAGTCACTTGAGTGACTTTTGATTGGCTCATTGACTCTGTGTACTTTATATCACATCAGATTTCTTGTGCAGTATGGTAGTTGCATAAATCCAATGCCAAAAAAGTTGTTTAATCTCACTAGTTACCTTTGAGAAACAGATCAGAGTGGTAGCTTACAAACTGGCTTTACCACCAGCTTTATCAGGAGTTCATTCGATTTTTTTTCCCACGTTTTCATGCTCCGAAAATACTCCCTCGACCCAAGCCATATTGTTTAGGTTATTGACCACGAAACGATTCAGCTCAATCAGAAATTGGCCTATGAGGTGGCCTTGATAAGCTATTTTGGATAAACAGGTTCGCCAGTTGAGCTCCAAGAGTATTCCTTCTATAAAAGTTTTGTGGAGGAACCATCCGAGCGAGGAGGCTACTTGGGAGGCGGAGCAGGACATTCAATACGGATACCCGAGCTTTTCTCATGAAGTCATGTCAAAGATAAGAAGCTTCAATGTACCTGCGCATTGGTTACATGATGGCACAGGGTCGCTCGGTACCCCATTTGCATGTGATTGATGGTACGGAGTCGTCCAGAACTCCCTAGTATGTGTTGGTTTATGATTCTTGGGGTGATGTTAGCAGTTTTGAGAAGAGTATATGAATGGCATTAGTCCTACTTATAGGATAAACTCTACCCAAATTTTGGTAATCCTAAGAGACTTGTTAACAGGGTTAAGGTTTATCAATGCGTCCTTCTTTGACCACGGATAGAGCTTTCTTACGTTCGAGAACGAATGTTATTTTAAGGGAGGTAGAATGTAACAACCCGATATTTTTTTCAAGTGTCTGGAATTATTCTCTTATTTGTAGTTTATTTAATTTTAGCGGCTCTTGTATCGAAGCGGATAATTATGAAATATATTCATATAATATGTATGCATATATATTTAATTGTATAAAATTGTATATAATTTATAGGATATAATATATGAAATGGTAAATTAGTTAAGTGAATAAGTGGGCCAGACCGACTACTTTAATTGGTGGCCACGTTATATTTCCAAAGGATAGAGGGATACAAGAATTTTTTTATTAACTTACTTCTAACCTAAGGGTAGAAAAAGGGACGGACAGAGAGCATTGATAATTGCTGTGTAACTATTAATTGCTGTGTAACAACTAATACGGTGAACTTTTTCAAAAGTGAGAAGATTTAGGTACATTATATGTTTGACTTTAGTAGTTGAGTAATCATGTTGCAAGAGATTTGGTCTATTATGAAGAATGTGGGATTGGCAGAGAGTTGGTTTCAAATTGTGAAATTGCCATTCCATTTCTGCAATTCACGTGCAACTGTATAGTTACTCAGTTTTGTTCCTTTGCTCATTTGGTTTCTTTTCTTTCTTTCGTCCTTTGTTTTTGTGTACTCCATAAATATGTATTTATTGTGGGATGTTGGGATTAGAACACATACATATATATAAATATATTATATAATTGTTTATTAATGGTATTGAGATACAATTTTCACTGTTTAAAAGAATTATGGAATCAAGGTATAGAATGTTGAGATTTAGTTCTAAACCTAAAGTTATAGGATTAGTTTCCCTACACTAATTTGGACCATTTATTTTTGGTATTTGAATAGATTGAGGCTATTGGAGATTGTTTGAAGGAAATTTGACACTTCAAGAGAGTTTGCGTTTCGGTTATACGGCAAGTGAGGCTTAAACTCTTAGTTTACTTGCTTTTCATAAAAAACATATGGTTTGTGTTGTATGCATGCATTTAAGCCATTTAGTTCGTGTGAGCGGGCAAACATGATCTAAATTGGATAATTTTCAAGTGTCCAAAGTAATGACTGTATGAGTCCTTTAGCGTAATTTCGCTTAAATAGATTACTTGTTATATATGTAAAGTTTTGAATTGGTATTGATTGGATATTTGTTCCACTTTATCATATCTTCAGAGGGGTATACTCCGACAGGCCCCATTAGGTTCCGTTGGAGGTAGATGCCAGAATTATAAGTGACCCGGGTAAGATTGTGCATAAATAATCCCCACTCCGGAAGACGGGGTAAGACATGGACAAATACGTACCGTGTCCCATAAGCATAGATTCAGATTCAGTGTAGTTCATGTATTGCTTGTTTATGCTTCATGATTTCAGCTTCAAGTTCAGTATTTGTATATATTTAATATACTTATACTGTTTAATTGCTATTATGCATTATCAAGGACTTTTTAGACTTGCCCAGGGGTAAGCTGAGAGTGTGTCCGTTATCTTGCTATGTCTTTTAGACTCATGCTTATTGATATTTGTCTGTGTGCAGGTGTGGTTAACGGCGACCAGGTAGCCGATACCTAATTATTCCATCTTTCTTCAGTCCAGTTTAGTCGAGTTGAGACACCATTAGATCATGACGACCTCTTCTTCTTTAGTTGACTTAGTAGTATTCCGAGCTGTGTCTCGTATTTTTGTATTCAGACTAGTAGTTCCATCACTTAGACATTTTATAAGGTTTATGGGCAGACTCAATATTCGTATTTTGTTTCCGCACTTATCTTTATATTATGAGACTTTGAGTATAATTCTTTCTTATCTTTTAATTATCCATATGCTTAGCTTAAGGGTTCGCCTAATGGGTAGAAGCTCGTCAGGTGTCCTATTGCGACCTAAATGTCAGATTTGGGTCGTGACAAACTTGGTATCATAGCACTAGGTTTTAATTTCCTTAGAGCCTTGCGGATCAGTATGGAGACGTCTGTACTTATCTTCGAGGGGCTGCATGGACATTTCAGGCGGGAACACATTTAACTATTCAAGCGCTAACGACTAAGAATGTTTCTAAAGGAGTTACAAAGAAGTTCGGAAAGGTCAAAGGTAAGCCTGAAAGATGGTCTAAAATATTGAAGACGACTTGAGTTAAGTATGAGCTTACAAGGCTGTGAGAAGTATGCATGAGTTACTATACAGATCTGAAGACTCAAAAGATTTGAGTTGGGTTCTAAGGATTAGGTTTCCTGAAATGGGAATAGTGGTTCAGCCAGTTGAGCGATAATTGTACCTGCACAGTCAGTGGCACATTCAGCAAGACTTTGAGCAAAGCGAGAACTACGGTTCATGCAGGTTACACTTGAGAGAATATGGTCATAATTAAGTGAATTTCCTTAAGTGTAAACAATAATAGAAAATGAAACTTTAGCACAGTTACAAATTAAGACCACGGTCTTATGTCACTGTCATGAAAGTCGACTACTACTTCTCAATGCGAAAAATCAGTTCTGTTCAACGTATTCAATTAGCTATGTAAAGCTATCAAGTATGTTATATATGGCGAATCGACATTGAATTTTCAATCTTTATAACTTCCACAATGGGAGAATCAGATTGTCCTACTACTACATATTATTGTTTGGGTTCTAGAGAGTTTCGGACTATTCAACACCAGGGATTCTAAAACTTCAAGGCTTTGCACTTCGAAAGGGTGTCTTAGAGAGGAGTTTCATCTTGTTAAGTTTATGTATTGAATACACCAAAGTTAGGCAAATAGACCGTCTTATTATTTTTTGCAAAACATTCCAAGAACAAAGAACAAATACGACGATCGATTTTAAGCTCAAATAAGTAGACAACACAAAAATATTCATTGATTTTATTAGCTATCCTAAAGGTACTGCTACTTTCAATAGCAAGCTCATCATATAAAAACTCAACAAATTTTCGTAGTAATGTTAAATTTTAAAATCTCTAGCGGAAGGCGCAAGAAATATTGTTAGTGGTATCTATAGTTTTAGAGCTTAAGATAGGAGGATAAGATCTATAAATAGACTTACAAATATCTATATATGTTAGCGATACCCATCTCAGAAGACGGAATTATTAAGTAATGAATATGCACAATGTCTAATTGTCTTAGTATATTTATTATGGCAGAGCGTAATATGTTTCTTGATTTCATTTTCTTGTTAAAGGAAAAAAAGTATTCTTTTCGTGTCATTTTATGTGAAGGTATTACTATTTGGGTAGTCAGACCATTTTTCTTTTTACTATATTTTTCTTACTTTTTTAATATTTTGATTTACTGGCTATGTGGACTTATAATACTTTTGAATGATTAAAATTATATTTATATAGTTGAAAACTACGCAAAAATATATGAATTGTTAGTTATTTTATTTTTTGAATAGTTTCACTCCCACGTGGATCATTATATTTTTTAAGATTATTTTTTGTTGACGAAAGCTTATAAATAAAATAATACAAGCAACGCATGTTTATTTACCACATAGAATTACAAAATATCAGTACATGCAATACAAAATAGTAGGTGGGGGGAGGGGCGGAATTTAATTAGAGTCTTGCAAAATATCTCAAAAGTGTTTTTTCTTAGTTACCAAATTATGTGATGGCAATTAGAGTAATATTAAATTAAATTAAGGGCAACATAAAAGAGAAATAAGACAAAATCTTAAAGTTAGAACAACAAATCAACAACACATGTCATTTTTAAAAGTAACTCTAAGAAATTACAAAAATGACATTGTGAGGACTACAAAAACTCCACATTCTTACTTATATATAGTAGTAATATAATAACGTAATAAATTTTAATGTTATTCCTCCGATCTTAATCAGAAAACAATCTCTATACGTGCATTTGAATTAATCGGGTCAAGAAATTTCATATAAATTAAAAGGAGAAATTTGCAGAAACAAGTTATTTTCGTGCCATTATTTTTAATGTTTTAAGTCCGTTTTAATGAGTTGTGTAAAAGTAGCTTTCAGGTCTGAACTTGGCATCAAAATGTTGGCAGATCACCAGAAATTTGCATCAGAAGTTCGGTTAGATGTAAATCATGGTAATTACCATAAGTTTAGTATATTTATATTTGTATTATATATATATATTTTATACATATATATATTTTACTAAGGGCCAATCTAACTTTTTTGTAGTATTTAGTTAGAGTCCTTGGTTACATTACAACTAAAGGTTTCCTTTTTCAAATTTACCCCTATATTTGTCTTTTATTATTTCCTCTACTATGGGGTGTTTTAGAAATATTAAGACACTTTCAAGCCTTTTTTTTTTTATTATAGAAAATCCGTTTGACTAACTTGTTTGAAGTTAATGTGACATGTAATATAACTTCTTCATATGCCTTATTTTTACTCCTACTTTATTTTTTTTATTACTTAAGGTGCCACACCAATTTTGGGAAATTTAGAAAATTTTAAGGTTCTCTTAAAACGCTTAAGAAATTGTGAATTGTGATGATGTCAATTAAAAAAAACACGCCACTATGCATAATTCGAATGAGAGAATACACCATATTTGCAGTTACCTTAACTAAAACATGTATTGCGCACAAAAATTGAAATTTCTCTAATTAACAGTTCTTTAATTATTCAGTGTCCAACTTTGTAAATTTAATAAAATTGGTCTTTATTTGGATTAGATATTGTTACCTAAAATATTTATTTTTATCTAATCATTTGTTAAAATTATTGAAATTTGAATCTTTTCATTGGTATGTCTTGTTTGTTTGTATGTTGATTACCCATATCGTTCATGCTTAAGAAATTAACTTTCCTTTTTGGATATTATTTGGTGTAGGTGACCACGTGCTTCATGTGGTATTTATTAGGATTATGACTAAGAAAAATGACCGCTTATTTCATACAGCCCAGCCCGGACCATCGATTTTATTGTCAACAGAGAGAGCTGCTCGATAAAAAAAGTCAGCTTTAGGAAAAACTTATTCCTTTTTTGGGCGCTACCGACGAGGCGACTGTTCTCGAAGATAAAATCACGATGATGATGAAAAAAAACGTGAGGAGAATTCGAAACTCGAAATGTTAGAAAGTGCAAAATCAATAGGTGCAGGAGCTGTTATAATTGCTTCAGCGAGAGCTACTCGACTCTCGGTTCTTGAACATGTTGGGGGATTAGGCGGCAGTTGAAAGAGCTGCTTGAAAGCTTGACGACGAAGCGAAAAAAGCCTAAGGAGGTCTATATGTATGAACCTCCTAGTTTTTTTGATACCGCTCATCCAGGATATGTCTGCCGACTTCACAAAGCTCTTTATGGACTGATGCAAGCTCCCAGAGCTTTTTTCACTTGTTTCAGCACTATATTGTGCTCTAAAGGGATTCCGTGGCATTGCCTGTGATACCTCTTTATTCAATCATCACATATCTGGGGATAGTATCTAGCTTCTTTTATGTGTCAGGTGCATGATCCACGCAAAAGGCTATTAAAGGGGCAGCGAATGCTAGAAAAGCTAAAGCCAACTAGAAAGGATTTTTTTTTTCAAAATCGTACTTGTGTTTTTAGCAAAAAAAATCATATGATTTTTTATTTTTTAAATTTGATACTTAATTGTATTTCTATGCATAATGAACAATGTAGGTTGTAGTTTATACCGCATTCATCTAAAAAAAATACAAGACTTATTACGCGGTCAATCAGTTCAATTTTTTGTGTAAATTCATAAATATATTTTTTAATATATATTTACACGTGAAAATTACATAAAAAGAAATTATAATATGAATTTGATGAAGTAGCTTAAATGTTGAGAACATCTTTGAAAAATATATAGTTAATGAAACAATTTTTAGTTTTCCAGCAGTAGTAATGTCAAACATCTTGTGACAAAAGGGAGCAAATTTTCTATGTTTTTGAGTATCATTTTTTTTATGCGGGTAAAAAATCTGTTAGGCGGTGTTTGTTAGGCGGGAAAACACGATTAAACGAATCATGAGCCATTGAATCTCATTTGTGTTTGAGAAAATAATTAAAATGTATATTTTATAAAATAATGTACCATTTAAACTAACAAAAGAAAAAAAAAATGTCATTTTCTCATCACGTAAATTTTTAGAAAGTAAAAGGAAAGTCTAATTATATTAAGAAAAATAATTAATTTTTTTCATCTTTTCAATATATGTTGTATATAATTGAATTAACATCTACAAACATTTGCAAAGTATGAAATTTTATTTTTATTAATTTGAAAGTTATCTTTGTTTATATGTAACCTCATTAAAACCTCAACAAAAGAATAAATATAGCATATCTATTTGATGTCTCTAGAATCAAACTATTTTGCTCTGTTTTGGAAGAAAATGTTATATTTTCATACTGGATGTTGTTAAAAAATTAAGAGACTTTATGTCATGTATTTGTTTGAACGTAAAAAAAAAAAAAAAAAAAAAAAAAGGGTCTAAAGTAAGGGGAAAAAGAAATTTTGTTCAATTTTCAAATATTTTTATGCGGGTTTTCCGAAAACAGCCTCCCTATCTTCTGAGATAGGAGTAAAGTCTGCGTACAGTTTACCCTCTCCAGACCCACATTGTAGCATTTCACTGGGTATGTTTTGTTGTTGTTTCAAATATTTTTATGCAGTTTAACTATATGAGAAGCCTTTAATTTTTAAGAGTTTGCAGAAAATATCGAACTAATCTTTAAATAAGTTAAAGTGACAAAGAGCGGGAATTTTTTTAATTTTTTTTACAGATTTAACTTTTAATCTTGGTTTTGGGCCCTTGCTAGAGTTTGCAGAAAATATCGAACTAATCTTTCAGTAACTTAATGTCACAAAGAAGAGGACAAAAAATAAAACATAATTATAAATTTAACTTTCAATCTTAATTTTGGGCCCAGACTTAGCACGGGCCAAAAGCCACTAGTAGTTGTATGAGTGGGAAACTTCCATTGCCTCTTTTTTTAGATTTTAAGTGTAATGTATATTATTATAATAAGTATAGTTGATTAGAGAAACTGTCTATATCACTAAAGGAGTGCGAAAATTTAAAAAAAAAAAAACATTACAACAACAACATACCCAGTGTAATCTCATAAGTGGGATCTGGGGAGGATAGAATATACACAAACCTTACCTCTACCTTTGTGGGGACAGAGAGGTAGTTTCTGATAGACTCTCGGTTCAAAAGACACACGATCGATGCAGTATTGCAAGTAAAAAAAAAAAAAAATAAGTGGAAAATTTTCAAAAAACTTAACCTTCTTTCTTTCATATTTTATGTAACAAACTAAATTAATTTTTCATCTATTGATACGCGAATTCCCCCTTAAATATATTCTTTGTCTTTATTTTATTTTTCATCAAAAATATGCGTTTGATCCTTTTATAGGACTTTGACATTGTTAAATTATGTGTCTACTTAAATAATGATGAAAAAAATTAAATAATGAAATACAAACTAAATATGTCTAGCTCCTTTCTTCTAAACTTTCCTTATTTTCTTCTAAACTTTCATTGTACATGTATTTAGTTTACATTTAATATTTATTTTTGTTAACTTTTTAATTGTTTAATATTACTAGATGGAGTTGAAGGAAGAATGTTCGGATCAGATTAATTTTCCTCTCATGAACTTACCACTCAAACCATCTCTTTCAATCCTTTTAGGACATCATTTTTGACTGAAGTAAGCAATTATTTCAATATTAGAAATAATTAATGGGAGCCTGGAGTTATTGTGGAAATTTATTTTTTCAAACTGATCATTCAACTCCCAAGTGTGAAACGTTTTTTCACCATACTTTGACATGCACTCTTCTTTTATCCAGACATCCTAACAAATCCATGACTTAAATATACAATGGGAATTTCTCAATGTCGATTTTGGTTTTTTCTGCACGATATTTTGACCTGACTATTTCTATGATTCGGAGGGTCTTGCACATCCTTGATTTCTCAAATACTCTAATCATGAATTTTAGTGTTAAGTCTGAGAATTCCGATACATGCATCTCTACTTGTTCATATATATATATATATATATATATATATATTTAATATCTTAGTTGATAATATAATTTTTTTAAAAAAAAAACATCAACCCTTAACTATTTGACCTGTAAAACATGTCTTGTGATTTCAAATATTACATAAATTATAGGATTTTTTTTTCACTAGTGTTGTATAGAAGAGTGGTGAGTAGAGCGATCAATGGTGGTATTATAGTTTCACAAAAAATATTAATGCATTTCCCTAGAATCATCCTTGGGTCCCATTTTCCATTCAATCTTGTGCTTTTCTACCTTTACTATTTTGCCCCACTTATGTCATTTCAAATGGAATATAATAATTACCCTCTAAGTGCACTTTTATTTTTCACTGTGCCTTTCCTTTATGGTCACATCATTACACTTATTCATTTCATCTGTACTTCTATAGTTTATAATGACATCAATATACACTATTTATATTTAGTGGGGTGTTTTATATAAGGAAAAGGATTAAAAATACTCTTTTACTTTCGTAAATTGGTTACTTTTATCTTCTATTATAAGTTGAGGTCAAATATATCTCTACGGTTAGTAAAGTTTTAAAAATATCTCTCATTTATAAGATATTCTTATATAAATAAGTTTAGTCATTAAAATTGAGTGACATGAACATCGCATGATATTTAACTTATGTAAGTAGAAGGGTATCTTTGATCCTTTTTCTCTTTTTCTGATTATGATCCGACAAGTGATTTAGTAAGTATTGAATTCCTACCCAACTTTCTTCTAGGTACAATAATTGTTTTTGTCTTTTTGGCCTTTGTCTTTTACAAATTTGGACAAGTTTTAAATAATGCGTGAAAATATTTCTTTGCTTTCGAAATTTCACCTTATCATTGTAAGTCTTCATTATTTCCTTTTTTTTTTTTTTAATTACAAAGGTGTAGGGGAAGCTGAATATGGGAGGGGATTATAATATGGGAATGCGAACCCTCACTAACAAGGTGAAAGTTCAATTTATCAACTAACTAAGCTACTAAATCCCTATTCATTATTTCCTTTTAGTAAATGATTAGTGGGGAGCCCGGGCCCAACATTAAGAAAATTATACTATTATTTATGCATTTTGTAATTTAAATACATAATTCAGTAAAAAATTATTGAATTCACGTTAACCTCTATCTGACCTTGATCAAGGATAAATTTCTAAGATAAAATGGTAACTAACTTCTTACTCCAAATTGAATTTCATTGATTGCGTAGATTAAGTATATTTTTGTAAAGAAGAATTATTTTTTGCGACATAATCATATACAATAATTTCTTTGTTCGAAATTCGCATTTCTTTTTGTCTCTTCTTAATATGCAATGCATAATTTATCACAACTTCATATTTTTTCAGTGCAATGACTATTTATTTCAACGGTTTATCTCCAACTTTCTATTGTTTTAGCGAAATTAGAGGCATGAATATAAATCATTTTTTCTAATAATCAAAGGTAACCATTTTCCTTTTCTAATTTTCTTTTGAACTTATTTTTCATATCAAATCAGACTAAAAACAATATGTTATAGTAGCTCAAGCTTTCATTATTGTCTACCTCTTGTGTTTTAAATATTAAATTCTCTATTCTACAAATTGCAAATGTTCTTGCAAACTTTTTCTAAATGTAAACTTATTTTTTCCATAAAAAATGTATGTCATCGGATAGACATATATTTTTTTTTAATTTCTTATGTTCAATTTGGGGAAAATTGCATTATTTTTCCTTTCTTGACGGACTTATCAATTTAGATGATCTTTAAAAAATGGCTTACATTGCTATAGATTAGACATCGTATATAACGGTACTTAAATATGTTAATTTTATAACTAAGAATATAAATCCATGAGTAGTCTTTTTCTTCATTATGAGTTTATTAAAAAGATCAAAGTCTGATTTACAAGGAAGCACAAAAAAAGTTAATCTGAATACTAATGTTACACCTCGCAGCTTGGTATGTTGAGTTATGATTAAGTAAAACCACTTTGGAATATAAGGAGCAAGCATTATTAAGTATATTTAATGAGTGAAGGATGTATATAAGGTATACCGGAAGGTTTTATAAGGAAATGAGTGGAAGAAATGGAGTAGTACGACTTTGGAGAAGGGATAGGTGAAGTTTTGTGTGAAAATTTTGGTCCAATTTAGGGGACGAATATCTCTTAGCATATGAAGTGTTTTGAAGTGAAACAAAAGCCTAAAATGAAGTTCGTCGAGTCTAGTTTTCAATGCAACAAACCGCTCGTCGATAGGACATCAGAGTAGAGAATTATGGACGTTACAAATTCAGCTGACTTGCTATAGTAATTGCTACAGTAATTGCTATAGTGACCTGACCCGAATTTGACCCTTATATAAAGGGTAAAACCCCCTTTTTTTCACCAGATTCTGCCCGGAATTTTCCAGAAATCAGTAGAGAGAGAGTGAGTATAAAAAAAGTGAGCAATTTTCAAGTAACGGAATATTAGTTTAGGTCCGGATAGCGCGTGGTTGCAATTGTAGTCTTCTTTTGCGGTGGATTTTAACGTGGATTCAAAGCGGATATCGGAGATATCGCTACTTCAACTAGAGTAAGGTATGGATCTCTTTCTATTTACGCTAATACCGGTTCATGCACGAAGATAGAGTGGTTAACTAATTGTATACTAAGTGGGCTAGTTACGAAAGTTGAAAAACAGCGTGTGGGCTATTTTATGGTATATATTAGTGTTGGAAATGATATTATTGATGTTGGTAGGGTTGTTGTTGTTGTTGGTTGCTGAATTGAGATTTCGGGCTAGGCATATAAACAGGGGAGATGCTGCCCGATTTCCGGCAGGATATAAAATAGTTTAATTTGAAAACTTAGGACAAGTGTACGGTGATGAGTCTAACGTTAGTGTAAATGCTCTCGAATGTAGATTTACGATCTCGGACGGATAAGCGTAACTAGTAGGAAGTTGAACAGCTATGTTAAGGCTCGTCCCTTTCTTTCAAAGGCATGATTCCTATGGTATGATTCCATGAGTGTTTCCATAACCTCATTGATTTCAAAAGCTAGAAGTTTATGACTCTTAAAGCTTCTTATGATATTAAAAAAATGAGAATGTTTTTATGAGGATTACGTTTGTCACGCCCCGAACCTGGGCCTGAACGTAACACGGCACCGGGTGCCTGACTGCATGTGACCGAGCGAACCAACTGGCTGGCTGAATCAACATGTAATACCAAAACATAACTAATTTATAAAATAAAACTAGCACATGCTGATTAACTAAACGTCTGACTGAAATATCATAATGCAGAAATACTTGGACAATCTGAACATATCTGACAGTAGCCAACATGGCTAAACCAAAACAATTGAACGACTGAGTATAACTGTCTACAAGGCTAACATAACAAATATCTGGCTGTCTGAACTGTGTCTATGAAGCCTCTAATGAATACAAAAAGGTAATTGTCTAGAAAGCTGTGAGAACTGCATGACTGATATCGCCCCGAAGGAAACTGGGGCTCACCACAGTAGCTGATACGAACACTCCTAAGTAGCTGGATCGTCAACCTGTATGTTGTTACCTGCATCGCGAGATGCAGGCCCCCAAGCAATAAAAAGGGACATCAGTACATTTGAATTGTACAGGTATGTAAAGCAACTGAAGCAATAAAATACTGGAACTGAAACTGAAACTGAACTCAACAGGAAAGCAAGAAGCTGAAGTACTCCTTGTTCTGGATGAAGGATCACCTGTAAAATTGTAGATATAACTGTGGCCTAAGGCCCAAATAATGCGCACAAAAACTGTGGCCTCAGGCCCAAGCAATACGTATGCATAAACTGTGGCCTAGGGCCCAAAAATACAGATACAGGTGTTCAACATTAACAATTTACAAGACTGAGACTGGCTATAGATGATAGCATGATAATTGTTTCTAATTATGGGACTCATGCAAATAACTGGTTATACACTGACTGAGACTCATGTGATAACAATGCATAAGTCTATAAAGATTACGTGTTGAGTTCATGATGTTCAAAGTGACAACCATGAACGAATTCTGTAACTGCAACCCTAGAAGATAACAGTTTTATATCATATCATGAAACTAGGGCTAAACTATATTCTGAGTCAAATTGCTGACAGTATGAAGGATGAGGCGTAGGGAGAATTATGAATATTCCCTAACGTAGATAGTTAGCCTCACATACCTTAATTCCATCCTTTGAGCGTAATACAATGTTCGTCAACCCTTTCAACTTTGATCTATATCAATACAAGTCAAAGGGATTTTATATTAGCAATAATATTCATGCTTTGGTTATCTAAGCATTTTATCAAACACTTAGTGGGCATAAAGCTCCACAATCTCCATTAATGGTGTTTCTTCACCCAATTCCCATTCTATTACTTCTAGGTGATTCTACAATCTCAATTAGATGTAATTAACATCATTCTCCATCACCCATATCATTATAACAATCTCAAGTCAACAATTCAAAACCCTACTATAGTTCGTGTAATTCTCTTTACTAAACTCATTTACTATTCTCCCAACAACTCATCAATTCACTATTATGAATGATTAGAGTGTAGAAACATTTGACGTTTAATCCTCTTGATTCTAGGGTTTCCATGCCCAACAATAATGTTCCACTCACAACTCTATTGATTAGAAGGGTTTACTCAAGTTAGAAAGAGATTAGGGACTTGAATTCAACCTAGAATCATCATAAAACTTACCTTGAAGGGTTCTTGAGGCTTGGGACTTGTTCTCCCTGACTTTAGGGTAATTTTTCGTGACTAGGGGTGTTACGAAAATAAACCCCAAGGTTAAATATAACTTAAAACACGAAATCCCGACTTTTAACTCGAAACCCGACCTGTTACGCAATGGGTCCGTCACACACGTGCATCACGCGACATTCTGCAGGTCGATACTTAGAGTTGTGTGATTGGCCCGCGATGCGGGGCCATCGCACGCGCCCTGAAAAGCGGCGTGTGTCGGTTCTATGTAGTGTTCGGTAAAATGGTCATAACTTCTTGTACAGAGCTCTGTTTGGGCTCCACAATATACCGTTGGAAAGCTATTTCAATGAGCTACAACTTTAATGTTTTAAATTTTCTCAAATTCCCAACGGACTTTCACGAAATTTGACCGTAAGGCAAACGTATCGAAAACTTAGCCGATTCTATAGAATTTTAAGTGCCTTACTATTAGCCATATTGAGACGATCATACCTCCTTGATACGATCTCTTATTGGCCTGGTCCATATATCATTAGAAAGGTATTTCTACATACTACAACTTTCATTAAGGGTACTTTCCCAAATTCCCAACTAATCAAGGATTTATGGCTGCCCGAAATAGGCCTATCAACCATTTTCTCAAAACGTTCAAACCTTCAGTTTTTCCACTAAAGATCTATTGACATGAGTCTAACCTTAGTTCTAAGATACGGGGTGTAACCACGTTGAAGATGATTTTATGCTTAAAGGTCTCAAATATGATTTCAACGATGATGTGAAAATGTTAAGCTATTTCATGATTTTCTCAATTTATTTCACTGTTGTTGATCTCACCTTATAAATTGTTCCTCAAAGGTGGGATAGAACGATAGTTTTCATTTGAACTTCTATGCATGCCATGAGTATAATATATGTATATGGCTATTTTGTAACATTACAGAGAGCTCTATTATTTCATTTTGATTATGCACTGCACTCATTTTCATTCTTCATGTATATATAAGGCACAGTTGACGGGGGGTGACACTGTGACCTTTGTTGTGTATTACACAGACCCAGTTGACAGGGGGTGATGCTGTGGCGCTTGTTTTGATGTGTATGTATATATGGAGCAGTTGACAGGTGGTGACGCTGTGGCCTTGTTGTGATGTATATATGGGACAGTTGACAAGGGGTGCGTTGTGGCCTTTATTGTGATGTGTATATATATGGCACAGTTGACAGGGGGTGCGCTGTGGCCTTTGTTGTGATATATATATATATATATATATATATATATATGGCACAGTTGACAGGGGGTGATGCTGTGGCCTTTATTGTGATGTGTATATATATGGCACAGTTGATGGGGGGTGACGTTGTGGCCTCTGTTGTGATATTTCTATGGATATATGTGTTTCTTTGATATAGCTGTACTGATGCATTTATTTTGCCTAGTCATTGACATGCCCCAAATGTTTTTTAGGATTTTTATGTATACGTTGATTTCATGCCTTACATACTCAGTACACTATTCGTACTGACCCCCCTTTCTTCGGGGGCTGCGTTTCATGCCCGCAGGTACAGACGCTCAGCTTGATTATCCTCCGGATTAGGATTTCTGCCTAGCTGCTTGGCGAGTTCCATTATCCCGGAGCTTGAGCTATTTTGGTACAAATCTTTTTACATAGACTTTGTCATACTCTTAGAGGTCTGTAGACATGTGTGGGCTGTATATACGGTTTAGTCAGCTATACAGATGTAATTCGTTTTTGGATATTCCCATGTATAGTGGCAGCCTTGTCGGCTTGCATATTTTGTAAAGTTTGGTTACTGTGACTCCTCAGGAGACAGGTTTACTCTGATATATGGTATTATGAGTCTACAACATGCTTTTTACAGATTTCCATGTTGTCCTTAGTATCAGTCTGGTTATCTCTAACAGGTTCGTATACGAGTGTCCAACTCGGGCACTAGACATGGCCCACCGATTTGGGTCGTGACAACTGTGCCCTATAATGTTTTCACCAAATTAGTCACATGTCACCATCACATAACATTAGCACATTCAAAAACTTGTCTTTATTTTGGGATGGTCTTTAATTTTTACCCTTCGCCTAATATCATAAGGTTTGGGGTTTGAATCCCGGCTCAGTAAAAAAAATCGCAAGACAGAGTTATGTAGCAAAGTTAGGCCTCAGACAGAGTTTTGCCTGAGGTAGAGTTTTGCAGCAAAACTTTGTCTTGCAAATCCAAACATCTGCCTTGCGAATTTTTTTCTTACTGAGCTGAAGTTCGAACCTAGAACCTTGAGGTATTAGGTGAAAAACAAAAATTAAAGGACACCAATTTGAGGGGCAAAATTAAAGACAAGTGCTTTTGAAGGGCAATTTGCACAACAAAATGAAATCTTTTTGGGCATAAAAAATTATTCAAACTTCGCATGATTTACGAAAGTTGCACTTGAGCAGGGGCGTATGTAGCACATTGGGTGGGGGTTCAATTGAACCCCAAACTTTCGACACGGAGTATAAATTTATGTGTAAAAATCTATTAAAATTGCAATAATAGTAGACACGAACCCCATAACTTTTAAATAAATACGCTAAGAATGTTAAAAGATTGAATTCTTAAAGTTTAAATCTTGGATCCGCCTCCGCATTTGAGGTAATAAGGTGGCACAAGTAGGGACAAAAAAGGCCAATGGATCAACCGCTCAGAAAAGCTAGCAGGGAATGTTGGATCTCAATTTTTCCACGTGTCACCAAGAATGGAATAAAGTGAAGTCATATGATTTTCCGGTAATTTCACATTGACCGGAAGCTGCTGGATTCCCGCCCACAAGAACAAAATTATATTATTCTATTATACACCATTTGAAACTTTCAACTGTATTCTTTTTTGCCTATTTAAGAAAAATTTAAAGAAAAAGTGAAAGATGTTAAAAACGGTTCATTTACTATGATCAATATTTGCTGACCCTAAGTACAACTAGATATTTGAAACATGTACGCTACTTTCACTTGCATTCAATGGAGAAACATTCTTGTAATGGGACCCAAGCGTTGGAAAAAAATCCTAAACAAATGTAGAGATGTCCCAATTGTGATGGGACCCACAGAAAAGCTACACTACCCTACTTTTCAGCTCATTGAGGCCTCATACTCCTCTTAACCCACGTTATACTACCGGAAAGTTGACATTGACGGAAAGCTCCTCGATTCCCTTCTATTAGTAGTAAGTATAATACTACTAGTTAAGGGTAGCCTGTGTAGGTACGGCTCGTATAATCAGACGTAAAATTGGTATTTCATTGAACAAAAACGAATTTTAATTTTAATATTTTTCGTCTGATTTTTTAAGCTCCTGAATCATGAATAACGCTTAGTTAGAAAGTATAAGATGTTATATTTTAATAGTCAAAACTTCTAAGAATAACACCTTTTTAGTGAAGATGCTAAAAACGGTTCATGTGCTATACTCAATGTTTGCTGACCTAAGCATAATTAGATGTTTGAAACTGTACGCTACTTTCACTTTCATTTCATGTAGAAACACTCTTGTAATGGGACCACGCGTTCAGAAAAAAACCCTAAACAAATGTAGAGATGTCCCAATTGTGATGGGGCCCATATAAAAGCTACACTACCCTACTTTTCGCCTCATTGAGGCATCATAGTCCTCTTAACCCACGTTATACTACCAGGAAGTTGACATTGACGGGAAGCTCCTCGATTCCCTTCTATTAGTAGTAAGTAATATTACTAGTTAAGAGTAGCCTGGGTAGGTATGATTCGTATAATTTTATACGACTCATATAATCAGGCGTAAAATTGATACTTCACTGAATAGAAATGAATTTTAATTTTAATACTTTCCGTCTGATTTTTTAAGCTCTTGAATTATGAATAACGCTTAGTTAGAAGATATGAGGTGTTACGTTTTAATAGTCAAAACTTCTAAGAATAGCACCTTTTTGGTAATTCAAATTCTATTGCTACTCTAGAAGGAATTTTTTCAATTAGTATATTTTATTAGAATATGGACTAAATCAAATAATCGGGTCCTTGGTTTTTACAACAGGAAAAATGCTTTGACAAGCACCAAAGACTATAACAGAGTACACGTGTTTTTATAACATGAAACTCAAACAAAGCTAACTCTAATGAACTTGCACACAAAAGCATTATTTTCTCAATAAATTAAAAGAAAAAGAAGATGACACCAAATAGAGAGAGACTACTTAAATATTTATAGGTGTTTTGCTGAAAGTAAAGGGTGAGAACAGGTGGCTGAGTTAGCGAGGTCCACTAAAAGTGGCACCTCTTGGAGAAATGACGGCTGACCTAAGCGAATGATACAAATACAAATACATGCCAAAAATCTCAAGATCTAACCAGCTTTCTAGAAATAGAGATAAAATTTGCGTACATTTTATTCTCTTCAAATTTTATATTATGAAATTTTATTAGGTATGTTGTTATCGTTATTGTGTTGCCAAACATCTCAAGGGCAGCTACAACCAATTTTTGTGTGGAGCCCATTGGTGTAACAATCTTTCAACAATTGCGGCTGAATTAAAATATCATCTAAATTACATAAATATTCTTGTTAGCCCAAATTGTGTAAGCAGAATCGGAAGGCTTTTCCGTCAATTGTTAGCAATCCAAATTTCACCTTATCATTGTAAGTCTTCATCATTTCCTTTTTCCTTTTTTAATTACAAAGGGGTAGGGAAAAGGAAATGTGGGGATGCGAATTCTCATCAACAAGGTAAAAGTTCAGGTAACTAACTAACTGAGCTACAAAATTCTTATTCATTATTTCCTTTTAGTAAATGACTAGTGGGGAGCCCGGGCCCAACGTGAAGAAAATTAAAGTATTATTTATGCATTTTGTAATTTAAATACATAATTTAATAAAAAAATATTGAATTCACGTTAACCCCTATCCGCCCTTGATCAAGGATAAATTTCTAAGATAAAATGGTAACTAACTTCTTACTCCAAATTGGATTTTATTGATTGTGTAGATTAAGTATATTTTTGTAAAGAAGAATTCTTTTTTTGCGACATAATCATTTACAATAATTTATTTGTTCGAAATTCGTATTTCTCTTTGTCTCTTTGTAATATGCAATGCATAATTTATCCTCAAGTTTATATTTTTTTAGTGCAATGACTATTTATTTCAACGGTTTATCTCTAACTTTCTATTATTTTAGCGAAATTAGAGGCACGAATGTAAGTCATTTTTATAATCAAAGGTAACCATTTTCCTTTTCTAATTTTCTTTTGAACTTATTTTTCACAGTAAATCAGACTAAAAAAAATATGTTATATTAGCTCGAGCCTTCATTATTGTCTACCTCTTGTGTTAAACAAACAAACTTTGTTTCATAACATTGTCTTAATCATTGGAAAAACTGACCTAACATTTCCAATAAGAAGTACTTCCTAAAAGTTTTGTGTAGAATATAAATTCCAATGTTTTAGCATATGAATAATTAACATCAGCCGCTTCTTCTAAGCAAAATAAAAAAAAAAGGTTAGCCAATATTTTGTTGTTTATGAAATTAGTAAAGTTGATTTATAAATAAGGATAACATTTAAGAGTGAAAATATTAAATTCTCTATTCTACAAACTGCAGATGTTCTTGCAGACTTTTTCTAAATGTAAACTTAGTTTTTCCATCAAAAAATGCATGTTACCGGATAGACATATTTTTTAATTTCTTATGTTCAGTTTTGGGAAAATTGCATTATTTTTCCTTTCTTGACAAACTTATCAATTTTGATGATCTTTAAAAAATGGCTTACATTGCTATATATTAGACATTGTATATAACGGTACTTAAATATGTTAATTATATACACTAAGAATATAAATTACTAATAAGTAGTCTTTTTCTTTATTATGAGTTGATTAAAATGATCAAAGTCTGATTTACAAGGAAGCACAAAAAAAGTTAATTTGAATACAGTGCTCTACAATGTTTTCACCAAATTAGTCACATGTCACCATCATATGGCATGAGCATGAGCACATTCAAAAAAAAAATTGGGCATAAAAATGACATACTAGAAGGATTTGCCCGTGCAAGCACGGACCCAAGCATTACATCGAATATGAATTTTTTTCTCTAGTTTTTGTTGTCATGGATACATGATGAAGGAACAAATTTAAAAATTTAACAAAAATCTTTTCCCATCGATTCTTGTTATTACGACAACATATTTTATACCTTTTTGGGACACATTAACAGTTAACCTGGTGTGATGGTTGATGGTTCTCGCCATTGCTTGATGTTTAAAGGGAGCCCGTGCTTTTCCAGTAAAAGAATGTATAAGTAACAAAAAGCATAGTTAGATAAAATAATTACACCTTAGTAGTTACAAAGCAAGCCGATAATGAAGTTTTGAGTAAAATGATTGAAATATTGGTTTTGTTTTGATTAATTTCCTAAAGACTTGCTTGAATTTAATAGCTTAGGTAATTTGAGGTGGAGTTTTATAGATTTTCTCTGAAGAATTAACTGAGTAAGGTCAAAATAAAATAACAAAATATAAAAAAAAAGCCTTGAAGTGTCATTATAGCTTTGATCTCACATTTGAAAGAGCATATATTGCTCTAACTTATTATTATGTGTGTCAATACTTATTTAATTAATTGCAGTGAATTTAAAATTTGGTAAAGTTAATAATATAAGTGTAATAAGTTAAGAAGCAAAAATAAAGTTGTAAGATGAAATCATAAAATTAGTGAGGTTCTGTACCTTCTTAGACTTCAGAGTCCGCGACTTAAGTGACAAAAAAAAAAAAAAAAAAATTGGAACCAAAATAACACAAAAAAAAAAAAGAGTTACAAAAGTAGGTTTCACGCACAGATTCTGTGTGTGAAAGAGGCTATTTTATTTTTATTTTTTTAAGCTATCAAAATCACGTTTTTTCCATATTCTGGGCAAAGATTAGTCATGTTTCAAAATCCCAAAATATCTATATTTTTTATAGAACTTAATATTTTTTTTTGCGTACAATAACGTCGGCTCATTACATCAAGTATACCTAAACGTTTGGATCGTCATTTTAGGGGTTGTAAAGTGCCCTGCAGTAAGTTTTGTTTGTTTGGAAACTTGTCATCTTTATATCTAAGTGTCATATTTTATAGGGTTTTGATTTAAGTGTTTTATTATTTAGTCAAGTCGGATGTACAAATAAAAATATTATATTAAAAAATAATTCATCCAATACTAGAGGTTCAAAATAATTCCAAAATAATTCATTGCATTAAGTAATACATCATTTTTTACAATAACAAAATATTCAAAATAAAACTTCAAGTACGAGAGGCTCTTTTACTCCGAGATGTTCTGCCACCATGAGACGTACTTGCACCACCACGGCCTTGTTGCACACATGAGATGCCAAAAAATGAGAGATCAAAAAACGTGTTGCCCATACATATGAGATATATACATTGAAAATTATCCAAATAGAGGGAGACAAATTTGCATTTTTATGATTGTTGATGGAAACAAATGTTGAATTGTGTTGACAGTGGGACGAAAAAATTGATATATTCCCATGTTAAATGTTAAATTTGAGTAGCTCCAAACCTTTAACGTTGTGGCATGACCTTAATTAATTTATGTATCATAGAAGATTTGACGTAAATAAAAAATAAGGACAGGAGCATAAGTAGAAAACTAGTTGTAAATTGTTGAAACTTTAAATGGTCATAACTTTGCTCTCGGATCTCCGATTTACGAGATTTTTTTTTGACTCAAGGCATTTTTTCGAGATCTAGCCAGGAAAACAGCCACAAGGCGGTTTGGCCAAGCCGGTTTTTTAAAAAACACATGTTATCCCATTCAATTTGAATTTTGCCCCAAATTTGTGCAAAAATTTCATTCATCTTTAGTAAAAATCTAATGATAAAAAATCTATTTCGAGATGCTAATTCCGTGGTAATGATGTTTTGAATGTCAATTTCGAGTTTCGAAATTCAATTTATGAAAACGAGTTAGATAGAATTAGTGAACATTATAAAAAATAAAAAGTGTCTACTTTGTTGCTTTCACCAATTTGGCTTGGTGGTTTAGCCTCTCTTTCTTACTTGCTTCTTTTTTATGCCAACAACATGGGATCAAACCTTGGTGGGAGCATTGAATGGGATATATTATACCTTGGTTGAACCTCTCGTATTTGATGAATTATTTTTTAATATAATATTTTTATTTGTACATTCAACTTGACTAAATAATAAAACACTTGAATCAAAATCCTATAAAATATGACACTTAGATCTAAAGATGACAAGTTTCCAAACAAACAAAACTTACTTCGGGGCACTTTAAGACCCCTAAAATGACGATCCAAACGTTTAGGTATACTTGATGTAATGAGCCGACGTTATTGTACGCAAAAATAAAATAAAATTAAGTTCTATAAAAAATATAGATATTTTGGGATTTTGAAACATGACTAATTTTTGCCCATAATATGAAAAAAACGTGATTTTGATAGCTTAAAAAAAATAAAAAAGTAGCCTCTTTCACACACAGAATCTGTGCGTGAAACCTAATTTTGTTATTTTTTTTTTGTGTTATTTTGGTTCCATTTTTTTTTTTTTTTATGTCACTTAAATCGCGGACTCTAGACTTCAATGATGCAATGGAAATAACACTACAAGTGGACCCACACGTTAAATAGTTTGCTGGCGGCAACAAAAGGTATAAAACTAAAGTGCCCCAAAAGTTGAGGATATTTACCATTTTATATAAGGATAACCAATGGGATAAAGCTAAATATTAACGGCAAAGCGGTCAATTCAGCAGAACGGGAAGCTCCTCTATTCTCTTCTATTAATAGTAGTAATAGTAATAGACTAGTTAAAGAGCAGCCTGTGCTAAGCACGGGCCCAATAATACTATACTATGTTGAACTGTAATATTTTTTTCATCATAAAAATAGATTATTTGCACCTTAAGCTTTAGTTATTTAGATTACTTTTTAATTTTGTTCATATTAATTCATTGGGTAATAGTTAGAATTTTTATTTAGGGACAAATCTGACCCATTGAGCTAATGAGGTCAAGTTAAATAGTAACTTCAAATCTTGAGGCACGTATTTATACTGTTTCAATTTGTTGTACGTAACTCAAGATACCACTGTTTAAAATGAATTGTTTTAATAGCCAAAACTTTTAAGAATAGCACCTTTTTGGTAAATCAAATTCTATTGCTACTCTAGAAGGAGCTTTTTTCAATTGGTATGTTTTATTAAAATATGGACTAAATCAAATAATCAAAAGTGGCACCTCTTGGAGAAATGACGGATGACCTAAGCGAATGATACAAATACAATAATCAAACATGCCAAAAATCTCAAGGGCAGCTTGTAATTCCTATAATCAAAATAGAACTTGTAACCAGAAACTGAAAGAACCGACAATTAATTTCGAGCCCATAGTAAACTGTGTTTCCTTAAAGAATTTAATTCCCTCAAAGTTGCCAAAGTTTTGGATTAATTCTTCCCAGGATAGAATGAAATTCTATTCTGCAATACCGGGAATGAAAATTGTAGAATTTCAGCGAACTCAACTAACGGTAGTAATCACACGACACACTTACTGTTTTGTCTTTGAAAAAGTATTCACAGAAGAGGAGATGAAAAGATTATGATTTTCAGAGAGATAGAAATTTTCAGTTTTCTGTAAGTTTTTCAAATGAGGCGAAGCCTCTGAAAAAATTTATAGCCATTGAAGAGGCACAAAGGCACCTCTTCGAGGAAGAAGGTCACCGTTTGGTTGGTTGTGACTGTTGGAAAATAATTTATTTCCGCGAGAATTAATTAATTAAATAATAAATTCCGCGTCCATTAATTAATATTAGGATAAGGAAATTAAATGACGAAAATGGAAATAAATTTGGTCCAAAAAGATTATCAATCAATCGACCAAATCCGAAGCTGAGCCGAGCGACGACGACGGCGCGAGAAGAGACCCTCTTCTTGACCCTTTAAGAGCTAGAGGATGTGCTTTGATATATAAGCACACTACTCTCCCTTTAAACTACCAATGTGGTACAAAGTGCTCTTCTAAAGGAACTTTGCTCACATTTTCAATTTTCCCTCCATTTCTCTTTTCTCTTTTCTTCCCTACATTTCCCATTCACACCAACTTAAATCCCAACAATCCCTTACATGAATGGGGAATGGCTATAATGAAACAAAAAATATGCATGAAAACTGTGTGATTTACAAGTAAGGATTAACCGCATCTGGGTAAGTAGGTTTCCCTTTGAACTTTCCGTAGTGAACATATGTTGGATATACTCGATCAATCGGTAGATTTGATATCCTTGAACCGTCAAGCTTTGATGTATATCTAGACAACATATGTCACATAATTAAACTTTAACCGTTCTTGGTTCTCATTGTTGTGTTCGTTTCAGCCTTGAACACCGCCTGGTTTCATGAGTGCATAAAGAACTGGCCTTACTCTAATTCTCCTTGAAGCGGCTTACACTTCACACCCACATAGGTGATTCCTAAATGTGTCATCCCATAGATACTCAATTTGATATACTCCGTATCAAACTTAGAAACCATTAAAAAGCTTTTGCGCTTCATCCTTGTTCCTGAACATTGTCTTATCATGAGAATGGATTGAGTTTGACGAATATGTTGAACCATCATCCTTTGTTTGGTCTCCTTGAACCTAGATCTTGGATCTCAAGTCAGCTAGGTGGAGTTACCATTATTATGACTTGTTCTTGGCCATAATCCCATTCCCTTTGATGATTTATCAACCACCTCTCTAGTTAAGCCTTTTGTAGTGGATCCGACACATTATCCTTCGACTTTACATAGTCAATTGTGATAATTCCACTAGAGAGTAATTGTCTAACGGTGTTATGTCTTCGTTGTATGTGACGAGATTTTCCGTTATACATAACGCTTCCAGCCCTTCCTATTGCAGCTTGACTATCACAATGTATGCATATAGGTGCCACTGGTTTAGGCCAAAACAGAATGCCTTCCAAGAAATTCCGTAGCCATTCAGCTTCCTCACCAGCTTTATCCAAAGTTATAAATTCAGACTCCATTGTAGAGCGAGCGATACATGTCTGCTTGGATGATTTCCAAGACACTGCTCCTCCTCCAATGGTGAAAACGTATCCGCTTGTGGATTTAACTTCAGATGATCCGGTGATCCAATTTGCATCACTATATCCTTCAATTACGCAGGATATTTATTATAGTGCAAAGCATAGTCTTGGGTGTATTGTAAATACCCCAAAACTCTTTTCATTGCCATCCAATGAGTTTGGTCAGGATTACTTGTGTAACGACTCAGTTTACTTATTGCACAAGCTATATCTGGTCATGTACAGTTCATTATATATATCAAATTCCCAACACTCGAGCATAGTCCAACTGGGACTTGCTTTGACCTTGATTCTTAGTAAGAGCAAGGTTTACGTCAATCGGAGTTTTTGGAACTTTAAACTCCAAGTGCTTGAATTTTTCAAGTGTCTTCTTTACATAATGAGTTTGAGACAAAGCTAGACCTTCAGGAGTCCTAAGAATTTTAATTCATAGGATTAAATCAGCAACTCCTAAGTCTTTCATATCAAACTTGCTAGCAAGCATACGCTTAGTAGCATTTATGTCAGCAATGTCTTTGCTCATAATCAAGATATCATCAACATACAAGCAAACAATGACTATGTGATTTAGAACGTTCTTAACGTAAACACATTTATCACATTCATTAATTTTAAATCTATTTTCCAACATTGTTTGGTCAAATTTCGCATGCCATTGTTTGAGTGCTTGCTTAAGTCTATAAAGTGACTTAACAAGTCGACACACCTTCTTCTCTTTTCCGGGAGTTATGAACCCTTCGGGTTGATCCATATAGATTTCTTCCTCTAAATATCTATTCAAGAAGGCTGTTTTCACGTCCATTTGATGGATGTGGAATCCGTACACCGCAGCCAACACTATCAACACCCGAATGGATGTTATCCTCGTTACCGGTGAGCATGTATCAAAATAATCAAGACATTCTCGTTGTCTGAATCCTTTGACAATGAGTCTTGCCTTATATTTATCAATAGTGCCATCATTTTTCATTTTCTTCTTGATAATCCATTTGGAGCCTAAAGGTTTGTTTCCCGGAGGAAGATCAACCAATTCCCAAGTATGATTGTTTAATATGAATTCTATGTCACTATTGATTGCCTCTTTCCAATATTGTGCTTTGGAGGAAGACATTGCTTCCCTGAAAGTTTGAGGCTCATTCTCTACTAAGAATGTCAAAAAATCTGGACCAAAGGAAGTCAATGTTCTTTGACATTTGCTACGTCTTGGATTCTCTTCATTAGGCATATTTTCCTTTGTTTCTTCCCGAGGTTGTTTAGGCCTTTCACCAGACGACTCACATTCTATTTTATACGGATAAATATTCTCAAAAAATTCAGCATTATCAGATTTCATTACCGTATTAACATGAATGTCGGGTTTTTCTGATTTATCAACCAGAAAATGATACGCTTCACTGTTAGTGGCATATCCTATAAAAACACAATCAATGGTTTTTGGTCCAATTTTTACCCTTTGGGTTTAGGAACTTGCACCTTGGCTAAACACCCCCACACTTTGAAATATTTTAAGCTAGGCTTTCTACCTTTCCCTTGTTCATATGGAATGAACTTTATTTTGCTATGGGGCACTCGGTTGAGTATTCGGCTTGCTGTAAGGATAGCTTCCCCCCCTAAGTTTTGCGGTAAACCAAAACTTATCAATAAGGCATTCATCATTTCCTTCACTGTTCGATTCTTTCTTTCCGCAATTCCATTGGATTGTGGAGTATATGGGGCAGTAGTTTGATGACTAATTCCATAGTCTAAGCATATTTCTTCAAAGGGAGATTCATATTCTCCACCCCTATCACTTCTAATCATTTTGATTTTCTTGTTCAGTTGTGTTTTAACTTCATTTTGTATTGTTTAAGTGCATTAATAGCTTCATCTTTGCTATTAAGTAAATACACATAACAATATCGAGTGCTATCATCAATAAAAGTTATAAAGTACTTTTTCCCACCGCGTGATGGTGTTGACTTCATGTCATAAATGTCGGTATGAATTAAGTCTAAAGGATTGGAATTCCTTTCAATATACTTATAAGGATGCTTAGCATTCTTGGATTCAACACATACTTGACATTTGGACTTATTGCATTCTAACTTAGGAAGTATTTCCAAGTTAATCATTTTTCGCAAGGTTTTATAATTAACATGTCCCAACCGTGCAATCCATATACTATTTGACTCAAGTAAATAAGATTGAGGAGAAATTTTATTCATATCAACTGAGATTACATTATGTTTGAAAAGGCCCTCTTCCAACATACATATCGTTTTTACTAACAATAACCTTATCAGAAAAAAAAAATTAAATCCATTCTTGACTAGTAGTGAAGTTGAGACTAAGTTCTTCCGCATTTCTGGAACATGAAGGACATTCTTGAGCGTCACAATCTTTCCAAATGTCATATTCAAGGAAATGTTGCATGTTCCCTCGATTTTGGCAGTAGCAGAATTTGCCATGAAGATCGTCTCGTTGGGGCCAGCTGCATCATAAGAAGAAAAGAATTCCTTGTCAGAACACACGTGGCGAGTAGCGCCCGAGTCTATCCACCACTCTCGCGGGTTACCTACCAAGTTGCATTCTTCCAACATGGCACATAGATTATCCACTTCATTATTCATTTCATCCATATTGTCTTGACCTTTCTTCTTCTCCTTATCTTTTTTCGGAGCACGACAGTGTCGCAACCAACCGGAGGGCCGCGACGGGCACCCGGTGCTAACCCACCCGGACACCTCTTATCATACATTACCATTCACATCTAGGTGAGCCACATAACTTAATCATACTTTCTATACATCATTCATGATATACTCACTGGGCAACAATACATCTATATCATCATTAGCAACTATGCCCACATAAATGTACACAAGCCGACGAGGCTAACAAAATGATATCCAAAATATGGGCCGACAAGGCCAAATACATCTAACCATATACATATGTCTACGAGCCTCTAAGGAGAGTATGTCATATCATATAGGTGGGAAAGGACCCCACCATTCCCATAAATATGTACACAAAGAATAAATACCAAAAGCTGTAGCTCCGAATGAAATGGAGCTCCGCTATGTAGTCCCTGAGTAATAAAGCTATGGATCAAGCTTGTCTCCCTGGCCACGTGCTGGCATGACGCAGCGTTCACAAACAAAAGGACGTCAGTACGAATAATGTATTGAGTATGTAAAGCATGATCAACATCATTATGAAAGCATAATAGACACCATAAGAAATAGCATAAGATGGGAGATAGTAGGACCATCGTCATAAACCCTTACTTTCTTTTCATAGGGACATTCCATTTCTAATGCGTGACTGTGTACATATATCCATATTCGTATCCGTATTCGTATCAGTATTTGTATCCGTACTCATTTACGCTTTCAGACCCATATTCATATTCATAATCATATTCATATTCATAGCATACCCGACCATGAAGGATCGGTGTTTCACATACCCGGCCATGACAAGGCTCGGTGATTATACATACCTGGCCCTACTAAGGCTCAGGGTTATCCGTACCCAACTGCAGTGGTATGCGTGTGATACATAACATACCCAGCCATATAAGCTCGGTGTTACATAATAGTCATACATAGACACATATGCATAGGAGCTCATAAGCATCTTTGACATCATTACTATCATCGTTCATTACGACTATCCCTAGAGGATTACTCATCATATAAGGAATTTAGTACAATCGTAACATATCGAGAATCATGAGCTCAGTAGCTTTTAAAGATAGAATCATTTGGAGGATATCATAGGCTCATAGAATAATATATATTTGGCCAAGGAACCATGCCTTATTAAAGAAGGGTTATCCTTACATACCTTTCCGTTCAACTATTCTATCACTTGCACGTTCTCCTTCAATGCTCACGTTTCTACCTTCATTAGAGTTATATTATCATTAGAAAATCGATAGCTTAGCGTATACGACTTCCTCCATATCATATATCAACTCCCAAACATATAAAATAACATTCATAACATTATAACAATAGTATATTCACCTACATTATCCATATTCCTCCATTCACTTTAAATCATCCATCTCCATGGTCATAGCACACTATTACGTTCATTCATATACAATGTCTATCCCATGTTATTAACATCATTTATAACATAAACATAATCATAACATATCAAGAATCATGACTCAATCCAACCTATTACTCAAAAATGACACTATTCCCACATTCATGACCCATTTTCTTTTTCCTTCTACAATCCAAGTATTTCAACCTCTCAATACCTTAAACAACATAGAAATACCATAAAACTTACCTTAGATGGTATAGGAATGAACCTTGGGTGAAAACACTTCACTTGAACAAAACCCTAGTTCCACCTCCACTTGGATTTCTTGTCTTGGATGAACTTTAAAGCGTTTCTTACACTTGATTCTCTTGGTTTGATGAAGTTGATCACTAATATCCCTTGAATTCTTGTGGGAGAAGTGTGGAGAAATGTTCTAGAGAGAAGGGGAGTGAAGGGGAAATGAAATGAAATAACTTGGACCCTTTATTAATAATACTCAAATCTATCCCGCTCCAAATCTACGGACCAACATACGGTCCGTATAAATTTCACTGATTGTATGTCTGGCCGTAGATTTGGTCCAGTGAGGCTGACCATCTGGGCTGATTACACGGCCAAACATACGGCCAGTATAATTTATACGGCCAGTATTTTGGGCCGTATAATGCCCAGTTCTTTCGAACTCATTCTCGTCGACTCGTTTGATCTCCAATCCTTATGGAACCTTCTTAACACTTGTTTATCACCTCATTAACAATTTAAGGGACGTTATAACTCTTCTACAAAGCATCATTAATCATCATTAACTTGTTAATCGTAAATCCTTTCCGATTCATATCGTATGCCTTGCCTTCTCTTGGAAAACATTCTCCTCTTACCTTGAATGTCTTTGAAATATTAATTAGGGTCATCAAATGTCATTCCTTGCTTATTGAAATATCGTATGCTTCGTGCCCTTCGTTAGTCTATCCACTGTGTATTAACGAAAAATTTTCCGAGGTGTAACATTCTCCCCCCCCCCCCCCCCCCCTTAAGAACATTCTTCCTCGAATGTTAAGTTCTCGGGGATTCTATAAAAATTTCGCCAGAGTTTCCCCTGTAATATGGCACTACCATTCTGTCACAACAGCCCATAATAACAATGCCTCACAGGGCCACAACATAATAGCAATAGAGTTTGGCCACACACGACCCAAATGCATAAAAAGGAAAACATACATACCTCATGATCTTGATGTCTCATCTTGGATCTCTTCCGGGGGTTGGAATAAGTGCGGGTACTTGGATCTCATATTTCCTTCCACTTCCCAAGTCATTTCTTGTCGTTTATTGTTTCTCCACAAAACCTTAATTGAGGCCACTTCTTTGTTTCTAAGCCTCCGTACTTGCCTATCTAATATGGCAATTGGTACCTCTTCATAAGTCAACTTTTCTGTCAGTTGGACATCATTTACCGGAACGATCCTAGTAGGATCTCCAACATATTTACGAAGCATCGAGACATGAAAAACTGGGTGAACTGACTCCAGATCAGGAGGTAGATCTAATTCGTAAGCCATTTTGCCTACTCTGCGCACAATCTCATAAGGCCCAATATATCGGGGACTAAGCTTCCTTTTTTTGCCAAATCTCATAACGCCCCTCATCGGCGACACCTTTAAGAATACCCAATCTTTAACTTGGAACTCTAAGTCCCTTCGACGATTATCCGCATAGGACTTTTGATGACTTTGGGCTGCTAATAGTCGACCTTGTATGAGCTTAACTTTTTCTATGGCTTGCTGGACCAAGTCTGGCCCTATCAATTTAGTCTCTCCTGCTTCAAACCACCCAATTGGGGATCTAAACTTTCGCCCATATAAAGCCTCATACTGTGCCATTTGGATGCTAGAATGATAACTATTGTTATAAGCAAATTCAATAAGTGGTAAGTGATCATCCCAACTACCCAAAATCCATCATACACGCCCGTAACATATCCTTAAAGGTCTGAATGGTACGTTCAGCTTGTCCATCAGTCTGTGAGTGAAATGCCGTGCTAAGGCTGACTTGAGTCCCCAAACCCTCTTGGAAGGACCTCCAAAAATTAGTTGTAAACTGAGTTCCTCTATCTGAGATAATAGATACTGGGATACCATGAAGTCACACTATCTCTTTAACATAGAGCTTTGCATAATCTTCTGCCACATATGTCGTTCTGACTGGTAAGAAATGAGCTGACTTCGTAAGTTTATCCACGATCACCCATATAGAATAATACTTACGTCGAGAACGGGGCAAGCCTGTAATGAAGTCCATGTTAATTACTTCCCACTTCCAAGTTGGAATTTCTATAGCCTGCAACAATCTGCCTGGCTTTTGGTGCTCGATTTTTACTTGTTGACAGTTGGGACATTGAGCTAAAAATTTCGCTATATCCTTCTTCATCCCATTCCACCAATATATAGATTTAAGATCATGGTACATTTTCGTTGCTCCGGGGTGGACAGAATAGCGAGAGCAATGGGCTTCCCTCAATATTTGGTGGCGTAACCCTGCCACATCAGGAATACAAAATCTGCCTCGGCATCGGAGAACTCCGTCTCCTGCAATCTCAAATGATGACTTCTCCTTCTGAGGGAGTGTATCTCTGTAATGCATTAGCATGGGATCTTCGCATTGTCGCTCTTTCACTTTCACTACTAGCGATGAGATTGCTGAATTCTGAATGGTAGTTCCCCTGCTACCTGAGTCCACTACTCGAACTCCTAGGCTAGCTAACTGATGGAGCTCACGAGCCATTTCTCTTTTCTCTGGTCGTACATCACACAAACGTCCCATAGATCTACGGCTAAGAGCGTCAGCCACAAAATTTGCCTTTCCGGGGTGATATACGATATCAACATCATAATCTTTTAGCAATTCCAACCATCGTCGTTGCCGCAAATTCAACTCTTTTTTCTTGAAGATATACTGAAGGCTCTTATGATCTGTATAAATAATGTCTCCACATCTTTAATGCATGAATCACCGCAGCCAATTCTAGATCATGGGTTGGATAATTTTTCTCATGTTTCCGTAATTGCCATGAAGCATACGCAATCACCTTACCATGTTGCATCAACACACAGCCTAGCCCAATGCCTGAAGTATCACAATAAACAACATAACCTTCCAATCCCTCTAGAAGTGTCAGGAATGGGGCAGAAGTCAATCTATCTTTTAGCTCTTGGAAACTACGTTCACAAGCCTCTATCCATTGAAACTTTGCTGATTTCTGGGTCAGCTTTGTGAGTGGCGTAGAAATAGAAGAAAAACCTTCAACAAATCTCCTGTAATAACCTGCTAAGCCCAGAAAGCTACGAACCTCCGTAGGAGTTGTGGGCCTTGACCAAGTCTTCACGGCCTCAATCATTTGGATATTTACCCGAATACCATCGGCTGAAATAATGTGTCCCAAAAATGTCACTGAGTTCAACCAAAACTCACACTTAGAAAATTTTACAAACAACTCTCGAGTTTGAAGAACTCTAAGGACAGTACGCAAATGATTCGCATGTTCTGCCTCGGATCTAGAATATACCAAGATATCATCGATGAACACAATCACAAATAGATCTAGGAAAGGCCTGAACACATCGTTCATCAAATCCATAAATACTGCCGGTGCATTAGTTAGCCCAAATGACATTACTCGGAACTCAAAATGGCCATATCTTGTCCTGAAGGCTGTCTTAGGGATATCTTTCTCCCTAACTTTCACTTGATGATACCCGGATCTCAAATCTATCTTTGAAAACCATTTGGCGCCTTGTAATTGATCAAATAAGTCATCAATCCTCGGAATAGGATATTTATTCTGAATCGTCACCTTATTCAGTTGCCGATAGTCAATGCACATTCGCAAGGAGCCACCTTTCTTTCGGAAAAAAAATACGGGTGCTCCCCACGGGGATGAACTAGGCCTAATAAAGCCTTTCTCAAGCAAGTTTTTCAATTGCTTCTTAACCTCTTTCAACTCTGCGGGAGCCATTCTATAAGGTGGAATAGATATAGGCTTGGTGTCTGGCAGCACATCAATAGCAAAATCAATCTCTCTTTTCGGAGGAAGGCCTGGAAGATCTTCCGGGAATACATCCGGAAATTCATTCACTACGGGAACTGACTGAAGAGTCGGCGGTTCAACTTCTACATCTTGAACCCGAACTAAATGATAAATGCAACCTTTTGTGATAATTTTCCTTGCCTTAAGATAGGAAATAAACCTACCTTTTGGTGACGCAGTATTTCCTTTCCATTCTAAAACTGGTTCTCCCGGAAATTGGAAGCGAACCATTTTCATTCTACAATCAACATTGGCATAGCAAGAAGCCAACCAATCCATGCCCATAATAACATCAAAATCCACCATTTTTAACTAATGTAAGTCAACCATAGTAAGATGGTCACAAATCATAACTATACAACTTCTATATACTCGGCTAGCAATTAACGATTCACCAACGGGTGTAGACACCTCAAAAGGTTTGATCGACTCCGGTTTGACTCTAAACCGACCCGCAATATATGGAGTAACATATGACAATGTTGAGCCCGGATCTATCAAAGCATATACATCATGAGAAAATATCGATAATATACCTGTGACCACATCAGGAGAAGACTCTAGATCTTGGCGTCCAGCCAAAGCATAAATACGGTGCCGAGGACCGCTAGAACTGGGGACTCTCCCTCTGCCTCTACCATGGAGGACTGGCGCATGTGAACCTGGCCCCATAGGGCGTATAGATGACAAAGATCCGGCTACTGATCCTGAAGGCTGGGTCCTACCTCTACCACCAACTGAGGGGCAATCACGCATAATATGGCTTGGCCGACCACATGAATAGCAAACCTCTAAACCGAATCGGCACTAACCCCAATGTAACTTCCCACACTGGGAACATTGTGGCACGGGTGGTCTCGCCTGACCCGAATCACCCCTGATCTGAGATCCCGAAAAGCTCTGACTCGGCTCGGAATGAGTAGATTTATCAAATCTCTGGCCTGAAAACCATGGAGGCGCACTAGTCATAGAATAGCCTGAATGCTTAGAAAACTGCTGTTTGTGCCCGCCTCTAAACTCACTCATCGGACCCGAAGATCTAGCCCTCTTGTTATACCCTCTATCATGTTCACACTCACTTCTTTGTTGTTGTTGGCTTTCTTCTAAATTCTGGGCATGGGCCTGAATGCGTGAAATATCCATGTTGTCCTGAAGGGACGCAGTCAAGCACCTATCCATCAAATATGGCCTTAGGCCTTTCCCAAATCAGTGCACTCGGTCACCCATATCCGCTACCATGGCTGAAGCATACCTAGCCAAAGAATTGAAGTGGAGACTATACTCTAAAGCACTCATGCTTTCTTGCCTCAAATTCAAGAACTTATTGGCTCTAGCTCGCCGAACCTCTGGAGGCAAATAATTTCGGAGGAAGGCATCTACAAATTCTTGCCATACCGAGGGAGGCGCATTGGCTCCCCGTGAATCCATCCAAACCGTGTACCAATGAACCGCAACATCCCTCAATCTATAGGATGCTAACTCCACCGATTCGGTGTCCGAAGCATGTATCAACCGAAGTGTCCTCAACATTCCATCAATAAAATTCTGAGGGTCCTCATCCGGCTTTGATCCAAAGAATTTCGGAGGGTTCAAGCTAATAAAATCACGGGCCCTTGCACTAACAGCCCTATCACCTTGCCCTGTACCCTGTCGCTGAGTGTGGGCAGCAACCAATTGAGTAAGCAAATGAATGGCCTCTTTTACATCTTAGCCTGAAGCATCCGGTGGAGGAACTGGAGGTGCTGGAGCTGGGGCTGGGCTCACTCACGCTCCTCTGAAATAGGCACTGAATGGGAGGACTGAGGTTGAGCCGCATTCTGGGACTCACTTTTCTCTACAACCGTTGGCGGTGCTCTTTCAGCCCGCTTTTCTACCACTGTCTTGCCCTTTTGGGCTGTCGTTGCCTTTCTCTTTACAGGAATTTTTGAAATACATAACACACGGTTAAGGAAAAAGAAGTTCTTATGTCATAGCTCTATCGCACGATCTTATGAAGAAAGAAGGCCATTCATTCCTAAAATGCCCACAGTCTCTTGTTTATAAGTGTGGCGCAACACACCCATAACCAAGACTCTACTGGACAAGGCTCGTAGACACACCCTAGGACATAATTGCTTTGATACCACTTTTGTCGTGACCCAACCGTAGGGCCGCGACAAGCACCCGGTGCTAACTCACCCGGGCATCTCTTATCATACATTCCCATTCACATCTAGGTGAGCCACATAACTTAATCATACTTTCTATCCATCATTCATGCTATACACACTGGGCAACAATACATCTATATCATCATTAGCAACTATGCCCACATAAATGTACACAAGATGACGAGGCTAACAAAATGATATCCAAAATATGGGCCGACAAGGCCAAATACATCTAACCATATACACATGTCTACGAGCCTCTAGGAGAGTATGTCATATCATATAGGTGGGACAGGACCCCACCATGCCCATAAATATGTACACAAAATAATAAATACCAAAAGCTGTAGCTCCGAATGAAATGGAGCTCCGCTATGTAGTCGTTGAGTAATAAAGCTATGGATCAAGCCTGTCTCCCTGGCCACGTGCGGGCATGGCGCAGCGTCCACAAACAAAAGGACGTCAGTATGAAGAATGTACTGAGTATGTAAAGCATGATCAACATCATTATGAAAGCATAATAGACACCATAAGAAATAGCATAAGATGGGAGATAGTAGGACCATCGTCATAAACCGTTACTTGCTTTTCATAAGGACATTCCATTTCTAATGCGTGACTGTGTACATACATCCATATTCGTAACCGTACTCATTTACGCTTTCATACCCATATTCATATTCATAATCGTATTCATATTCATAGCATACCCGACCATGAAGGATCGGTGTTTCACATACCCGGCCATGACAAGGCTCGGTGATTATACATACCTGGCCCTACTAAGGCTCAGGGTTATCCGTACCCAACTGCAGTGGTATGCGCGCGATACATAACATACCCGGCCATATAAGCTCGGTGTTACATAATAGTCATACATAAACACATATGCATAGGAGCTCATAAGCATCTTTGACATCATTACTATCGTCGTTCATTACATCTATCCCTAGAGGATTACTCATCATATAAGGAATTTAGTACAATCGTAACATATCGAGAATCATGAGCTGAGTAGCTTTTAAAGATAGAATCATTTGGAGGACACCATAGGCTCATAGAAGAATAAATATTTGGCCAAGGAACCATGCCTTATGAAAGAAGGGTTAGCGTTGCATACCTTTCCGTTCAACTATTCTATCACTTGCACATTCTCCTTCATTGCTCACGTTTCTACCTTCATTAGAGTTATATTATCATTAGAAAATCGATAGCTTAGCATACATGATTAAAGCTAGAGAAAATTGAACAACATCTCCTTTATTTATACGACTTCCTCCATATCATATATCAACTCCCAAACATATATAATAACATTCACAACATCATAGCAATAGTCTATTCACCTACATTATCCATATTCCTCCATTCACTTCAAATCATCCATCTCCGTAGTCATAGCACACTATTACGTTCATTCATATACAATGTCTATCCCATGTTCTTAATATCATTTATAACATAACCATAATCACAACATATCAAGAATCATGACTCAATCCAACCTATTACTCAAAAATGACACTATTCCCACATTCATGACCCATTTTCTTTTTCCTTCTACAATCCAAGTCTTTAAACCTCTCAATACCTTAAACAACATGGAAATACCATAAAACTTACCTTAGATGGTGTAGGAATAAACCTTGGGTGGAAACACTTCACTTGAACAAAACCCTAGTTCCACCTCCACTTGGATTTCTTGTCTTGGATGAACTTTAATGGGTTTCTTACACTTGATTCTCTTGGTTTGATGAAGTTGATCACTAATATCCCTTGAATTCTTGTGGGAGAAGTGTGGAGAAATGTTCTAGAGAGAAAGGGAGTGAAGGGGAATTAGATCTTCTAATGTCATTTTCTTACGTTTGTGCTTTAAGTAGTTTTTAAAATCCTTCCACAAAGGAGGCAATTTTTCAATAAAGGCCGCAACCTGGAAAGCTCCATTGACTACCATTCCTTCCGCAAGCAGATCATGTGTAATCACTTGTAGTTCCTGGACCTCCGACATGACAGATTTATTATCTATCATTTTAAAGTCCAAGAACTTCGCAGCAACAAACTTCTTCAACCCAGCGCTCTGGGTTTTATATTTCTTGTCCAAGGCGTTCCATAATTCTTTAGACGACTTACAAGCGCTATAGACATTATATAAACCATCATCCAGCCCATTGAGAATGTAGTTCTTGCACAGAAAATCAGAGTGGTTCCATGCCTTAACCACGATAAATCGTTCGTTGTCCGGAGTCTCCTCTGGTGGGACAGGTACATCGTCTGTAATGAACTTTTGCAAACTTAGTGTTGTTAAATAGAAGAACATCTTCTGTTGCCAACGCTTAAAGTCGATACTGAAAAACACTTTGGACTTCTCTGCCGCAGCCATTGCAGGGACAGTTGTGGTGTGACTGGAAGAAGCGACAGTCTTTGCACCAGAACCAGTAGCGTTATCGGCAGTGATATCAACCATTTTCTGTTTGACAACAAAACAGAAACAGAATCAACAAAATAGAACGCACAAAGTAATAATGTCGATGAAGTTTTTATATTTTTCTAATCGAACACACAAAGTAATAATCTCGATGTAGTTTTTATATCTTCAAATCAAGTAGATTACTGAAGTAGAAAATCCGAGGATTTTAATCTCCAACCAGAACAGAATATTAGATGAAACAGAAATATAATTAATAAATTCTTTAAGTTTGTAATTCCTATAATCAAAATAGAACTTGTAACCAGACACTAAAAGAGCAGACAATTAATTTCGAGCCCACAGTAAACTGTGTTTCCTTAAAGAATTTAATCCCCGCACAGTTGCCAAAGTTTTGGATTAATTCTTCCCAGGATAGAATGAAATTCCATTCTGCAATACCGACAATGGAAATTGCAGAATTTCAGCGAACTCAACTAATGATAGTAATCACACGATACACTTACTGTTTTGTCTTTGAAAAAGTATGCACAGAAGAGGAAATGAAAAGATTATGATTTTCAGAGAGATAGAAATTTTCAGTTTTCTGTAAGTTTTCAAATGAGGCGAAGGCTCTGAAAAAATTTATAGTCATTGAAGAGGCACAAAAGCACCTCTTCGGGGAAGAAGGTGACCGTTTGGTTGGTTGTGACCGTTGGAAAATAATTTATTTCCACTAGAATTAATTAATTAAATAATAAATTCCGCGTCCATTAATTAATATTAGGATAAGGAAATTAAATGACCAAAATGGAAATAAATTTGGTCCAAAAAGATTATCAATCAATCAGTTAACCAAATCCGAATCCTAAGCCGAGCCGAGCGACGACGGCGGCGCGAGGAGAGACCCTCTTCTTGACCCTTTAAGAGCTAGAGGATGTGCTTTGATATATAAGCACACTACTCTCCCTTTAAACTACCAATGTGGTACAAAGTGCTCTTCTAAAGGAACTTTGCTCACATTTTCAATTTTTCCTCCTGTTTTCTTTCCTCTTTTCTTCCCTTCATTTCCCATTCACGCCAACTTAAATCCTAACACAGCTTTCAGCGAATTTTTTGTGTGGAGCCCATTGGTGTAGCAATCTTTTAACAATTGCAGGTGCATTAAAAATATCATCTCAATTACATAAATATCCTTGTTAGCCCAAATTGTGTAAGGAGAATCGAAGAGCTTTCCCGTCAGTTCACGTTGACGGGAAGCTCCTTGATTCACTCTTATTAAGAGGATATATATATATATATATATATATATATATATATATATATATATATATGACTGACGAAATAATTGATGGGCTGGGATATTTCAGGCTAGTAGTAGAAAAGTACGTTGGTAAAGCAAAAGAAGTACGATTATTTACAGAGCTAAAGTGACTGAATGCCGAAAATATCCTTAGTTCAAATGACCAAGGTACCCTTGTGATGCAGCAGGCATTGTTAGGACAAAGAAAGGAATAAATAATGTTAGCCGCACATATAAAGGCAGTAAAATAGTAGTAAAGTAAAGTAATAGTAATAATAATAGTAGAAATTACTCCTTTATTTTTATTTTTATTTTTATTTTTGGTTTTCCTTTTCTTTTTCGGTTGAGAAACAACAAAATTTCAAAGTTATACTGTAATAGTGCATTTTTCTTATCATACTTTGTGGTTTTATTTAAGTATTTATTGCATTATCATTATCAAAATGAAATACGTGAAGGTGCTACAACTATATCTATTTTAGTTTTTTCTCTTTGTTCTTGAGAACATTGACTTTGACTTCTTGTTTATTTATTTGCATATTAAAACCGTATTTGTTTTATTAAAGCTCATTTATTACTCTATTGTTGATAAACTATAGGAATTCATTCGAAAAACCAAGTTCATGCCATTTCGAGAATATTGATTGGTTGAGAAAAGACAAATAATTAAAATCACTCCTTGGTTCATAATATTGGCTCTTTTGCTCATGATTAGTTGTTTACATGTAATTTGTTTTGACATTTTCGTGTCTGACTTAATTTAGACAAACAATGATAATGCCACTACAGAAGAAAATAGATAACCAAATGAAAATGCCTATTGTTTAGTTCAAGCTGTTCAAAGTCATCTTGATTTGTATAAACTTTGAATAGATTACATCATGAATCATTAATCTTTTTTAATCCATTCAAATTCAAAGAAAAATCTATTTTTACTTTTCTTTATAGGAAACTTATTAGAGTATCTTGTGAGTGTGGATGTTCCTTTAACCTCTGTATTCGTCTTATTCTTTATAGATAAGCGCAAAAAAAAGTTAATTTCAATATAGCACTCTAAAATCAGGGGCGGAGCCACATTGGCTCCAAGGGGTTTATTCGAACCCTCTCGGCGAAAAATTACAGTGTATTTTTAAAGTTAAAATTATTTTGTTATGTATATATAGTAGATGTTGAACCTCCTGACTTCTTCGTGTATTTACCTTTTAAAAATTTTGAATCCCTTGTATGAAAATTCTGACTCCGACACTATCTAAAATATTTTCACCAAACTAGTCACATGTCACCATCATGTCACATTCAAAATCTTTTTGGGCATAAAAAAGTGACTCAAACTTTGCATGATTTATAAATGTTGTACTTGAGTTAATATTGGATCAGGAGTTTTCCACGTGTCACCAGGGATGGAATAAAAGCCACTGGATTTCCGCCAACATGAACAAAATTATATTATTCTATTGTACACTATTTAAAACTTTCAATTGATTCTATTTTGCCTATTTAAGAAAAATTTAAAGAAAAAGTGAAGATGTTAAAAACCGTACATGTACTCTACTCAATATTTGCTGACCTAAGCATAATTAGATACTTGAAACAAGTACGCTACTTTCACTTTCATTTCATGTAGAAACATTCTTGTATTGGGACCCACGCGTTCAGAAAAAAACCCTAAACAAATGTATGAGATGTCCCAATTGTGATGGGGCCCACAGAAAAGCTACACTACCCTACTTTTCGGCTCATTGAGGTATCATACTCCTCTTAACCCACGTTATACTGCTAGGAAGTTGACATTGACGGGAAGCTCCTCGATTCCCTTCTATTAGTAGTAAGTAATATTACTAGTTAAGAGTAGCGTGTGCAGGTACTTCGTATAATTTTATACGGCTCGTATAATCAGGTGTAAAATTGACACTTCACTGAACAGAAATGAATTTTAATTTTAATATTTCCCGTCTGATTTTTTAAGCTCCTGAATCATGAATAAAACTTAGTTAGAAGGTATGAGGTGTTACATTTAATAGCCAAAACTTATAAGAATAGCACCTTTTTGGTAAATCAAATTCTATTGCTACTCTAGAAGGAACTTTTTTCAATTAGTATATTTTATTAGAATATGGACTAAATCAAATAATCGGGATCTTGGTTTTTACAACAGGAAAACGCTTCGACAAGCATCAAAGAATATAACAGAGTACACGTGTTTTTATAACATGAAAAACTTGCACACAAAAACATTTTTTTCTCAATAAAGTTAAAATAGAAAAAAGAAGAAGACACCAAATAGAGAGATACTATTTAAATATTTATAGGGGCTATGCTGAGTGAGAGCAGGTGGGTGAGTTAGTGAGGTCCACCAAAAGTGGCACCTCTTGGAGAAATGACGGATGACCTAATCGAATGATACAAATACAATAATCAAACATGCCAAAAATCTCAAGCGCTCAGGCGAGGGTCTTTCGAAAACAGTCTTTCTATCTTTCAAGATAAAAATAAAGTTTGCGTACATTTTATTTTCTCCGGACTCCATATTGTTAGATTTCACTGGGTATATTGTTGTTCTTGTTGCTGTGTTGCCAAACATCTAAAGGGCAGTTACAATGAAATTTTTGTGTGGAGCCCATTGGTGTAGCAATCTTTTAACAATTGCGGCTGAATTAAATATACGGAAAAGGGCCAAATATAGTCCTGTACTATCAGAAAAGGGTCAAATATATCCCTCATGCCATCTCATTGCTCTAATCCATTTTATCCCTTCCCTCTATTTATTTCTTTCCCACTAAAATTTCTTTCCCCTCCACCATAATTGCCACCATATTGCGAGAAGCTTGTCTAAGCAGTAGATAAACATAAAGTCGCTAACTTTTCAATAAAACTATAATAAAAAATAAAAATAAAAACAAATCATAAATTCAACGAGTTAGTCCCTTTAACATCGATAGGAATAAAACACTGTAAATTGCATTCATACACTTCCTCTCAATCACTAACTACTCAACTCAAGAAAAACTCACCAACGAAATAGCTTATATAATCAATATTTTACAGTTCCAATTGTCAAAGACAATAATAACCCATTTTCAACAGGAAAAAAAAAAAGGGTAACCCATTAAGAGAATTGGAATGGAACCTTACAAGTATTGATTAAAAAATTGGATAAATTGGGGTTTAGAAACTCAGTAGAGGGAGGCAAGGATGGTGGGAGGGAAAGAAAAAATTAAAGCTGAATTGATGGTAATGATGGGGAAAGAGAGTTTAGGGGTGGAAGAAACAAATAGAGGGAAGGAGTAAAATGGGTTAGGGGTGATGAGGTGGCATGCCACGTGACGTCCACCTCATCAAATGATAGTGCCACGTAAGATTGGATGTCCACCTTGGACAACTACAACGGAAGAAGGGTATATTTAAACCCAAAGTATAACGAGGAGTATATTTAGCCCTTTTCTGATAGTACAGGGCTATATTTGGCCCTTTTCCGTTAAATATATCATCTAAATTACATAAATATCCTTGTTAGCCCAAATTGTGTAAGCAGAATCGGAAGGCTTTTCCGTCAATTGTTAGCAATCCAAATTTCACCTTATCATTGTAAGTCTTCATTATTTCCTCTTTTTTTTTTTTAATTACAAAGGGGAAGGGGAAGGGGAATGTGGGAAGGGGTTATAATGTGGGGTTCGACTCTCACCAACAAGGTGAAAGTTCAGGTAACCAACCAACTGAGCTACTAAATCCCTACTCATTATTACCTTTTAGTAAATGACTAGTGGGGAGCCCGGGCCCAACTTGAAGAAAATTATACTATTATTTATGCTGTAATTTAAATACATAATTCAATAAAAAATTATTGAATTCACGTTAACCCCTATTTGCCCTTGATGAAGGATAAATTTCTAAGATGTAATGGTAACTAACTTCTTAATCCAAATTGAATTTTATTGATTGTGTAGATTAAGTATATTTTTGTAAAGAAGAATTCTTTTTTGCAACATAATCATGCACAATAATTTATTTGTTCAATATTCGTATTTCTTTTTGTCTCTTCATAATATGCAAGGTGAAAATTATTTTTTATGTATATATAGTAGACATTGAACCCCCTTAACTTCTTCATTTATGGCTTCTTTATATTTTTGAACCCCCTTGGCATAAATCCTGGCTCCGCCACTGTGAGCACATTCAAAAAAAAAATTAGGCATAAAAATGACATACTAGAAAGGATTTGCCCGTGCAATCCCGGCCCAAGCATTACATCGAATATGAATTTTTTTCTCTAGTTTTTGTTGTCATGGATAAATGATGAAGGAACAAATTTAAAAAATTTAACAAAAATCTTTTCTCATCGATTCTTATTGTTACGACAACATATTTTATACTTTTTTGGGACACATTAACAGTTAACCTGGTGTGATGGCTGATGACTCTCGCCATTGCTTGATGTTTAAAGGGAGCCCATGCTTTTATAGTAAAAGAATGTATAAGGAACAAAAAGCTTAGTTAGATAAAATTATTACACCTTAGTAGTTACAAAGCAAACCGATAACGAAGTTTTGAGTAAAATGATTGAAATATTGGTTTTGTTTTGATTAATTTCATAAAGACTTGCTTGAATTTAATAGCTTAGGTAATTTGAGGTGGAGTTTTATAGATTTTATCTAAATAAAAAATACGGAAAAGAAAAGCCTTGAAGTGTCATTATAGCTTTTATCTCACATTTGACAGAGCATATATTGCTCTAACTTATAATGTGTGTCAATACTTATTTAATTAATTGCAGTGGATTTGAAATTTGGTAAAGTTAATAAAATAAGTGTAATAATTTAAGAAGAAAAAATAAAGTTGTAAAATGAAATCATAAAATTAGTGAAGTTCTATACCTTCTTAACTTCAATGTTGCAATGGAAATAACCACTACAAGTGGGACCCACACGTTAAATAGTTTGCTGGCGGCAACAAAAGGTATAAAACTAAAGTGTCCCAAAAGTTGAGGATATTTACCATTTTATATAAGGATAACCAATGGGATAAAGCTAAATATTAAGGGCAAAGCGGTCAATTCAGCAGAACGGGAAGCTCCTCTATTCTCTTCTATTAATAGTAGTAATAATAATAATAATAGTAATAGTAATATACTAGTTAAAGAGTAGCCTGTGCTGATCACCGGCCCAACAATACTATACTATGTTAAACTATAAAAAAAAAATTCATCATAAAAATAGATTATTTGCATCTGTAGATATCTAGTAGCTCATTTGGTTGATTATCTGAATTTTTACCTTGTTGGTGAGGGTTCGAGTCCCCGCATTGTAATCCCCTCCCCTACCCCCTATGTAATAAAAACATTTTAAAAAAAAAAATTATTTGCACCTTAAGCTTTATTTATTTAGATTACTTTTTAATCTTGTTCATATTAATTCACTGGGTTAAATTTTGCCTGAAGAAATAGTTAGAATTTTTATTTAGGGACAAATCTGACCCATTGATCTAATGAGGTCAAGTTAAATAGTAACTTCAAATCCTGAGGCACGTATTTATACTGTTTCAATTTGTTGTACATACCTCAAGATACCACAAATTAAAATGAATTGTTTTAATAGCCAAAACTTCTAATAGTAGAAAAGTATGTTGGTAAAGCAAATGAAGTACGATTATTTACAGCGCTAAAGTGACTGAATGCCGAAAATATCCTTAGTTCAAATGACCAAGTTACCCTCGTGATGCAGCAGGCATTGTTAGGACAAAGAAAGGAATAAATAATGTTAGCCGCTTATATAAAGGTAGTACAATAGTAGTAAAGTAAAGTAAAGTAAAGTATAGTAATAATAATAATAGAAATTACTCCTTTATTTTTATTTTTGCTTTTCCTTTTCTTTTTCTGTTGAGAAACAACAATTTCAAAGTTATACTGTAATAAATAATAGTGCATTTTTCTTATAAAACTTTTTGGTTTTATTTAAGTATTTATTTCATTATCATTATCAAAATGAAATACGTGAAGGTTCTACAACTATATCTATTTTAGTTTTTTTCTCTTTGTTCTTGAGAACATTGACTTTGATTTCTTGTTTATTTATTTGCATATTAAAACCGTATTTGTTTTATTAAAGCTTATTTATTACTCAATTGTTGATAAACTATAGGAATTCATTCGGAAAACCAAGTTCATGCCATTTCGAGAATATTGATTGGTTGACAAAAAACGAATAATTAAAATCACTCGGTTCATAATAATGGCTCTTTGCTCATGATTAGTTGTTTGCATGTAATTTGTTTTGACATTTTCGTGTCTAATTTAATTTAGACAAACAATGATAATGCCACTACAGAAGAAAATAGATAACCAAATGAAAATGCCTATTGTTTAGTTCAAGCTGTACAAAGTCACCTTGATTTTTATAAACTTTGAATAGATTACATCATGAATCATTATTGATCAATCTTTTTTGATCCATTCAAATTCAAAGAAAAAACTTTTTACTTTTCTCGAAAGGGAACTTATTTGAAACGTATTCGTCTTATTCTTTACTAGTATACTTGTCCGCGCTTCGCGCGGTCGAAAAAGAATTTGTTTTACACATATAAGAATCATAGATTTAATGAAAGAAAAATAAAAGATACAAAAAGTTTGTCATAAATAAATTAAAATATAGATAATCTCCACATTTAGCTTAAAATATTTATTTCTTCCGAGGGAATAAATTTTTACAGATAAATGCACAAAAAGTGAACACATGCTAATAAGCATAACAATTGTAGATGAACTGAAAAGTAAGAGAAATATATGGAGAAAAAAAAGATGAAAAAGGGCAATAATAACATAACATGTTTGTCGGTCTTAAACCTCTCATAATCCAAGAATTATATTTATCTCTTTTCTCTTTTTTCTGACTTTTCTCTATTTATTTTTTTGTATTTTCCCTTCTATTTTCAATGTATCTTTCTAATAATATTAAATGGCTCAATAATTAATACTCCACTTCTTCCTATTTTTTCTCCCAATTTTTCAATTCTCAATTGCAGTATTTGGCTGTGCATTTAGTAATGCAATAAAGAGAGGTTATGTCTGCAAAACAATACTCCCTCCATTCACTTTTACTTGTCCACTATGAACTTTGTACATCCTTTAAGAAATAATAAATAAAGTGCATATTTTACCATGATACCCATATTAATTGGTATATAATTGTATTGGGTTTGAAAAATGATTTGGAATGAGTAATTAATGTTAAGGGCAAAACAGGAAAAACAAATTTTTTTCTCTTGATATGCGAAAGTGGACAAGTAAAAGTGAAAATCTATTTTAGAATAGTGGACAATTAAAAGTGAACGGAGGGAATAGTTGCGTACTGTGTATTAGTAGTAACTCCTTTTTACGATTCAAAATTAAAACGGTTTTTGGTTATTTTACGAGTAATTGTATATTTATTAGCCATATATCATATTCAATAAGAATGTAGTAAAATATACAAAATGAAAAGTTTTCTATGCAACAGTTAATTACCATAATTATAAGAAGTTATGAGCCAATTATTAGTACTTTTTTGCCTCCCCTATTCTTTCTTCTACAAATTATTAACTTCTCTTCCAGATTTCATGCACAGTACAAATTATAAATGTTATACAAGAACATTGACTTGACACAAATAAAAATATATGAAAATTTTAAAAAATTACAAATCGAAAAGTACGAAGTAAATCAATTTAAGAAAGCTAATGATTACATGCCGATCAATAAAATATTAATGAATAATTTTAAAGCCAGCCATTTTTTTCTTCTTTAATACACAAAGATATTGAATACATTGTCCATAAAAAATTATGAACACACGTGCTTGTTAGCCGTGAGCCTCTCTCTGATCACATCGACCTAAAATAAAAAATAAAAATCAAAAATTTTATAGGAATGAATACCTCAATATCTGGAAATATTTTACAGTTATAAACTGTTGATTTTTTTTTTATGACGATTTCAAATTTAAAAAGCAAACTCGAAGGGGAATAGATCGGTAGGAATAGAAATGACATGGGAGTTTTTAAGAATTGTGGTAGCTTTTGTTTTGTCATTCTTTTTTTTTTTTCTTTAATCCCTTTTCGAATCTTTTATAACATTTATAATTTGTTGATTTGGTAGATCCTGTAACAACAAATATATAGATACCGATCTATAAATCTGTCAAAAAAAATTCAATCCGACCCTAATTACATGTCACCAAATAAAATAAAAATTCATCCTAGTTAGAGTTAAAACCAAAGAAAAGCAACAATTGGACAATTTAAGACCTTGAGTTAAAAGGGAAAAAAATACAACTCCTTCCGTCCCAAATTATGTGACTAATTTGGCTTTTATGTTGGATTAAATCAATTAAGTATTATAAAATTGAAATATGGATATCTTCTCATGTCAATATGGCAAAATCTAGTTTCAAATTAAAATATTGATCAAACTTTACATAATTTAACTCTTAAGAGGCAAAAAATATCACATAAATTGGGACAAAGGAACTATACCTTATCTAGTTTCTAAGAGTTTTGAGAACAATCATGTATTCGATGATGTAATGCTCTTCATACCAAATTATTCTAAAAGTCTCGTGAATCTTCTTCTGTAATCAAGACACAAAAGTAAAGATCTATTAGCTTACCCTAATCAAATAAGTCAGGTTGTACAATCAGAGAAAGCAAAAGATATTATAAATGAAGATGGGAAGAAGATGACAAATGACGAAGAAATACGAAAATTAAAACTGATGAAAATTATAAACCCAACCATACATAAAACGTATGAGTTATGGAGGAAAAATTCTTATAATAAAGTATTATGTTTTCCACATATACACCTAAAGAAAAAAGATAGTGGAATAACACTTTACGGAAACAAAACAGTAGCAATAGCTTTTAGAAAGAAAGAAAAAATGTGGACCTGGAAAATAAGAAACCAGCAACTCTTGAAATGACCCATTCTTCTGTTGCCAATAAAGAAATAATAATATGCTGGAAACTTTTAAGCTTCTGGTAAAAGTTAAATCGTGGGTTCATATGCTGGAAACTTTCAAGCTTCTCCTCATTTAATAATGCAATTATTTCCTTCTTAGTTAATTATGTAATTATTTAGCCACTTTTAAATATTTAAAAAACAGAAAAAATAGGAGAAAAAGGCAAAAAAAATCACAAAAAAGATAAAGAGCAATGCTGACCATAGAGAGGTGTCACATCACCTTGTCTATGCCTAGCTTTATATTATATATAGATTTATCCTAGTACGCTGTATTTCCAAAAGTTTCCCTCTTTTAGAAAATCATTCTTTCTCTTCTTGCCTTTCCTTATGACAATGCCACTACAGAAGAAATGAACAACCAAATAAAAATAAACCTGGACTGGTTAGTTCATGACCTATTATTTAATTCAAGTTACTCGAATTCATCTTCACTTGTATGAATTTTGAATAAATTAGATCATGATACATTTATTGATTTAACTATTTTTCATCCATCAAAACTTTTAAAATTAAATTATATAGTGCACCTTTTGAGTTTGAAATACTCGTTTAATCTTTGTATTTGTCTTGTGCCTTATTTCCCCAAAGTATACCATGATTTTTCAAACCTCTACCACGAAATTATTCCTCTGTTGTCTTTCCTTATAAACGATGGTACATCCTTATTATAATATCTGAATGTAAGTTCAAGTGAACTCAATAACCTTTACTCACATATTTTATATCTGAGTTCACGTGGACACAAACTTTGACTCACATCTTGTATATGTAAGTTCAAGTGAACTCAATAACCTTTACTCACATATTTTATATTTGAGTTCACGTGGACACAAACTTTGACTCACATCTTGTATATGTAAGTTCAAGTGAACTCAATAACCTTTACTCACATATTTTATACGGAGTATGTATTAAGAAATTCACTAAATATGTATTAATATTGACGTTATTGTTATATATTAACTTAAACTTAAAACCGTAAACACCTATAAACTTCAAATTTTAATCCGCATCTGTTTGGTTTCAAGTTTTCGCAAACATACAGAAACTAGAGGGTAAACAAAGAGAGAAAAGGAGACAGATTCAAAGCTAAAACAGATAACCGGCCACTGTATACAAACAGAAAACACAAATGAAACTTCAAAATCCAGCAGTATAGTGTATCATGCCTATGTGGTCTGAATCATATCTGCAATGGACGAATGCCTAAAGCTAACAACAATAAAATCAACATCTAGCCATGGAAATTTCAAATACAACTTATGAAGTAGTATTTGGAATTTGAAAAATACATTCAAACAACAAAAAATTCTTTGCAAAAACTATAACCAAACACAACTTTATCTTCAACCCCAAATTCAAAATTCAAAATAAAGTGAAAAATATTTAGTTTTCATGGCCAAACGCCTACTAATACTTCCAGAGAAGTGGTCTGAATTTTATCCGCAACTAAGCTCCAGAGTAGTGGTGGCCTGAAGCTTATCTGCACTACGAGAATAACTAAGCTGGGTCACAAGGGGCATATCCTATTTAGCTACAAGATAACTAACCTATAACACAAGGGGTCATTCTCAAAAAAGAGCGACGCCAAGCCTTGGATCAAAAATAAATGCAGAGTGCTATAATAGGTAAATCAAAATGTCAAGAGGGTCAAAATTTTATGTACTTGTCTAAAGCCTATCATTCAAAATATACCATATGGATGGAGCAGCAAAACACAATTAGGTGGATTGCAGTTATTGCACTGTTCGGATAAAGGGAAGTAATGGTCTTCACTCCTCGCCAGTACTAACTATATAAATAATGCAGTAAGATAAGGCAATAACCAACATAACAGATGTTCATAAATCATAACCTCAAGATTACATATAACTGTAACGAGAAGATCAAAAATCTCCTTAATAAGGGCACTATTACCAAGTTTCATCAACTTTCTAACAAAGAAAAACCAAAATTCATACTGAAAGGGACTCCTAATCGAACAGACCGAATCCCATGTCGTCATCACTTTCTTCCTTGGGCTCTTCCTGTTACACATTCCGACAAAATCAAACAAAAAGTTCAGAGAAATGCAGTGAAAATGAACTGCTTCTACTTTACCTATTTTCCCCTCCCGCACAAAAAAGAACTTACACAACAATTATAGGCTTCACGATTGAGAAGAATGATTAAAACAAAATTTCTTTACTTATCTAAAGATTCGATAAAAATATTACACATTATGATTAGAAAACTCTGACCATATTTCAAAAACTATTTTGCATCAAGCAGATAATTAACAAAACATGCTAGAACTCCCAAAGGAGATTCCACCACGTATTTATAATTACTTTTTTCCACCAAGAATCAATACCAAATCACCATCCCTTAATAGTAAGTTGTTATCCAAACATAAGTTTGGAAATAAGGACTTCTTCATTAAGACATTCCACCATTTATTCAATATTATCTTTTATCAACTCTTTGCCACTTTCCATTTTTCCCTAAAATTATTAATCCACTCTGTTTTCCATCAAGTGTAAATAATATTCAAAAACATATGTGAAAGAAGATTTCAGGATACACACTCATCAAAATCAGTTTTTTTCCATCAATCACAACAATTCTTTTTTATTCTTAAAGAAGTAAAAAAGAAACATGTTTATCACCTTCTTTTCCTCAGCAGCAGGGGCAGCAGCGGCAGCAGCACCACCAGCAGCGGGTGCAGCAACAGCTGCTGCTGCAGCACCACCACCACCAGCACCGACATTCATGATGAGATCTCCGAGGTTTTTCTTCTCAGCAAGCTTGGCAAACAGGAGAGGCCAGTAAGGCTCCACTGTCACATTAGCTGCTTTTACTAGAGTTGAAATTTTCTCAGCCTATTACCACATCAAAACACAAACAAATTCAATCAATGCAAACATCAAAACCACAATAAGAAAATGTTACACACGAAAAACAATAAAAATACCACTAATAGAAAATAATACACATAAAAACATGGGACTATAACGGACCCGTTTGGCAATAAAAATTATTCACTTTTTTCCAGAATAACTTTTCACTTTATTTGAAATCAGTGTTTGGGCATAAAAATTCCAAAATCCAACTTGAAGTTGTATTTCAAATTTGGCAAACAGCTTATAGCATGTCTTCCAACTCAAATTTCTCTTTTGAAGTTGTATTTAAGTACATTCAAGCATTCTTTGCAAAAAGTATAACTAAACACAACTCTATCCTCAACGCCAACTACATAAATTCCAAATAAAGTAAAATAGAAATCTATGGCCGGTCCTACTAAATATCACACAAAATGCACAATCAGAATAACACCAAACACGAAATTAAAACAGTATGGTTTGAAAAATCTATCTCTGGCTTCCATTTTGGATACTTCCATTTACACTATATATTAATAACCCAAACATTTTTAAAAGGAAAAACAATAGGATTAGAGAATATTACTCCCTCTATACCAAACCAATTTATGTGACACTTTTCGCTTATCGAGAGTCAGTTTGACTAATTTTCAAAGCTATATTGGATTAAATCAACTCAACATTTTAGAAACATAAACTTTGAATATTCAGAAGAGGTAGGGGTAGGCCAAAGAAATATTGGGGAGAGGTGATTAGACAGGACATGACGCAGTTACAGCTTACCGAGAACATGACCTTAGATAGGAAGGTGTGGAGGACCCACATTAGGGTAGAAGGCTAGTATATAAGTCTCGTTATCTTTCCTTATTAGTAGGCGCATTAGCGCATTATAATTTCTTGTGCTTTGATTTATGTTATTATTTGCTACTTTCTGTACTTTGATTACTCTATTTTATCTGTGCCGCTTTCGTGATTTGCATTTCCATATCGCTTTGAATTCCTTGATTATCCTGTTTTACTGTGTCGCTTGCATTATTTCATTGCAATATCGTTTTAAATCTTTTAACCTTATCTGACTCCCTTGTTGTAAACTTTGGATATTCAAAAAATATACAAAAAGTACTATAAGATGCAATTTTGCCCATGTCAATATGCTGAAAAAATACATTTTAGATTATTGATCAAAGTTCACATGGTTTGAATCTCGAGAAGCGGTGTCTCACATAAATTGAGACAGAGTACATAGTAAAACACAATCATAATAAAATTAAAACATCAAAAGCATATAAGGACAAGTGAATCTTACAGTGATTGGAATGTCCTCATCGTTGAGGATCAAGCATGCGTAAGTGCAAGCGACTTCTCCGAGAGACATACTGATTAGCTAACCTGATATTAACAGCGAAAGTGAGTCAAAAATGGTGAAAATTACATGAAAACGCTTAATCGTTTTGAAAATGTCAAAAAACAAACTTAAAAGCTAAAGACCGGTAACAATAATACGGAAATAATCAAAAGCACCTAAAAAATGAAGGAAAAACTGATAAAAATTACATGAAAATGCTTAATCGCTTTGAAAATGGCAAAAACTAAACGAAAATGCTAAATGAACTGTGAAAATCTCATGGAAATGTTCAAACAGACCAAAAAACTGATAAAAAAGCTTAGAAAACGGTTTAAACTATATCTGTAAGCTTAAAATGGCAAAAAAAATAAACGAAGATGCTAATGAACGGTGAAAATAAAAAGGAAATGTTCAAACACACCCAAAAATGAAGATAGAAATGCTCCCATAAAGGTGAAAACTATATGAGTAAGCTTAATTACATTTTAAATGATGAAACTGCTTAATCGCTATGCTAATGAACATTGAAAATAATACGGAAATATTCAGACGCGCCAAAAACTGAAGAAAAAAACTGAAAAAAATGCATAGAAAATGGTGAAAACTATATTATTAAGCTTAATTACATTAAAAGATGGTGAAAATTACATGAAAATGCGAATGAACGGTAAAAAATCACATGGAAATGCTCAAAACGCACCCAAAAATGAAGAAAATAACGATAAAAACGCTCCGAAGATGGTGAAAAACTATAAGCATAGGCTTAAAATGGAAATAAACTAAACAAAAATGCTAATGAACGGTGAAAAATCTTATTAGATGTTCAAACGCACCTAAAAATGAATAAAAAATACTCAGACGACGGTGAAAATTACATGAAAATGCTTAATCGCTTTGAAAATGAGAAACAAAAAAACAATAATGCTAATCAATAGTGAAAATCACATCTAAAAATGACGAAATAACTGATAAAAATAGTGAAAACTATATGCGTAAACTTACAATGGCAAAAAACATGCTATTAAACAGTGAAAAGCAAATGGAAATATTCAGACGCACTCAAAAATGAAGAGAAAACTGATAAAAAATGATGCAAACTATATGCTTAAGCTTAATTGCATTCAAAAATGACGAAAATTACATGAAAAATACTCAAATCGCTTCGAAAGTTGCTAATTTTAGCATGGAAATGTTCAAAACGCACCCAAAAATGAAGAACTAAACTCATAAATGCTCAAATATGATGAAAAACTATATGATTAAGCTTAAAATCGAAAGAAAAATCAATAATACGTAAATTCTTCAAACACACACAAAAAATGAAGAAATAAACTGATAAAACTGCTTAGAATATGATGAAAACTATATGATTAAGCTTAATTGCATTCAAATAGAGAGAGAAAAGTATCATCTTTTTACCTTAGAGAAGACGGCGAAGGAGTTTACGAAGAGTATGGAGCTAGGGTTAGGGTTTTGCAATGGCAGCAGTGATTATAAACTTATAAGGAAGAAGTTAACAGGCCCAATAATGATTCCGGCCCATTACCCAAAAAATGATGGAAAATCGGGTTTTTTAATAATGTCCAATCCAGCATAAGAACTTACATTCACGTAGCCACTTTTTCAATGTATATAGAAATATATAACTTTATATACTTACTGTAAATAATGTATAAGAAGTGTTTATGCATACGTTTACGCTGGTATATAATATTATACAAAGTTATAGAAGAGGGTCTTTATACATAAGAGGTGTTTATACATTCTTCTACATTGTATAAAATTGTATAATAATGGAGATCCGGTGGAGATATGTGATACATGGGGATAGTATGAAGAAGACGTTCTTCTCTAGTGGTATAAGGGAGAGGATGAAGGAGACGACCTTTCCGGTGGAGATACGGTGTAGATCTGGTCATACAACAAAGAGGGTGAAGGATACCTCTCCGGCGGCCTTTCCGCTGGCTACAACGGGTAATTATTTTATCCTAATTGGTATAGCGTGTAAAAATCTCATAATTTTTTCTGGAGGTATATTTACGCTTTATAATATCTCGCAAGTTATGTACATGGCCTTAAAGAACTTATGCCCCATTGAAGGGTTAAAATTAAAGACAAATCCATTTGAATGCAAAAATTAAACCAGCCCATTTGAAGGACAAACCGTGCAATCTCTTCTGGAAAATCTCTACCTCAATGGCTCTACAATTGTTTAAAATTTTTAATTTTTAGCCAGTTTAAATTTGATCAAATCCACCCACTTTTGACTCCATAAGAGAACCAAGTTTCATACTGAATGTCAAGGTAATAATAGTGTGGTCTAGCCACTTTTCAGTCTTATAATTTAATCATGGAGTTATAAATTCACAAGTGAAACTCCATGATATTTTGAAGTTTCATCTGTGAAATGTGAAATTCCAAGACACATATATTCATTCAGTTACAAGGGCTCAAAACTGACTTTTTTGTGAATTTTATCCAAAGTCAAGTGTGGCAAAATCAGCCACGAAAGTATAACTCGCCAAAAGTTTATTAAACCCCAATTTAGCCCATATAAAAGCTGGTTGATTAGAACTAAATATGTAGCTCATCTAAGAGGGTCAAGTTTCATACTGAAACTATTGAATATCCAATCTCCCCATACTTAAAAGCTAACAGGGTTTCGAAGATTTTTTTTTAAAAAAAGTTGTTCGAGATGGATTATAACGTATTAACACCAGCCCACTATGCTTAGCAATCACATAGGCGAAGCTATTGCAAAAATATAAAAAGACTAATGCACGAAGCATCTCACTTTCATGCACTCCAAGGTGCTGTAATATTAGCAGTCTATCACAAGCATCAATGTCTGATTTCACTGCTCGAACCTTTGAGCATGTATTCTCCATACAGAGTCCTCCACACATTAACAGGTCTAATAACACTACAAATGTTCTACCTTTGTAGTTACAAAAATCTTTGAACAAAATGATAGCAATACGGTCAAACATCTCTATAACTGCATCTTTTGTCAGGATATTTTTTTATTGCGGTAGCGAAATGTTATTTATAGAAAACATAAAATATAACATAACATGAATAATCTTTCCAAAGAAAACTTGACCGTTATAGTGAAACATTGTTATAGAGCATGACTACTATAGAGAGGTCACAATATAATGTCTATTTATACAAACTCATTAACAGCCAGAGAGAGCCTCCATGCATACAACTTATAAACTGCAGGGCTAAATATGATGCCTTTAGCAGTACAAAATGGATCAGATGGTAGAGCAGAATCAAAAATTGGTTTGTGTTACATATATCCTTCACCATTTAGCTTCATTTACGTAACCATTCATTTTTGTATCAATGCCAAATTTTGTCTACAATGAAGGTAAGAACAGCAGCTTCCACTTTCAGTTGAGGGTAAACTGATACAACCATCCCAAGAAAGAGGGTTTCCGATGCAATAGTGGACCTTGACTGCCTCTCCTTAATGCATTTCTCTGGTTTTGATGCCCCGAGAAATCATGGTAGAAAACATTAAAAGTTATTCAGGTCCTGAAGAGGTAACATCATAGGTGATTCTTCCCACTTTCAATCTGCATTCCGGTACTGGGACAAGCAAAGTACATTTCCCTCCGAGAAGGTAAAGAATTTTCTTTTTGGTTCCAAAATGAATAACGACATGCATCTGACGAACTTAGCAAGATTTCACCAGATAGTGAATGCTCCCAGTATTAGCAAGTAGTTGAAGCCACATCGACAGCTGATGGTTCTGCAATTTTTTCTGCATTAGAGTCGCTCAATTTCCTCTTCTTCTCACTACGGCGCTGCTTATTTGAGGCTCGGTCAGCAGTGGAAACAATTTTTGAAACAGTAAATCCAGCCACTTCAAAATCATATGATCTGTTTGGAAGTAATGCATTACGAACTATGACATCAACGCCGTCATATGTCCAGACACCTAATTTAGCCTCTCCCTTTAGTCCAATAGCAAACCAACCAAGACCAGAAGCAGCAATATCAACAGAACTTGAATCCCACGTATTCCCTCTCACGTGAAATTCCCTCTTCAACCATTCCCCTAGCTCCTCAGGTCGTCCCTCTCCAATCGGCGGCTGACATAATGAAAAAACAATACAGATCAGCCAAAATGTCAAAGCACCAAAGTAACTAATAGCCTGTTTGGCCAAGCTTTTGGCAATCCATAAGTGCTTAGTTTAGAAAGTTGAGGTGTTTGACCAAGCTTTAAGAGAAAAAATAAGTGCTTTTGAGCAGTAGTAGAAGCTGTTTTTCAGAAGCTACAAAAAGTAGCTAAAAGTACTTTTGGAACATTGGTCAAGCACAAAGTACTGCTCTAATATTGGCAAAAGTGTTTTTCAAATTGATTAGCCAAACACAAAGTGCTACTCTCGAAAAGTACCTTTTCAAAAAGCATTTTCTGAAAAAAAGCACTTCTCAAAATAAGTAGATTTTGGAAGTTTGGCCAAACAGACTATAAATCAGGTTTCTACATCAGCTAGGGACTTTTGAGTCAGTAGCCAAGCAATATAGGGAGACTTTTACAAATAGTATACTGAAGCATTTGAAGAATCTGGCCCCTGCTAGAGGGTCCTTATAAGAACCTAGGCCATCTAGCAAAGTATGCTTCATCATCAGTTCTCAACTCTAAATTGTAAAGCTATGAAAGAAAAACAAATGAAAGGAGCAAAAGTGTCATGAGACAACTGAATGAAGGATTCAGCAGAAAGATCTGGAGAAACCATGCTAGTTCAACTCAGATTCTATACTTTGACACATGGAAAAGATTTAAAACGCAGAGTGGAAGTTATGTAGGAATCAAACATGCATGTGGAAGTTTAAAAATTTGCTAATGCGGTATTATTGTTCATTTAATAAATTACTGGTCATAAAATATTTTTTTTTTGAGAATGAAAAAAGTGATTTTAAATGTTAGAGTAGCACTTTTTCTTGCCCCACACAGTTCCAAACATAGCATTAGTTTGCACTTTCCCTCCAATACTATGATTGGGTGGCCCAGATCTTCAGCAAATTCTCAAACTCTTTCATCCTAACACTCAAAATTCATGGACAGAAGCCAAGCGTCTTCAAGCTCGAGGTGGTCGCCACATGCTCTCATATTCAGAGACACAACAAATTTATCACCATCTACTGTTAACAATAGTCCCCCTTTTTATGCTTCTATTGAGCCGAGGGTCTCTCGGAAACAGCCATCCTACCTTGGTAGGAGTAAGGTCTGCGTACATTATACCCTCCCCAGACCCCAAGATGTGGGATTTCACTGGGCTGTTGTTGTTGTTGTACTGTTAACAATAGTATTTTTATCTCTTTTCTGCAGTTGAATGAAATTTACAACACTAGTATTGAACTTCGTGCAAAAGCAAAACAATAACAAGTGCAATATCATAAGCCTCAGAAAAAAAAAAGGGACTTCTTAAAAGTAATGATTTGAAATTAGAAAGAAAGAAGGAGAACAACTGATTACTAAAGAAAATAATACCTGCAGCTGATGCCCAAAATGTTCTTCTAGCATTGTGCTGACGTTCTCTGTCCTCCCCATATGAAGTGGAATCAGTGGGGATGCCCAAACTGTAACATACACAGAATCAACAGATAATTCTTCCACATCCAACCGCATGAGCCCACCTATATGAACTGAATGTCCTACCTGTCCACAGCAAATAATGAAATCATGAGATTTTTCAAGGTGGATGACGCAAACAAAACTAGAGAGAGCATTTTCTTCAAGTGAAGTTCTGTGCAAATGCATAGGTCGAACATCTGATGGAGGATACATGCAATGAAATGATAAACTTAGGTTGTATTTTCATATCTAAGATGATACAAGCAACCAAAACGGTCACATCTCCACGAGCATTTTGACAAAGCATTTTGCTTGACCAAAATCTTTTTACAAAATGGAAAAGAGTAATACATACTTCTGTTAGGCAATTAAGTTTAGAAGAAACAATCATAAGGGAATCATAAGTAGTTGATAGCAACATGTTACAAACACTGATATGCATTATGCAGGGGATAACTTAAGCCAGTATACCTGCCCGAGAATGAGAAAGAAATGATGAATTTTAGCATAAGTTGATTCCTTTTTTAACTTCTAATTATCTATTAACAAATCAGTGCAAGGATCAGACAAGACTAAGATGAGCATAATGAGATGGATTTGGTAAATTTTCATTATTTGCATGCCTTATAAGAAGCTAAGCAACGAAAACCTTTTTTTTTTTTTTTTGAGAAATAACTACGCAAGGAAAACTAAAGGAGCTTAAGTGATAAAGATCCGAGTTCCTCTTTCAGTACTTGTAGGACAATAGCACTTTTGGTCTCTCAGTTATTGGTAAAATTCATACTTTTGGTCATTCTGATATATGACTCAGTTTAATATCAAATTAGTTAAAGTGTGTGCTTTTGGTCTTTTATGTAGGAAATATGTTAAATTTGGACTATTTTTAGAAGTATAGTACCCTCAAATAAGGAGTAATAGTACAAACTTAGCATAACACGTGTAATTGAATGGTGGAACAGTTAAATAATCATGGAAATTTGTGAATACTCGCTAGCAAAGGGATTAAAAGTGCACAGTCCAAGTAATTGAAGGTTAAATGTGCTTAGCCACATATCACAAGGGCTAAAAACTTAGAATTATCAATAAATGAGGGACCAAGATAGAAGTCAGATTTCTTCGAAAAAGTACAAACAAAGTCAACAACACTCAATATTGAAAATGAAGTGCAATAAAAATCTTTTGCAGTAAAACAACACATTTTTAAGGAGCTTGGAGGAGAATTCTGAACCTTGATTCTATATGTCCTTGGCTTCAACTCCTTACTTATATGAACTAACTTCTGTTCTTCCCTAGTCAACCTTGTCGAAATCTGATGAGGATGTAAAAGTCCCGGGGTATCAAACAACTTGGCATTGCCCGGAAGCACCCCTTCTACCCTCAGTATCCCCAACGTAGTCCCCGGCACAGGTGCCTCCGTTAAATGACTTACATTCCCACCAGAAGACTTCCCTATCGAGTTAATTAACGTGCTCTTTCCGGCATTTTGTGCCCCTACTGCCCAAATATGCCCTCTGGGCCCCGCCAATCCCACTACATCATCAACCAAATTCTTCACTCCCCAATCCCTCACTGCACTAACCATATGTAAGCTCGTTAACCTAATCGCCCCGCCCTCTCTTGCCCTTGTTCTAACCCAATGTTCAAACCTAGTAGGCGACAACGAGCTAGGTAAAAGATCAATCTTTGTAACTACCAACACTATTCTAGGTACATTCCCGGATTTACCCTCCTTCCACGCCCGTGAATTCTCTTCTATCGTCCTAGAAACTAACTGAGCTACTTTCCTAGGAAACGAACCATCGAAATCAGATGCATCAACTACCATTAAAACAACCACCCTCGCCCCGCTACTCGACATCAACCTCCTACCAACAGTATGATCAAAATCAAAATCAGGCAATAAATTCTCGACACTCGGGTCTTTAACCTTCCCATAATGCCTTAAACTATGACACCTAGCACAAACAACTGGTTTTCCAATTTTCTCAACTTGGTTTTCAACATTTTCTTGATTTTCAAACTCATTGAGCAAACCCCTTTTTAAAGAAAATGATATTTCTGGTTCATCAACTATTGGACTCTTGTTAATGGATTCTTTATAATTTGGAGTTTTAACTGAAGGTTTAATGAAATAACCTGGTTGTTTTGGATCAAATTCTTGCATAGTAACACCACAACCAGGGCAAATGACATTAGAAATGGATTCTTCATAATTCCCATCTCTAGAAATTGATAAAGATTGAATCTTTGAAGTTGTAGAGTAGTTTTTGAATCTAAAAAAGAAAGGTGGGACAAGGGTTTTAGTAGGGTTTTGGGTATAAAGATTTTCAAGAATTGGAGGTAAAGAGTTGGGTGTATGAGTTGTGTGTGTATATGCTGAGATTGTGAATGGGAGAAGTAGTTTTTTTAGGTTTGATGGAGAAAGTGATCTGATTATCATTGTATCTATCTATGGTTTGTTCTTTCTGTTAATCTAAGGTTGTTTTGAGAGTTTGAGAAACATATTTCTTTCCACCTTTGAGGTTTAAGGCATTTGTTGTATTTGGGGCTGTCTAAAGTGGCTTAGGGTTCATTGATTTTCTTTTTCTTTTTATTTTGAGGTAATACTTTATTTAAGTGATAAATTAAAATGAAAATATATATTAATTAAGTAGTATTATAATTTAGTGATGACCACGTTCGTCAGCATATGTCATGTATTTATTAAAGGGAAAAGGGTCAAAAGTCAAAAATACATCTCGCGTCATTAAAGTTTTCAAATATACTCCCGTCTTAACAGAAATTTTCAAATCCTCCAAAATAATTCAGTTTCATTTTTTAAACTCACTCAAATATTTAAACCCGACCCAATAAATAAAAAACCTACAATCCTACAATCTCCTTTAAACATGTAGACCAGGGTGAAAAAATGTGATTGTAGGTTTTTATTTAGTTGGGTCAATTTTAAATAACAGAGCTAGTTTAAAAAAATAAAATTGGGTTAATTTGGGGGATTTGGGAATTTCTGTTAAGACGGGGATATATTTGAAAACTTTAATAACGTGAGGGGTATTTTTGACCTAAAATTAGTTCGGAAGATATTTTTAACCCTTTTCCCAAAATAGAGAGATATTTTTGACCATTTTCCCTTTATTAAATTTGTATAAATATTTTGTGTGTGTAAATATTTCCCCCTCGTGATTTGATTGAAACTTAACTAATGTCGCCTACCCTAGAGTGTCTTATGTTGTAAAATAAAATATATATGGATGTACCTTCTTACATAGAGCTTTGGGGACACGTAAAATTTGTGATGAACAAATATTTGTATGTTTTTTCCTTTTTTTTCATTTTGCAACTTGTAGCCCGAGGTCTTGCATATATAAAAGGAGAGTCACTCTCCTAATTAGGGGTGTACATGGACCGAGTTGGTTTTGATTTTTCAAATACCTAATTAAATTAATTGTATGGGATTTTTAAATTTATAAATCAAACCAAACCAATAAAATTCGGGTTTTTCAACTTCGGTTTTTCTCGGATTTTTCAGACTTTTCCCCAAAAAAGTCTTCATACAAAACATATGACTTTTACTTCAAATATTTCTTTAGTCCTAATAAGATACAACTATATAATTAAGGTGTTTCTTCATAAATTAACACAAAATGGGAGATGAGTGATGACGTTGTATTGAAATATTCAACAAAAAAGATAATAAAATCGGTTAAAATCAATATTGCCAATTAACAAGCCGTAAAGAAAATGACCATAATCTAAAAATACTAAGTCATGCTAAAATAAGTACGACTAATAAGTATTAATTACATGACAAAGAAAAAATTAAGTTATGTATTTTCACTCTCTAAACCAATTATGCAAAACTAAATAATAGATATCCAACGTTATTGTCATTCCTAGTGTTATAATTGATTTCTTTTGTTGGCATTAGGGTTGAGTTGGTTTTGGGTTTGAACTTTATTTGAGTTATTAACAACCATGGGACGTAAAACTTATTAACATTCAAAATTCTAAGTTCAAGCTTGAAATAATATGATAAAAGGCAAAAAACTATGAACAATTATAAGAAATATTTATAAATTACATTATAAATAAAATTTTTTATGTTTATAATATTTTAATAATTGAATACGTGTAATGTCGGGTTAGTTTGGTTCGGTTTGAATTTTTTTAGCTAAAACCAAATCAAACCAATTATGGTCGGCGTTTTTCTTTTTTCAACACCAAACCAAACCACTAGTCAGATTTTTTTTTCTGGATTTATTGGTTTGGTGCGATTTGTCAGTTTTCTTTGTACCCCCCTACTCTCAATTATGGATAGCACCTAGGATATAAGTAATCATTCGGTGAAAATATTAACAACCGGATGATCACATAAAATGAAAAGATATATTAGCAAAAATGTATATTATATACTATAAATACGCTTATTATACCCTTTTTCATACGCTATGTATATTCATATTATATACATTTTATGTATGATTTATGTATAATAAATGTATAATCAACGTATACTCAATGTATAAACACTAATTATACATATATTATACAACTTTATACACTATTTACACAATGTATAAATGACAAAAAACCTGATCAGAAAAAATATATTCTCCGGCAGTAACTTTTAGATCTAGTTAATTTTCAGTTAGATATGAAAGTTTATGTGTTTCCGGTGAGATTCAAACTATGCGCAGACAGAGGACATAAAGAAAAGATGATATGAGTAAAGAGATCTATTTAAATTTTTAAACTGGCGGTCTTCGGCAATGAACTTTAAAGCTCCGCTAGCAGATCTGTCTCCCTCACAACTCTCTTGGCCGGAAAAGCTTTAATTCTGGTTGTCCATTGTCTTGGTTATTTTGAGATCCACTCATTTATTGTGTTGCCCTATCATTGCTCCGACGAACGCAAGTCCTCAACTACTCTACCTATTATAAATCTCAAATCTGCTTTTACATTGATTTTCTCCGGTCGACGGGCAGCTCCGAAACGACAACCAGAGAGGAAAGAGAAAGAGAGATCAAAATGGAGCTGGGGGTGGCGGCTGGTGGATCGTCGTTGACGGTAGTGGGCGAAGTAGACATAGGAGAGGAGAGAGCCCTTTCAAAAAAATTATCCACGAAAGAATGGAGAGGGGAATGTGGGGTAAAATTTTAGGATTTGGCTATAGCATGTCTTTATTTTGGACCTAAAGTGTATTTCAGGTCATATTGTCCAAAGTTGGGCTATTTAAATTGCTGTCAGCCACACCATGTCCTTTTGCTTTGTAATACACCAACAACAAGTGAAATACAAAGTTTCTCCTTCCCAAAATTTTTCTCTATATTCTTTGCAATTATATAATTAGTTTTTATTACATCTTACTAGGGGGTTGGGGGATTGAATTAAAAGTGACAAATGAGTTTGTCAATTGAGTGTGAGTCCTTCAAGTTTTAAAAATTAGGTAGAAGGGACAATTAACTAATTAATGCTAATGAGATCAAACTTCATTAATAAGCTTTTTTCAGCAACCCCCAAACTTTTTACTTTTACACTTTTACCTCTACACTTATTATATCAAAATAAGGTTAAAAAGCTACCCGCCATATTTTCTTAGTCCTCTTCCCATGTCTAGCCATTGATGCTCAACCTATTTTCATCCTCTTCCTACTTTTTTCTTCTTCTTCTTCTTCTTCTTCTTCTTCTTCTTCTTCTTCTTCTTCTTCTTCTTCTAACTCTCCCAAAACGTTTTTGGATAGTAGATCCAAGATTGTATTTGTGTTTTTTGTTGCGAATATTTGTAGAGAAAAATTGTGGAAAAAAATATCAAAATATTATTGGGTTTGTTGGATTGTATTTGCTTCGTCCTTGAGCTTGGAATTACTTCAAAGGACAATTAATTAATTATTGGTAAGTGAAAAAGATTAATTTTTGTACATTCTTCAGCTGGGTTTAGCAAATCCAATCTGGTTGTTTCTGTCAACAACTTTCGTAGTTATCCGGACAACTCTGAAAGCTGTTGACTGAAACAATTGAACATTGTCTAACAAATATAGAAATTTCCCTAACAACTACTACAGTTGCCCGACAACTGTGTGTAGTTGTTGGACTACTGAATAGTTGATAGGACAACTAATTCGATAGTGGAACAACTTTTATAGTTGTCACAACAAATAGTTGGACAATTACAGAAGTTATCCCAACAACTACTAAAGTTGTCCGACAACTGTGTTTAGTTGTTGATTAACTTATAGTTGTCCGGACAACTAGTAAAATTGTGTAACAACTTATTAGTTGTTGGAATAAATAGTTGAATACAAAAGTCGTCCCGCAAAACTACTAAAGTTGTCTGACAGCTGTCGATGGTTGTGGGACAACCTAAAGAGGTGTAGGGATAAGTAACCAAGATTTTTAGCAATTTTGAAGATGTTTGATGAATAGCTCTCTCTTGTAAGACCACTGAAATATGTATTTTTGTGATATCTTCAGGTATTGTGATCATCAATGGAAGATCAAACAATAATAGGAGTTGATTTACCCGGTGAATGGGTGGAGAATGCTACTCGGTATACTTGGCGTTCGAAGGGTCGAGATATAGTACCAATAAAGATAAGAAAGGATGCTACGTATGATGAGTTGGTTGAGATCATCGTTTCTAGGTTTGGGTTAACTTGTGATAAAGATGATCTTTCCATTAGTTACATGCTCGGCTTCGCTGAAAAGCAAAAGGGATGTCCTGCTCCGATAAGGAATGATCTTGATTTGCAGTTTTATTTTTGTGATCCAAACAAGCCCATTCTAAGGGTATCTGTGGTTGAAAAAATGGTAGAGGCAACAGATTCAGTGCAAGTGGAACCAAATATGACAAATAACGAAGAACATCTTGTGGCTATGGATATTCCGACAAATGAAGGAGATGCACAATATCCTTTACCAATGCAAGGCAGCCACGTAGATAATGACCGCACAGGTTTTTATAAGTATAAAACTTTCAAGGACAAACACGAATTAATTAGTTTGTTGAAGCTTTCTTTCGTGAAGAAAGATCAAAGATTCAAACCAGTGAAGAATAGTGAAGATGTATATTGTGTTAGATGTGTAGATCTGGGTTGTGATTGGTGGTTACGAGCTACAAAACTTAAAAGTTGTGATAGATTTAAAATTGTCGTTTACCGCAACATTCACTCATGTGGGGCGCAACATCTTACAAGCCATTATCCACATACTTCAGTGGACGTCATTGGACAATACATACACCATATGTTCTTGAGCGGAAAAGGTCCATCCACAAAAGAAATAAGAAATACAACTCAAGTTAAACTAGGTTGTAAGATTAGTTACTGGAAGTCCTGGAAGGCCAGTGAGATAGCTAAAGCTATGATAAGAGGGACACCTGCCCACGGGTATGCAGTTTTAGATACTTACAGTTATATGCTTAGGCTGTAAATGAAGGAAGCAAGGCATCGCTGAAAGTTGATGACAAAGGGAGGTTCAAATATTTCTTTGTATCTTATGGATCTTGGATTAGGGGATTTGTGCATACGAGAAAAGTGTTAGCCGTTGATGGGACATTCTTAAAGGGGCCTTACGAGGGAGTTTTGCTATCTGTTGTGGCACAAGATATGGAAAATCATATTTTTCCTGTTGCATTTTGTATAGTCGATAAGGAGTGTGATACTTCATATGAATAATTTTTTTGAGAAATTTCTAGACATAGTCCCCAATACTACGGAGTTGTGCATCATTTCTGATAGGCATCAAAGCATAGGAAAATGGTATCAAAGATTTACTCTGAAGCACACCGCGAATGTTGCACGAGGCATCTTGCTGAAAATGCAAGAAAAGAATTTCATTGTAGGGATTTTCTTGGACATTTTTATCATGCAACTAAAGCATACCGTAGAGATCTGTTCAATGACCATTTTGAAGAAATCAGGTATATCAATGCACAAGTCACCGATTATCTTGAGAATGTTGGCTTTCATAAATGGAGTAGAGCATACTTCCCAGGAAACAGGTAAACTATCTTACTGGTTCAAATTCAAATATTGCAGGTACACAACAATTATTGCAGTTGTTGGAACAACTAAAACAATTGTTGGAACAACTGAAACAATTGTTGGAACAACTGCAACAGTTGTTCCAGCAACTGCAATAGTTGTTGGGAGCCTGCGGTCGTTTGTAGTCAGATTCTTAATAATTTGGCTTTTATATTTCAGGTATGATGCATTGACATCAAATATTGCTGAGTTTGTTAACTCAATGTTTAATAGAGAAAGAGAATTCCCCTTACTGCCCTATTCGATGCTATAAGTAGGAGGTAGTCAGAAATATTTCATGAGAGGCGGATGTCATACGTCAACTTAACAACTATCTTTATCCCTTCAGCTGAAAAGAAAATAATGACTAACAAGAATCTGTAAAATAAGTTATTGGTCCATCGAACAGATGAAGACATGTTCACCATTACTGGGGAAAGTGGGGTCTCAACGGTTGATCTACGAAGAAAAACGTGTTCGTGTCGAGAGTTTGACTTGGACAAAATACCTTGTTCACATGCTATGGAAGCGCTTAGAAGTAAATTCAGAGATGAATATGGAAAGATGTTTATGAGTACTCTTCTTCGTATTATAAGGTAGAGTCATACGTGCTTGCATATGCAGACCCAGTATTTCCAGTGCCAGCTGAAGAATTTTGGAATGCTCCTTCGGAGATTTTACAGAGACGAATACCTCCACCTGAAAAGAAAACCAAACGGGGAAGGAAACGGATGAAGCGGGTACCTGGAGTTGTTGAAGGATTTATAAAGAAGAGGTTTAATAAATGCTCCTTATTCTAAAGATTTGGCCACAAAAAACCTACATGCCCTACAAGACGAGATGGAGATGTAGGAACAAGTCGTGGTGTAGTTTCATGATTTTATGTTGTATTATTTACTATCCGTACATGGCATTGCTATTATTAGTGATTTTGGTTTAACAAACCTTTTTGAAGTATATTTTTGAGCTTGTGTTAATCGAGACATTTGATAAATTATGTTGTGTTAACGAACTCATTATATTAAAGTAGTCACCACCTGCTAATTGTTAGAGTTTTCTCAGCAATTTCAGTTGTTTTCCCACAACTACTATTATAGTTGTCGAACAACTTCTATAGTTGTTGCACAACTACTGAATTTGCTGGAATAATTCTTTTAGATGTAAGCCCACAACTTCAGTAGTTGTCGTACAACTAAAGCAATTGTTGGGACAACTACTAAAGTTGTCGAACAACTGATTGAGTTAGTGGAACAACTTATATAGTTGTTGCACAACTACTGAAGTTGTTGGAATAATTCTTTTAGATGTAAGCCAACAACTTCAGTAGTTGTCGTACAACTAAATCAATTGCTGGAACAACTACTGAAGTTGTCGAACAACTGATTGAGTTCGTGGAACAACTTCTGTAGTTGTTGGCACAACTAACGTAGTTGATGGGCATAAACTATGAATTATTAAGGATAAACCAAGTGATTCAATGATAATCGAAGATCAATCGAGCCATTTTAGGAATTATTAAGGATAAACCAAGTGAATAAATGATAATCGAAGATCGGTCAAGCCACTTTAAGAATTATTAAGGATAAACCAAATGAATCAATGATAATCGAAGATAGTTTATGTAATACTATTATTATTATTAAGGAAAAACTTAGTGATTCAATGATAATCGAAGATCGATCGAGCCATTTTAGGAATTATTAAGGATAAACCAAGTGATTCTATGATAATTGAAGATCGATCGAGCCATTCAATCAATTATTAAGGATAAACCAAGTGATTCAATGATAACCGAAGATCGATCGAGCCATTTTAGGAATTATTAAGGATAAACCAAGTGATTCAATGATAATCGAAGATCGATCGAGCCACTTTCGGAATTATTAAGGATAAACCAAGTGATTCGATGATAATCGAAGATCGATCGAGGCATTTTAGGAATTATTAAGGATAAACCAAGTGATTCAATGGTAATCGAAGATCGATCGAGCCATTTTAGGAATTATTAAGGATAAACCAAGTGATTCAATGGTAATCGAAGATCGATCGAGCCATTTTAGGAATTATTAAGGATAAACCAAGTGATTCAATGATAATCGAAGATCGATCGAGCCATTTTAGGAATTATGAAGGATAAACCAAGTGAATCAATGATAATCAAAGATAGTTTAAGTAATACTATTATTATTATTATTAAGGAAAAACTTAGTGATTCAATGATAATCGAAGATCGATCGAGCCATTTTAGGAATTATTAAGGATAAACCAAGTGATTCAATGATAATTGAAGATCGATCGAGCCATTCAATCAATTATTAAGGATAAACCAAGTGATTCAATGATAATCGAAGATCGATCGAGCCATTTTAGGAATTATTAAGGATAAACCAAGTGATTCAATGATTCTTTTAGATGTAAGCCAACAACTTCAGTAGTTGTCGTACAACTAAAGCAATTGTTGGGACAACTACCGAAGTTGTCGAATAACTGATTGAGTTGGTGGAACAACTTCTATAGTTGTCGGCACAACTAAAGTAGTTGTCATTCTTCACTCTATTTCAAGAATTTCTTTTGGTAGATGGAGTACCGTTGGGCATAAACTATGAATTACTGGAACAACTTAAGCAGTTGAAGGGATAACTAAACAGTTGCTGGGACAACTGAAGCAGTTGTTGAGCAACTACATAAATTATAGGAATAATTAAAGTAGTTGTTGGGACACTACAAAAAATACCAGAACAACTAAATAAAAAATTAACACAAGAACTAGTTGTCCATTAAATGAAATGACCATTAAATAAAGTACAAAAAGCAATCCCATACACAACCAATCCCCTAAGGTTTCAATTCCTTCTCAAGCACTGCAACAACATATCTTAGCCTAAAATTATCCACTTTGTTGTCACTGAGTTGTGTCATATCAGTCCCATTAAGAAGGTGATCAATAAATGCACAAGAGTACGGTCCACAAGCCTTCCTAGACATCTTTCTAGGGACATCCTTTAGACGCTCATACGACCACGCTTCATTTAGTAAATTTTCAGGCAAATAGTTGAACACTCCACTTTGCTTGAGTAGTTTGGGCCACAATTGGAGAACGGGTTGGATAAATGTAAGGAAAGTCTGCTCATCACACTCTTTAGTATTGCAATCATAAACTTGAATCAAGTCCTTCTCCATTAGAAATTCAATTGCAACAAAGTGTTTACACTTTATGTTCATCACGGTGCAAATTCTTTTTGCTCCATCCCACTTCCGACTATATGGGTAAGGTCTTATCCCAGAACAATAATCGATATGTCACTGTCGATCTCAAACAATGATTGTGCCTCATTCATTGGTGGGGCACTGTTCACCAAACTCTTGTCACTCAAAATCTTGTAGACATTATGCAAGTTGTCATAGAAGTTCAGATCCAAAATTAGGTCTGTTTGGGGAACCAAATCTATCTTTTGCGCATCAGGGACAAAATCTCATTAACATGCTGCAAAAGATAAAATCAATAAACAGTTCAATGTTAGTAACCAACAATGAATTGTAATTGTCCTACAACTACTGATGTTGGTGGACAACTGCAGTAGTTATCCTACAACTGCAATAGTTGTCCTATAACTGCTGCAGAGGTTGTCCTACAACTGCTAAAGTTGATGGACAACTGCAGTAGTTGTCCTACAACTGCAGTAGTTGTTGAACAATTCAAGTTATCCTTGTCCAACAACTTTAATAGTTAATACTAGGCTATGTCTCTATCAACTTTCAATAACAAGAACAAACTAAGAAAAGAAATTTAATATTAAAATATAATAAAAAGATTAGTGATATTACCTTGCACTCAAACGAGAAATTTGGATCAGTCATTGTAACACTCCGTAAATTTGGGTTAGGTGTGAATATGTAATAATCTAGTGTTAAGATGATATTATATCTATATGAATCCATTCTTGATGAATTCGGGTGGAAGATGGTCGTTTTGAAGTCAAACCAACAATTGAAGTTCTTATGGGCTCTTAAATTCGCCTAAGTTTTGGTAGGTCTGTCTTCTGGGCGATTTTCATGAAAATGTGTTGTGAATTTGGAAAACAATCCTTGATAAAAGTTGTAGATCTTTGAAATATATTTCCAATGGTAGGTCGCCCAGCCCGAGAAAAGTTATGTACAAAAAGTTATGTCCGTTTTACTGAAGGGTGCAAAAGCTGGAGATTTCGCCCAAAGTACGCCCAGAATGTACGGGACGTCTTTTAAAGTATGGGACATCCTTTTAGGACGTACTTCTTCTGTTTCTGGCAGAAAATTGGGTCTAAAATGGGTATGGTATTAGTTTGTTCCCATTTTTTTCATTCTTTCAAACCCTAAGGGACGAGAATCATCTCTCTAAATCTTCAAATCAAAGGTAAGAACACCCTTAACATTACTAATCTATTCTAACATCAAACCCATGATTCTTACCATGATTCTTGTGATCAAAACCTAGGGTTTGCAGCATAATTCTTCCTAAAGTGATTCAAGCTAGGGTTTGGGTGTTGTTTATTAGGAAAGTGAATTGTTAAATTTTGTTTAACATATTAAGGTATGTCTCTTTAAAAAAAAATCATTTTTGCCTATAAGGATGATTTATATGTCTCTCTTTTTGGAAACTTATTTTGAATGAAAATTACTTTTGAACCTATTATTGAAAGTATAAATTTTATTCAAGATTCTTTGATGAATGAAAGGAAAAGTAATCTTTTCATGTTTCTTGAACTCTAATTCATGTCTAAATAGTGGTTAATGTGTGTGAGGGGGCAAACCCACATTAAACCTAGATTGTAACAAACCCTATACATGTATAAGATATTATGAATGTTTTCCTTTATGAGAGATGCTTAATAATGATGGTTAAGAGTTGGTAATGACATTCTTATTGATGAATTGAGACATGAAAATCTTTTGTAAAGGAGTTATACGTTTTCAAAGCATTGACTGGAATGACTTAATCTTTCGATATGGCATAATGAGCTTTAATGTTATTAATGGTGTGACTACTTTGAGATAAATTGTGAATCAGCTTCTATGCCATGGACCTTATTGTTGTGTTTGTCTTGTTATTCGGGAGGAAGAGTAGTCACTATGGATCCTAGTGTATTAAATGTCTTGCCATTCGGGAGGAAGAGTGGCCACTTCCGGGTTCGCTACCGGGGGTGTATTAATGGCCTTGCTATTCGGGAGAAAGAGTAGCCACCGTGAATCCATATTCCGGTGTACTGCGCAGTGTTTAGAGAACCTCTACGGTCATCCCTTCGATATGATTGATTCTTGGGCCTGTATTGGCATGTGTGATATTCTTATTCTCATAGAATTGTTGTTGACAATCATGATCAATTTGAAAGGCATAATTGAAAGGAATGGGGCCTATGTGGGCGATTTTGATATAAATCTTTATTACGAGACTGGTATTTATGCCTGATTGATTTAAAGCTTAATTGAAACTGGGATTTTGAAATAGCTTGTAAACTGTTTAACAAATGATATTAAGAATCACAAAGTGGAATAACTGTTTGTATACTATCTTTTCTGGACTGATTCCTTTATGTATTATTATAATCCATTTTCATATTACTTGTTGTCCCTGAGACACTCACTGAGTACAAAGTACTCAGGCATACCATTGTTGTTTTTAATGATATGTTAGGTAACGGAGGAGAGCAGGTTCTTGATACTTCAGGCGCTTAGGAAGGACTTGTTGTTGCTGCTGATTTGGTGAGCCCACACGTTCATTCGTGGGACACCCTATTTATTCGTTCAATTATTATTAGTTTTTGGGCTGCGTCCTATGAGTCCAACTATTACCTCTTTATCCTAGAAGCTCCATAGTATACATTCTTGTGGGTAGTTATTGAGTTTTGTTTAACTCTTGGGCGTTTGTCACGTTTTGATTAAGTTTTATGATATTAAAGACTTCCGCTGATTTAGTTCATATATGCATGATTTGTTTACCTTTATTTTATAAACTGTTGGAGGCGAATGTTGAACCTGGCGGGTTCAAGTGTTATTATTGTATCATTTAGGTTCTTCCGATGTTGTTCATGACGTCGGATGCCGGTCACGCCTAGGGTGGGTTTTGGGGCGTGACAGTCATGTTCTCCAAGTCTTGGTAATTGAATTCATCACTCAAGTACATTCTTCTTCCTTCTTACCGAGGAAGTCTTTAAAGGCCTCTATCTTCCCCGTCGCAAGAGGTTTGTACAATTCACCTTTAATTTGTTCTTTGTCCTAGCATTCTTGGCTTTGGTATTTATGGCCAACCTTCTCCTTAATTCGGGAGTACAAGGAGATTGCATTACGTGGCTCGGAAATTTATTCCTCTTTGGCTGCTGCTTTTCTAACTTCACTGACAATGAATTTATTGCCTCCAAAAGGGCATTATGCTTATCACAACAATTTTTGCATTCACAACAACAAGGGACCTTGGAGATACTCACACCTGTTGTTTTTGTCGCTCCAGGAGTATCTACTTCCCTACCAAGATCAGCTACATACGAGTATCCTCCTCCTGCAACGCCAAAAGATCTACAAATATTAAAGTCCACATGTGGACTAATGGTTTGGGTAGTAACTCTCTGCTCAACACCACAATCTCTCACAACACTCTCCTCGCCACCAACTCTCTCAAGACTCTCATCACCACCAATTATATCTAATTTTATGGTTGTTACATGTGTCAACTCAGCTTTTAAAACATCAATGTTTGGATCCGGACCATCTTCAAAGGGCGTAATATCTTGAATATAATCCTTCGCTTTCTCTATTTTTGTTGGAAAATGAAAAAGGTGCACAATCTGATTTTGCATTTGCATTTAAGAAAATGAGTTTGAATATTTAGCAAACACAAAAAACCTCATCAAGAAAGGGAAAAATAAAAAATTAAAATCTCCAATATGTTTTGATGATTACAATTTATTACAATCTGATGATTACAATTAAAACCTCACAGATATGCTGGAACTTATTACAATCTGATGAGAGTACCAGGTTCTATTATCATTCATTTGCTAGTAATAGAATAGGCTCAAAACGAACCTACAGACATGTAATAATAATAATAATAATAATAATAATAATAATAATAATAACTTCAAACTACTATTAGAAAGTTACACTGATCATCCCATGCATATAGCTTCTATTCTCAACAAGTCATTTTCAAATTATGCTTATTTATTGTTCTCAAATACGTGTTATTTGGGATAAAGACAATTAATGTTACATAGAGTTTGAGGTTTTAAGCATTGATCTGTCCCAATTTTTCAACTTATTGTTCAACCCCTTTAATTTCTTCACTTAAGAGAGTAGCAATTTGATTAGCCACCATTATGCATCTGATATATTATCAACAAGATTGCAATTTGATCAGTACCATTAGCGACTTGTCAAAGCTTAGTGGCAGGTTTTGTCGGAAAAAGAATGTTTTAACATATTATCCAAGAGACTTCAATCTAACTTCCATGTTAAGGCAGTAAATGGTCATTCAATTAAAATTCTAGCATTTTGAGTACTCAGCATAACCAAGTGGTGTCCGGGAATGAGCGCTCAGGATACACCTGGAAGCTGAATTCCTAGCACTCTAAAAGGTAATTAAAACAGATCAAGGACCAGGAAAAGATGCAGCAAAATAGTCCTATCTCAAGATAATAAAAGTTCATCCAAACTGACTTTAAAATCCATTGGCCAATATATAATCAAAAACCATTTATGTATTTCTACAACTCAAAGCTCATCACTGGAAGCCTTTGATGTTTTCCCAATTGTCAGCACGATTAACATGTGCACTACTACCAATCATTAAAGATACATGCAACAATCAATCTAAGAATTGCAAAAGAAACATGATGAAAGTGGGAACCGCGTGGTGATAATAAAAAGGAAGGTTGACACTTGGTACAGTTACTAGCTATCAACCATACAAAGATGCTGCATAATGAGACTAATTAATGTAACTCCTTCCATTTACTGGAGAGAGGTCAACATTGCTCATTCAACCAATACCTGCCACAAATTCCAAAATTCTTAAAGTTGTCCATGCCTAAAATATTAGTAGTCTGCCACCAACAGCTTATTTGTAAGAAATCATACCATCTCACTTCATTTTAAGAACTTAGAAACCTCATTACAAATCATATACAAGGGTTAGAGAGGGGGGAGGGGTTCAACAATCTTGAATGCAATCTTGAATGGAGGACTAATCAACAACAAAACAAGCAGATGAAGGTCTAAAATTTGGAGTCCCCACTGTAATAGCAGGGGTGCTATGTTTTTTAGCAGCCTCTAGATTGCAAAAAAAAATTGAAATTATTTACATGTAGAATCTTACCTCTTTTCTTGTCTAAACAAGAGGATCAACATTTGCCGAGTTAGAGTTAGTCTTTCTCGCTGGTTTTGCGGACAACCATTTAATCATTCTTGGCAGTGACCTCTCAAGTGAAGGATCCTTAGCTAGCCGTTGAACTGCCAGAATAGCTTCAAAATGCCCAAGCCTACGTAATAATTAAAATGCAATTTAGTTTACATAAAATCAAAATAATAATTTAACTCAAAACCATCAAATGAACATTTTAATTACTTACCGCGAACGCCTATGGAAAGCTATAAAGGTTATATTGGTTTTTGGTTGGATTCAATTCTTTAAAAGATATTCAATAGTAAGATTGAAGCTTATTCGACCCCATGGATAAGAATTGAATACATTTTGGTTCGATGCCATTTTTAACCAATTGGTGTCTACCTTTTTTTTTTTTTGCATCTTTTGCACATAATATGCTATGCAAGAACCAAACCACGCTCACAACCATCTTTTGTTTTTTGGTCAAGTTTGAATCCTTTAGCTTCTCAATGAGACCATCACCATCAACAGACTTCCCCACTATATCTACCAAACTTGTACCCTTTTCTTCAACCTTTGATAACTGCTGACTAAGAGGGGGGAGAGAATGACATCGAAGTCCAGTCATGATAGCGAATTCATTGATGTCAAAACAAATAGGCAAGCCATTGTAATCACATCAAATTTCCTTTTTCTTTTCACAAAAAATTCGGCGAAGAAGAAGGTCGTGCACCAACTTCATTGGGAGATGTATTGCTACATCTTTCCTCAAGTTTAAAAACTGACCAAAGCAAATTTTTTTGAAACCATTCTCAATACGTTGATCGATCAAAACCTTTCTAAACTCAACAAATTGAGTTCCAAAGCCGACTCTCACATTGATCCTTGAATCATAAGGCGAAAACTTATTCAAGTGGGTCTTAAATCCATATTTTTCAATGGAAATGGTTTTCACGCATTCTGGAACCGAAAGAGCATCGGGATCATTATTATTACCTGATGATCCAGCACCCTTTGAATTACCACCACTAGTATCATTACTTGATCTAGCAACGGCTACTGATTGAGCATCCTCTTCACCAACCGTAGTCCTTTCCTTTTATTCTTTTTCCTCTTCACCCGAATGCTCAGTTGCACTCTCACCACTTTTTTCCTCTTCACCTGATTGCTCAGTTGCACTTTCACCACTTTTTTGCTCTTCACCTGATTGCTCAGTTGCATTCTCACCACTTGTTTCCTCTTCACCTGATTGCTCAGTTGCACTCTCGCCACTTTTTTCTTCACTTGACTTTTCACCACTATTCTCAAGTGTTTCTTTTTCACCAATCAACTACTCATTGTTTAAAGGTATCATTATCTCCAAAGGTGCACAAGCAAAAGCATCTCTTGCTCGGCTGCTTCATCAATCAGCTTTTGTACTGATGTGGTAGCTCTTTTATTACATGCAGCCTCTTGTTTTCTAGCAGTAGCTAAGCTCCTAGATTTTTCACTAGCATCAGGACAAGGTGAACTGGTTCTCTTCCTCTTATGTTGGCCCATTTTATCTTATTTACACACAAAAAAAAGTTAAAATTAGTAAATGATATAATTTAATAATACCAACAAAAAAAAATTGAACAACAACTGTATTTGTAGCACAACTTCTAAAGTTGTGTGCCAGCAATAAAAAAAGTTGTCCTATGCCTAAGCAGCTGATCGGAAGAGAATTCACAGAATTGGTTGTTAAAAGGTCTCTATTAGAACCGACAAAGTTGTTAACAACTTTTGCATTTGTTCCAACGACTATTGCAGTTGCTAGAACAACTGCTGAAGTTATCCTAACAAATACAGAAGTTGTTCCAGCAACTGCAAAAGTTGTTGGGGCATGTTGTATCGAATTTGAACCAATTAAATTTTCTTTTTAATACAACTAATATAATTGGTGCTAAAGTTCAACCCAGAACAATATAGTTGGTGCAAAAGTTCAACCCAGAACAATTTTCGGTTTAATACCACCAAATTGTAGCTAATAACAGTAAAAGAAGTATTGAGAGAAAGAAAATTTTGTCTGATAATAGCAAAATCAAAGTTCATAATCTTTATGCTCCTCTTCTTCTTCTTCTTCTTCTTCTTCTTCTTCTTCTTCTTCTTCTTCTTCTTCTTCTTCTTCATTAAACCCTTATTCTAACAGTTTGAAGTAAACAAAATAAAGGAAATACCTGATATTATGGCAAGATGATAATGTTGAAGTGAAATTTTAGCAAAATCACAGAAAAAAACAAAGTAGAAAAATGAAAGGTATTTTTTGTGGAGTTCCCGTTGAAAGGGATTGAAAGAAAGAGGGCTGAGGTATTTTTTTGTGTAGTTCCCGTTGGGGGTTTTTTCAATTGAAGACCCTTCAGTTTTTAGCAAGTTTTTTTCAAAGTTTTAAATAATCTACTATGACCCCATTTATTTAATTAGTGTTTAAGTGACTATTAAAAAAAAAAAAAAAAACTAGGACCCACTTGTAGGGTTGCATATCGGTCGGTTCGGTTCGGGTTTCAAAATTATCGGTTTAACTTATTGGTTATCGGTTTGTAGACATATTAAACCGTTAAAATATCGGTTAATGGGTTATCGGTTAATCGGTTGTTGTATGTTATCGGTTCGGTTATCGGTTTAACCGTTAAGATTTCACACAACCAAAAAGAGAAGGGATTATAGAAAGCTCATACAAAATCTTACAGTTAGCCATATGGTGGTAAAGAGCTTAAAAGAACTAACATATATTTTATGATGAATAAAAATTGATGAGCTTATGTATTGTTACCTGTGACACATATCATAAACACCCATTGTAATGCCAATAGGCTGCCATGCAACCATGACACGTGATACAGCAAGCACCTGTTCAAGCAAAGAGTATGATAATGTAACAAAAAATTTGCTACTTGAAACCAATCAGCAATATCAATTGTGCAATCATATAAAACAAAAATGACAATTGCAGTAGAAGGAGCTCTGCTCTATGCCTGTGAAGCTTTTAGATGTTCCTATGCAACCAGGAAAGGTAGAGAGAGCACACAAAAGCGCAGACAGAAATTAATTCGAGACTGAAAAAAGTAAGAAATTGAAAGAAGAATCAGCTATCCTTATTCTTTTCCTACTTTTTAATTTTTGAAGGGAAGGGAAATGGTGGCGTGTATTGCAATAGAGTGGCCAATCAAGAAAAACTAAGAAATTACATTTTGTTTTGTTCAATTGGAAAGGAATGTATAGATTTCACTCTGTTGGACACTTTCTTTCCTCACAGAAGGAAAATTGTCTAGCTGAAGGTTGATGAATGAACATTTATCCACGCAGATCATGATTGAACATTGATAACAAATAGAATACCCATTCATATTGCCATACCTTGCCCTTTGTCAATATGCAAAAAGCTTGAAACAGACAACTATCATTCCTAGAGAAAAAATTATTAAAAAAAAAAAAGAAGATGTTGGCGTATAGCTGAAGATAGCTCGTTACTGAACTTACTAATGAGTCGCCCATATGCCTTCCCATCACCAGTGCGAAATACAACCTAGCATAAAAATTAGTTCAAGAACTCAAGTATTAGCACCAAATTACCAAAGTTGAATGCCTCCAAAAATAAGTTCAAAAGACACCAGTTAAGCGGTATAAACTTTTTGAAGAAATTTAACCAGGCAATCTGCAGTGGTCCTGTTCACATTTTGGAGAATCTTTAAATCATTACTGAATATTGAATTTCAAAAATTAACAATACTTACCAATAGTGAGCATTGCTAAAGATGAATGCACCAAAATGAATGGAGAGCAACTTGCATCAACTCTGGCAACTTCTGCCAAGTGAATATTTCTACTCTGCTTTCCAGTTCTCTTCAACTCCATGAATAAACAAGCTTATGACATTCTAAAAGGAAACATGTAGTAAATTTCTCCTTCCATTTAATCTCATAAAAATGCAGCACCACAACACCAAAAATCTAGCAATGCACAAGTATACAGTCTAATAAGGCTAGGTTGCCATCAACATTTGAAAACATATTAGCACCAGATAAAAGATAAGTTACCATTCCATATTAATAACTTCAAAACTGAAAGTAGCTAATGCAAGTGGTGTTGTAGTTAACAATAATTTGTCTAGCACCATCAGAATTTCAGAAAACCAAAAACAACAGTCAAACTGTCAAAAAACCTGAAAATTAATCCAAACATAGTCCTAATAGTTCTAGTCAAGTCAACAAAACAAAAACCACAATTAATGCACTGCATGGTGCACCATCCATCATCATTTTCTTCAAGCTTTTCATAGTGATCCCAAACAGGTGATCGAGCTTTAGGACCACAAAGTTGAGGCATGGTTAAACCTAATTAACATAGAAACAGAGAAAGTATCAATTGATGGAATAAGTCCACGCAACAGACCTTTTACAGAATTTACAAACACCCTTCTCATTTCCATCAGGATCAATAACTGGATCAAAATAAGTCCACGCAACAAACCTTTTTCTCCTTTCTTTCCTTTTTTTGGACTGAACTGTTTGAGTTTGACTTGCTTTTGAGTTAGAAGCTCCACTTTCACCAACTACTTTATCAATTATCATATTTTCAGCCATGTGTTTATATCACTGTGAATTATGATTTTTCAAAAAAAAAAAAAAAATCAAACAGATGACAGCGAGCAAACAAAACATAAAAATTCAAATAGCACAAAACAAAACAAAACAAACGTTCGTTATCTCGAATGAAATCCAAAGGAAAAGAAGAGGAGAATCAGAAACTTACCGGAAACTGATTGAATTGCCGAAACTGAGAATGACGATTATATAGAGCAGAATATAGAGCTGCACGAGATACAAAATAATCATTAGTTTTTTTGTGATAAAATAGAAGGAAAGGCTTAAATACTTTTATTGTGCATTCTTGAAAAAGTAGAAATTTCTGCATATATCCAAAAGAAGACATATATAGAAGCATTCTTACGAGAAAAATAAAACAAACTACCAAAAGAATAAGATGAAATGGAGCTTAAGTGTTCAGATTCCATTTGGATTTTGTGTAACTTGAGTTCAATTCATCTTACATTGTAAAGAAAGAACACAAAAATTAAGTAGAGAACCCTTTTTGCAAGTAATGCTTCAACCAAAAACAGAAATTGCACAAATTATTACCAGGTTTGCAACATTAACAGCAAAAAAAACAAACCCATAACCAAAAACTCAATTTGCAAGCAATACAAGAAGAAATTCCCACTATTTCTCAACCCAACAAAGAAAAGACATTAAATTTACAATTCTAAGGAAGTGATTTCCCTAATTTCCCAACCCCAACAAAAACCCCATAACAGAAGAGTGAGAATTGAAAATATACATGTTCGTGAAAGAGGCAGAAATTGTCAAAGAAGAGGGAAGAAAAAGAGGGGCTGGTTTTAGATCATTTGGCTACTTTGGAGTTGTGCAAAAATCGTGAAATGAAATGAAGTAACCCTAATTGTAGTGTAAGTAACTTAATATATATGAAAGGGTAGAAGTGTAATTAATTAAATTGTTATCGGGTTATCGGGTAACCCGTTAACAAAAATGGTCAACCCGCGACCCGACCCAATAAGCCAATAACCCAAAAACACCACCCGGTACCCGAACCGGTAATCCATTAACCCGAACCATTAACCCAATAACCCAATAATCAGTTCGGGTTATCGGTTTAACCGTTAACATGCACAGCCCTATCCACTTGTCCCTTTTTTTTAATTGAGGACTTGGTTGTCCTCTTGACCTTGTTTTGAACAATTTTTATTTTACTATCTAATTTTTAGGGCTTAGGTTTAAAATTAACTTTTTCAAAATGGTATCAGAGCTGGTGTATGGGGCAATTCATTTTCTTTACTACTTTATTTTCATTTTTTTAGGGATATATATATAACAATTCAAAATATTTTGATGTTTTAATAATCATTGTCATAAGTTTACCCGTGTACCTTATCCACATTGTAAGTCCCTATCCTGAATAAAAAAGGCTAGTGGCCAATATAAAACATGTCTGATAAATCTTCATAATACAAATGTTGTTTTGTATTAATAATCATTGTCATCTCTACTAGCAAGAGAATCATGGGCGTGTTTTGGTTGAATGCATAAAAGTGAAAACATTTTGGCAAAATCTTGTTTTTTGAAGGAAAAAAAAAAGGAACGAGTATCAGATGGTTTCATTAGTGAACTAGGACTAGTTTGACTTTGCATGCGTATAGTTACTCCTACTGTAACATATGAACAAATTCTTTCATTAATCTATGGATGAGAACAGGTATTCATTAATTCATGGATATGAACAGGTATCGAGTGACTCCAAAAATATTTTCTCACCCGTGTCAAACCCTTCAAATATTGTACTATTTTAAAAGGATCCAATACGCACCAGTTGGTATTTTTGAAGTTTTTGAAGTGTCCAAACAACATAGCATTATAGGCTCCCCCATCTGACCATTTTCTTCCCACTGTTGACTGGGTTAACAATTTGAAAGGCTTTAAAGACGAACAAAAAACTCAAGATTGGCAAACACAGAAAATGACTAACTACCAGATAGATTATCATATGGCTGGTCAGAAAAGCCTAAATGCATCACAACTTTAGATACATTGTACACACTTGAGCTAAACTACACTCGATACAAATCGATCGATCCAAAAACGAGTAACTGTATAGAACCATCTGCAGATTTTGCAATAACCATTTACAAGAAACACGAAAAAAAAATAAGCCACCAACCAATCAGCGATTACTAACTACACTTCTAGTTTACAATGGCTCTCGCCAAATACGCCCAGCTACTTTTAGCTTCAGCTCCTTCCTGTCACCACCAGAGAAGAAAAGCGCCATACTCCTCTGAATAATCAGCCCGTCTAAACTGTCTCGGACAGTTTTATGACTATCACGGATACTCCTCGGTACTCCTTGCCATGTTAACTTTCTGCCAAATCCACCTACTTCAAGACTATAACTAAATCTTTTTGCATCATCGTCATCGCCCATAAAACGAAGGAATGCCATGTATACCGGTGCCAATCCAAGGTTGAAAGCCTCAAAGTGCAGGCAAAACTGGTGACCGAAACAATTGAAAACCTATTCCAGAAAAACAGCAAAAGAACTATTACCAAAACAACCTTTTCAAGCAGCAAATTGCATCCAGAACAATGTAAAAATCAACAAAAAAGGACCTCCTTTTACAGGCCAAACGCTAGTCAGAAGATTAACTAATACTGTCACCGCCCCAATTTATATGATGGTGTTCGACTGGGAACATAGTTTAAGAAAAACAGGAAAACTTTCGAAATTTGTGGTCTAAAATAAAACATAGATACTTGTGTGGCTATAAATCATCTCATTCATGGTAAAGTAGGTATTTTAAAGTTAAATTGTTAGCACTAAATATAGAAAGGTGTCATATAAATTGGGACAGAGGAGTAAGCAAACAAAATGAGTCATGCTCTTCTGTCTGCCTTTATTTCTGACCACAAAAAAATAAAGCCGGTCATAACAGTATGAGCCTACTAGCAGTAGCTAAAATGCAAACATGACGATGAATGATGAACTTAAGTTTAAGATGTAGCAAAAAGTATACATCACAACAACTGAATAGAGAGAAGCAAAGAAAACTAGTTAAAAGCTTCAGGGCTCAAGCACGCTTTAAGCACGCCTTTGACAAGACTAATGTGTAGCAGATGTTTCTTTTGTGAAAGAGTAGGTGAAACCACTGATCGTCTACTGCTACATTGTGATTCAACCTAGTAGGTTCGGACATTATTTTTATATGTTTTTAGGGTGTAGCGGATGATGCCAAAGGATGTCAAGAGTCTAATGTCAAGCTGGAAGGGGCAGAGCATCGGAACAAGCTGAAACAGATTTGGAGGACTTGCCCTTTGTACATTATGTGGAATATTTGGCTGGCAAAAGGAGGAGACATTTTGATGAAAAGAAACATAATTTTTCTGTAGTTAAATCTAATTAGGCATTTGGACATGAAAGTGTGATATTTGGTAAAAAGTAAATATTTGAAAAAAGTTGAAAAAGGATATTTGGGAATCGAGCTGTGTTTGGACATGCATTTAACTTGAAAAAAGTTGAAATTTTGTGTGGGGAAAAAATAATTTCACTTGGAAAACTAGTTGAAACCACTTTTTCAAACTTGAAGCTCATCTTCAAAAATCAGCCTAATGTATAAGCAAACACTATTTTGAAAATTTTAATCGAAAAAAGCGAAAATTTTGTATGGACAAACAGACCATAAATGTATTCATAGCTTGTTTTCTGGTGCAAGGAACGCAGGATAGAGCATTTGGAACATCTTTTCAGTTTTTTTTGCACTCCAAGATGTCATAGATATATGGTCATTGTAGTTCCCCTTTTCTTTATATACTCTTTTGCGATACCTTCTTGGTACTAGTCTTTAATAAAATTATTTACCTTTACCTTGTGAAAAAAATACCGTTGTTCTTAGAGCTTTCTACCTAAACATATATACACAAACAATGGATTATTTGTTGATCTGGCGAAAGAGGCCCTCAAAAAACTCTCATTTGCATTGTACCTAACATGTTAATATGTTATAAGAACCCATCGTTCCAGAAAAACTGCTGATATATGGAGACTGAAGAATTTTCTTTGCACCACCAAATATAATTTGGCATGTCTACATGAGGGATGACGCCAGTCACACATCTTTACAAAGGAGAGAGCTAGGGAAATAACCCTCTCAACTCTCATTATAGACATTCTTTTTTCGGATAGGTTCATAATAGGCATTTTAACCGGCAATTTTCAGATCTGGAAGTAAAGATTCTTTTTACTGAGTTTGATTCTTTTTAGACCTTCAATCTATATTACATTATTTGCATTCATGACAATGTGCAACTGTATCATGAAAATAAAAGGAAAACATATAGGCATTGTAGTGTTGAAAACCCTCAACATATGCAATGTGTGATAAACAACAATACCCTCACTGACCAACCCCTTCATCCCCTTAGGGGTCGTTTGGTTGCTGGTTAGAGTTACGCAAGGTTTTGTTATACATGTATTAGTTATTCCATTTTATACCCTGCATAAAATAATACATAGATTTCCTCATAACTTATACATGTATTAGTTATGCAGGATTGTAAACTGATAACCAAGCACGTATTTAATGTGCTGAATTTTATACATAGCAACTAAAATGCTACCAAACATGATACTATTAGTTATGCTGGTTTAGTATATGAATAACTTACTTATTAACCAGCAATCAAACGAACCCTTAGGTCTCAAAGAAAAAGGTAAAAGGAGAAAAAAAAGAATAAGAGAGAGAGTGAGAACTCACCGTCAACATCCATGTAGCATTCTCAACTTCTTGAGGATTAGATTTGACATAACGATGATTGAAGGTACACCCATCATGCATGTCAACTTTGTGATCATCTTTTAAGTGTGAAACGAGGTACGGAATATCACCAGTAACAGCGCATTCAGATCCTGCATACGGGCAATTATACGGTCGAAATCTGCAGTTCTGCTCATGTCGAAGCCTAGTATGATAAGTGAATATATCTTGACAGCCAAAAATTTGGTATCGGCATGGCAATTCTAGTGACTCGGCAATTTTCTCCAGTGCTAGACATCTTATGTTTCCAAGCTCATGGCGGCAAATTGGACATACATGTACTTTCGACTTGCACTTCACGCATAATGTGTGGCCGTTTGGACACTTACAAGAAAAAGGTCAACAAGCTCAGTAAAAGCCAAAGAAATGCTTCTAACGACTTGAAGAATAAATAAAATAACAAGCTTAACAAAAAAAGAAGGAAAAAGAAAAACAAAAAGTAAGTTCAGTCGCCAACTTCTTTTTTGGAAGGCATTAAGGATTATCTTTTTTTTTTTTTTTTTTTTTTTTTTTTGGTGAAGGGCACTGGTGGGTCAACATATTTTTCTTCTGATTGTGTCACAACAAACACACTGTATGCCAACGGTTGAGTTTCTAACATTTCAATTTGGTTTATTCAAACTATCACACATTACCCTAGGAAAGGAAGTATTTATCGAATACCACTTTCTATATTTAGAAACTCGTTACACCGAACATCCTACAAGGCATATTTAAGACGACAAGATTCAAAGGGCATTTTGGTACATTACACACATCCTTAGTTTAAGGCAACAAGATTAAACTCCGCGCCGAGTCAAAACTAAAACAAACAAATTGAAACAAAACTAAAACATACAAATCAAAACGAAGGGAGTATTACATAAAAGCAAGACAGGAAAATCATTTTTCCAACTTTCTATCCCGAAAACATACCAAAAAATTCAAATTCTGCTAATAATGTTAAATTATATGCTTTACCGACTTCATTGTGGTAAGTCGTTTACATAGGCCATATAACTAGGAGGTGCATTGGGTATGTAGTACAGTCCATAAATACATTTATCTTATAGAAAACTAGGTGCTCTCTTATCTAGCAATGAAAAGCATCAAATTTTCGTTGTTATTTTCTCTAATACAGCTTGTAGAGCTGACTGTCCATAACATGAGACATTTATCCTTTAGGAAACTAGGCGCTCTCTTATTGTTAACAAGTGATAACAAGCCTAGACTTTAACCGTCATTTTTCCTCATTCACCTTATTTGAAGGAAACGAAAGGAACATTCGAACTCCAAGGAAGAAAGATGGGAAACCCTTTTACTTGAAAGCTACTATACTTGACCTCTTTCCTCAATTAAAAACTTTTCCCCCCTCCAGCAATTCGAACAAATATAAAACAGCTACCAGTTTACATTGTTGGAAACTTAATTAACATCTTGCCAACTAACCATTTTTCAGTATTAAACCTTTGTTTAGACACCTTTTTTGTCAAGCTCTTTATTTTAATCTATGGAACATGTTACTAGCAACCACACAGGTCAAACTAGGACCTGTTTATTGCAATATAGATAGTATATTTAAACCGTCCAGCAGTTGCTATGAAGGAAATATCATTAGTCACGCGCTTTTTAAATGAAACTCTTAAAGAGTCGGGGATGTTTTTGGAAAAATATACTCCTCTTTCCCAATTTACGTAATGAAGTTTGACTGGGCATGAACTTTAAGAATGAAAGAAAGGCTTTTTCCGACTTGTGGTCTAAAACAACCATAGAAATATGTGGGTATAAATCATCACATTAGGCTAAAAGGGGAGTTTTAAAATTAAATGGTTACTAAATATAGAAAGATATCATTCTTTTTGAGACTAATTAAAAAGGAAGAATGTCATATAAATTGGAACAGAGGGAGTAGTTAAAGGGTCACGCTCTGCATTAAGCAAGCTTACTACAATATATAAGTTTGGGGCGAACCTACGGCTAGAATCATTGCATGAACTAGAAGCTCAATTTCTCTAAAACTCAGCTTGCAAATCTCAGTGCCCACTTTAAGCAAAAACAAACTCTTGTACGAGCACAAAGAAAATAAGAAAACAAAACTTGCCAATTGCTTCACTCAAGAATTTGAAGCACCAGTATTATGGACTATGGTCTGTAAGCAAGTAACTTGTGGCTCTTTAAAAAAGGAGAACTAATACATGCAAAGTTAGATATCCTCATAGGTTTGGGACAATGATAACAGAATAACTAAATAATTATGTTTTTCAGCCCTCGCCCTCACATGCGGTTTGATTCTTTTTCTTTATCAAAGCAAGTGGAATTCCTTTAATAATGATGATAGGCTTGGACCCAGGACATCATCCTGTTTTAATACCAACACTCCCCTCTTACGTGCATGTCTGATTCTTTTTCTTTGGCAAAGCACGTGGAAGTTCCTTTTGATAGGGATGATGAGATCTGGTCCAGGACATTTTCCTGCTTTAATACCATATAGATCTTAGCCTAAGTCAACTGCAAAAGTTAACTCAGGAGACAACAACTCATTCTCTCAACTAATACAGGATACTTAACACCTCTGCACGCCTAGAACTAGATATCTGGAGCATGAATAACATAACGTGGGGCCCAACATTGGGAAAGATGAAACTTATTTCTAGGAAGGTACTCCTGCTCTCTAGCAAACTGCAAATTTTTACTAAGAATGCGGAGAGACGCTATTTCATCTCTACTGAACAGAGGAACAGACATTTGTCCCTATAATAGCTCGAATAGATTATATAAAGCTGCAATTTCATCAAGATGTTACACTTCAAATTAAAGACTCATTAGTACTATCTATATAGTCATTTGTCTAGAAAGAAAGCTAATGAAATATTATGGAAGCTGGAGATTAGTATATTAGTAAAACTTTTTCTTAGCAATCAAACCATTAACTATCCAATACGCTCTTTCGAGATTGGAACAGTAACAATCTGGTGCTCAATAATCGTTTGGAAAAATAATTGACTACTTGTGAAGAGATTGTAGCATTTTTCTTCAACCGTTTTTACTCATCTTCGATAATATCTATATATTTACAGGTTCATAAAATCCATCAGATATATATCTGCATCCTTGTCAAAATCCAACTGCAAGTACCAAAAAATCTCCTCCACCTTGTACCACTTAGGTGAATAACAGAATATGTCAAGAGATCTCAAACCACTTTCATTGCAAAATCTGTTATTCCAATTTAAGCTTACATTAAAACCTACCTGGTGAATTGGCGGGTACATTGGATTCATACACACAGGGCATTCAAGTAGTTCATGAACAGCACTATTAGATCCCGCTCCATGCTTCCCACCGATAACAGCCGTGGATTTTCTAAAAGGGGAGTTTTTGAATTCAGCACTTTCTGGTGCAATACCATAGTCGGAATATGCACTTCGGGAATCACCAATATCCTGGTAATTGCTGCCTCCGGGAGCCATGATTTTTATATAAACTATTATGCGTTGACAACAATATATATCCTCCTCAAATTTGATCTTCTAGTTCTCTCGACGACCCTGATAAATTGGAAAGATATTCATCTATCAGAATAAAAAGGCAAAGAAATCAACCTATCAAACAAAATAGGAAAAAGATCTACATAAATGGAAAATGAATAAGGTGTCAGAAAGGAGGTTTGTGCCATTACTAGTCAGAGAAGCCTATTTTTATGTCGGTTAATGCAGGCAATCTAACACCAACCACTTCCATGGATATTCATTTGTCAAGTCCTCATGGCTAACCAGAGAGAAAAAAATTTCGCAAGCAGAATGAACTAGGGGTTTTGAGTGTGTGTGTGTGTGTGTGGGGGGGGGGGGGGGGGGATGCGATAACTAGTCTATGACTTTTCGATTCTAAGCAGATGCAGAAGAATATTGTTGCTGCTGTCTGGGAAGCATTGATATATCATGCATGGAGAGCTCAGAATTGGAAGCTGTTTAAAGGGATAATTGTATATACCGAGAGAGTAGTTACTCAAATTAAGAAGGAGCTAGTTGATAGATTAACACTACCTTACTTGTATAGGAAACTTCATAGATGTAGAGGAATTATGCAAAGGATAAATGCGTAACTAGTCTTATGCTGGAGGCTCATGCTCAGTATTCAGTTGGGATTCTGAGTTGGGTGCTCATTAGGTTGTAATTCTGCTTTTTGGTTGTTATGGTAATCTTTTAAATTGTTTACCAAAAGCTTTTCGATTGTGAGCATTCAAGATTAGCAAGTTGCACATCATGCTAGAACAGAAAATCTATTTGAAGTATAACTAGGTCTAATGACAAAAACTTGTTGAGATGCTTGTTTAAGATCAAAATCATATCAGTCGTAGAATAAATTTAACGAACACTTTACAGACCCGGAAAAAAAAAAAAAGCTAGAACAAACACATCAAATTCCCGAAAGCAATTCCAATTGGTCATTTAGCAATTGCGTGAAGTAATATAAATAATAGTTGCACATCTGTAACTTCTCTTCAGATACTAACAAAGTCCTTGTAGTCCAAATAAATGCGAAGCTATGTTACTCTCAGGCAAATCATCCAGAAAAGAGTAGGTCACAGCCCACGGCCCGGAAAGAGAATTTGCAATGGGAACGAAGCTGCTACTAACTAGTTCAAGATTTGAAATTCATTTTTAGGCATCATTTAGACGGAGTCACAGAAATCCATCGAGGTGAAATTTGAAAGATGGATGTAAATAAATAATGAACAAAGACTACCACTCTACTGTATTCCTACTTCATATATAGAAAGTCATTGCTAGTACATCTTCAAACAGCAGATTATTTACAAAGAGGACCACTATATTGGAAAACAAAGTGATTTTTATCCAGAATGACACCTCATCTGCAACTGAGTTTCCCGGTATGGATTGAGCAACATATTCAAGAAAATCTTTACTTTTTGGATAAGTCCAAGAAAACCACTCCTTTCGTCGTAAAAATTTGTCCAATTTCGTATCCAAGAATCAAAGAAACAAACCTTCGACTAAGATTTTCAAGTGTATCATATTGTCTGAAATGAAATAGATCATAACCTTTTTTTAGGACAATGAAAAAGATCATAACTTAAGAAGCTTTTTTATATATCTAGATTTATTTGGAAGTTGATTTTTAATAAGTAAAAGTTTCTTATAAAGATTTGGCATCTTATGTTTGGCAAAGCTTATAAAAATATCTTAACTTGTACCTAAAGTTTCTCACTAAGAGCTAGAGTATATTAACTGTTTCTTCAATGTTTCTTGAAAGAATGGTTTACTTCATTACTTAGAATTGCCTTCATCGTTATTTTGTAACTTATAGTCAATGTTAGTTCCTGCTCAATAACCCCTTAAAAGTATGACCATTTAATGGTCATACTTTGACTAGGCACGGGTATTAAGCAAAGAGTAGAAATTTCATTATATTTAACTAAAGTTGGGTCCAAAGATAGAGATAAATAAAGAACTAGAAGTACCTTTTTTTTTTTTTTCAAGATAGGTTTAGAATTGCTTTGAGCATAGAAGTGGATATCTTGGTGCCTTTAATGCTCACTACATTCGTTTTGCTTTGTTTATATTAGGTTATCGAGGGATGTATTTGACCAATGTTCCAAGCTCAGTTGTAAATTAGATAGCTCATTCTGAAAATATTTTAGAAATATAATGGAAAATACCAAGTTGTATTATTTCCTGCATCAAAGTACCGAAAGAACACATTTAAATAGCATTAGACAAAGGGACTTTGTTTGCTCTCATGTGAAAAGTGACGACCATTATGGGGCGGAGGGAGATAGAAGTTCTTGAAGAGTAAAGAAAGGTTTCTCCTGAGAAGAGGGGTTGCTCGGATGGTCAGCAACCCCCCCCCCCCCCCAAACAAAAAAAACCCACAACCCCAGGGTGGGTGTTCGAGTCATCAAAGGAGCAATAGCTCCAACAAAGGGAGATCAAAGGGGAGGGGAATAAAAAAGATTTAAAAAAAAAAAAAAGGTTTCCCCTTTAGTAAAGTAGTCATATTCTTGGAAATTCTAAGGAAAGTAAGCTAGTAATTCTAGGGTTGAGGCCATTATAAAAAGAAATGGCACTCTTAAAATTGCTTTTTTGGCAGTGGTCGGATTTAGCTGTGTTAATAATAATGTCACTATTAAAAAAAGAAACTGATGCATGATAAGTATAAAGACTTAGTATTATGATTTTTTTCCATTTCAAGGAACTCCTTAAAAAAATTCATGCAGCTTCTCTCTTCTTTAGGGAAGTCAGAAGTGAGAGTGATTTGCTCAAAAGTTGTTTAAAAAGTTATATAACTTCGTTCAAGGATAGACAGCAAAATGAATAGCGAATAGGAGCACTTCATATATGATTTAAGTTGAAGATAGACTATAATCAAAAACTCGAGATGATAGCCAAGTAATACTATCAACCAAGCCAATGCAAAATCACATGCTAAGTACAGGCTTAATGATTTTCGTTGCTATTTACTTTAAGTTGACAAATGAAAACTAGGTAGGTTTTTGTTGGAGGTCTCAAAACAGCAGGTCTATAATAACAGTACCCAGAGAGTGTGGCCAAACTTATGACATCAAGATTTGTGACAAATATGCCAACATTTAGGGCCCGTTTGGACATGAATTCTTTTTCCTTTTCTCAAAAAATATTTAGACAATGTTTGGTTACACCTTAGAATGATTTTTCGGTTAGTTTTTTAAGATGAGTTTCAAATTTTCCACTCACAGTACTGCAACTTTTTTCAAGTGAAATGCACATCAAATACCATTTTTCAACTTCAACTTCGACTTTGACTTCAAATACTATATTTTTTCAAATATCACTCAATTCATGTCCAAACACCTACTTAATAGTGCAATTTCAGAGGTACTCGTAGAGTTGTAGATGCTAATTTTCTACCCTACATTCACCTCTCATTAAGATTCTGCATACACATTTGCTTAATATTTTACCGGCCAAAGCCATCAAATGCTTTAGTGTTTCTAAGTTGCTCGGACTCTTCACTTTTGGTGCCGCACCAGTGTAGACACGACATGGGTGTGGGTGTGGGATCCGTACCCGATCTGGTGAACCGATTTTGGGTACTTTGACCAAGATCGACAGAGAAATTCTGGACAGATGCAATGATTTGTGTAATCAAAACAAAAGCTAAGGTGAAATTGAAGAAAATGGAATACATTGTATATAGAAATTTCTATGTCACTCCTTTTCCTTTTATCTCCTTCCAAGATTCTCCTCAAGTTTTCCTCATAATATTTCGTAATTTAGGTTTAATAATTCTATTTTTAAATATTTGAATTATTTTTAGCCGAATCCCCGCACCCGTATCCATACTTGGATCCGTATCCCCGAATCTTAAAATTTAGATCATAAAGGATCCGACCTCTAGATCCGCACCCGTATCGTACACCCGCACCTGAGTCCGAGTAACTTAGGTGTTCGTGCAGGATACCTTAGTTAACCATACTGACACACCGAGATGAATAAATCTAAGTTCATCAAACACAAATTTCTTAAGCCTACTTTCTAGGAGCGGATAGAGAGTTCCCAGCTGACAAGGTTATCCTAAACGTCCAGCAAAGTATCACCTTAAAGGGAAAAAAACATAGACACCAAAGTAGATAAGGTATCTTACTTATTTTCCAACATCAGTCTGTAAAAGGACCATATAAGAATCTTCTCAAAGAACTTTCTTACACAAGAATCGGACAAAATGTCTACAACAACAAAAATTACTATTCCTCACTCACCAAAAATTACTATTCCTCACTCACCTTACTGAGAAGGCATAACTTTGATAGGACAGAAATGAGAAGGAAAAAACCTAGAATTCAAACCAAGAAAAAAGTTAAGACACAAAGGTCCAAACTTTATGAGCTCATAACAACTCCCATAAACAAGAAAAGCACAACAAGAAACTTTTTTTAAAGAGACAATCAGCATCCAACAAGATTTTGCCGATCAACAAAACTAGAAGCTAAGTCCAGAACAAACAATCAAAGATCCAAACTTTATTAGCCGTTTAGGAGAGAGAGAGAAAACTCAATCCTTGACAAGAGAATATTTCTGGACTATTCACTTTTCCCCCCCAACATTCTCAATAACTCCAAGACTGCAAAAATAAGCAGATGCAATTCAAAAAAAAAAATCTGAAAGTTCCCTCAAAAGCACAAAAAACACCCTCAATGCTACCACATATGCTTCTTCACATTTATCTTCCCTCTTTTAACTTTTGATTCCTCAAATTCAAACAACAAAAAAAAAGGCACAAAAACATCAACTTTCCACAAATGAAAAGTAAAAACCTGAAAGCCTTCAAACCACAAGGATTATCAGCACCCCGCATACATAAGCTTCAAACCAAGAAACAATACCACAGTAAAAGTCCCAAAATCTATGGGAAAGAAGAAAAACCTAGAATTCAGACCAATTTTATGAAATAAAGGTCCAAACTTTATGAGCTCATAACAAATCCCATCAACAAGAAAAGCACAAAAATTATCAGCACCCAACAAACACAAGCTTCAAACCAAGATTTAAAAAAAATACCAAAATCTAAGGACAAAGAGAACAAAACTAACCAAGAGAACAGTATGGTGTTTTGTTGTATTGTATTGTACTGTATTAATGAACACCATGTTTGGATAGACTGTATTGTTTGGTGTGGTTTAATAACATTTGTATTGTTTGGTTTGACTGTATGGTACTGTATAATAACTTGTAAGTTTACTAAAATACCCTTAACTCTTAATTAGAAATTAGTTTATATATATTAATAAAACTCAAGTAAAGAATAAAATAGAAACTTTAAAAAATAAGTAGGTAGTGGGTGGCGGTGGTGGAGGGGTGGATGGTGTGAGGTGGGTGGTTGTGGTATGAGGGTAGAGGTGGGATTGGGTGGTGGTGAGGGGTATTGGGTGGGGGTGGTGGAGGGGTGGGTGGTTGTGAAGTGGGTGGTTGTAGGATAAGGGTGGGCGTAGTGGGCGGTAGGGTGGGGGTGAGTTGTTGTGGGGTGGGGTTGGGCGGTGGTGAGGGGTAGTGGGTGGTGGTTGGGGTGGGTGGCAGAGGAGTGAGGTAGTTGGGGGTGGGAGTGGGTGATAGGGCGGGGGTGGAGTGGGAGTGAGTGGTAGGGTGGGGGTGGTTTGGGATGGATGGTGGAGGGTGGGGCAGGGATGGGGTGGGATGGATGGTGGAGGGTGGGGTAGGGGTAGGGGTAGGGTGGGGGTCAGTGGTAGGGTGGGGTTGGGGTGGGGTATAATGGAGAAATGAAATATGTAACCACGAAAAAACCACCAAATCCGTGATTACAAAAATTAGGACTTTTCATGGTTATATAACCATGGAATGAACCACGAGTTTACAACACCATACCACATAATTTTAAGAACAATGAAAACAAACATGGTTTCATAGGAAACCATACATTAATGAACCACGGGAAACCACCGTCCAAACAGGGGGTAAGGGAAAGAAAAGAAAAACCTAGATTCAAAAACCAATTTTATGACACAAAGATCCAAACTTTATGAGCTTATAGAAACAAGAAAAGCACAAAAATTATCAGCACCCCACAAAAACAACCTGCAAACCAAGAGAAAAAAAAAAAAAAAAATCTAAGGGAAAGAAAAAATCCTAGAATTCAAACCAATTTTATGACACAAAGATCCAAACTTTATGAACTTATAAAAACTCCCAGAAACACAAGCTTCAAACCAGGAAATAAAATACCAAAATCTAAGGGAAAGTAAAAAATCCTAGAATTCAAACCAATTTTATGACACAAAGATCCAAACTTTATGAACTTATAAAAACTTCCAGAAACACAAGCTTCAAACCAGGAAATAAAAATACCAAAATCTAAGGGAAATGAAGAAGAAGAAAAACTAGAACTCAAAACTATATTTTTTTATGACATAAAGGTCAAAACTTTATGAGCTTATAACAACTCCCATCAACAAGAAAAGCACAAAAATTATCACAAACACAAGCTTTAAATCAAGATTAAAAAAAACACACCAAAATCTAAGGGAAAGGGGGGAAAAACAAGAATTCAAAACCAATTTTTTTTTTTTATGTCATAAAGGTTCAAACTTTATGAGCTTATAACAACTCCCATCAACAAGAAAAGCACAAAAATTATCAAAAACACAAGCTTCAAATCAAGATTAAAAAAAAAAAAAAACAAGAATTCAAAACCAAATATTTTTATGACACAAAGGTTCAAACTTTATGAGCTCATAACAACTCCCATGAACAAAAGAAGCACAAAAATTATCAGCACCCCACAAACACAGCTTCAAAAAACAAGCAAAAACAAAAAAATACCAAAATCTAAGGAGAAAGAGAGAAAACTAACCAAGAAAAGCAAAACCAAGATCATATTTTGTACCCAAAAGCCTGATTAATTCAGCTAAGTAGAAGAAAAAAATCCTAGAATTCAAAACCAATTTTTTTTTCTTATGACACATAGTCCAAACTTTATGAGCTTATAACAACTCCTAGAAACAAGAAAAGTTATCAGCATCCACAAACACAAGCTCCAAATCAAGAAATAAAATACCAAAATCTAAGGGAAATAACCAAAAAAAAAAAAAATTATCACATAAAGGTCCAAACTTTATGAGCTTATAACAACTCCCATCAACAAGAAAAGCACAAAAAATTATCAGAACCCCACAAACACAAAGCTTCAAAAAACAAGGAAAAAAAAAATACCAAAATGAAAAGAGAGCAAAAAAAAACTAACCAAGATCAGATTTTTGTACCAAAAAAGCTTGATTAATTCATCCCATTCTGTAAAAAAGCAACCAATAATTGGGTCTTCTTGAAATGATTCATCAAAAAAAAAAAATATTCAAGGGTCTGAACAAAAGGGTAAGTATGGGTGGTTGAAATGAAACAAAAATCCTTAAAAGCTTTCTCCTTGATTTATGTGTCCACAAAAACAGCCTCTTTTTTTTTATTTTTAAACAGTACTAAATCTAAGAAAACTAAACAATTTGTTTGTTTCTTTTTACAAGTATACAAATCTAAGGTAACAAGAGTCAAAGAGTTGAAAAGTGTCACAATCAAATCAAATTCAAATCCTCATATTAATACAATGGAACTATATATGAGACACACCCCCTTATATAGTTTACTGATTTATGACACAGACACACATATGTGTACAAATAGGGGGAAAAAAATAGATTTTTCAAAAAAGATTGGATTTTTTTTTTTTTGTATAACACAACAATTTTTGTGGAAATATGTCTAAGAGGATGACCATTAATGGTGGACTATAATTGAGACACATACACACATGTATGTGTACAAATAGGGGGAAAAATGGATTTTTTCAAAAAAAAAAAATTTAAAGGGTATGGTGAATTTAGTACAACACAACAATTTATGTGGAAATGTGTAAGAGGATGACATTAATGGTGGACTTTGAAGTTTGAAGCTGTGCTGGCTTTTTCTGCTAAGGTTGGTGGGGTCATATTTACTTTTTTTCTTTTTTTGTTTTCTTGATGTTCTCGTAAGGGGTAGAAAAAAAGAAAAAGGTGGCATTTCGCGTACGCAACGTTTGAATTTTTTTTATTACCATATATGATATGATTTCAAGATTTTAGGGGGTCCTATGTTGCTTTTTTAAGTAAGTGTTTATTTTGGGCACACCTCCACTATTTTATCGGTATTGATTATCGAACTATCTTGAGCACACCTCGACTATTTTATCGGTATTGGTTATTGAACTATAACAAGAACGAGGTGATTATATCTTTTTTGTTTCTTATTTGGTATCCGATACTTATTTTAGGACTAATAGAATTTGTATTGCGTAAGGTCTATCAAAGGACGAAGCGCACCTTTTACAATTTCTTTTTCATTTTCGTGGTTCAAAATCGAAAACCTCTTATTAAGGATGAAGGGATTTTTTATTCGCCACGTAAGGCTTATTAGAGAAAGACATGCGTCTTGCTGTGATTTTTGCATTCTCAGAACTCGAACCCAGAACTTCTGGTTAAGGATGAAGGGGCACGAAATGTCTATTAAAAGGGAGGTGTTTCCTGTAAAAAAAAAAAATAGATTCTCTGGATTCGAACCCTGTACCTCTTGTTAAGGATGGAGTTTTTCTTTATGATCTATTGAAGAGGGAAGTCAGTTTTACTAGGATTTTTTTTCATTTAAGACTTGAACCCCAGACTTTTGATTTAAAGTGGAAGATTCTATTCATTCTGTTGCAATACTTGATGGTCGAATAACTCTGTCTACCAAGACTTAAACATATAAAAACATATTACTTAATATTTTTATTAATTATTAATATTCAAAATTTGTACACATCTCATTAACTACTAGGTGATATCACTCTGTTATGTTATACGGGGTCGTTTGGTATGCTGGATGGGATATTCCATGGAATTATTTCATCCCACCTTCTATATGAATAGTAATTTATTATTTTAATATAAATAGTGAGATAAAATAATCACGGCATTAGCTAATACCCAAATCAAACATGGAATAAAGTTTAATCTCAAAATTTATCCCCAAAATTATTATCCTTATCCCATGTTCCAAACAACCCCTACTATTATTATATTACTGACTTTCTAAAGTTAACTATGGTTAATCATAGAATTTAGTGGTGGGCATTGTGTACAAGCAATGAAGCCATGTGGAACCTGTCAATCAGTTATGATTAAAAAAATATAGGGATATTAAAATAACTTTTTTAACTTGTCGGTCGACCATGCAATTTTTTCTTCTCAAAAATATTTGTTTGGTCAAATGTCTCTTTAGTTTTGTTTTGAAAAATTAAGGTACTTTTGAAAAAATAATCCCCCAAAATACTTGCCACCTTGACTTATATATAGTGTAGTAGTACCTGTAGAAATTTGACATGCAAAATTTCAGTTTTTGCTGTCTCCGTAGTCCGTTCCTCCTCCCCATTTTTTTTATGTAATAGAAAAAAATTAAAAATCACAAAACAGACAAAAGTATATGGAAAAAGCAATTAAACACATGTATTTTTTAAGTTCAACCAAGCCAACCCTAAATTACTATAATTAACAATAGTAACATGAATCCCCTAAAAATGAATCTAATTGCACTTATCCATATTTTCCTGGGACTATTTTGGAAAAGGGTTAAAAATATTCTCCGAACTTATTTTGGATAAAAAATACCTCTCTCATCATTAATGTTTTCAAATACACCCCCGTCCTAAAGGAAATTTCCAACATAACCCGATTTTATTTTCAAACCCGCTCCATTTAAACCTGACCCAATTAAATAAAAAACTCACATGAGTTACCCGCCTGTGTCTAATGGCTCCAGACGTAGTACTTGGGAACAAGTTGGTGGCATATGAGTTTTTTTATGTAGTTGGGTCGATTTTAAATGAGCGGGTTTAAAAATGAAATCGGGTTATGTTAGAAATTTCCGTTAAGATAGGTGTATATTTGAAAACTTTAATGATGGGAGGGTATTTTTCACCTAAAATAAATTCAGAGAGTATTTTTAGCCCCTTTTTTAAAGTAGAGAGATATTTTTGACCTTTTTCCCTATTTTTCTCCGGGAATTTGAAAGAAACTTTTGGAACCCCAATACGTATTAAATAGATTTTTTTGTACAATTTTTTTCTAAAAAAATAAAAAAGGAAACTTTTTCTAGAAACTCTTTTGTCAAAGAATTGTCCAAATTAATGCCACATTAGCCTCGATGACTTCTCTTATGGTCAATGACTGTTTGATTTCAAATTTTGTGAACCCCGCATGACTGTTTTGCAGAAAATTGATCTAGAAAATATATGCACAGTTGCTTTCTGGTATTGAATGCTAAGTTTCAAATTATTTATTTTACTGAATGATTATGCAATTCAAACACTAATAAAAAAATCTATATTTTCTTACTAAAAAATGTTTAGTGGCTATTTCTCACTGAATATCGGTGGGAAAAATACAAATGATGGTGTTTTCACACGGAAAAATTTGAAAGTTTTTCAGCATTTCACTGGAAACCTATTTTCCACTCCGCGTTTCCTCAGCGAGCTGGTTCAGTGGAATGAGGTGGGGAAATCATGATTTTTAACAAAAAATTCCCACCGAATGTCGGTGGGAAAAACATATGTTTCTAATAGTGAAAGTGTTTTAAGTTGTTACTCTAATGACGAAATTTATTTCTGATTACTTGCAATATCACACCATATGTATATTGGTTTAAAAAAATAAAGTATCCTTCATTGGCTTCGTCCTTAATTGGAGGTATCAGTTCAAGACTTGAAGAAGGGAGCTATCGCTTTTGATATGAGCGTTTTACATCCAAGAGTTATACTTCTCAGCATAAATTCAAATTACTCGACTCCCAAAATTAATATTGAACGCTGAATGAAAGAAATTAAAAAAGAAAAATACATCGAAAAAATTAATTTCATGACTCATTACAAATATTATTTTAATTGTTTGTCGCCATCTGGTTGAGAAATGTGGACTTGGTCAATATAAACGTTGGCTATTAATTTTTACAAATATAAAGATGTCGATAGAGATCATAAGCGTAGTTTTAAATTTAGGTTGAGGCAAACACTTTTGTTAAGATAGATGGATTGTCTCATTAATTGGCGAAATGTGAACCACCATAAAAAGGAGCGAAGCTAATATATAGAAAAAGTTATCTCATATCAGGGTCAAAGTAGGAGAGAAGAAGGTTAAATGCTAAAAAAGATGTTGATAGAGGTCATATAGGTGCAATTTTTTTATTTATTAGTTACGTGCAAACATAATTTTGTTGCAGTAGAGGAAGGTCAATACTATTTAATTGGATGGAATGTAAATTTACCTAAACATGCCAAACTCACATGTAAAAAGGTGTGTTGAGTTAGGTTTAGAGGAAGGAACACTAAATACAGCAAAGAAAATGACGTTGGAAGAGCTCATAAACATAATTTTAAACCTAAGTTACAGATAAATATAATTTTATTAAGACATACGTCAAACGTAATTTAATTAGCGAACTATAGAATTACTAAAAAGGGCAAACTCATGTATAAGAAGGTATTTCACACTGAGATTAGGGTTAGAGGAAGGTTAAATGCGAAAAAAATCAAGTCGTAAATGTAATTTTAAAATCTAAATTACATTTAAATAAAATTGTATTGAAATTTAGGGTGAATGAAAATTTAATTGATGGAATACTAATTTATCAAAAGGGACCAAACTAGTACATGTAAAGGTACCTCGTATTAGGGTTAGGGTTAGATAAAGTAGCATTAAAAAGTAAAGGTTTACAATTATGTTTGAACTTTGCAAATGGTTTAGATTTGTCGCACGTTAGTAATTGAATTCAGATTTCTCTCGTCATTATAAAATTATATTAGATTTGCCCCTTTAGTGATTAGTGGCAAAGACTATTCCAACACCTGAATATTCCGTACCACTAAAAGGGTCAAATTAGCCATTGAATTACTAGTCCGTAATTTTTCTGAACTCTAAAGAATATGATCAATATTCCAGTGGCAACACCACCGTCTTCTTCAACATTCATAACCACTAAAGGCCAGGTATCTATTCATCTAAGATCAAATTGACCATCTCAAAGCATCAAATCAACCATCTCAAAGCATCAAATCAACCAAAATGAAATTCAAACAACAACTAATTGCACCAACATGTCGAAGTTTCACTTCTCTATTGGTTTAATCCATCACCAATAGCATGTCACAACTCTACTTCAATCTCCCAACAACAAAAATGAACGCGACTACACGATATTCATTTCCTAAATCATCTACAACAGTAATATGGTGTCAAGATAGTGTTATAGTTGTTGAAGGTTGGTGGTCTTTAGGGAGTTGCAAGGTTTTTTTCACCTTATGTGATTGTGAGTACTTACAAGCCAGTAAATCAAGGGGCAAGTGGACAGGTAGTAGTAACGATGAAGGTATAGGAGAGATGGCCTTGACCATCTCAAAACTTTAGGACCAATTTGACCTTTTTCCCTTAGTGAAGATGCCTACGTGTTGGAAACACTTCACGTTGCAACATTAGTCAATAATGATAAGTTTAACCCATTTTTGTAACGACATAAGTACATTTGTACCAACTATTAACATAGGGAAATAGAAAATTTCACAAAGTTCAAGGGTGAATTCGAATGTTTTCGGAAGATCAATACAAAAATAATACAAAAAGGTCAAATATACCCCTGTACTATCATAAATTGTTTAAATGTACCCTTGATATACTTTTGATCCAACTATACCCCTATCGTTATACTTTCAATCCAAAACATACCCTTATTGTTATACTTTTGGTCTAAATATACCTCTCCTATTATAATTTGACACAAACTTGTCCTTAATTTTAACAGAGTGACACACGTCAAGCTCATAATCAAATGACATGCCTCCAATTTTAAATACCATATTTCTTTAGAAACTCACCTTTTTAACTCGGCCCGACTCATTCTCTTTTTCTTTTTCTTCTCTTTTTGTGGCCTAAAAAAAAATGATATCTCCGGCGATAATTAGAGGCCATAAGTGTAGTTTTAAAATCTAAGTAATAGGTAAACATAATTTTATTGAAAATAGAGGGTTAATGAATGTAAATCCAATTGGTGAAACAAATAGTACCTGTCAAAACTCACCTATAAAAACTGTCTTGTCCAACTAGGGTTAGGGTTATAGGGAGTTAGCTTGGTGAACTCACCGGAAATGCCGCCGTCAATGACGGCGGCATCTTAGCCAAATATCCTGTGTCATCTATAGCCTTTTATAGTTAAAAAAAAAAAAAAAAAAAATACTGATTTTGGGTATAGGGATTTTGAGTATCAAATTGGTTATTTTTGCAAAAAGATGAGATTTTTAATGATACCCAGATAGGAAAACATAGCCAAGAATGATTTTGGGTATGAGGGTTTGAGTATAATTGGTTATTTTTGCAAAAAGATGAGATTTTTAATGATACCCTGATGGGAGAACATAGCCAAGAATGATTTTGGGTATGAGGATTTGAGTATAATTGGGTATTTTTGCAAAGGATTTGAGTATAATTGGTTATTTTTGCAAAAAGATGAGATTTTTAATGATACCCTGATGGAAGAACATAGCCAGAATGCTTTGGGGTATGAGGATTTGAGTATAATTGGTTATTTTTGCAAAAAGATGAGATTTTTAATGATACCCAGATGGGAGAACATAGCCAAGAATGATTTTGGGTATGAGGATTTGAGTATAATTGGTTATTTTTGCAAAAAAGATGAGATTTTTGATGAGACCCAGATGGGAGAACATAGCCAAGAATGATTTTGGGTATGAGGATTTGAGTATAATTGGTTATTTTTGCAAAAAAGATGAGATTTTTGATGAGACCCAGATGGGAGAACATAGCCAAGAATGATTTCGGGTATGAGGATTTGAGTATAATTGGTTATTTTTGCAAAAAGATGAGATTTTTAATGATACCCAGATGGGAGAACATAGCCAAGAATGATTTTGGGTATGAGGATTTGAGTATCATTGGTTATTTTTGCAAAAAAGATGAGATTTTTGATGAGACCCAGATGGGAGAACATAGCCAAGAATGATTTTGGGTATGAGGGTTTGAATATAATTGGTTATTTTTGCAAAAAAGATGAGATTTTTGATGAGACCCAGATGAGAGAACATAGCCAAGAATGATTTTGGGTATGAGGGTTTCAATATAATTGGTCATTTTTGCAAAAAGATTAGATTTTTAATGATACCCAGGTGGAAGAACAGAGCCAAGAATGATTTTGGGTATGAGGATTTGAGTATAATTGGTTATTTTTGCAAAAAGATGAGATTTTTAATGATACCCAGGGTATGAGGGTTTGAATATAATTGGTCATTTTTGCAAAAAGATTAGATTTTTAATGATACCCAGGTGGAAGAACAGAGCCAAGAATGGATTTTTGGGTCAGATGTGTAATTATATCATGCTGGTATGAACTCTTTTCATTTTTTTAATTCACAAAAGTTTCAATTTTTGCAGTGTTTTTGCTTAATTGTTAATGAGTTTTGTATCTAAATTTGTACAAACTTTTTATATTTTTTAATTAAAAAATTTCAATCTTTGCTGTGTAGTTTGCTTTATTTGTTAATGAGTTGTGTCCCTGTTTCATCTATAGCCTTTTATATTCCTCATTTATAGTTAAAGATACTGATTTTTGGATATGAGGATTTGAGTATCAAATTGGTTATTTTTGCAAAAATATTAGATTTTTAATGATACCCAGATGGAAGAACATAGCTAAGAATGGATTTTTGGATCAGATGTGTAGTTATATCATATTGGTATGAACCCTTTGCATTTTCTAATTCACAAAAGTTTTAATTTTTGCAGTGTAGTTAGCTTTACTTGTTAATGAGTTGTGTCCTAAATTTGTACAAACTCCTTACATTATCTAATTTACAAAAGTTTCATTCTTTGTAAGTGTAGTTAGCTTTACTTGTTAATGAGTTGGGTCTTACATATGTACAAATCTCAATTAGATATAGCTTGACCAAATAAGAAACACAGGAATTGGGAGTTATTTGATTTAAGTGAGTCTTGAAAAAAGCACTTTTTATGTTTATTTCCATTTTACATGTGTTATTTAAGACTTATGAATAGCTATATGTTGCCTTATCTCTTTAGATATTTAATCTTTATAATGAAGAAAAATCAACTCTACTAAAATTTAAACTTTTGGGAGTCATTAGCTATGAAAGCGGACATTTTTATTTTAACAACTTGTGCTTATCTATGTCTAAAGTCTTAATCTCTCTGTCACTTTATTTTTGCACCTATGGCATGCCTGGTAATTCTGTTGGAGTATTATACTTCCAAACTAGAGACTATTGGGGCAGTCTCGAATGAAGAAAAAGGGACTTAGATCAAGTTTATGATAATTAAATGGTTAGTGGTTATTACTAAAACTTGTGGTTAAATATTAAAACTCATGGAATTATAAAAGATCCATCACGACTTTTAATCAGTTCAAATTTTCATTTTCTTCTCTTCTTTTCAAGTGAGGGTTCGGGACAAACAATTAAACATCTGTTGGAAAGATGTTTCAAATATCGCTCTTGATGTTTCCAAATGTTTGAAACATAATGCTTAAACTTCCTGAGCGAGAATGTTTGAAGCATACCTTGATTAGGATGTTTTACATATCTCATGATGTTTGAAACATTGTGGAGATGTTTAAATATCCTAAGAGATGCTCAAGTGGTTTGTGCGGAACTTTTATGTCGTCAAATTCCAAGAGAAACTTTGCTTTGTGCCTCACACAACTAATGTAAGTCGTGTGAGGTTTCTTTTTATTTCACTAATTAGTGGACCCAAATCTTAAATTTTTGGTGCACCATTTTGTGAAACAAAAAGAAGTCTCACACAAGTTGTATTAATTGTGTGGCACAAAGTAAAAGATTTAAAATCCCACTTTTCTTTCTATCTACCTCTCACATTTCAAAGTTGTAGAAAAAAAGAAGAGGAAATAAAAGAACACGAGGATTGATAAAGAAAATTTTGAAAGGAGGAGGACATAAGGAAGAAGATATGAAAATTTGAGATGATTTGAATGTGGTAGTGCAACTTTTTATAAAGTTAGGAGTTCTAATGTGTACCTACAAGTTTTTAGTAATTATAATCCAACCCAAACCATTAATTGTCACTGATTTGGTCAAATTTCATTTTTATCATTCAAGTCTTGAGGGGGCTTGTGTAAATAAGAGAACTTTGGGACTGTTAAAATCTCTGTTCTTAACACTAATACAAAAGATACTCCCTTTTATCTAAGGAAAAAATTTGAGTTCCTTTCTATTTTAAAAAAGACTAAACAAGTCTTTTTTAGTTTAAGGACCCCATAAACTAATCTCATAATAAAAATATTTTGCCTTTATATATCAAGCATGCAATGTTCAAGATTAAAGATAAAACTATATTATGAGATAAAAAGTTCTTTCTAAGTCTTTCTGTGCCACTATTTCTTTCTGCATATTAGGACTTTGATACTATAATTGGTATGGTATGGTTTGGTAGGAAATGAGTCGATGTCAACCATTATGTAAGGTTAATGGACTAATCTTGCCAGGTTTGGTAGGAAATGAGTCGATGCCAACCATTATGTAAGCTTAATGGACTAATCTTGCCATTAGTATTATTCTATACTAGATAAGTTCAATCATTATGTTATGTTCTCCAGACTTTGTGTATATATTTACAAAGTAGAAGGTATCTGAATTGGTATTTGACTATTTGACTAAATGTCGTTTATCTCTGTTTTGCAGGGCCCTCGACTGATACTTCTATACTCCAAAACTAGATTGAGGAAGAGGATTTTATAGTGGAGTGGAGCTTTTGATTTATTTGAAAATATTTATGAGGTCTTTCCATAGTAAGAATCCAAAATTGAGCCAATCAATTAAAGACCACTTCAAATGCCCCCCAAAAAATTATTACTTAGCCGAATGGTATCAAGCTTTCCTTGAGAAGCTAAGGATCACTTGACTTGCAAGACCAAGTTACAAACTCTCGCTCAGTTGAAGGAATTGGTGCTATGTATCTCCCTAGGATGTTTACTAGATCGTGTTGACAATGGAGTCATGTTCCAATTATTTGTACCACCAGAGCATGTGATGCGGAACTTCAGGCAGAGTAGGCAGTTTAGGTTTGGAATTTCAGGCAATTCAGGTTAGGTAGAGTTGGGATATTAGGGAGATTTGGCAATTCAGGCTCAAATACCTAACAACATATTCAGAGACATAAATGGACTCATAGAATGCTCTAGCTGATAAATCAGTATTGAGAGAGAGGCCCATCTGAGTTGGTCGTTGAGAGAGAGGCCCATCTGAGTTGGTCGTTGAGAGAGAGGACCATCTGAGTTGGTTGTAGACTCTGATAATACCCTCTCCAGTATTCCAAACCATCACTAAGCCCACAATGCTCTCCCAGCGTATGATGGAAAAACGATATTCCCACTAGTTCATATTTCACTGATGGTGATGCCTGCAACACATCCAATAATGCATTTTTTGTAAGAAGGGCAGTTGAGCTCGTTTGAGGTATTGCAGCGCATTGGGGAGGTGGCCTACAAACTTGCCTTGTCACCGGGCTGAAAGAGAAGCTGCTGTGTTATCACACAAAAACCAGTCTTCGAAAATTGATGATATAGTGGTTCGGAAGATGAGGCACAAAAAGCTTATGAAGCAACCTAGCTGAATGTTCAAATCAATTGACCGCTTGGATTTGGTAAGGCAACTCTAACCAAAAAAAATATATAATTACAAGTACATAACTTGTCACTTTATTGTTTGAGCATTGTGTTGATTTCTCAAGTAAATAAGAAGAGAAATTTGTCAATTGAAAATTTTGTTTATCGAACGAAAAGAAAATTATAAATTGAAAGTGTTTGTGAATGAGCTCATAATCTAGAAGCATATAATGAGCAAGCAAGATTATGAAAATTTTCTCCATCAAGATTCAATTATTTGCTTTCAATAAGAAAAGGGAGAAGATTTATATAAGTTGCAAGCTCGTGTTATGCTATAGGTAACGTATTTTTTATTGACAAATTTCTCTTCTCATTTACTTGTGACTTGTAATACCATGCTCAAAAGTTAAGAGTGAAATGTTTATGTATTTATAATGATATATTTTTTTGGCTAGAGTTGTCTTGCCAAGTCAAGTGTTTAATTGATTTGAACCTTCGGGTGAGTTGCTTCATGATCGTTTTATGCCTTAGCTTCTCAACTTACCACTATATCATCAATTCTCGGAGAGTGTGGCTACTCGAATGCTCCTGCCACACAATTCAGACAATTGCTCCTCGGAAGCTTATTGTCGACATTGATATGGTTAGTTGATCAGTTATGTCGAATGATTTGCATTTCGAAATGAAGGAGAGGAAAACACTTGGTATTGTCATTCTGCAGTGCTGAATCTCATTTTTTGTCCAGCTGACAAGAAGCAAAGCTTGCTTTTACATCTTTCATCAATGACTTTGTTTGGCGATTCAGTATGCCTTAGTTTTTTGTACTCAAATTTTGTCTGTTTATTGGTTTATTTTTGTTGTCCTAAAATGTACCCCTTTGTAAACTTTATGACTCAAATGGTGAAGTTGGTCTGGAAATATTTAATGTATTTTGCACTATAGCAGGATATGCTGAATAAAATGCATTTTGATTAATTTCTTGTTAGTAATTGACATACCATTTTCTGCACAATAGATCTTAATATAACTCAAAGATTTTTCACTTTATGGAGTTCCATTGTCTCTTCACATTATGTGAGCATGGATACTTACAAGCCATCAAGAACTTCACTGTTACTGTTTCACCAATTCTTCAATTGCCTATTTAGCATTTATAATACTCCCTCCGTTTCATAATAAGTGGTGATTTTAGCTTATGCACGCCTTGCCCTAGAAAATTAGGAGTATTTTTACTAACTTATCCCTAATTAAATTTTTCCTCTTTTTAAGTTATCTTTTTCCTAGAAAAGTCATTTAATGATTCTTGATTATGTTAATAAGGGTAATTTTGAAAGAACAAGATCAATTTCTTCTTGAAATCTTAAAACACCACTTATTTTGAAACAAAATGAAAAGCCAAAAACACCATTTTTATCTAGAAACGAAGGGAGTAGATCACAACTTCTTGAATTTCTAAAATGCAGACATAATTACTTTTCTTATTTAACACCCTTTTAATTGGAAAAAAGGTGTACTCTATTTGTGAATTACACGTGGGAAAATGTTGAGTCCAAGCAAAAGAATGCATTACCAATAACGCCGCCTCAGTCCCAAACAAAAATTCAAAGGATGCATTACCATTTGTGAAGAAAAAGAGAAGATGCGTCACTCTTGCAAATCCATTAGCACCAGTAGTTTGCAACCTTAGGATGGAATGATTCAGCTAATGTTAGAAGTCACTTTCCCTTTTTTATTGAAAGAAAGGATAAGGGGTAGGAATACACTTTCTCAGGTCTTTCCTCTACTATAAGTAATCGGCCTAACTTTAGGTTCCCCTAATCAAATTTTTCTTTCTCACTCATGTACTTTTTTTTTTTTTACTTCATCCATACTTTGACTTTTTATGAAGCGGGGCAAACGGCGCAAGCTAAGATCCCTAAGCAATCACTTAGTGGAAAATGAAGTGATGGAGCGATGACAACGAGGACGTGGGCTTGGAAGTAACCATCCTTTGAAGAAAGCCTAATCTGATTTCATAAGTTCAAGAGGGGAATGTATTAGAATAAAGATAAAACTTTGATAAATGTTCACTAGTATAGGAAGAAATCTTGTTTTGCACGATAATGGTGCAAATTTCCGATCATTAATACATAGAGGCCAATAAGCATATATTGCATTTGTATGAAAATGGGATCCCCAACGACCAGAGACAAGATTCATATGAGAAAACCTAAGTAAACGGGCCTGTACTTGAGCCACTGAGGATATAGGTACATGAACAACCAATTGATCTCCATCAACATCGGCATTGAATTCCTTAAAAGCTAATGGAGGTAAGCAAATAACACGCCCATGATTAAGATACTAATCTGGATACTCCTATAATCTACAGTCATATATTAGAATTTGGTTTACCAAATAAGTAAACCTTCATAGGGTGCAAAAATATATCCATTTCCATATACTCAGATGTACATGAGCACCAAAACTAGCAAACTAGATTTGTTAACCTGAACTCTTCAGACGGACAGAACGTCGAGTCACCCTCATACTTTGAGATGATTCAGGCTCGAGAGTATCAGAATCAATACCTGCACGGGTCCTCGGCCTTTTTCTTGTTGAGGGAGATGATTCAGGCTCGAGAGTATCAGAATCAATACCTGCACGGTTCCTCGGCCTTTTTCTTGTTGAGGGTTCACGCGGCTGCTGACTCTCAGGAGGAACAGATGCATCCTCGTCTTCATCCAGAGCTTCTACTTTTGCAATGTTATAATGCCACTCTCTCCCACACCCAGGACAAACTTTTTCAGTCTGCAAATTACGGTTTCAACATTAATTTAGTTCATTGATCGCCTATATAAATGAGATTATTGTCTTCATCTACTTTCTGGCGTTTTTCCGAGCGGAATAATAGATTGGTCGGATTGCTCACTTTTATATAATTCACTTATGTGGCTTACTTGATTGCCCCTACGTCAGGCAAATTGATTAATAATTTTAATGTGTGTACCGGTGATAATCTTATTTCTTCCAATGGAAACGGGGTCCACATTCTTCTAATTCTACATTTAGGACTCAACTTGTATCAAGGACACTACTAGGAATTCAACCATTAATAGGATTCAACGCCAACAATTGGAACAAAAATATCATTCAATTAGTCGACGCTAAAAAAAGAAGCAAGATTCAGTCATTGAGTGACAAATGGGAAATTTATGAAAGTTACAATAGGAGAGAAAAGAATACCCTGCTTTTGGAGAACTTCATCCTCAGACAGTACATATGGATACGAACATTACAGCCTTCGTTTTGGCAAAGCTCAGCCTGGTCAAATAATAATACCACCATGAGTTGGATAATCTAGCAGCCATATATTTTTCATAGGCACATGCATTATCAAACCACAATACAGTAAGTGGGAAGACTATTTGAGTTTTCAGCTAAAAATGGCAATAAAATGCTCCAATTTGAAAGACAAAACTCGTGCTATAGTAATCATGGAGTTAAAGAGAAGAACAGACCTTCACTGCAGCTTCATTGCAAACTTCACATGGAGGAATCTCGTTACTGCGAAACCAACTTCTAAGATCAAGAAACGAACGCACTCCTAACCCTATTTTACCATCTGTTAGAGAAAGCCAGCGGTCCCTCTCAAGTTCCTCAAGGGTCTTTTCCTTTTGAGACATCGAGAAATTCCTAAATGCTGCAGGAATATGCGTTGAACCTGCCTGAGATTGCGATTCTGTTCCAGCTAGAAACTGTTGATCAAATAAAATTTCCAGCAAAGTAATAAGGACTATAGCAAAGAAAAGTTCTGATCTAATAGCAACCAAATTTACAAAATTCATACATAGATTTCTTTTATATTCAGAACCACATCCTGCCATCCTACCATTTTTAGTTGATATTCTACGAAAAGGCACTTCATAGGTACTACATCCTGGTCAATGAATAAGCATACAAGCCTTGGCCCCAACAAGACATGGGTTTAATAGCCTGTTTGGCCAAGCCTCTGCCTATTTTGAAAAGTGTTTTTTGCGATAAGTGCTTTTCGGAAAAGTACTTTTGGAGAGTAGCAATTTGTGTTTGGCTAATCAATTTGAAAAGCATTTCTGCCAATATTAGATGTGCTTGACTAATGTTTCAAAAGTGCTTCTTGAGAAAAGCTACTTCTTTAAGATTCTGAGAAACAGCTCCTACTACTACTCAAAAACACTCATCTTTTCCTAAAAGCTTGTCCAAACACCTCAACTTTCTAAAATAAGCACTTTTGAAGAATAAAAAAGAAGCACTTTTGGCTTCTCAAAAGCTTGGCCAAACAGGCTGTAAGTCCCATTCCCTATACTCTTAACTGATTGACAAAAAGTAAACTTTCTATATTATAGTCCACTTCTATCATCAAAAAAGAGAAATAAACTAATACACAGGAGGGTTGGGTTTTTAAAATATATAGTTACACTGCACATATTGGTAAAGTGACTCAAGACAAAACTCAAAAGCCTCAATTTGAACTATGCAGAGACAGGCGACCTCCGAAATGAGTAAGAACATGATTTGCAGCCATGGAGTTGATACTTTGCATACCATTACCTGAACACTTTATTTTACACAGTTTTCCCCCTAGACACTTACTAAATATGAATATAAAGGCAACAGAAAGCAAGGGAATCAAGACGAATATAAAACAAACATCATTCGAGGGCATAAATATCTGCCTTCTTAAGCTTTGTCTTTTTATATAGCTGTTCTTTGACCTGTAAATGAGGGATGTATCAAATTTATATACTCCATAAAAATCTGTGTCAGTGAGAAAATCAGACATGCCAAATTACAAGCATGAATAACTCAAGCTATATTGACCTTGGCTAGAGAAGGAAAGTTGCCAATAGCGAACAACAGTATAGCTTCTAAACCATAATTTGACATTTAGCTAATAACTCATAGGAAGATAGCAGCAAGATAAATACTAGTATAAACAATGGAACTGACAGTAGCCACATATATTCATTTATTGTTAGGAAGTAAGAAAACCTGATTTTCGAGCCGTATGTTCAGTGCATCAATAGTCGAAATAAAGCCTTGAGCTGCCGCATCTTGAACAATTGCTTCAATCTGCACTTACACAGTGACCACATAACTCATTTTAAAAAAAAAATTATGTCAAAAAGAAAATCTTAATCTCATAATGGAATTACTAGAAAACAACGCTAAATATCTTCATACATTCACATATTCACATTTATTTTCTTTAAGAAACACAAACCAGTCTTAGCTAAAAACATTATACAATGGAAGCAAATCATTAGGATTAAGGCTCAGTTATTGTTACAGATACATTAGGTCCAACATTTGCCAGGATTCATTTTATTTTTGTTAAGAGGATTTTACGTCCACGTTGGGATAAGTGTGAAACTAAGAGAACCTTTAATTGTAGAGAACCCCTAAGTCACCACAAAATTCAATTTACTCAATATTTGAATGAAATCAGCCTGAATAGAGCATAATGGATACATATGAGTAGAAGATTCACATAGTAGATCCCAACTAGTTTAGGATTAAGACTTAGTAGATTGATTGAGAAAACATCAATGACCGGAGCCATCTAATTTAGTTATTGAATTCTCCCCCCTATAATGTTTAGTGAGTTTAAATTCGTTATAAGAAGTGAAGCAAGATTAGAACGAAGTAAAGGAAGCCCACCAAACCATTTCCACTAACAACATTTTGAGCTGGTATGAAGTAAATGATCAACCAACTTCAACTTCTGAAAATCTTCAATTAAAATGGGGACTGCTCAATAATAATTTGTATATACCATTTAGATAGCTAGATTGTATAAGTCAGCTCCAAAATACTCTAATTTAAGTGAACCTGGTGGCCAGTACTACTCTTCCCAGAAGGCAGATGAGTTCATGTTTCTACTATCACTTGAACAGAACGCTAGTGTCAGCTGCTCCGTTCCCATATCAGATTCATCACATAAGCATCAGCTGCTCTATTCCCATATCGAATTCATTACATAAGTTGCAGGATTATAATATAAGCAATTTATTACTATGAAGCTTAAGCACGAAGTTCTATTTTTTAGAAGCCTAAAAACATGTTGAGTCCCCTGGATATTCTAATCATTACTAGATATTCTTTCTAGCTCAGACTTGGAAGGGAAAAAAAAGTAAAAAAGTAACAGCTTTTGCTCCTTTTCATGGAACTGCTAGCTAAAAATTTGCAGCAAAGCCCCCAGTTCCCCTTCTTCCTTTTTCCGTCATCTTTGAGGTAAGTTAAGGAGCTAAAAAGTTATTCCCAGCCCTTGCAGAAATGGTCAAACAGAAATACAAATACATAATGATCTGAGCGTTCAAAGGAGAAGAGTAACATTAGGCAATTTTATTTTTTTTATATTCAGTGCAACCCAATTAGTTCTTGTTCTCTACCAAAGGTTTTCTTTTTACATTCTATTTTCTTTCATAAAGCAAGAAAATTACTTGACAAAAATTGTGGAGATACTTCCTCATATGGACACAGGAAGGCTATATAACAACTAAGGATATTCTAAACACAATTCAACCAAAAAAAAAAAAAAGGGGGGGGGGGGGGGGGGGACTCACAATGCCTTTATAGAAAGCAATCTGAGGAACTGAATATTTAGTTCCAAGTTTGGATTGCTCATCTGATACATTGTTGACAACACCATAGTGCACATTTCCATCGTACTGGTTTCTACATGCCCGTAGCTCAAGCTGCACAAAAGCGAGCTCCTCGTTTATCTTTCTCAGGTATTCATTCAATAGTGACTGATGATTACCTGAAATATAGACATAAATTAGTATCAGAAACAAATATTTTTTTCACAGTTACCAAACAAGAAATCATATTAACATGCTAACTAGAGATCTAAACATATTGATGCTACTTAAATCCAAAGAAAAGGAATAACATAATACAGATTAAATCAGAATCATTAAACACTTGATTCTTGCGTCTGGAACCAAACAGGGAAAAGGAAAATTAACTAAAACTCAGAAGGACTTGACCTTTTCTCCTTAAAGCACATCAGTTAGTCCTATAGAAACTAACATTTACAGAAATATTTTCGAGAACAAGCAATATGGATTTAGTAAGCTAAAACTTTTAGTAACCAATCAAAAGTTATAATTTCTTGCAGGGTCCTTGGAATTGAAACTGAACTTGTTGTACCAATAAACATTTCTAGCAAAAATGCACAAGTTTTTATCAAAAATTTACGGCATAAATATTACTACTAGTAACTTCGTAATAAGGTCAGTTTTGCAAATATCCTGCCATAAAACTCGCTTGAATAGCAAAACAAAAAGGGATTGACTAAACTCAGATCCCTTTTCTCCAGAGACCAACGAACAATTTCCTTTTTTTGGCATTAAGACGGGAAATTCCGTAACAATTTAATTTTTCTTAGAGACATAACTATCCCTTAACAACTAGAAAAGGAAATTTGTATAAGATTTGTAATTGGGCCCTTGAAATTGATACTGAAACACAAGAATCTAAAAGAAAAGGTCAGCAACAACAGAGAAAATTTTACTATAAAACACTTGCCCTTTGTTCAAGTAATAGTAGAATTTAGAATAAAACTGTAAATTTCGTAACAAAGTAAAAAGGTATAATACATAATTAGACACCTTCACTTGACCTCAACTGGCAACTAAATAGTCCAACTTTGAGAATGCACATCTAGACACCTCAACTCATCCCCACTGTGTCTAGTGGACACCGGACGCTGATGTGGCACATAAACTTTAGGAGGTGTCTAGATGATCATTTTGTAAGTTGGAGTGTTAACTGAAACAATGGGAACGACTTGAGGTGTCTAGATATGCATTTTCAAAGCTGGAGTGTTCAGTAGTCAGTAGTGGCCAAGTTTAAGTGTCTATGTATTACGCCAAGCAAAAAGCCAATACAAATGACTAAACAAGTAAGAATAAACACTGGAAATAAGATCCATACAAGGATGAAAATAACTAAACTTGTAATTAGGTCCTCGAAATCGACACTTTAGTCGACGAAAACAATTGAAATTTGGAAAAAGAATTGCAGAGAACCCCTGGAAATTACGTAACGAAGAAAAAAAATCCATACAAGGATGAGAATAACTAAACTTGAATTGGGTACTTGAAATTAAACTAAAATATCAAAAACTGATAAACTTTGATGGCAAAAAAGTGTTACAACAACAACAACATACCCAGTGTAATCTCACAAGTGCAGTTTGGGGAGGGTAAGATGTACGCAAACCTTACCTCTACCTTTATAGGATAGAGAGGTTGTTTCCGATAGACTCTCAGCTCGAAAGAAATGTAACCGATGTAGAAACGTAGAAAGATGGCAAAAAAGCGTTGTAAATGAAAGAAAAAAAAAATGGGCATTTACAGGGAACTTATATTAAGCTCCATACAATGATGAAAATGACTAAACTAGTAATTGGGTCCTTAAAACTAAACTAAAATACCATAAACTGATAGCATTTGTTGGCAGTGGCGGACCCATGTACAATTTTTGGGTGCTCCGGCACCCATTAAATTCAGTCACGGAGTGTATAGCTGTATAGAAAATATAAAAGAAACAGATATAAATAGTTAATAGAGCACCCCCGAACTCATAATCCTGAGACCGCCACTGTTTGTTGGCCAAAAAAAAATTTTTTTTTTTTTTTTTGCAATATCTTAAACAAGTAGAACCCCAATAAAATGATGAAAATGACTAAACTTGTAATTGGGTCCTTGAAATTAAACTAAAATACAATAAACTCATAGTATTTGTTGGTGAAAAAAAAAAAAAAAAACTGGGAATTTGCTGGTAACTTCAATTAAATCCATACAATGTTAAAAATGACTAAACTTGTAATTGGGTCCTTGTATTTAAACTAAAATACCATAAACTAATACTGTAGTAATTTTTACCCACAAAAAAATGGGAATTTGCCAGTAACTTCAATTAAATCCATACAATAATAAAAATCACTAAACATGTATTTGGGTCCTTGAGATTAAACTAAAATGCCATAAACTAATAGTATTTTTTAGCAAAAAAAAAAAAACCTGTGGATTTGCCAGTGATTTTGTTGAAAAGAGATTGAAAATCTTTATCTTTAAGTGGACCTTTAGAGAGCAGAGCTTGAATTAATGTATGGTGTCTCCATGAAAGTGTCACCATTGCAAAAATTTAATTTTAATTTTTCAGTGAAGAAAGTAAAAAAAAAATTGATAAACCCTTAGAATAAAAAAAGGTGACTTATATAAATAGAAAGTGGTGGCGGGAAAAAGAATCCTTCCTATCGAAGATTTAGGCCTCGATAACCGTGGACAAGTAAGTACTACATAACTACATATGGTAATTGGTAAGGTATAAGTATAAATTGGCTGCACAGTGCACACTACGATTATAAAAATTACTACTATATATAAGAGTAAACTCAGCGACTTTTATAGTCCTCACAAGAATTTTTAATTTTTTTTAAAATTTTTTAATTAATTATTTTTAGGTCCTAATCTTATTTACTTTCGTCAATTTTTTTGTTTTTTTATTTTTAAGGTCTATTTTTCAAAAGCTATCCAACCTCCTACCTCATTTTTCATGTTTGTTGGTTTTCTGTTTGGTGCTAGATATCCGCATTTGAGTCCAATTAATCCAGATAATTCGCACTGTATCGCGCCTATTCGGGGGAAGCGCTTCCTCCAAAGATTTTTTCCATATCCATGTTGGAACCCCTAATCCCTAATTAAGAGAGGAGAAGCTCCGTCCGCTGCACAAGTTAAATTGTGTATTTGTCTTAAAAGTTCATTAACTATGTATAGATTATTTATTTAGAACTAAATAACTTCGGAAAATTAGGATACATAACTTATAAATGTCAAATTCTGGCTCCACATTTGATTTGAAGTAAATAATTTCATCAAAATGGAAGTTAAAATATTAAAGGAGTGAAATGAAAATTTTGCTTTCATATATTGAAAATATACTTATATGAAATTTAATTATTACTAACGTAATTACCCACTTGTGGGACTACAATGGGTATATGGTTATTGTTGTTGTTGTTGTTGTGCACTTGTACTAACATAAATTATATTTCTTTAATTAAAATATCTACTTTTATATCTTGAGTTTAGGCCCGGGCTTAGCACGGGCCTCACATAACTAGTATATATAAAAAAAAAAAAAAGTAAAAGATTAGATACTATTCACTTAACACTTAATCATATTTTTGTGCGGATTGCCCTTCTTTTGGGGTGGTCTTTAAATTTTGTCCCTTATATTTGTGGTTTTTAAATTTTACCCCTCATATTTGTAGTCTTTAAGTTTTGCCATTCGCTTGAAAAGGTGGGCGAATACCGAAAGTTCTGGGTTCGAATACCCGCTCAAGCATAAAATAAAAAATAATTTCGCAAGACAAGGCTGGGAGACGTATATGCCGAATCCGGCATACATTCCTTTAGGAATAACTAAAGTTATGCCGAATCCGGCATAACTAAAAGCCTGCCCCATAAGGCAGAACTTTTTCTTAAGGCATAGTTTAGTTATTTCTTATGGGCATAACTAAAAGTATGTCCCATAAGGCGGAACTTTTCCTTAAGTCATAACTAAAAGTTTGCCTTGAAAAGTAAAAAAATAAAATATATGCCTCAAGGCAAAGTCTGCCCCCTCCAGTAGACTTCTAGTTAATAATAACTAAAAGTCTGTCGGGGCAGAGCGAAATTCAAACTCTGCCTTGCGATTTTTTTTTAAAATTTTTGACTGAGCGAAGGTTCGAACCCGGAACCCAAGGGTTTTAGGCGAAGGGCAAAACTTAAAGACCAGCAATTTAAGGGGCAAAATTTAAAGACCACAACAAAAGAATGGCAATTCACAAATAAGAACAGATCTGAAAAAATAACGTTAATTCTTTCTTAATTTGATAAATAGACACTCTTTTTGAATTTGAATCAAAAAAATAAAGGCTAAGTGACCACTTTTTTTAAAATGGAGGGAGTACTATACTTCCTCTATTTCAAAATAAGTGGTATGTTTACTTTTTCTTTTTGTTCCAAAATGGGTAGTTTTTCACATAATCAAGAAGACATTAGTGATATTTTTTTTTTAATTTTACCCTTATTTAAATAAAGACATAACTACTAAAGAGCTATATCTTTATCAAGACATTTATTGGGAGTAAGTTAATAAAAATACATCTTATTTTATAAGAATGATTAATTTTATTAAGGAGTGTGTTTAAGCTAAAAACATTATTTATTTTGAAATAGAGGAATTATTAACTTTAAAAACTTCGTATATTTGATTAATTCTACTAACTGTCAAAGCTTAGTAAGCTTCATTGCTTTTGAACCGGACGTTTTTAAATTTACACATACAGTTTGAAGTTGGAGAGATCCAATTTTCAACAGTTCCGTAATTAGAATGCAAAATGGTGCACCACAGGAATTCCTCTACAAAATTGAATGGACTTAGAGCCCGTTTGGATTGACTTATAAGTTGCTTATAAGTTGCTTATAAGTTATTTTCAGCTTTTTTGAGTGTTTGGCTGACCAGCTTAAAGTCATTTTGTGCTTAAAATAAGCTTAAAAAAATAATTGGGCTCATTTGACTTAACTTATCTAAAGCAGCTTATAAGCTGAAAACAGCTTATAAGCCAAAAAAATAGGGAATTTTACATAAATGACTACACTTTGGGGGTTTAAAATTTCCCATAGCTACAGTTTCAATATTTACATTGCGTAGCTACAGTTTCCCCGCTGTATTCAAAAAATGACTCGCTATATTCATAAAACGGCATAGCTGTATTCATGAATACAACGAATAAAAAAAATTCAAAAAATCTTTTCACTGTATTCATGAAATAACTATCTGTATTCATAAACTGGCTCGCTGTATTGATGAATGCAATAAGTAAAAACTGAATACATAAAAATATAGATAGACCAAAAATTAACAAATACACTCTAAAAAAAGAATACATTCTAAACATTTAACAAAAAAAAACTCAAAAAAGTGAATACAATCGCCGTATTCGTGAATACAACAATACCAACCACTAGCTCCGGCCAGATCTGCCGACGATTTCCGGCTAGATCCGCCGGAAATTTCACAATAACAACAACAACAGAGAGAGAGAACAACAACCAACAACAACAACAGCAGCCATCGCCGGAGCTTACTTCTCCGGCGAACCACAACACCAACCAGGTCTGGAGGATGAGCAGGCGGTGGTCACGACGGAGCTACGGCGGCAACGAGAGGCATACCGTCGTTGCTAGCAACCAGATCTAAGGGAGGCACTGGCGGTGATAACGGCGGAGCAAGCAGCACATTTAATCTTGGATGCAGAGCACTGTAGCTGGTAATAATACAGATAACAAAAAAGCAATACAATCTTGTGGCACAACTGAGACTTATGGGTTCTCATTGTGTGTTTGAATCCAAAACATGGACATATACATGAAGTTCTCCTTAAAACAGTGTGATCCTTATCGTTTATGCCTGGATTCATGAATATGGTTTTCTTCGTTGAATTAGCTTTTGCTTCTGTGGAAATTTTGAAGTTTCTCTTGTACAGATTAGAGAGAGAGGTGACGGAGGACAAAGAAAATGTGAGCAGATTGTGAGAGAATAGAGAGAATATAGTTTTTAATACTAAATACAATATGATTTTAGTGCACTAGTTACCTTGTGTAATTGACATACAAAATTTAGCTATGAGATGTAATTTTGGCAAAGTATAGCTATTAAATATAAATAAGGCCAAATGTTCTCTATACCAGGTAGATTTCCCAAAAAAATAAGTTAGACTACCCCAACTTATTTTTTTTTTAGCTTATAATAGGCATAAGCCCATCCAAACAGGCTCTTATTCTCTTGTGCTTGGTATGTTCTTTTTTTTTGGATCTCAACCAAATCTGCTCCTCGAATAGATATTTCTTGTTTACTTTTTTTTTTCTTTTTCTTTTTTTAGAGGAATATAGATAAAAACTTACCAGCACCTGATGTTTGCACCGACCGATGAATGTCATGTGTTGGCAACTAGGAGTTCTAAATACAGTCATAAAATAAACTAAAGTAGTACACACTGTTAATTTTGACCTGTTTAGTAGTCAAGGCATACAAGTTCAAGAAATTGCGAAACCAAATCTTCTTTTGAAGGCCAAAATACCATCTACAATTCCATTTCAACATTTAATAAGAAAGAGCACGAGAAAACCGAACAACAACTAAGCCTCAATCCCAAGCAATCTATATGAAATCTCACGGTCAACATCGAAAGCTCGTCTCAGTCCAACACGGACAACAGATAACTAACAAATTTAGAGTCAATGAATTATGATCCACATAGTCAGCTTGTTTCTTTGGCTATTGTTACATTGTTTATGCTTATACATGGGAAAGAATCATCGGGACTTCAATATCCAGAAAAAAAAGAGTATTGACATTATCATCAGACTTCATAATTTATACTAACAAAAGAATTTGTGAAAAAGGAAACTTGCATATTCGGTACACCAGGAGCAAAGCTAGAGAACCCTTTGCAATTTTGGACTGTAAGAACAATACGTTGCGTATCTGCTACAGAGGTTGAATCATGTATATCCTTATTCCGACTGCTTAAGACCTGCAAAAATACTCGTTTCATAATGGACTCCTTAGAAAACAACTAATACTACTATGCCTCAATCCCGAATAAGTAGGGTCGGCTATAGGAATCCTCACTGACCATGTCGCTCCATTCAAGCTCATCTTAGGCCAATACTATACAAAATAGAAATAAAAAGTACTACAAGTTCTCTATATTTTCTACTGGTATATAAATCTCTGACGACTCCCTTGGAAAATTATCCCTAATTAGGGCATGTTTTAAACATGAAAAAAAATATTCAAAACATTGTTTGGTCATGCATTGGTGTGATTTTGTGGTTAGTTTTTGAAGATGAGTTTTTCAAGTAAAACGCATGTCCAAACACAACTTCAACTTTCAAATATCATTTTTCAACTTTAAGTTCAAATACTACTACTTTTCAAATATTACTCAATTTATGTCCAAACACCTACTTAAAGTTCACTGTTTTAACCTGAACTAGGTACATGGATCCATTTCAACTGCACTAGTAAACAAGTAATAGGTTGAACTTCAATGAAAGTTGGGACAATACCTGATTACACAGAGTTACAAAATTCCCAATCCTCTTTTGACATGTCAAGGTATTCAACACTACCGTCTTCAAACATGATCTGTTAGGTTGGGGGGGTTGGGGTGGAGGGGGGATGAACAAGAGTAAGTCTGCAGCCAAATCAGCGGTGTTCGAGTTACACATTTAACAATTCAACGCTTACTTACCAAATGTTTTTTGGTGATGCTGTCAAACCGTTTTATAATTCCAAAGGACCTGGAAACAAAAAGATATTCAAGACTCCGGTAAGTCAATAGGACTGAAAATTGTAAAAAAATGAACAAATGGATGAGAAGAAACCGAAGATTAAACAGCCGACCAGTGGATAGAGTTCCCACAGAGAAACTTCTCCAGCGAGTCAGCAGGACTGCAAAATGTAAAAAAAAAAAAAAAAAAACATGAACAAATAAATGAGAAGAAACCGAAGATTAAATGGCAACTAGTGGATAGAGTATCCACAGAGAAACTTCCTAGCTTCTAGGTTTAGAAGATATTGTCTTTTAATATCAAGTTAACAAGATCGAGACCTATTTTCATACTTGACTACCACACACACATAAAGTTAGTAGACAATTCCTAACGCGAAGAATGTTTAGTAAGAACCTCAGGACTACATAAGAAAAGTTATAAAAGAGACCTCAAAAAAGATGCCATACGAAAAGAAACCATGGAGACCACATGTGAAACAAATTTCTTATTACTTCTCTGAATAGAAATAAATACATGGAAGGTTTCATGAAAATATCTCAACACATCTGAATAGACTTCCTAGAAAGAAATATACAACAGTATCTGGTTAGTGGAAAAAGAAGAAGCTAGAAATGATAAAAGTGGGAGTGAAAATACTAAAAACCCAACCACTAAAGCTTATATTTAGGCATATTAGATGTCTAAGTGAGATGAATCCCTTTTAAATGCACTTTCTAAGGCATGTATAGAGGCTTGCAATCTTTCTCATTTTCCTAATAGATAGAACAGCATTAGGAGACAAAAAGAAATATCTTTTACTTGAACATGGCCAAAACTTATATAGCTGTCTCTAGCAATAATTCATAATATAGTAATCTATCCTGCATATAAAAGATAAGTTCAATGTATAGGTATTCAAGTTCAAGATTCTGTATAATTAATTACACTACAGAAACAGCCATGGGGATCAAATTATACAAGTTTTAAACCTCAATTTACAAATTTTTAAAAGATCCTACTATTATCATAAAAGACTCCAAGATTACTGAAAGTAAGACCATAAGATGATAGAAGACAATAATAATAAAGACAACCTATTAAATATAAATGGTAACTCGATTACCAATTTCTCATAGAACGAGAACTGGCAGATTTTCCATCATTTGCTAGTTAGAAATTGCAAAAGATACCTATATTAATGAAAAGAATATGCAAGCGAACGGACCAACATACCTCCGGTCAAAAGAGCGAATTATTCTTACAAGTTGACCTATGCAATTACGAGGACGCTGGATTCTCCGAGCAGAGTCGCAATTCGAACTTCCTAAACAGAATAAGGCCCGAGTTAACTCAAAGAGAAGTTAACTTCACTAACGCTGATATCTTTTAAGTCAAATGAGTATGTAACCTACCTTTTGGAGGAACTCCAGTTTGATAATCCTGGAATATAAGTGAAGAAAAGGTTAATAAGTACAATAGTGGGAGAAAAAGATATTATAGTACAGGAATCTGAAGGATACTAGAATAGCGTTTGATATCGCCCCTTTGGGAAACAAAATGTATGCAACTAATTGAATCCATCAATGAAAACAAAGAAAGGCAATAATCAGAGAATTAGTTAATTACTAACATATAGGTACCAATAACTTGGTATGGAGGGAAGTGCGAACGAGATGAGAAACTTCTTCTTTTTAATAAGTGTAAGCTTTAGTGGGGAAATATTCGCGGTGCAAAGCAAATAGTTTAGTATTGGCTCGTGAAAGACAGGGAAATAGAGGGAGATTATGTGCTTTGTAAATTGTAGGGTTCAAGGAAAAGGAAGCAGCAGGGCGAAAAAATATACAATAGAGTGAGCACATGATTCAGGATTGAGGCAACTGTGTTTATGTCTATCTAAGATTTTTTGGAATTTAAGAATATTCCCAATTTTTATCTTTTTTGTTAGATCTTTGCCTCTTGAGTGCAACTTCCCTAATCAATTGAAATTATTACCAATTAATTAAAGGCTTATTAATTAAAGAAAAACTGAAACAGATTTTCTTATAGTATTTCTCTTCTTCCCCATCTTCACTTACCAACAAATGCAAGAAGTCGGAACAAATCTTGTCATTTCGTATAGGAAAAGTCATCTTCAAAGCTTCTTTCCAGAGAAAAGCAGCAGGGCTTTCAAAATGTTTGCCCTGCCCAATTGGAAAAAGGAATGAAGGGCACTACTTTTAGATGGTAATTCCAAGTACTTGTCCTCTTTATGTCTTCCTCTATTAAAATTCAGAAAGGAACAGAAAGATGTTGGCTCGATATAACTGAAGGTCGTAATCTGCCATCAATTTCATTTTCACAAAACATCGCAAAAATTATGGACAAGTACTAACAAATTTAGTCATAAATCTACTCAAATAAATGTCCAAGCCAAAAGAATGTTTCCAGATGACATACAGTACATACATGTTTTGCAGATAGCAGTGCTTTCACTTTGGGAGAGGCGGCAGCCACCTGAGATGCCACTAGCTTTAATGCAGCATCTGAAGAGGGAAGTTTTATTTCGTTAGGTTTAATTCCCAGCTTTCGCTTGCATTCTATAGCACCACAATGGCAATCTTGATCTGCACCAAATTGAACAAACCTGCTACACTAGTTAGACAGCTAGATTGAGTAAGGGAAAATGTAGGGGTGTCAAATGGGCAGGTTGGGCTGAATTTGGGCGGGTCAAAATGGGTTGAGTTAATAAACGGGTGGGTCTTACTTGCGCTGAAATAGGTTGAGCTAAAAAGCGGGTCACACCCCAAACTGCCCAATTCTTATTAAGTTTTAGTTTCCTTGTTTGTTCTTTTATAAATTTTTAGTCCCTAATAAAACTATTGTTTTCTTTATTATGGCTGTATATAACACACAAATAAAAAAAAATGTCTTTTTGAAAATATTTTGACAAGATTTCTCATGGGTCAATTTGGGCTACATATCAGTCCCAATATTTTGATGGGATGAAATGGGTGGAGCTAATAAATGGGAGGGTCAATGTCCAATCCAAACTTGGACAGGTTTGGGCGGTTCATGTTTTCATGGGCTAATTTTGCCACTCCTAGGCAAATGCTAACAGACTGCTGACCAAAACTTTCGGATGAATGAAAACAAACAAATAAAAAATCAATGTCCATACTGATAATCGTAGGTCAGATGCTCGCCCCTTCTAATGTCACGGGTCGCAAATATGCCAATTCTTGTCTCACCATCAATTATCCTGAAAATACTATTCAGTATGAGAACAAATAAATCCCTGGGAAGAGAGTTTGGGTTTGGGAGAAATACAAATAATTACTCCGTATCAAATATTAAATCGTTTCTTTACCATCTCTGCATCTCAGTATTTGGACAACAGCTATGATTAATGTATCTGGATTTGTTGCCCTTGTAAGTGGCATCAATCACCATATCCCTATTGATCTCACACAAGTAAAAATTTGTTTCCCCACTGTGCTTCATTTTCCAAAGTCTCTCTTCACATGTTTTGTCATCAATAACTGCAGTTGTATCTTGCTAGATTAAAGAGCTCAGAATGAAAAGAACATGAAATATTCTTCGTATTAAGCAAGAGACTGAAAGAACTTCACCTTCTCCAACATACTCTATGACAAACTCTTTTCTCTTGATATCTTCATCTGCCACAATCCCAGAGCCACATTTCTCAGTCTGCATGTTACGTGTCAACAAAACTTGATTTCTATAGATGACTATTGCTTGGTTTTGCAAAAGAACGAAAAGTGAGAAGAATATAAAATAAGCAACATTTCTTTTTTTTCTTCACCAGATATGTGAGTGAAATTAAATGCAGAAACAGACATGAAAATTGGTACCAGCCTGCATTTTTGGAGCATTTGGAAGGAGATAAAACCTCAGATGCTTTGAGGGAGTCACTAGTCTATATACTTAGCGAAGGCTTAGGTAAAACGGTGAAACAATTCCTTTCTCGTATACATCATTTTCATTTATTTTTTTCTCTGGTATCAATTGTCAATAAAATGAAAATGACGTACACGAGAAAGGAATTGTCTACAGACTCTCACAAAAGATAACAGAATGACTAATAAAGACAGGGTCATAAATGATGACTGCATGCTGTCAAAATGCCCCCAATAACTAACATTAGTCCAAATATCTCTGTGTTAAAAGTTTATGTGCATACCTTCACTGTTTTCATCTTCTTCACAGGACGTTTATGGAATGGTTTATTCAGACAAGAACTCCCACATTTACATCCCGAGGAGCAGCTAGACCATAGCATGCTGCAAGAAAGAGCGAAGCGAAATAACTAACAACACACGACTTTAAAGATGGTTTAAATGTCACAAAAGATGCTGAAAGTAGTATCTCCTTTGCGCCTCAGGTGCTTCTTCATAGGATTAAGGTTTGCATAAGATTTATCCAACATAATCCCACATTTCGGTGCACCCGGGATAGGATGATTCTGGATAAATCATCTGAAGAAGTCTTACCACTTTATTTACAGGAGGGCAACGATTGTTGTCCGGGGAGAACTTTTCGCTCGATAAACACCTGTTATTATATTTAACATATTAAGGCACCATCTTCTTCTTTCTTTTACCCAACTGAATTCGAGGCTTTCCCACATTCTGCCTCCAATGCCAATTGACTATCAATAAACTTTCTTCGCTTTATCTTTTCTGGACTAGACTTCTTCTTTTTTCTTAGGCAATTTAAGTTTATTTCTTCTCACATTGATGGATGGTGGTAATTTTAGTGATGAGAATAGAATGTTGGAACAAATTGTAACTTTTATGATTTTTTCAAAAATAAATAATAAAAGGCAAAGATCATGTCAAGGGTCTATGTGGAATAAAAGGTCGTACCATCGCAAAACAATGATGGAATATCTGGTTAACAATCAGGAATACCAAACATGTGATATGACATATAATCCCACCCATAATCTCCTCGAACCACCCAATCCAGAGGAAAGGCATATCCCATTCAATTACCAAACAGACCCTCCGTGTAGCTACTACCGTCTCCTTCAATGAAACTAATAATGACAACCCCGTTAGTCAATCCATCAATTACTCGTCCATAAAAATGAGTAAATTTATTCCTTAATAATATATCTTATTACTGATTAAATCAAAAGAGTCAATTCATCTAATCTCTTATACATCCACCAATAGTCAAATACATCTCAGCCATCAGAACAAAAAATTGCTAGAAGTATATTCCCTCTGTCCTAGTCTGTGACACTCTTCCTTTTTAGTTAATTCCAAAAAGAATGACGCCTTTCTATATTTAGCAAAAATTTAACTTTTAACTTCCCATTTTACCCTTAATGAGATGATTTCTAGCCACACAAATATCTATGGCTTATTTTGGACCACAGGTTTCAAAAGTCTTCCTTTCATTCTTAAACTCCGTGCCTAGGCAAACACCTTCACATGAATTGGTACGGAGGGAGTATAAGACTACTATAATTTACTAGAAAAAAGTCGACTAGATAACCCAAATGGAGGGAACCAAAAAACCTAGTGATCTACCTCCCCCTTTTTCCTTCCTATGCCTAGTGATCTACCTCCCCTTTTTTCCTTCCCATGTTTAAGTTTGCTGCTGTAGAAATTAGACAACAGAAGTGTAGACATATCAAAGCAGTGCAAGAGTATCAGCAGAACGTGTAAGTAAAGCTCTATAAAGTCTATTGACTTTTAAAAGGAAAAGGAATACATGCAATGCAGCAAATTGTCAGCTAGAACAATGTAAGAACTCCCAATCAACAAATTTATGCCGCAGATCATGGGGATATAATTTCTATCACAGTTCAGACTGCTAATGAATCTTAATCTAAATCATCCTTACCTACAATGACAATCACTGCCACACACGTCTGAAGATCCTGCTATTGAACTGCAGGAACAAAATATGCCATCATCTTCTACACGCCGCTTAACCTTCTTGGTGAGGTATATATCTTCGAGTAGTTAATACCGACACAACTAGAAAAGAAGAAAGGCCAGAGGAAGCAACACAAACAATGTACAGGACTAAGAGATGTTTAATTAGGAAATAAACTATCGATCTTTTAACGAGCATCTAATACATCTATCATAACTATTTCTATAGAAGGATACTGCGCTTTATATACGTATAAGCTGTGGGTTGCCATTTATGCAACCAATCTGGAAGTTCAAAGTCGACGGGATCTCCGATTTCGCTTGTTAATTTGTTGAATACATGCCAAATCCCACCATGGGTAGCACTCTGTACAGAACAAAGAAAACAAAATGCATATTAACAAGATGTTGAGATCACAAAGAGAAAATGACAAAAATGGTCCCTTATGTTTTGCAAGAAAACTGGACATGAATTTTATGCTAAATAAACAATATAAGATGGAAGGAAATAGGATCTAGACCTTGTTCGTAGTAGGCATGGGCTCAATCATTCAATAGTAGCAACACTCATTCACTTATAGCCTTTAAGGGAAAAATAAATGAATCAGTTAGGAAGCAAGGAAGCACCAAAAAAGTGTAGAAAACTGCATATCAAATCTCCTATTGAAAATATGGCTAAAATCCAAGATTTGAAGTTTGTAACTGACAAAAGTAGTATTCCCTCCATTTCAATTTATGTGGCTTGATTCGGAGTACGAGAGTCAAACTAACTAATGTTCCGTGTGAATTAGGATATAGAATTTTCAAAAAAAAAAAAAAGTGAAATAAAGTTTACATATTTGAAACTACAAAAAAGTACTATATAAGTCACAATAGTTACCAATTCAAAATATTTAGTAAGTATTTGAGAAAACCATGGTCAAACAAAATACCGTTTGACTCTCCAAATAGTAACTAAGAGTTTAAGACACATAAATTGAAAAGGGGGTAATTGTACCAAATCTAAAAAATGTAAGTTTAAGTGTTTAACACATCAGAACCAAATGTAAACAAGGGGAGAAGAGAAAAATATTCAATGAAACAACTATAACCCAACTTAAAGAATTGCAAGTAAAACACATACTCAATGCTTAAATCCAATTAAACAAAGCAAAACAGACGATTTTCAAAATCTTAACAATGGAATCATGTCACTCAACAATATTAGAATTAGGATTGAAGAAAAATAAGTTTCTCACACTCAGAAAAATCAAGAGGACATCACAAAACTTGGAAAATTTCCAAATCCACTTCAAAAAACTGAGAAGAAAAAAACTACATTTTAACTCTATTAGATACATAAATAAACTAGCCTTAGTCAAAATCACATTTTGTACGCTCAGGAAATGACGATTATATTGAAATTGATAGAGTACTATTCGAACCAAATTTGAGAAATTGTGAAACGGGTGAATTGATTAAATGACCCTCTACAAAATATAACAGATCGCTTCTATGTTATGTGACTATGTCAGAATCGCCCATGTATACAAAGGATCATATACCTCTATTCATTTTTGTAAAGACCCCTTTTAACTAATTGCCTCGTTTAACACATCAGAACCAAATGTAAACAAGATCAAAGAATCAAAATTCAAAATAAAAATGGGGAAGAGAAAAACATTCAAAGAAACAACTAAATAAAACCCATCTTATATAATTGCAAAAGAAACACATTCTATATACTAAATCCAATTAAACAAAACAGACTCAGGTCACTCAACAGCACAAAAAATCAAGAGAACAGTACAAAACTTGATGAATTTCCAAACCCCACTTCAAAAAACTGAAGAAAAAAAAACTACATTTTAACTCTATTATAGATACATACAATAGAGTCAGTTGTTTTTGCTAGCAAATGTTAGTCAAAAATCACTTTTTTAACACATCAGAACCAAATGTAAACAAGATCAAAGCATCAAAATTTAAAAGAAAAATGGGGAAGATAAAAACATGCAAAGAAACAACTAAACCCCATGTTAAAGAACTGTAAATGAAACTTTGTGAATTTCCAAATCCACTTCAGAAAACTAAAAAAAAAAAAAAAAAAAACTACATTTTTAACTCTATTAGAGATACATACAATAGATTCAGTTGTTTTTGCTAGCAAATTTTAGTCAAAAATCACTTTTTTAACACATAAGAACCAAATGTAAACAAGATCAAAGCATCAAAATTTAAAAGAAAAATGGGGAAGAGAAAAACATTCAAAGAAACAACTAAATAAAACCCATCTTATATAATTGCAAAAGAAACATATTCTATATACTAAATCCAATTAAACAAAACCAGGTCACTCAACAGCACAAAAAATCAAGAGAACAGTACAGAACTTGATGAATTTCCAAACCCCACTTCAAAAAACTGAAGAAAAAAAAAACTACATTTTAACTCTATTAGAGATACATACAATAGAGTCAGTTGTTTTTGCTAGCAAATGTTAGTCAAAAATCATTTTTTAACACATCAGAACCAAATGTAAACAAGATCAAAGCATCAAAATTCAAAAGAAAAATGGGGAAGAGAAAAACATTCAAAGAAACAACTAAAGCCCATGTTAAAGAACTGTAAATGAAACAAATCCTCTCTACTAAATCCAATTAAACAAAACTTGGTGAATTTCCAAATCCACTTCAGAAAACTTTAAAAAAAAAAAACTACATTTTTAACTCTATTAGAGATACATACAATAGATTCAGTTGTTTTTGCTAGCAAATGTTAGTCAAAAATCATTTTTTAACACATCAGAACCAAATGTAAACAAGATCAAAGCATCAAAATTTAAAAGAAAAATGGGGAAGATAAAAACATTCAAAGAAACAACTAAAGCCCATGTTAAAGAACTGTAAATGAAACAAATCCTCTCTACTAAATCCAATTAAACAAAACTTGGTGAATTTCCAAGTCCACTTCAGAAAACTAAAAAAAAAAAAAAATACATTTTAACTCTATTATAGATACATACAATAGAGTCAGTTGTTTTTGCTAGCAAATGTTAGTCAAAAATCATTTTTTAACACATAAGAACCAAATGTAAACAAGATCAAAGCATCAAAATTCAAAAGAAAAATGGGGAAGAGAAAAACATTCAAAGAAATAACTAAAGCCCATGTTAAAGAACTGTAAATGAAACAAATCCTCTCTACTAAATCCAATTAAACAAAACTTGGTGAATTTCCAAACCCCACTTCAGAAAACTGAAAAAAAAAAATACTACTTACATTTTAGCCTCAGTTGTTTTTTTTTTTGCTAGCAAAAATAAATTGTGGAATACTAAGAGATGAATTAACAATAGAAATTGAAGAAAGAAATAAGGGAATGCCGTTTCTTTCAAAAGAGAAGAAACTGTTTCAGGGGTGAGAGAGAGAGACACTTCAACAAAACCGCACTTACATATCATTTGTTGGAAGTAGTTTGAATCTATTAACTACTCCTTGTTTTAAAATGTTTGTTCTGTTTTGTCTGGAGTGGGGTTGGGGCCAATATTATTGGATATCAAATTTTCGGTTTGGATGTTTATTTTTTAAATTGAAGAAATTACAATCTAAATCCAATTCTAATAAATTCAGATTGAATTGGATATTTTAAATTCGATTTCGGATTATTCGATTTAGATATTTTGAATTTTTGGATTTGACTCTTAAGACTTAAGTCAAACTTATTAGGAACAAAATTTATATGTTATTTCCACAGAGGTAAATCTAAATCTTAATTGCTCAGTAAAAAAAGCCTTCCGGTTCAAATTAGAATTAACAAATCCAAGTCATGTCCAACATAGTAAATCCATACCAAATAAAAGTATTCTAAAAAAAGTGAAAATGAACAAAATAAAATCTAACTAGTCATCGGGAAAAATAACAAAGAACTTTGTCATGCACTTTTGAGACTTGAGAAGTAAGAAAACCCTATATTATATTGGGATAACAACATGGCATAAGTAACTCTAGTACATATTTAGATTTAGTAGTTATAGTTTAGATTAATTACATCCTATAGCTAAAAGTAATATGTTAAATACAGTTAATACCCATCATCACATTATTCACTTCCAACTCAGCCCTCCCATCTCTCTCCCCTCTTTCCCCCACTGCTCCGGCGAGGAGCTTCCAGCTCCGGTGAACCGGAGCAGCCGTCTTTCTCCGGCGAACTGTACAACTCCACACCACTGCCACTACCACTGCCACCGCCACTGCCACTGCCCAGCCGTCTTCTCCGGCATCTTCTCTGGCGTCTTCTTCGTCTTCTCTGAGTATTGGTCGTCTTCTCCGTCTAGATATGACCGACATCAGTTGTTTTCTCCGTTTTGCTACAGATCTGACAGGAAAAAAAACAAGTTTTAAAGAAATTGCACGTTTTGCCCTCTAAATGATTTGGTCTTTAATATTTTCCGTTCAAATAGGCTGGTCTTTAATTTTAGGCCTTCAGAACTTACATGTAGCGGTGTATTCATTAATTTTTGCCGGATCTGGAAAGATTTTTCGATACCGGATCTGGGAAAATAGTGTTTCTTTATGAGTGTATTCAATAATTTTTAGCATACAATCCAGTGTATTCATTAATTTTTTAGCACACAATCCAGTGTTTGGGGTGTATTTTATTTCTTGTATTTAGTATTTGAGCGTGTCTGTTAAATTTTAGTGCAAAATTGTGTTTGGGGTGTATTTTATTTCTTGTATTTTGAAGGATATTTTTTGTATACAACCGATTTTAAATATAATAAAGTGAATAAAGTGTAAAAGTAGCTGCAAATAAATACATTTGACTTGAATACAACTTAGCTGAATACATCTGACTTGAATACAGCGAAATCTGACTCAACCGAATTTTGAATACAATCCAATTTTTTAATACAATCTACTGTAGCGCGCGACTATAGCTACGAAATGTAATTAGCTAAAATGTAGCTATGCCCAATTTAAAACCCCTAAATGTTAGTCATTTATGTAAAATTCCCTATTATATTTGATTTAGTAGAGAATTGTATATTGGACTTAATATTTTAATGGGTAGGGCCTTAGGTACTAATCTATTAGACCTTTAGAAACTAGACTTATTAGTACTGGGCACATATGATATAGGTAGGGCTAGATATAAGGTATAAAAAATTCGGATTTCGGATATCCAAAAATCCGTAGTACTAAATCCATATCCTATCTGAAATCTATAAATTTTAAAAATAAAATCCGAAGTCCAATCCATAATTCAAATATCCAAACCAAATATTAGAAAAGTTCGGATTTCGGTTTAGATTTTGGGTTGGCCCAAACTGTGCCCACCCTTACTTGGTACGGTGTCAAGAATATAAAGATCGATTTTTTAACGTACTAACTAATGTGAAATCTACCAAAATATGTTTAATCTTATCGTGTTAAACTTGTGATGTGAAAAGTTTTTTTAAAAAAAGTGGCATTCTTTTTAAAAACGGATTAGAAAGGAAAGTAAGATAAATATTTTGAAACTGAAGGAGGGCGCGTGACTTGGACCAGGTGAAGTGCATCAAGGACGAGGATGGCAGGGTACTGGTGGAGGACGCTCTCATTAGACGGAGATGGCAGTCATACTTCCACAAACTCTTGAATGACGAAGGGGACAGAGATATTGTGTTGGGAGATTTGGAGTACTTCGAGAGGTGTCGTGATTTTGGATATTATAGGAGTATAGAGGTTGAGGAAGTTAAGGATGCTGTTCGTAGGATGAGTAGGGGAAGAGCGACCGGGCCCGATAAGATTCCTGGGGAGTTTTGGAAGACTGCAGGCAGGGCAGGTTTGGAGTGGTTGGCTCGGTTATTTAATGTCATCTTTAAGACGGCTAATATGCCCGAAGAATGGTGATGCAGTACAATGATTCCATTGTACAAGAACAAGAGCGACATTCAAAGTTGCAACAACTACAGAGGGATCAAGTTGCTAAGCCACACTATGAAAGCGTGGGAAAGGGTGGTGGAGATGAGGGTGAGGAAAAACGTGTCTATCTCAGAGAACCAGTTCGGATTCATGTCGGGGCGCTCAACTACAGAAGCTATTCATCTTATACGGAGACTGGTGGAGCAGTATAGGGAGAGGAAGAGGGACCTGCACATGGTATTCATCGACCAAGAAAAGGCATACGACAAAGTGCCGAGAGAGGTTCTATGGAGATGCTTGGAGGCTAGGGCGTACCTGTGGCGTACATTAGGGCGATCAAGGACATGTATGATGGGGCCAAGACGAGGGTAAGGACTATGGGAGGAGACTCAGAGCACTTTTCAGTGGTGATGGGGTTGCACCAGGGATCAACTCTTAGCCCATTTTTATTTTCCTTGGTGATGGATGGATTAACGCGGCAAATTCAGGTGAGTTGCCATGGTGTATGTTATTTGTGGATGACATAGTCCTGATTGACGAGTCTCGCAGCGGAGTTAATGCTAAGCTGGAGGTTTGGAGACAAACTCTGGAGTCTAAAGGGTTCAAGTTGAGTAGGACCAAGACAGAGTACTTGGAGTGCAAGTTCAGTGATATAGTGCATCAGGCGGACGTTGAAGTGAAGCTTGGCACACAGGTCATACAGAAGAAAGATAGTTTTAAGTATCTTGGGTCTATTATACAAGAAAATGGGGGCATTGATGATGACGTCACACACCGTATTGGTGCATAGTGGATGAAATAGAGGCTTGCCTCCGGAGTGTTGTGTGACAAGAAGGTGTCACCAAAATTTAAAGGCAAGTTCTACAAAGTGGTGGTTAGACCAACTATGTTGTATGGGGCGGAGTGTTGGCTTGTCAAGAAATCTCATGTTCAGAAGATGAAAGTGGCGGAAATGAGAATGCTGCGATGGATGTGTGGGCACACTAGGAGCGATAGGATTATGAATGAAATCATCCGAGACAAGGTTGGAGTAGCCTCAGTGGAAGACAAGATGCGGGAAGCGAGACTGAGATGGTTTGGGCATGTGATGCGGAGAGATGCAAATGCCCCAGTGCGGAGGTGCGAGAGGCTGGCTAGCGACGGTTTTAGAAGAGGTAGAGGTAGGCCGAAGAAGTATTAGGGAGAGGTGATTAGACAGGACATAGCACATTTCCTGCTTACCGAGGACATGACCTTAGATAGGAGGGTATGGAGGACTCATATTAGGGTAGAAGGCGAGGAGGTAGTCGCGTTTATCCTTTCTTACGAGTAGTTTTATTGCTCTATAGTTTCTTATCTCTTGATTTCTGCGAGTATCTGTTAGTTTATAATGTCTTATTTACTTTCATTATTTTCATTTTCATAATTGCTTTGATTTGTTTGCCCATATCTGATCTTTCATATGCCTTTTCTTGAGTCGAGGGTCTCCCATAAACAGTCTCCCTACCTAAGGCAGGGGTAAGGTCTGCGTGCACTCTACCCTTCCCAGACCCCACGTTGTGAGATTCAATGAGTATGTTGTTGTTGTATATAACAATAACAACGATATTGTATCGAGTGTAATCCCGCAAATAGGGTCTGGAGAGGTTAAGATGTAGGCAAATTTTATCCCTATTTTCATGGGTTAAAGTGATTGTTTCATAGACTCTCGACTTGAAAGAAAAACATTTGAATTAAGGTATCAAGTAAAACATGGCAGCACAATAATAACAAAGTACAAAGCACGTGAAATAACAGATAATAATACACATTGAAGAAAAGAAACTACGCGATTACTAACTAAAATCTACTAATAAGGAGAACCCTCGCTACCTACCAACCTTCTACTTCTAGCTAACTCGATATCCACACCTTCCTATCTAAGGTCATGTACTAGGTAAGTTAACGCTGTGTTGTGTCCTGTCTAACCTCCTTCTCCAATTTTCCTTCGACCTTTCTTATCTGCTTTTATACTTAATCTCTCACATCCCCTTACTACGCACCCACACAACTCCTTTTCACATGTCCAGACTATCACACGCTGCTTTCCTCATCTTGTCCGCCATGGTACCACTTCCCCGTATAACTTCCTCTTTACATATGTCCTAACATGTCCACACATCCATCTAAATATCATCACCTCTGATACATTTATCTTCTGTAACTCTCGTGTTGAGATCAGTAGATTTAAAAAATCACCAAATTTAAATATTTCTCTTTCCCAATTCACGATATTGTAAATAAAATATACTCCATGTTTTATATAAATCATTTATAGTAATCTTATACTTATAATAAAATCAAATATTATCAATTTGATATTTTAATGATAAGAATTCTTCGATTACTTAATGATTATTCATCTTGAGAATGATTTTTTGTTTTTTTGGCTCCTTAATAGTTCTTGTACCTCTCCTTCTTCCTTTCATCCCTTTTTAATTTTCTTTTGTATGTATATTGGTTAGTAGTATTATCAGGAAAAAAATATTATATTAATAGTTAGCTCATTTTCCTATTTTATTATTAGTAAGTCAATAAATATATTATTTTATATTTCTTATTTTTTCTACTTTTTGAATAAAATGATATTAAAAGTTTATCGAGAAAATAATAAAACAATTCTTTTATATTTGAGGGTGAGTTCAAAACAATTCTTCAAATATATTGTTGAGTAATTTTTATTTTTAAATTTGTCAAAGTTAGCATATTGGTTTTCATGTGATGTTTTAACAAATTATATCCGTTAGATTTGAGGCGAATTGTGATTAAAAATAATTGACTGGAAACATTAGAAAAGTTTCATGATATTTTAAAAATTGCAACATAAAGAACTAATCTAGACACAGAAATAAACTAAACTAGCTAAAGTTGCATTTCAGAAAAGTTGCATCAAATCATAAAAATAGATCTAAAATAGCTAAAACTGTAAAAACTACACCGCTAAATATGAGTTTTCACTAAAAAAGTTCACAGTTCTCGTCAAAACTAACCGATATTATTTGCTAATTATTCGATAGAGACAAAAATTACTCACTTTTGTCAAACTTAAAATCATAGCAAGGCTAAGGTCTGCGTACACTGTACCCTCCTCAGACCCCACTTGTGTGATTACACTGGATATGTTGTTGTTGTCAAACTTAAAGGATTAAACTACTCAAGAGTAATGTTTAACGGACTAATTTAAACATTCCCAAACTTAGGGTACCATTTTTTTGTTATTTTCTCTAAAGATTATCATACAATATAAAACTCTCTCTTTTCCTCACTTCTTTTCTTTCCTCATCTAAGACAATTTCGTAAACGCCACTTTCTCCTATGTTTTGACCTCACCACACGCCAAATTTCCCTTCAATTTGTCAATCATTAGCCCAAAATCCCATTAATTTACAATCTTTACCTCAATTCTCACAACCCCAGATCAAAAAAATCTGACAAAAATAGCCAAAAATTGCCACTTTTATCTAGTTGTACCTTGTAAAGCCCCCCATAATCACATAAAGTCACAATCTTTACTTCAATTCTCACAACCCCAGATCAAAATCTTGATAAAATTAGCCAAATTTTGCCACTTATACATAGTTGTACCATGTAAAAGTCCCCAAAATCTCATAAATTAACAATCTTTACTTCAATTCTCACAACCCCAGATCAAAATCTTGATTAAATTGAGCCAAAAATTGCTAGTTCTATATGGTTGTACCATATAAAAACCTCAAAATCCCATAAAGTTACAATCTTTACTTCAATTCTCACAACCCCAGATAATTTTTTTTGACAAAAAGAGCCAAAAAATTGCTCATTTTGTACCATGTGTCCTGATTTAAACTATCATCTTTGACATCTTTGATGCCTAAAAAAAATCAGTTTAGTATAAGCTCATCTGATTCAGATTCCCCAAGAAAAAATCTTGGTTTTTCTGTTTCTTCAGAGCTAGAACCAAGCAGTAGTAGTAGTTGTAATAAGGTTAATAATAAATCTTCTGTTTGGTCTGGTTTTTTTGTTTCACCTTTTTCAATATTTGATAGTGAGCCAAAAGGGTGTTTAAAAAAAGGTGAATCTTGTTGTTCAAAGAAGTATAATGGTATTGGTATTGGTTGGACTAATGCTGTAAAAAGAATGATGAATAGTGGTTCAATGAGGAGGATTTTTGGGATGGATAAAACTGGGATACCTAATGGTTCTAAAAGTGATATTTTGCTTTTAGGTGTTTGTTATAAAGTTGTTCAAGATGATGATCCAACTATAGAACCAACTCAAAGTGAAGGTTTTTCTGCTTTTGTTGATGATTTTTCGTCGAGGATTCTTGTTACATATCGTAAAGGTGCTTAAAGTTTTTCGTTAACTTGAGTGGTTTGTTGTGATTAGAATTTTGATTTGGTTTGTGAAAGATGTGAATTTGGTTATTTTGATTGAATGTGATTACAGGATTTGCTCCTATTGGAGATACTAAGTATACTAGTGATGTTAATTGGGGTTGCATGCTTAGAAGCAGTCAGATGCTTGTTGCTCAGGTTTGTCACAGTAGAAAAAACCCTTTTCTTTCTTGCTATAAGTTAGCTAAAGGGTGTGTTTGGTATGAAGGAAAATGTTTTCCTCGAAGATAAATGGATTTGTTACTTATCTTCTTGTGTTGGGTATAATCTGGACAGATACTAGGGGAAGTGTGAGGGGGTGGGGGATGGGGGGGGGGGTAGGGTTGGTGGAGATGAGGTGCGTGGTGGTGGGGGTGAAGATCAGGTGTATTGGAGGGTGGGGAGGACACAATCAATGTGGAATGCCACTTATAGAAGTCATTTTCCTCATTTTTAAGCAACTTGTTTTCCTCGATCCTTATACCGAACACACCCAAAATATTTGTGAATTTCTAATGCTTACTGTGTCTGCTATAGTGATGTTGATGATTCCTGTAATTTTTTTTTTTTTTTGACAATGGTAACGTATGATTCCCGTATTTATAGGCGCTACTTCTTCATCGGTTTGGAAGATCTTGGAGAAAATCAGTGGACAAGGTACTCGAAAGTCAAAACACTGCCGTACTTTCAGTTGTTAACATGCTCAATTTCCCATTTAGAACCAGGATAATGCACAATCAGGTTCTCATCTCATATCTCTTATCCAGAAAAAGAAAAACAAAAAAAAGCAAAAAAAGGATCAGGTTGTAATCTCATACATAGATTGTTTTAGCATGAAAACTTATCATGTTCTATCTCATTGACAGCCTCTTGAACAAAAGTATGTGGACATATTGCACCTTTTTGGTGATTCCGAGGAGTCAGCTTACTCTATCCATAACCTCCTACAAGCTGGCGAGACTTATGGTCTTTCACCTGGATCATGGGTGGGCCCGTATGCGATGTGTCGCACCTGGGAAACATTAGCACGTAGCAAAAGAGAAGAAACCGGAAATGCAGACACGTCTCCGGCCATGTCTATCTATGTTGTATCAGGGGATGAAGATGGAGAAAGAGGTGGAGCACCAGTGCTCTGCATTGAGGACATTGTCAAGCATTGTTCCGGCTTGTCAAAAGGCGAAGTTGACTGGACACCTGTTCTTTTCTTAGTTCCACTGGTTCTTGGACTTGACAAAATCAATTCAAGGTTTACTATTTTTTTTTTTTTGTCTACACTGAGAGTGTTATTATGATGCAAAACTCTTGGCTATTTATGTTATACTCCCTCTGTCCATTTTATGTGAAGTGACCACGGATAAAAATGAAAGGAAGACTTTTGAAACTTGTGGTCTAAAATAAGTCATAGATATTTGTGTGGCTAGAAATCGTCTCGTTAAGGGTAACATGGGAAGTTTAAAGTTAGATTGTTACTAAATATAGAAATGTGTCATTATTTTGAGGATTGACTAAAAAGGAAAGGACAGAGGGAGTATATCTTTCTGAATTATGGTCATAAATAAATCAAGAACTTGCAATTAAAACAAAATTGTGATTGAATTATTTGGTTGTGTCATAAAACATGTGGTGCTATCTTGGGGATCTATAGCAACTTTAATGCTATAATTACTATTTTGTTGCCTGTTTCTCTGTATTATGATGAAATTATATTAAGGTAAATTAGAATTGCTGATATTCTGACAATTAATTTCAATAACATTCTGTTCCTTATCTTGCATTGTGATTCAAACAATTCTACATGGACTTATGAATATGATTTAAATATGCTACTACACTGAATTGACTATAGTTGTTGAACAGTGAGATGTCAAATGTTGGACTCCACAATGATGTTCTTTTGTACGATGTAATGTGGAACTAGGCTACGTTACCATGCTTTTAGTTTTTTCTACTCGTAGAATAAAATTAGATCTGGTACCCCATAATGCTAGTAAAGATCTTTTAAGAATATTGGATATAATTTAGTATATAAAGTATTTCACTATTTTACCAAAATGATCTTCCTTACCATTTAGGATTTAGATCTCTCATGAGTTCTCTCACATGTTTGACAATTGACAAACTACTCCCTAGCATCGGACGGCTTTTTAGCATTTCTTGCTCAATACTTCTCTTGAGACTTGAATTTGGGGAATCATGCATCTTCTTTAAGAGGAGCCGTGATAGGTTACATTGATTAATAGCACCATGACAAGTAAGCACTAATTTAACGAACAAAAACGAAAACAATAACATTAAAAATAACTTAATGGAGATCATGCTTTGTAATCTCAGATACAAGACTAATAAATGTACCATAGACTCTTCTGAAGACTATCTAGTCAAATGGCTTGATCTAACCATTATTTTAATGCAACAATAACAGATAGAAGACGAGCACAATATAAACAAGAGTTTCTATATACGTTGATCACCAGTGTAATAATAATATAATAATAATACTAACTGTGCTGAATCCTCTTCACTGTATAGAGCAGAATGTATACGAGTGACTCATATAGTAGAGTCCAACTAATTTGAGATTGACTCCTAGAATGATTCATTGATGTTGGATTAGTTAGTCATGATTTAAATTTCCACTTATATCTGATCTTTCTTATATTTATCATATCTTAAGAATATTGCTGGCTAGTGGCTACTACTCTCATTTAATTGAATCTATATGAATAGCAATAGAACATTAGACCTATATGCTTATTACCTTTAACTAAGTGATGAAAATCCAAGCCAGATTAGTCAACATTTATCTCTTTCGATGCAACAACAAGATCTTATTTCCCAGGAATTAGCAGCGGAAGTATATATACTTGTGACCGCTAAAATTGACTTGGCGATCAAGGTGTTCACACTGGTTTTTCTGATACTAACCACGATCTTGCATGGTAATTCTCAATTTAGGTAAGTATAAGTTAGCAGCTAGTTTTATTTGTAGAATTTTTTTTACATCTGGTGGTTTGGGAAGTGTTAGTATATTTCCTTATTGAAAATGGAATAGAGAATTGTCTTGATATCTGTATGTCCACAAAATACATTATGTTGTTATATGGTGCTTCCGTTATATGACTCATCTGGCCATATCTAATAATTAAAATTGAGGATTGCATTGATGTTTGATGGATGATTTACTATTTCTACTGAAAAGCCAGAGCCTTTACTTGATAATTACACTGTTTTTGGTCATCAAAAAAAAAAAGACCAGTGCCTTATGTTTACTGAACTTTCCTCTACTTTCGTTTATGTCAGGTATCTTCCTTTACTGGCAGCTACATTTGGTTTTCCTCAAAGCCTCGGAATCCTCGGTGGCAGACCTGGGGCGTCGACCTACATAGTTGGCGTGCAAGATGATAAAGCCTTTTATCTTGATCCACATGAAGTTCAGCCAGTAATTATCTTTCTTTTTGGTTGCATATCGGAATTTCTGTTATTTTGTCGTTAGTTGAAAATCTAGGATAAAACGGTGAGCCTTAAAATAGAATTTTCTAGGTTTAGTTGTTAAATATGGAGATCAGCTTCTTTCGATGCTGGCTGATTTCAGCAGCCTATTAATTAGTCATCAAGAATGCCAACGATTTTGTGGCCTTAAAGCGTTTTCTCGAGTCCCGCTTAGAAACAATATCCTTCTCACAAAGGGAGTATTGTTCGCTGCGTTTCTAATTTTCCTACATACATAGTCAAATGTTCGAAAATTCATTTCTAATTAGCAATGCAATTAAGAAGTTCGATATTCTTGTTCCAATTATTACTTTGATTGGATGCGAGGCAACATGACGCCATTTGGTGATTATTGATCGGCTGACCAAGTCAGCTCACTTCCTGCTGACTTACTCTACTGGCAAGCCAGCCCAGATATATATTGATGATATAGTCTTCCCTCGTCAAACGGAACAAAAAAGTGGAATGAACTCCCAGTTATACACTCCCATCGTTCTACGAAGCCTTGTTGATTCTGAACGTTTGCGAAGGAACCGGACTTTTGACGGGTCAGCCCTTTTTATGGGCCGCTTTACCCTGAAAGGAAAATGACCTTTGCTCCTCTGGGGGCTAGAAGCTCCCGTGGTTCGTGTAGCTGTCAGCTTAAATGGTTGTTGTTTATTCTCACCCGTTAGCTGCTTTTAGTGAATAATATTTCTTGCTTGGAGCTCTTCTAATTCTTTTCAGGGTTTTGATCCATCAGTGAGCAGTCTTTTCAGATCTAATTTCCGACAACCACCAAAAAGGAAAATTAAAAAAATATTGTTCCCTTTATGATCTTTCCCATTAACTTTTGCTTTGCTGCGAGTGGGACGGGTAGGGAGTCACCGCTATAATAAATGAGTATTTTTTTTAATTGGTTGTTCAGTTTTCTTACTACTTTTACTTGTTAACTTTCTTTATGGTGCTTGTGATCTCATTTTTCCTGTGATTTTAACATTCGAAGTGTTACGGGTTTATCTATTGGGATGTAGAATCTACTGTTCTCATTATCTGTCTGATGTGCAGGTTGTTGATATTAAGACAGATAAGCTAGATGTTGATACCACATCTTATCACTGCAAGTAAGCGAATACTCATTCTAGTTTCTCATCTGGTTTTTCCATTTTCAATTTTAATCACGCTATGGCCTTTTGACTTTGATTGCAGTACCGTAAGGCATTTTCCGCTGGATTCAATAGACCCCTCCTTGGCAATCGGATTTTATTGTAAAGATAAAAGTACGTCTAATTGTTCTAGAGACTGTTTGCGCTTACGAGTAGCTTCTTGACCCCTAACTTCTGTATACATACTTACCTGTAGGTGATTTTGATGATTTCTGTATACGGGCATCTGAGTTAGTGGATCAATCAAACGGTGCTCCATTGTTTACCATAACTGAAACTCGTAGCTCCGCCACCGCAAATGAGTATAATGACAGGTTGACTAGTAATGCTGGGGTTCCGGAACTGGACTCCTTCGATGCTGTAGGCCCCGATGAGTCAGATGGTAATAGACCTGAAGATGAGTGGCAACTCCTCTGATGTGAGAACACTTTCAGGATCAAAAAGTTGTGTAAATGATTTCTTAGGTTGGTTTACTTGATCGCGTTGGTGGCCTTAAATGTGTTGCTCAACGTGTTTGGTGCACGATTTCGGATAAATTACTGCTGTAAGATAGTCATACTTGTGTAGGATTCATCTTTTGCCTTACAATTTGATGTTGTCTATAAATTATCCGAAAGTGGGATGGTGTATGGTCCTGCTGCTTAATTGATTCTTTTCTTCCGTTACAAATGCAGTAGATTGAATAGTTGTTCCCCTAACCTTCCACTTTGTGTTGCTTCTTTTTTTCCCTCTGGTCTTTTTGGGTGTTATTCTTATTTCTGTGTCTTGAATAGCCCCGATTCTGCCTGGCCGGTCGGGGAGAGATTCACATAGAGAGTACTGCTATCTGGGAATCTCTTTCTATGTTATCTAGCGGGACTTGGTGGGGTAGTAAATATTCCTCTATACTTAACCAAAGATTTCAGGTTTGAGCGCTGGGATATGGAGTTGTCTTTGGTCGGGAGCATTTTGCCTCTTAAAGTGGGACTTCCCGATGCAAATCCGGATTAGTCGGGTCCCAAAGCGGGTGGTGGGAAACAAAAAAAGGACTAAGGGGCTTGCTTAGTTTGGATTACAACACTTGATGTAGTTGAAAATTTAGTAGTTCATCAATTTACACGTAAGTTGGAGGTAGTAGACACATAAGCAAGTCATTCTATAAACAGGCTTTTGTTTTATATGTTTACCTTTTATTCTTGGTTTCTTAGTTTGAGAGATCTTTTAATTCCATTTTCCAGCATCATTAAAATTGAGCCAACATCATTTTTGCGGCTCGAATAGAATTTTGATTACGGGTGAGGAGATTCTAATTATGCCCTTACATAGAGCTTGTTTGAATGGACTTAAAAAAAGCAGCTTATAAGCTGAAAATAACTTATAAGCTGGAAACAACTTATAAGTTAAAAAAATAAAATTGGGGTAGTCTAACTTATTTTTTTTTTACTTATAAGCTGTTTTAGATAAGCTAAGCCAAACGGGTTCAATTAATTTTTTGGGCTTATTTTAAGCACAAAATGACTTTAAACTGGCTAGTCAAACACTCAAAAAAGCTGAAAACAGCTTATAGACAACTTATAAGCCAATCCAAACGGGCTCATAACCTTTCTCAAATTGCAAATACTAATTTGTTAAAAATTAATCAAGAATTGAAATATATGCAAGATCAGGTTTGAGATAGAATAGAAATTTGTGAGTAAGAGCATATTTCAGAGTTGATTCAATAATAACCATTTTTATTTTTTTGAGAAAATTGTATGAGTTTTTTTTTTTTTTTTTGTAAATTCACTATAAAGATTCTAAATTAACTCCTACATTTTTGGCTTTGCGCGAAAAGTCAATATTTTTCCTCGTGAATCTTCATTGATGTTTATAATATTTATATTAAAAGTACACATGTAACTTTGGGTATAAAATTAAACTAGTAGGTATTTTTACAATTTGTACACTCACCATCAATTACATCAATTGTATCAGAATCAATGTCTTTCTTTGGAGGTGTAATAATTGGCATTGGTTTGATGTAAACTCCAAAGCTTTCAAGTTGACCACCACGAGTTGTGCCATGAAATCCGTTGAGCCAACCATGATCCAGTACATTTATATTGAATTCTGTGTCTTCTGTTGCCATATAAGTAGATTTCATTTTTGGAAATGGTCCATATGATTTTTTGTTGGTCACAAATGTAATTGATTTCAAAATTATATCAGCTCCAATTCCGAGACTATGACGACCATTTACTCCAATCAGATATTCATAGGGATAATCCAGCTTGATCTGCAAGTTCTTCAAAAAAAAGTTGTTAGATAAGAATGTTCTGTTACTTTTGTGACTTACTAATACAACGGATAAAAATTGGGTGATTTTACCGACTCAAAAGATAGTTTTGTCACTATACTAATACAACATGTAAAGTTTAGTGACCATTTGGGGCCAGTATCAAAATCGAGACTTTTTTTCTCTAACTAATGACAGAGGTAATATTAAACCAAAAGTCTAACGGAAAACAAAATTTCTTTTGGAGCAAACAATATAAAAGAGTTTTGGTTTAAGAATACATAAAATAAACAGAATAATGAAACTTACAATTTCCAGATGTTCTATAAGATCACCATGTCTCCCTGATAGAGAAAATTTTCCATCCTTGACATATAAAAATTGGAGATTGCTAACTGCTGTTCTTCCATACGAAATAAAAATCATTGCAACATCACCAAGATCAACATCATCCCATGTTGTTCCTTTCAATTTAGTACTTGTCACAGTTTCAATTTTGAACCCCATATCTTGCATTTTAGTACAAGATTAATTTACTGAAGAGAGAAAAAAATTGTAGAGTAAAAAAACAAATAAAGACAAGACAATATATTTTTCCATCATCTTTAGGGTACTACTACGATTTTATATTCATGTGGTGGCACTCATTTATGCCTTTCTTGAATGTGAAATTGAGATTTGGAATTTACTTCAATGAAGTGAATTAGTTCTTTTCCTTTTTATGAAGTATGTTTAATGTTGTTTATTGAGGAAATATTCTTTTGTAATTTCGTTTTGTTTGATTTCAAATTCTTAGGTCCTAGAATAACGTGGATATTAAAATTTTACTTGATATTCTTTTCTTGTTGTTGAGATACTTAATAATTTTTACCTCATTGTGCGATTATTATTTTGTTTTTAGTTCAGAATAAACTTTAAAAAGCTTCGTTCAACATAATTATTTGCAGAAAAAGTTGGTATAGTGAAAGACCAGTTTTCGTCATCTTAGTTAAAAAGATTTAACGGGATTTTTTTTTTGTTTTCCACGCCGCATTCGATACCTATTTTGAGCTCCTAACTAATTCGAATTTTACACATATTAAAGGAGGAAGCGTAAGGGAAAAATAGCCCTTGGGCTAATAAAAAAAACCCGACTTTGATAGGGTAATCTTTGTTTTTAAGGACATGAAGGTTGCTCAGTTGTAAAACACCTCCATCCACGACCGGTAGGTCCACTGTTCCAGTCACACGGAAGGGAAAGCGCGAAAATACTAAAAATCCTCCAAAACAGGATGTTAAAAAAAATAAAAATAAAATCTTTATTTTTGAGGAATTTAAGCCCCACAAATCACAATATTGTTGCATGAGTTCTATAGCAGAATTTCTCCGGGATTTTACAAGCCAACAACATTAAATTTTAGCAATAAACTCGAATCTCCCACAAGAACACGACGTAAATATTTTGAGAGGAGAAGTAATCAGTGTTTGGCAAATCTGATTAGTTGTCTATGTTTAGGAGGCAAAAGACAAGTATTATAATACTACTTTTTAAAAGTCATATTTTAATTTAATTAATATTTAAACTTCTTTTTTCTTCTCTTTCGATCACGAAGCTACACTAATAGAGAAACTGTTTTTTTATCAGAATTTTTCCATTCACATGGCTCGAACCTGAGGCCTATATTATAAATATGCTATGCGGTCTTTTTTTTTTCTTCTTCTTCCTGGTTTAAGTGATTTTGCTATTATTTTTTCCTTTTTCCAGTCCTTTTTTTTTTTTTTTTTTTGACAATCTTTTTTCCAGTTTAGTTTTTCCTTTTCTATTGCCGAGGGAAAAGTCCTTTAAAATTTGAGTAGACCATTCCAAATTTGAAAAGGTTCCATAGTGATCTGTTTTTTCCGTTGCTCTATTTCCTTTCTTATAATCCTAAAATTCAGGATATAATTGTTCTACAAAAAGAACAATCCTTGAAATTTGGAAGAATTCAAATGAATTTTTATATTATTAAGTCATTTGAAAGAGAATTACAAGTAACAGTTATATGTTAAATAGACTGATAGTGAAAAAATTCTTTACAATGTCATTATATATAAATTAAATTTTGTCTATCTAAAATTTTTGCACCATGAGATCACCTTTACCTGTTGTAACATATCATATTTTCAAGATTATAAATCCCATATTTTAAGGAGACTACCTTTGAAATGACCTCAATGTATCAACTTCAACTCTATTTATTCTTCGGAAAATGGCCTAAAATGCCCTTGAACTATAGAATTTAGTACAAAAATACTCTCCGTTTATCTTTGGTCTCTAAAAATGCCCCTTCCGTCAACTATTAGGCCTAAATTGCCCTTTTTTTAATGGCAGGGGCGTTTTGGCCCAATAGATGGACGGAGGGCAATATTGTACCAAATCCCATAGTTCAGGGGCATTTTAGGCCCTTTTTTGAATTTTTTATTTATTTATTACGTGACACATTTTAATTGGTTAGTTTTAAAATTAACTTAAACTAATTATATCCCAACACAAATTTCGGATCCACCTAACCTGCCCCGACTTAAAATGGCGACCGTTGCAACATTTTAGGTTAATACATTGTTTTGGGTCATCAAAAGAAAAGACCAGTGCCGTATGTTTACTGATGATATAATCTACGGGCAAGCTAGCCCATATATATATATATATATATATATATATATTTTGATGATATAGTCTTCCCCGTCAAATGGAACAAAAAAGTGGAATGAACTTCCAATTATACACTCCCTTCGTTCTATGAAACCTTGTTGATTCTGAACGTTTGGGAAAGAACCGGACTTTTGACAGGCCAGCCCTTTTATTGCGCCGCTTTACCCTGAAAGGAAAATAAGCTTTGCTCCTCTGATGCGCTAGGCGCTCTCGTGGTTCGTGTAGCTGTCAGCTTAAATGATAGTTGTTTATTCTCACCCGGTAGATGCTTTTAGCGAATAATATCTCTTGCGTGGAGCTCTTCTAATTCCTTTCAGGGTTTTGATCCATCAGTGATCAGTCTTTTCCCTTCTAATTTCCGACAACAACCAAAAAGGAAAATAAAAAAAAAATATTGTTCCCTTTATGATCTTTCCCATTAACTTTTGCTTTGCTGTGAGTGGGACGGGTAGGGAGTCACCTCTATAATAAATGAGTATATTTTTTAATTGGTTGTTCAGTATTCTTACTACTTTTGCTTGTTAACTTTCTTTATGGTGCTTGTGATCTCATTTGTCCTGTGATTTTAACATTCGAAGTGTTACAGGTTTATCTATTGGGATGTAGAATCTACTGTTCTCGTTATCTGTATGATGTGCTGGTTTTTGATATTAACCCCTGTTTGGATGGTGGTTTCCCGTGGTTATTAATGTATGGTTTTTATGAAATCATGTTTGTTTCCATTGTTCTTAAAATTATGTGGTATGATATTGTAAACCCGTGGTTCATTCCATGGATATATAACCATGAAAAGTCCCAATATTTGAAACCACGAATTTGGTGGTTTTTCCGTGGTTATGCATTTCATTTCTCCATTATACCCCACCCGAGTGGTCTAAGGCGCCAGATTTAGGCTCTGGTCCGAAAGGGCGTGGGTTCAAATCCCACAGCTGTCATTTTTCTCTTTTTATGTTTTTATTGAGTCGAGGGTCTCTCGGAAACAGCCATCCTACCTTGGTAGGAGTAAGGTCTGCGTACACTCTACCCTCCCCAGACCCCACGTTGTGGGATTTCACTGGGTTGTTGTTGTTGTTGTTGTTGTATTATACCCCACCCTCCACCATCCACTCCACCCCAACCCTACCCTACCACTCACCCCCACCCACCCCTGCCCTACCCTACACTCACCCCACCCCCACCCTCGCCACTTACCCCACCCCAAACCTGCCCTACCACCCACGCCACCCTCACCCCCACCCCCACCACCCCAACCACCAACCACTACCCCTCACCACCGCCTAGCCCCACCACCCCAACCACCAACCACTACCCCTCACCACCGTCCAGCCCCACCCCACAACAACTCACCCCTATCCTCATCACACACCACTGATGTGCCGTGAAACTACGGGATATTCGATGCTAATCTCTTAAGCTTTTGTAACTCTTCAAGCACTTTTGGTGTTACTTTTCCTGTGTTTATGTCATTTTGTAGGAAAAGATAGTTGGAAAGCATAACGGAGTAAAATGAAGCAAAATAGGACAAGAACACACTGCACAACATGCGAATCGCATGTCATGCCTGCGGTTCCACAATCACACCGCAAAATGTGACAGACTGCTGAGGAAGAGGGATGAAGAGTTGCGCAACCTGCGAGTTCAACATGTGGTCCGCATGTTCAACATGCGGCACAACATGATCACCGCAAAGAGTGACAATCACTGAAGAAGAGAAATGAAAAGTTGCGCAACCTGCGAGTTCAACATGCGTTCCGCATGTTCAACATGCGGTACAACAATGCTCACGCAACTTGTGCCAGAAATCTAGGAAGCTTGAAAGCAAAAGCACAAGGTGCGGCGACTGAGCACGGCATGCGTCTCGCATGTTGAACATGCGGTACACTATGCGAGACGCATGTTGCATCTGCAGGGGTACTTTTGTCTAATTTTGTGCACGTTTTTGGGAGATATAAATAGCTAATTAGGGTTCTGACAAGGATATTCTCTGCACTTGATATTGTCTTTTTGGGGGGAAAGCATTTATGTTTGGTTGTTGAAGCTTTAAAGAAGAATCTTGGACTTTATTTTGAGCTTTTTCCCAACAAACTTTGTAAGCATTATGACTACATTATGTATCTTTGTTTCTTACTTAATGCAAATGTCTAGCTAATCTCATTAGCTAAGGTTGTGGGACTAAATGTGTTAGTAATGTGATTGGGTTTCATATTCGCACCTCATTTGTATGTTGATGATGCATTCTATCTACTCTTCGTACCTTAATATCTCTTGATGGTTGCAAACATCATTTGTGCCTAATCACTTTCGCCTTGCTTGAGAAAGGGGGTGGAAGTTAGGAAAAAGGGTTAGATAGCAAGGATTTGGGTCAATATACCCACCTAATAGCTTGAGCTAGAGATAGGATGGCTAACTTGTAGCGTATTGGATGTATACATGGTTCACATTCTAAGACTTGAGAAAGCTTAGTAATGATCTTTATTAATTTGGTCGAAGGACTTTTAATAAACTTAAGCAATCCAGTGTTAATCGCATCTCACATTTGAAGAGGTTAAATTGATACCTACCCGCATTACTTTCCATTGGAACCACAACCTTAGTCACTCTCTCTAATAGTTTACATCTCATTACAATATCATTTAATTGTCAGTAACCAATCATTAAACCCAATATCATCATATCCCCTCGTCCTCGAAATTTAGACTAAAAGTCGAGCGTTACACTTGATACGTCTATTTCTTCACTGTATTCTCTGTGGGATTCGACCCCAACCTTGTTGGGTTCTATATTTGACAACGACCGCTTACTCCTGATAAAAAGGGTGTAATTTGGGCGTATCAACCACCCACCCCTCCACCACCCCCACCCATTAACTCTCACAACCACTCACCCCCACCCTACCACCCACTGCCCCCACTCTCATCCCACAACCACCCACCTCACACCACCCACCCCTCCACCACCCCCACTCACTACCTACTTATTTTTTAAAGTTCCGATTTTATTCTTTGAGTTTTATTAATATATATATATATATATATATATATATATATATATATATATATATATAAAAATTAATTTCTAATTAAGAGTGAATGATATTTTAGTAAACTTACAAGTTATTATACAGTACCATACAATCAAACCAAATAATACAAATGTTATTAAACCACAATAAACGATACAGTTTATCCAAACATTGTGTTCATTAATACAGTACAATACAATATAGCACTATAATGTACCATACCATACTGTACATTAATGAACCACGGGCAGCAACCATCCAAACATAGGGTAAGACAGATAAGCTAGATGTTGATACCACATCTTATCACTGCAAGTAAGCGAATACTCGTTCTAGTTTCTCATCTGGTTTTTCCATTTTAAGTTTTAATCAAGTTATGGCCCTTTGACTTTGATTGCAGTACTGTAAGGCATTTTCCGCTGGATTCAATAAACCCCTACTTGGCAATAAGATTTTATTGTAAAGATAAAAGTACGTCAAATTGTTCTGGAGACCGCTTCCGGAGACAGAAATTAAAAGAGGTCCGGAGAAGCATGCCAACTCATGGGTCAAACGTCATTCAATGTGCAGCCGTCGCAAGAAACCCCAAGTCTTCCTCCGATCTTAAATGTGCATTATTGCCCTTCATTACCATTCATTGTCATAGCATCAAATCCCTTTATTACCTTTGGCATTAATATGGGTAATGAATAGGGCATGATTTGGGGATCATGCACCTCATAGCTCTAGTATAAATAGATGTGCTCATTTCATTGTAAAGATCATCTTAAACATTATACAATAATACAGAGTATTCATATTATTCTTAGCCTTTACTCTTTCTTGCTTAATTCGTGATGTTTATAGTGATTCACCGCCCGAAGACTCTAGCTCAAAGCGTCTCCAAGGCCCAGGCTACACAACTAGCTATGCTTTACTTTCATTTGTCTTGTTAATTATTAATTGCTATTTCATAATTTTGGTTACATTCATACACGTGTCCTAGACTACGTACACAAATTCAACTGTAATGATTTTTCGTGTAAACAGTTTGGTGCCCACCATGAGGCCAGGAGAATTTTGATTGTGACTTACTTTCTTATATTAATTCTCTTATATTTTAGATATGACAAACGCTGCTGATAACTAAACTCATCTCACTATCGGGAACAACGATGAAACAACTGTCCCAGAAAATGGTCTGAATCAACGGGTTACAGAGGAAATAACACCTACTGACGAAACCCCCTAAGAAGCAATGCAGATCGCGAGGGAGCAACATCGGTCAATGATGGAGGAGATGAAATTCATGTGGCAAACTATGTAAGCACTTTCTAGCAATCCAAACTCCAGAGTCAGATGTCCCGGGGGACTTCTCCGGCACCAACTGTAGGAAATAATACACCTAGTGGAGACCGAATAGAGGGAAGGACCGTTGGGAATAAAGACGCATCCGGGCGCGAATCCGTCTGTGATAATCCTTTCCGGACACAAGTCTTCCAATTTATGAAAGACATAACTGATAAGATGAACAAAAACGCTAAGGAAGCGGAAAAGAATGTGAAGTAGTTGCAAGCCCGTATGGATCAAATATCGGGGGCTCCGCCAGTCGTGGAGGGCCCAGATGCAAAGAGGTACTAGTAGCGGGCAGATAAGCCCCAAGTCGCGCTGAGTTGATCCCAAAGAGGTTCAAGATGCCGAACATCCTTAAGTATGACGGGATGACAGTTCCGCAGGATCACATAACGGCCTACACCATGGCTGTCAAGGGAAATGACCTGAAACCGAATGAGATAGAATCAGTCTTGATTAAGAAATTCGGCGAGACATTGGCTAAAGGGCTTTAACTTGGTATAATCTTTTACCCAAACACTCTATTGATTCATTTGCTATGCTCGCAGATATGTTTATAAAAGCACATGCTCGAGCCCGAAAGGTGTGAATGCGAAAGGCAGACATTTTTCACATATCACAAGGGGAGACCGAGCTGCTCCGTGACTTCATCACCAAGTTCCAGAAAGAGTGGATGTTGTTACCAGCGGTTCCGATCGAATGGGCAGCCGAAGCTTTCACTAAGGATCTCAACCCTCTGAGTTCGGATGCTTCACAAAAACTCAAGGAAAACCTGCTAAAGATCGAGGTAACGATGTGGGAAGATGTTCATAATCGGTATACGTAGAAGATTCTCATAAAAGATGAGCAGGTAAATATACTGACATCTTCTATGGCCAGGAATCAAGATCACCTGAACTTTGATCGGAGGCATTCCAGACACCGATTTGACCTTTACCCGTCAGGACCACGGACTGATAGGAGGCTGGAGCATTTCTGGAGCGAGTAATCAGAAACTAACTTAGATGAAGAACAGTAATGTCTATGAACAGCTCGTCAAAGCAGCAGAAACCGCAACAATAAGTACCGGAAGCATCTAAAGATGGCTCCGGAGCAGTGACTAAAAAAAAAAAAAGAGGCGACTGCGCCCAAAGGCATTATGTCCGTATAAGATACCGGAGATAGCCCGAGAAGGATCCGGAATAAAGAAAAGGAATGGGGGCTGCCAGATCAGTCCCCTAAATAGTTAAAGGAATTAAGAACAGGCTAGGCCCAATAGATGTCAGCACGATCGCAATTCTCTTGCAAGGTATTTTTGTTCATTGTGTAAACTATAGTATATGCAAAGTTATAAACACTTGTGTGCCTTCAAGGCATGGAATGAAGCAAATCTTGCACCCTTCTAAACATTATCATTTACGTCCGAATGAAATGAAATCATTCTTAAATTTGCTCACGCTTAAAAGTGAATAAGGATTACGAATCCGAACAATTGTGCCTAAATGAACAAGAGACGTCCTCTTTATAAGCACAGAAACATAAGGGCCCTCTCTTATAAAGTCGTCAAGTTAAATGGCAAAAATCTGGATGCTTTGTCTCCTGGTTGTAAAGTTAACCGGACATGTTATTCCGGACTTTACTAGAACCAGAAGATTTAAACCCCTGGTCATAACATCTCGACCTTCATGGCTGCGAGGTTATAAAAGTTTTGGGTATAACTAAAACTCCTATAGTCAAAACTCTAAGACTAAACAGTTTCGGGTATAACTAAAAACCCATGAATCAAGGCTCAAAGAAAAGTTTTGGGTAAAACTAAAAACCCAAGAGTTAAAACTTGAAGTTTAAAAGTTCCGGATGAACATTAAAAATCCGAGATCAAGCTTTCTATAGTGGTAGTACTTTTCCAGCACCAACCGGTCATTGACGAAAGAAAAACTAGTGGCGGAGTAGACATCCAAATCCCTAAGTCCTGCACTCTTTTTCCCTTCGCTCGATTTTTATCCCAATTGGGTTTTTCCCGCAAGGTTTTTAATGAGGCATACAGGAGGGTGATTGCATCAATTGCAGGAAAGGAGGAGAAAATCTTTCATTTCCCGGTCACATCTTAGTGAGTAACCAGAAAGTGAGACGACTATCTATATAGGGCAAAATCCGTAGACGCCAAGTAGACGAATCAAAGGATGACACGTGACAATGGTGATAAATCAGATTAGAGTGATCGAGTGGCTCCGGGAATGCATAATGATGCTCCGGAGGAGTAACTTGGCAGCCGCTTCTGGATACAAATTAGAAGAGGTTCGGAGAAGCATGCCAACTCCCAGGTCAAACGTCATTCAGTGTGCAGTCGTTGCAAGAAACCCAAAGGCTTCCTCTGATCTTAAATGTGCATTATTTCCCTTCATTACCATTCATTGTCATAGCATTAAATCCCTTTATTACATTTGGCATTAATATGGCTAATGAAGAGGGCATGATTTGTGGATCATGCACCCCATAGCTCTAGTATAAATAGATGTGCTTATCTCATTTTAAAGATCAACTGAAACATTATACAACAATACAGAGTATTCATATTATTCTTAGCATTTGCTCTTTCTTACTTAATTCGTGGCGTTTATAGTGATTCACCGCCCGGAGACTCTAGCTCAAAGGCTCTCCAAGGCCCAGACTACACAACCAGCTATGCTTTACTTTCATTTGTCTTGTTAATTATACTTGCTATTTCATAATTTTGGTCACATTAATCCACGTGTCCTTGACAACAACAACAACAACAACATACCCAGTGAAATCCCACAATGTGAGGTCTGGGGAGGGTAAAGTGTACGCAGACCATACCCCTATCTCAGAAGACAAGGAGGCTGTTTCCTAAAGACCCCCGGCTCAAGAGAAATCACAACGAGAAAGGTTAGATAAGCACAAGCAGTTCAAAGTAGAATGCAAATGAAACTAAAGAAAGCGAATAAGTCAGAATAAAGTAGTCTGAAAAAAAAGGGAACAGTAGATACCACAGATAAATAAGATAATCGAAGTACAAGAAACCACATATAGTAGCAAGAAACAAAGGGCAATAGACTATAGATCGAAACAACGACTACTTACTAGCCTTCTACCCTAATCTGAGTCCTCCACGTACACAAATCAACTGTAATGATTTTTCATGTAAACACCCTAACATCTGTATACTTTTCTATAGGTGATTTTGATGATTTCTGTATACGGGCATCTGAGTTAGTGGATCAATCAAACGGCGCTCCATTGTTTACCATAAATGAAATTCGTAGCTCCGCCACCTCAAATGAGTATAATGATAGGTTGACTAGTAATGCTGGGGTTCTGGAACTGGACTCCTTCGATGCTATAGGCCTCGGTGAGTCGGATAGTAGTAGACCTGATGATGAGTGGCAACTCCTTTGATGTGAGAACACTTTCAGGATCAAAAAGTTTGTGTAAATAGTTTCTTAGGTTGGTCTTCTTGATCGCGTCCATGGCCTTAATGTGTTGCGACTCGTTTGGTGCACGATTTCAGATAAATTACTGTTGTAAGATAGACATACTTGTTTAGGATTCATCTTTTGCCTTACAATTTGATGTTGCCTATAAATTATCCAAAAGTGGAATGGTATATGGTCATGCTGCTTGATTGATTCTTTTTTTCCATCACAAATGCAACAGATTGAATTGTTGTTCCTCTATCTTCCACTTTGTGTTGTTGTTTTTTTTTTTTCCTGTGGTCTTTTGGAGTGTTATTTTTATTTCTCTGTCTTGAATAGCCCCGATTTGGTGTGGCCGGTTGGAGAGAGGTTCACATAGAGACTATTGCTATCCGGGAATCTCTTTCTATGTTATCTAGCGGGAATTGCTATCACCAAAGGTTGTGGTAGGGTAGTAAATATTCATCGGTTTCAGATTTGAGCACTGGGATATGGAGTCATCTTTGGTCGGGAGCGTTTTGCCTCTTAAAGTAGGACTTCCCGATGCAAATCCAGATTAGTCAGGTCCCAAAACGGGTGGTCGGAAACAAAAAACAAGACGAAAGGGCTTGCTTAGTTTGGATTACTGCACTTGGTTCAGTTGAAAATTTAGTAGTTCATCAATTTACATGTAAGTTGGAGGTAGTAGACACATAAGCAAGTCATTCTGCCATTAGACTTTCTGTTTTATATGTTTACCTTTTTTCCTTGTTTCTTAAATTGAGAAATCGTTTGATTCCATTTCCAACATCATTGAAATTGAGCCAACATCATTTTTTAGTCTCGAATGGAAATTTTATTGCGGGTGAAGAGATTCTAGTTATGTCCTTACATAACCTTTCTCAAATTGCAAATACTAATTTGTAAAAAAATAATCAAGAACGGAAATATATGCAAGATCAGGGTTGAGATAGCTTTGGCCAGAGCTAGAATAGGAATTTGTGAGTAAGAGCAAATTTCACAGTTGATTCAGTAATAACCATTATTATTTTTTTGAGAAAATTTTATGAGTTTATTCTTCTTCTTTTTTTTAATTTTTTTTTTATTTTAAGACACTATAAAGGTTCCAAATTAACTCCTACATTTTTGGCTTGGCGCAAAAAAGTTAGTAATATTTTTCTTCGTGAATCTTCACTGATCTTTATAATATTTACTAGACGGCCTATGCCCTCGCTGCGCACGGGCCCAACACTTTAGATTATAGTGCATCTATGTGTATGTAGTTGTCTTTGAATAGTGATTATATATACATAGAGTATATATTATATTCAAGACACCATTAATATAACATTGTAGTTTGTGTTCCGTATCTAAAATTTTATTATATTAATGTTTGCTACGAATACAAAATCGGCAAATTTATTAATATTTTTTAAAAAAGAAGACTTGTTTAAAAGGAAACTATTTTCCTCTCTTTGAGATAAAACAATAACAATATTTAAGCATCAGTTGATACTTTCAATTTTAATTCGATTAATTTAAAGGTGCAAAATACGTATTATTTTTTGTCAAATTTTGATTTGGATAATTTTAATTCAAATTATTAAATAATTTTACATGTTTAAAACGAAACAAAGTAGAAATTGATTTTCTATTTAAATGAAGAAATACTATTTTTTAATTTTTTGGTAAATATTCTCGGTTTAGCTCATTTTACTTGTCATGTTGTCTTTTGCATGGTTTTTTAAGAAAACGTTGATTAGAATTATAATTTGACTAATTTACCTTATTCATTATTTGATCTCCATTTGATATATTTTTTTTTACGACATTAATCTCTTTTCACATTTATTAGAGTAAGAATAAAAATAAAAAAGTAATTAAATTCTATCTTATTTTAAAATATAAATATTTTAAGTATATTTATTTTATCAAACATAACAAATAAATGACATGGCAGAATAGCAAATACAACAGTTTAATATCTAGATTAGATCTCAGGCTAATATGAAAAAAGAAAGATTGGTTTGACTACTTAACCTTTTGAAGAAAAGCAATTTCATTTGCTCCCACTAATGGATTGATACGCACGTGGCAATGAATCCATCATTATTGACTTAATGAAATACTTTGGAAATTACATGAATATTGTTTGATTTTTTAATATGGAGTGCACTTTTTTTTTTTTTGACATTATTAATTTGCACTATTTTTATGCATATATATATATATATACTATGTTCAAAACACGATTAATATAACATTGTAGTTTGTACTCCGTATCTAAAACTTTATTATATTAATGTCTACTACGAATACAAAGTCTGCACTTTTTTTTTTGACATTATTTTTCTTTTAATATGGGTTCACTTTTTTTTTTTATATTGTTTGATTTTGTTAATATGGGGTCCACTTTTTTTTACCGTGAGTTTTTTTTTTTCATTTTTCTTCAATGTGGAGATGGTGGGTTCCACTTTTTTTTTTTTTTTTTAAATATTGCTTGATGTTGTTTAGTATGAGGTCCACCCTTTATGGGGTGCACTTTTTTTTTTTGGACATTATTAATTTGCACTATTTTTATGCATATAATATATATACATATACTATGTTCAAAACACGATTAATATAACATTGTAGTTTGTGCTCCGTATCTAAAACTTTATTATATTAGTGTTTGCTACGAATACAAAATCAGCACTTTTTTTTAACATTATATTTTTTTTTTTTTTTAATATGGGGTTCACTTTTTTTTTTAATATTGCTTGATTTTGTTAATATGGGGTCCACTTTTTTTTTCCATGAGTTTGGAGATGGTGAGTTTCACTTGTTTTTCTTCCTTTTTTTTTATTTTTTTTATTGCTCGGTGTTATTTAGTATGGGGCCACTCCTTTTTGTTTTAAGGGACAATGGACGACGAAGCATGGGTCTAAACCCATGCTTTATATAGTTTTTTATTTTTATTTTTTTTATTTTTTATATTGCTTGGTGTTGTTTAGTATGGGGCCCACCCTTTTGAACATTATTAGTTTGCACTATTTATATATATATATATATATATATATATATATATATATATACACTATGTTCAAAACACAATTAATATAACATTGTAGTCTGTGCTCCGTATCTAAAACTTTATTATATTAGTGTTTGCTATGAATACAAAGTCTGCATTTTTTTTTTTTTTGACATTGTTTGTTTTTTTAATATGAGACTCACTTTTTATTTTTATTTTTATATTGCTTGATTTTGTCAATATGGGATACTATGTTCAAAACACGATTAATATAACTTTGTAGTTTGTACTCCGTATTTAAAACTTTACTATATTAGTGTTTGCTACGAATACGCACGTGGTAATGAATCCATCATTATTGTCTTAATGAGATACTTTGAAAATTACATGAATATTGTTTGATTTTTTAATATGGGGTGCACTTTTTTTTTTGACATTATTAATTTGCACTATATATATATATATATATATATATATATATATATATATATATATATATATATATATATATATACATACTATGTTCAAAACACGATTAATATAACATTGTAGTTTGTACTCCGTATCTAAAACTTTATTATATTAGTGTTTACTACGAATACAAAGTCTGCACTTTTTTTTTGACATTATTTTTTTTAATATGTAGTTCACTTTTTTTTTTTTTTGATATTGCTTGATTTTGTTAATATGGGGTCCACTTTTTTTTTACCGTGAGTTTAGAGATGGTGGGTTCCACTTTTTTTTTTTTTATATATTGCTTGGTGTTGTTTAATATGGGGCCCACCCTTTTGGACATTATTAGTTTGCACTATTTTTATGCATATATATATATATATATATATATATATATATATACTATGTTCAAAACACGATTAATATAACATTGTAGTGTGTGCTCCGTATCTAAAACTTTATTATATTAGTGTTTGCTACGAATACAAAGTCTGCACTTTTTTTTTTTTGACATTGTTTGTTTTTTTAATATGGGATTCACATTTTTTTTTTTTTTTATATATTGCTTGATTTTGTCAATATGGGATATATGTTCAAAACACGATTACTATAACATTGTAGTTTGTGCTCCGTATTTAAAACTTTATTATATTAGTGTTTGCTACGAATACGCACGTGGCAACGAATCCATCATTATTAACTTAATGAGATACTTTGGAAATTACATGAATATTGTTTGATTTTTTTAATATGGGGTGCACGTTTTTTTTGACATTATTGATTTGCACTATATATATATACTATGTTCAAAACACGATTAATATAACATTGTAGTTTGTATTCCGTATCTAAAACTTTATTATATTAGTGTTTACTACAAATACAAAGTCTGCATTTTTTTTGACATTATTTTTTTTTAATATGGGGTTAACTTTTTTTTTTTTGATATTGCTTGATTTTGTTAATATGGGGTCCACTTTTTTTTACCGTGAGTTTGGAGATGGTGGGTTCCACTTTTTTTTTTTTTTTTTTTTTAATATTGCTTGATGTTGTTTAGTATGAGGTTCACCCTTTATGGGGTGCACTTTTTTTGTTTTTTGGACATTATTAATTTGTACTATTTTTATGCATATAATATATATACATATACTATGTTCAAAACACGATTAATATAACATTGTAGTTTTTGCTCTGTATCTAAAACTTTATTATATTAGTGTTTGCTATGAATACAAAGTCAGCACTTTTGTTTTTAACATTATATTTTTTTTAATATGGGGTTCACTTTTTTTTTGTTTTTGTTTTTTACATTGCTTGATTTTGATAATATGGGGTCCCCTTTTTTTTCCCATGAGTTTGGAGATAGTGAGTTCCACTTTTTTTTTTTATTTGCTCAGTGTTATTTAGTATGGGGCCCACCCTTTTTTTTAAGGGATAACGGACGACGAAGCATGGGTCTAAACCCATGCTTTATATAGTTTTTTTTTTTTTTTTTTTTTTATATTGCTTGGTGTTGTTTAGTATGAGGCCCACTCTTTTGGACATTATTAGTTTGCACTATTTTTAAGCATATATATATATATATATATACTATGTTCAAAACACGATTAATATAACATTGTAGTTTGTGCTCCGTATCGAAAACTTTATTATATTAGTGTTTGCTACAAATACAAAGTCTGCAATTTTTTTTTTTACATTGTTTATTTTTTTAATATGGGATTCACTTTTTTTTTTATATTGCTTGATTTTGTCAATATGGGATACTATGTTCAAAACACGATTAATATAACATTGTAGTTTGTGCTCCATATTTAAAACTTTATTATATTAGTGTTTGCTACGAATACGCGCGTGGCAATGAATCCATCATTATTGACTTAATGAGATACTTTGGAAATTACATGAATATTGTTTGCTTTTTTAATATGGGGTGCACTTTTTTTTTTTGACATTATTAATTTTCACTATTTTTATGCATATATATATATATATATATATATACTATGTTCAAAACATGATTAATATAACATTGTAGTTTATACTCCGTATCTAAAACTTTATTATATTAGTGTTTACTACGAATACAAAGACTGCACTTTTTTTTTTACATTTTTTTTTTAATATGGGGTTCACTTTTTTTTTTTTGATATTGCTTGATTTTGTTAATATAAGGTCCACTTTTTTTTTTTTCTATATTGCTTGGTGTTGTTTAGTATGGGGCCCACCCTTTTGGACATTATTATTTTGCACTATTTTTATGCATATAATATATATATATGTATATATATAGTTTGTGTTTCATATCTAAAACTTTATTATATTAGTGTTTAGTACAAATACAAAGTCTGCGTTTTTTTTTTGACATTTTTTTTTTATATGGGGTTCACTTTTTTTTTTATATTGTTTGATTTTGTTAATATGGGGTCCACTTTTTTTTACCGTGAGTTTAGAGATGGTGGGTTCCACATTTTTTTTTTATATTGCTTGATGTTGTTTAGTATGGGGTCCTCCCTTTATGGGGTGCACTTTTTTTTTTTTGGACATTATTAGTTTGTACTATTTTTATGCGTATAATATATATGCATATACTATGTTCAAAACACGATTAATATAATATTGTAGTTTGTGCTCCGTATCTAAAACTTTATTATATTAGTGTTTGCTACGAATACAAAGTCTGCACTTTTTTTTTAACATTATATTTTTTTTAATATGGAGTTCACTTTTTTTTAATTTTTTTTTTTTATATTGCTTGATATTGATAATATGAGGTCCACTTTTTTTCCCATGAGTTTGGAGATAGTGAGTTCCACTTTTTTTTCTTCCTTTTTTTTTATTGCTCGGTGTTATTTAGTATGGGGCCCACCCCTTTTTTTTCTTTTTTTATAAGGGACAACGGACGACGAAGCATGGGTCTAAACCGATGCTTTGTATAGTTTCTTCTTTTTTTATTTTTATTTTTTATATTGCTTGGTGTTGTTTAGTATAGGGCCCACCCTTTTGGACATTATTAGTTTGCACTATTTTTATGCATATAATATATATATATATATATATATATATATATATATATATATATATATATATACTATGTTCAAAACACGATTAATATAACATTGTAGTTTGTGCTCCGTATCTTAAAAACTTTATTATATTAGTGTTTGCTACGAATACAAAGTCTGCACTTTTTTTTTTTTTTTGACATTGTTTGTTTTTTTAATATGGGATTCACTTTTTTTTTTAATATTGCTTGATTTTGTCAATATGGGATACTATGTTCAAAACACGATTAATATAACATTGTAGTTTGTGCTCCGTATTTAAAACTTTATTATATTAGTGTTTGATACGAATACAAAGTATGTACTTTTTTTTTATCATTGTTTTTTTTAATATGGGATTCACTTTTTTTTTTATATTGCTTGATTTTGTTAATATGGGGTCCACTTTTTTTTTTTCCTTGAGTTTGGAGATGATGGGTTCCACTTTTTTTACTTTTTTTTTTAATATTGGTTGGTGTTTTTTTTTTTTTTTTAATATTGGTTGGTGTTTAATATGAGGACCACACTTTTTTTTTTAATGCTTAACGGACCACGAAGCATGGGTTGAGACCCATGCTTCTATATAATAGTAATATTAAAAGTACACATATAACTTTGGGTATAAAATTAAACTAATAGGTATTTTTACAATATGTACACAGAACCATCAATTACATCCATGTTATCACACTCAACTTTTTTTTTTTTGGAGGTGTTATTATTGGTATAGGCTTGGTGTATCCTCCAAAACTTTCAAAGTCTCCACAAGTTGTGCCATGAAATCCATTGAGCCAACCATGATCCAGTATCTTTTTTTGGAGGTGTAATTATTGGTATAGGCTTGATATATACTCCAAAGCTTTCAAGTTGACCTTCACAAGTTGTGCCATGAAATCCATTGAGCCAACCATGATCCAATATATTTATGTTGAACTCTGTATCTTCACTTCCCATACAAAGAGGTTTATTTTTTGGAAATGGTCCATAGGAATTTTTGTTGGTCACAAATGTAATTGATTTCAAAACTCTATCAGTTCCAAATGATATTCCATGACGACCATTTACTCCAATCAGATATTCAGAGGGATAATCTAGCTTGATCTGCAAATTCTTCAAGATTTTTGTTAGATAAAATTAATGTTGGGTAAGTTCTGTGGCTTTATTGATATAACGGTTAAGTATAGCGATTTCAATCACACAAAAAATAGTTTTGTGACTTTGCTCATAAAAAAGATAAAGTTCAGTGACACCCATATGTGAAATTAAACCAAGAATGTTGATGTGATCCTTAAAAGAACTAGACATGGTATTGTATCGAGAGTAAAATCATGTATCTCTTGCAGAGAAAATAGCTATTACGTATTATGTTTCAATTTCAAAAAAGTTGTTATCGGTTATATGAATCCTCGCTCCCCATGAGCCGCTACATTACCATTAGAAGTAAAACCATGTATCTCTTATAGAAATCTCCTATTTTTCCCCGAGAAACTAAAAAGGTACCAAAATGAATTTTATTCAAAGTCTCAGACATAGGGTATGCCTTTTTAGAAATTTTCATAACTCAAATCATTATATAACAACAATACATGTTTTTTGTAGAGTCAATTTAAATTTATAGGTGGTGACTTGTGATTGTGGTTACCTGAAATTTTAAAACATGTTTAAATTCATGAGGTATTATCATCAATAATACAATGGTCCAAAACTACTCGTGGATTTGAGCTTCGTTAAATGTCAAGTGCATAAAGAGAGTCTCTCTTTTTTTCTCCTAACGACAGACAGGTAATATTAAACCAAAAGTTTAATGAAGAACAAAATTTCTATCGGAGCAAACAAATAAATTAGTTATTATCTAGTTTACAATTACATAGGAAAGCTTAATTAGTTTATGTAAAAGTGATTAGTACAGCAGGTAATCAAATAAGTCATTGTATACAAAATATTTTTGCTTTAACAATACATAAAACAAAACATAAAAATATGAAACTTACAATTTCCAGATGTTCTATATTTTCACCATGTCTCTGTGATAGAGAAAAATTTCCATCCTTGACATATGAAAATTGGAGATGGCTTACTGTTTTCCGATAGGAAATAAAAATCATTGCAATATCACCTACATCAACATCTTCCCATGTTGTTCCTTTCAATTTAGTACTTGTCACAGTTTCAATTTTGAACCTTATATCTTGCATTTTAGTACAAGATTAATTTACTGAAGAGAGAAAAATAAATTATTGGGAAAAAGACAAAGACAGACAATTAAGTTTGTGATAATATTTAGGTCTACAGGACCTTATTATATACTACTTTAATTTGTTGCATTCTTTTATGCCTTTCTTGAACATGAATTTGAGATTTGGAATTTACTTCAATGAGGTGAATTAATTCTTTTCATTTTTATTAAGAAATGTTTAATGTTGTTCATTGAGGAGATATTTTTTTGTAATTTCTTTTTGTTTGACTTTAAAAAAATTAGGTCCGAGAATAACGTGCAATTATTATTTCACTTGATATTCTTTTCTTGTTGTTGAGATACATAATAATTGCCCCGATTTTTATTTTTTTTTGTTTCTAATTTAGAATATTCCATTATTATTTGAAGAAAACTTGTTTTAGTTAAAGATGAGTTTTGATCATCTTATTTAGAAAGACTTAACCGGTATCGTTTTTGTGTTTTCTACACGATGTTCGGTACCTACTTTTGAGCCCTGACTAATTCAAATTTTGCGCATATTAAAGGAGGAACTGTTAGGAAAAATAGACTTCGGGGGAATAAGAAAAACCCAGCTTTGATAGAGTAATTTTTAATCCTTAAGGAATTTAAGCCCCACTATGTTGTTGCATGATTTTTACAGTAAAATTTGTCAAGAATTTTACAAATCAACGAAATTCCAGTTTCAACAATAAATTCGAATTTCCCACAAGAAAACAGTGTGAATATTTTGAGAGGAAGAAGAGAGTTAATCCGTGTTTGGCAAATCTGATTAACTGTATATGTTTGGGAGGCAAAAGACAAGTATTACCGTATATACCTTTAGGTATCTGTTAGGATAGCTTTACTTAACAGACACAATTCCTCCTAATAGACACTTTAAAAGTCATATTTAATTTAATTAATATATGCAATCTTTCTTCTTCTTCTCAGTTTAAGTGTATTATTATTTTTTCCTTTTCACTGTTTAGTTTTTCCTTTTCTATTGCCGAGGGAAAAGTCCTTTAAAATTTGAAAAGTTTCCATAGTGATCTGTATTTTATTTTATTTTATTTTTGAAAAAAAACCGTTGCTCTATTTCCTTTCATATAATCCTAAAATTCAGCACATAATTGTTCAACAAAAATAACATCCTTGAAATTGGGAAGAATTCAAATGAATTTTAATTTTATTAGGTCACCCAAAAGATAACTACAAATGACAGTTATATGTTTAATATTAAATAGAATGATAGTGAAAAAATTCTTTACAATATCAGTGTATATAAATTAAATTTTGCATGTGTAAGGAATTTTTACACCATGAGAGCGGAAACATCCTATGTGAAGGGGTGTCATCCAACACTGCTTCATCAATTTTTTTTTTAGGCTTAATACATATGCAGCCCCCTAAACTTATTCTTTTTTTCCATTTTGGCACCTCAACTAACTGTTGTTCCTATTGAACCCCTGAACTAGTCCTCAAGTGTGTCTATCAAACACAATCTGACTTACATAGTATTATATTTTCAATGTAGCAACATGCTAATATATATTCTAATTTAATTATGCCATTTTTTAGCTAAGATTAGCAGCAATTGAGAAAGAAAAAAAAGTAAGCTCTTAATTAAGCTGGCAGTGAAAGAGCAGAACCAACAGAAACCGACACATCCATGACCTAAAGAATAGCTTAGCACACGTCTAAAATATTACTTTACCTTCATTACCACAATTTTTTTTGCTTCTAATAAAAATCATATTTAGAGGGTTTGATAGACACACTTGAGGACGAGTTCAGGGGTTCAATAGGAACAATAGTTAGTTGAGGTGTCAAAATGGAAAAAAGGGACAAGTTTAGAGGGCTGCATATGCATTAAGCTTTTTTTTATAAATATATGTGTGTATAATCTGAAAAAAATAGAATTTCAACTACATAAACAATAAATGATACTTCATGAATATAGTAGCTTTGTGGCTAGCTGGTTAGTTTCCTCGCTAATGCAGGAATCCACCCAAGTTCGAGACTAGTTAGTGTATTTTCCATGTTTTTTGCATTTCTCCAAAAGGGCCTCACCCTAAAAAGTAAATGTTGTGAGTGGAGCTTCGAACTTCCTGACTTCTTGTCCAGGATAATATAGACCAGCCTAATTAGGACTCATTTCTTCAATTTTTTAATTAATATAATGTTGGTATATCAATTTATTTGCCACTGCCTTTACATGTTGTAACGTATCTTATTTTCAAGATTATAAATTTCATATTCTAAGGAGATTTACCTTTGAATAACCTAAGTGTATCAACTTAAACTCTATATTTATTCTTTCCCTTCCACAAACACATATTTTTCTTGCCAATAAACATAAGAAATAATCATCATGATTAAGGTTTGCCCATTTATTGGCTTGAATGGGGAAATATGGGATGATGGGGAAGACAAAGTAGCCAATATTTTTGTGTCTCATGGAAGAAGAGTGAATTTCATCCAATTTCTATACATCAAGAATGGATCTTTTGTCTTGTCAAAGAAACATGGAGTTGATGGGGGTAAAAGATTTGAAACTGTGAGTTTTAAGTTTATAAGTACTATACTTTCTGTTCTCAGATTTTTTAAATTTTTCTTGTCTCAAATATTTGTTGAACATGCATGTTTCAGAGATTTTACTTTCTTTTTTTTTTTTTTTTTTGGGTTTTCTCACTCTGTGTCCTCCTGTACGATACATGTTTTAGAGCCCGACTAGTCAGGATTTGCACCAGAAAGTTCCACTTTAGGTGGCAAGGCTCGAACTCAAGACCTTCCAATTAAGGATACTAGAAAACATTTTTCATGAAAAATATTTTTATACGCAAAATGAATTTAGGCATAGAACACCAAGGCTTTTTGATAAAATGTTGGATAAAATATATGTTAAATGACACTTATTTCTTTTTTAAATTTTAAAATGATTCTTGTAGTAAAAGCTTATTATTAAGGGACTTTTTTTTTTTTGCAGATTAACCTTGATTATTGTCACACCTCGAACCATGGCCTAGGCGTAATACGGCACTCGGTGCCTAACTGCATGTGACCGAGCAAACTCATAGGCTGGCTGAATCAACATGTGATATCAAACATGCTAAAATAAGGAAATAAGACTAAGCACATGCCGATCTACTAAAAAGTCTGGCTGAAATATATAATAATTGCGGAAATACTGTTTAAGTCTAAAACATCTTAAATAAATGCCATCAAGGCTAACACATCAACGTCTGCTAATGTTTGACTAACTAGACTATGTTTATGAATCTTCTAACGAATACTGATGGCAGTTCTATAACTATTCAAGACACTAGGGCTAAGCTGTATTCTGAGTCAAATTACTAATAAGCATGCAAGATGAGGCGTCGGGAGAATCATATATATATATATATATATATAAACATTCTCTAATGTTGATAGTTAGCTTCACATACATGTATATGCTCCAAAATTTGTAAGAAAGGTATGAACTTTGAGAAGAATCCCAAAAGCCTAAGTCTTGAACCCTTTAGATGGGTTTTCTTGAAAATCCTAGGTTAAGAACAATGAATTCTTGGTAATGGAGAATACATTGGGAATAGGTTAGGGTTGCTTACCTTAGTGTTCTTGGTAATGGAGAAGAAAAGCAAGTCGTCCTAGGGCTTGGAGAATGAAAAGTGGGGAAATAAAACTATCCAAAGGTATTTATAATTTCTGGCTGACGGGGGTGAAGTACGGGCACCAGGGACGTCCCCTAATTTGAAGTACGGGCCGTACTTGCAGCCCGTACTTGGATGAAAAATTACAGTGAGTAACTAATTTTCCTGGCGATGTACGGGACAGAAGTATGTCCCGTACTTGGATGTACGTCCCGTATATCCAGCCCGCACTTGGGTGCCATTTTCCAGTGCTCTCTGATTTCTTCCCCTCATCGTACGCCTTCAATGTACGTCCCGCACTTCAAAGTACAGACCGTACTTTTTGACGTAAGTCCATACTTCGTCCGTTCTGAGGGGGGATATTCAATTCTAACACTTTTGTCTTGGTTTCTAAGTCCCCGAATCATGAACATAAGCTGGTTAGGGGTACGAGGTGTTACAATTATCCCTCAGAGTTTCTAACTTGGATAAGTGGTTATTGTGTGGATTTTCTTCTTAGTGTTATTCAACCTGCAAATTATGTGACATCAATCACATTTGGCACAAATAAAGCTACTTATGGACCTTTTGGAAACCATGAAATATCTGATATTGAGTTTGATTTTAAGTTTGGAATAGATGGAGCTTTTGGTGGATTTCATGGCACTACTCATATTCATTACTTTGAAAGCATTGGTGTTTATATCAAGCCAATTACTTGTTCTACAATAATAGAGAACAAGAGTGAAGAAACGAGTAATGTTCTGTGAATTCATGAAATTTAATGAATTGAGTAGTATCTTATTGATAAAGTCGTTAGACTGATATCTTATCGGGACCTTTTTCCTTTATTCGCTACAAGACTGGTCCAAAATTCTAGTTCGTTGCACTCACCCTTCATTTCTGTTCATCATTCACGACCCCTGAATGGAAGATAAAATACTTTGCTAAGCAAGCTGCTTGTCAGTCATGTTGGTTAATTGTGTCAACAGAGGCAAGGAGTACCACTGGATAATTATATTTTCACTAAGTCTTTTTGTTTTCGTTGTCTACGATATCTTTCCGGGTGATTGAATTTTCATCAAGTCTCTCAGTTTTCCTTCTCGGACTTTCCTTAGACCCTAATGAAATTCGGATTTAGTGAAGATTGAATAATAGTTTACAAATAAAATCGTTGACTAATTTCTTATCGGATGATTGAATTTTCATCAAGTCTCTCTGTTTTCTTATTCGGACTTCCCTTGACATAAATGAAATTCGAATTTAGTGAGAATTGAATAGTAGCTTACTGATAAAGTTATTGACTGATATCTTTTCGGGTGATGAAGGTTCTCATTAAGTCTTTTCTTTTATGGACTTTCCTTGACCTAAATGAAATTCGGATTTAGTGAGAATCTGATATTAGCTTACTGATAAAGTCGACCCATATCTTATCGGGTGATTGGATTTTCACCAAGTCTTTTATATTTTCTTACTCGGACTCCAACTTTGAAGAGCAATAATTTTAAATATTCAAATTATACTCTTTCAAAATCCGAATTTGGTCGAGGTTGATTTTGTATACATACTTATCTGTAGGTGATTTTGATGATTTCTTTATACGGCATCTGAATTAGTGGATCAATCAAACGGTGCTCCATTGCTTACCATAAATGAAACTCGTAGCTCCGCCACCTCAAATGAGTATAATGACAGGTTGATTAGTAATGCTGGGGTTCTGGAACTGGACTTCTTCGATGTTGTAGGCCTCGGTGAGTCGGATGGTAGTAGACCTGATGATGAGTGGAAACTCCTTTGATGTGAGAACACTTTCAGGATCAAAAAGTTTGTGTAAATAATTTCTTAGGTTGGTTTGCTTGATCGCGTTGGTGGCCTTAAATGTGTTTCTCAACGTGTTTGGTGCACGATTTCGGATAAATTACTGCTGTAAGATAGTCATACTTGTGTAGGATTCGTCTTTTGCCTTACAATTTGATGTTGTCTATAAAATATCCAAAAGTGGGATGGTGTATGGTCATGCTACTTAATTGATTCTTTTCTTCTGCTACAAATGCAGAAGACTGAATAGTTGTTCCCCTAACCTTCCACTTTGTGTTGCTTCTTTTTCCCCTCTGGTCTTTTTGGGTGTTATTCTTATTTCTCTCTGTGTTGAATAGATTCGACCTGGCCGGTCGGGGAGAGATTCACATAGAGACTACTACTATTTGGGAATCTCTTTCTATGTTATCTAGCGGGACTTGCTACAACCAAAGGTTGTGATGGGGTGGTAAATATTCCTCTATACTTAACCAAAGGTTTCAGGTTTGAGCGCTGGGATATGGAGTTGTCTCTGGTCGGGAGCGTTTTGCCTCTTAAAGTGGAACTTTCTGATGCAAATCCGGATTAGTCGGGTCCCAAAACGGCCGGTGGGAAACAAAAAAGGACTAACGGGCTTGCTTACTTTGGATTACTACACTTGATTTAGTTGAAACTTTAGTAGATCATCAATTTGTTGGGTTTTTGATATTGGTGAATGGGAAATGATGGAATGAAAAGTGAAGGGAATATAAAAGGTCCCTTTTGCTTTGGGAAATGTAAAAGGTTCCTTGTGCTTTGGTTAAAGCATCTGTCCCACATAGGAAAAAGAGAGAAAAAGAAAGGTGTACATATTACATTACACCTTCTCTAGTTGCTAAAAGGGTTGAGGGGGAAAGGACCCCACGCGCCGTCGTCGTCGCTCGCTCGGCTCGGCTTTGGATTTGGATTTGGTCAAATGATCTGATTGATTGATAATCTTTTTGGACCAAAATTCTTTTAAATTTTAAATTTAATTATTTATTAATTAATTAATTATTTCCAGATTCTGACCCGTATTAAAAAACGTACATGCAAACCTTTTCCCAACCAGTGCGTTAATGGCTATAAATTTCAGTTAATATTCAGATTATTACTTACGAATTTTCTGAAATCCTCTATTCTTCTACTCTTCTTAAAAGTTTTCTTTTCTGTTTGATATACTGCCATTGAGTGGTTCGCCGCTACCAGAATTTGGAGTACTACTATTTTGGTAAGATAATCGTTCTATCCTGGGAGGGGATATTCCATCGAGTACTGTGAGGGGAATAATTTCCTTAAGGACACACTTTGAACTAAGTGGGCTCGATTATGTTCTGAATATATTTTTCTAACACTGTTTCTGTTCATTTGTCCAGTTTCTATAATTTACTGGTTTTAAGTTTTTACAGATTGTGTAATCTGCTTTTACTAAGTGTTTTATAGATTCAGAAACTTTATTCAGACTTATACAGATTATTTTAAACAACAATCTTAAGGAAATTAGTATATAATATTATAATCTGTATTCTGTTTAAGGAGATTAAAACTTCTGTAGTTTTCTACTCCATATGAATATTAGTATTCTGACTTGAAGATATAAAAACTTCGTTGGAATACCAAAGTTCATAAGTATACTGCGATTTGAAGAAATAAAATCTTCATCGTTTAAGTTTGTGATTTAATTGCTATTCTAGTTTTATTAACTAAAACAGTTTGTTGATTTGACAGTGACAAAGAAAGAATGGCAATTGAGACTGAAACTCCCTCTGCGACTGGAACTCCCTCTGCTACTGGAACTCCTTCTGTGAACATTGCACCAGCGGTCACGCCTACAACCCGTGCCGCTGTGCCACCGGCTGAGAAACCTGCGAAGTTCACCGGTGCCAACTTTAAAGGATGGCAGCAGAGAATGTTCTTTTGGCTTACCACCCTTGGTATGCAAAAGTTCACCAGTGAGAACCCTCCCGTGCCTGCCGCCGACATGCCTGACAACCAGAAATTCATGGTTACTAGGGCTTGGAAACAGGCTGATTTTTTGTGCAAAGGCTACATTTTGAGTGCCTTAGAAGATGATTTGTACAACGTCTACAGTGCAGTAGAGACCTCCAAAGAATTATGGAGTGCACTGGAAAAGAAGTACAAAACTGAAGATGCTTGCTTGAAGAAGTTTGTGGTTGCCAAATTCCTAGACTACAAAATGGTGGATGGAAAAACTGTTGGAACCCAAGTTCAAGAGCTTCAACTTATCTTCCATGACCTTATTGTTGAAGGTATGGTAGTGAATGAAGCATTCCAAGTGGCTGCAATGATTGAGAAATTGCCACCCTCATGGAAAGATTTCAAGAATTATCTTAAGCACAAGAGAAAGGAAATGAAATTGGAGGATCTTGTGATTCGTCTCAAGATCGAGGAAGATAACAAAACCGTTGATAAGAGGTACCGTAAGAGTTCACCGATTGAAGGGGCAAACGTCGTTGAAGATGCTGCTCCGAAAAAGAACAATAAAAGGAAGAGGCATTCTGGAAAGGAGAAGTATCCTAACAAGAAAAAATTCAAGGGCAACTGTTATAATTGTGGTAAAGCAGGCCATAAAGCTCCCGACTGTCGTGCCCCCAAGAAGGACAAAGAGAAAAACAAGGGTCAGGCAAACATGGTGGAAGATGTTGATGACCTATGTGCAATGCTGTCTGAGTGAAACCTGGTTGGTAACCCAAAGTAGTGGTGGCTTGATTCTGGCGCCACTCGACATGTGTGTGCCGTTAAGGAAACATTTACAACTTACACTCCCGCTGGACCCGACGAGGAGCTATACATGGGAAATACTGCAACAGCCAAAGTTGAAGGATATGGAAAGATTCTGTTGAAGATGACATCCGGCAAAGTGCTGACTCTCAACAACGTCATGCATGTTCCATCAATTAGGAAGAACCTAGTTTCAGCCGCACTACTCGTGAAAAATGGGTTTAAGTGCGTGCTGGTTAGTGATAAATTTGTACTTAGTAAGAATGATATGTTTGTAGGAAAGGGCTACCTCACCGAGGGCCTTTTCAAACTTAATGTAATGGTTGTTGCCAGTATTAATGGAAAATCTGCTTCTTCTTACTTATTGGAGTCAAATAATTTATGGCATGTTCGTTTAGGACATGTCAATTACAAAACCTTGCGGAAAATGATTAATCTTGAAATATTGCCTAAATTTGAGTGTAATATATCTAAATGTCAAATATGTGTTGAATCAAAGTTTGTTAAGCATTCGTATAAGTCCGTTCAAAAGAATTCAAATCCTTTAGACTTAATACACACTGACATTTGTGATATGAAGTCAATACCATCTCGCGGTGGGAAAAAGTATTTCATAAATTTTATTGACGATTGCACTCGATATTGTTATGTTTACTTGCTAAACAGTAAGGATGAAGCAATAGAAGCATTTAAGCAATATAAGAATGAAGTCGAAAATCAACTGAATAAAAAGATAAAAAAGATTAGAAGTGATAGGGGTGGAGAATACGAATCTCCTTTTGCTGAGATATGTTTAGAATATGGAATTATTCATCAAACCACTGCCCCCTACACACCACAATCTAATGGAGTTGCGGAAAGGAAAAATCGGACATTGAAAGAAATGATGAATGCTTTACTAATAAGTTCCGGTTTACCGCTGAGCTTGTGGGGGGAAGCTATCCTTACAGCTAACCGAATACTCAACAGAGTGCCCCACAGCAAAACACAATCCATTCCATATGAACTATGGAAAGGAAGAAAACCCAACTTGAAATATTTCAAAGTGTGGGGGTGTTTAGCAAAAGTACAAGTTCCTTTACCTAAAAGGGTAAAAATCGGACCAAAAACTGTGGATTGTGTTTTTATTGGATATGCTACAAACAGCAAAGCTTGTCAGTTTTTGGTTCACAAATCCGACAATCCCGAAATTCATGTTAATACGGTAATTGAATCAGATAATGCTGAATTCTTTGAAAATATTTATCCGTATAAAATTGAATGTGAGTCGTCAAGTGAAAGATCTAAACGACCGCGGGAAGAACCAAAGGAAAATACACCAAGTGAAAAGGATCCAAGGCGTACCAAACGTCAAAGGACATCTACTTCCTTTGGACCAGATTTTGTGACATTCTTGCTTGAAAATGAGTCTCAAACATTTAAAGCAGCGATGTCTTCTTCTGATTCAGCATTTTGGAAAGAGGCAGTCAATAGTGAGATTCAATCAATCTTAGATAACCACACATGGGAAGTGGTTGATCTTCCTCCTGGAAACAAGCCTTTAGGTTCTAAATGGATTTTTAAAAGGAAAATGAAAGCTGATGGCACTATTGACAAATATAAGGCAAGACTTGTAGTCAAAGGTTATAGACAAAAAGATGGCCTTGATTATTTTGACACATACTCACCTGTAACAAGAATAACGTCCATTCGGGTGTTAGTGGCTCTGGCAGCCGTGTATGGTCTTGAAATTCACCAAATGGATGTTAAAACAGTTTTCTTAAATGGTGATTTGGAGGAAGAAATTTACATGGAACAACCCGAGGGTTTTGTGGTTCCTGGTAAAGAAAAGAAAGTGTGCAAACTTGTAAAGTCGCTTTATGGACTTAAACAAACACCCAAACAATGGCATGCTAAATTTGACCAAACCATGTTGGCAAATGGCTTTAAAATCAATGAGTGTGATAAATGTGTTTACATTAAAAACACTCCAGGTCACGAAGTCATTGTTTGTTTGTATGTTGATGGCATGCTGATAATGAGCAAAGAAATGGCAGATATAAATGCTACAAAGCGCATGCTGGCTAGCAAATTTGATATGAAAGACTTAGGAGTTGCTGATGTAATCTTAGGAGTCAGAATTCATAGAACTCCACAAGGTATAGCATTATCACAGTCTCACTACATAGAGAAAGTACTTGACAAGTTCAAGTACTTGGATTTCAAGATTTCCAGAACTCCAATTGATGTGAGTTACGCACTTCAAAAGAATGAAGGTGAAAGTAAATCACAAGGGGACTATGCGAGAGTGTTGGGAAGTCTGATGTATATCATGAATTGTACACGACCAGATATAGCATGTGCCATTAGCAAACTGCGTCGGTTTACAAGTAATCCCAATTACACACATTGGATGGCAATGAAACGAGTTTTGGGGTATCTGAAACATACTCAAGACTATGTTTTGCATTATAATAAATATCCCGAAGTGATTGAGGGATATAGTGATGCAAATTGGATCACTGGATCGTCTGAAGTTAAATCCACGAGTGGGTATGTTTTCACAATTGGGAGTGGAGCAGTGTCTTGGAAATCATCCAAACAGACTTGCATCGCCCGTTCCACTATGGAATCTGAATTCATAGCTTTAGACAAGGCCGGTGAAGAAGCTGAATGGCTCCGGAATTTCTTAGAAGATATTCCATTCTGGCCCAAACCTTTGGCTCCTATATGTATACATTGTGACAGTCAAGCAGCAATAGGAAGGGCAGGGAGCGTAATGTATAACGGAAAATCTCGTCACATACGACGAAGACACAATACCGTTAGACAACTCCTCTCTAGTGGCGTTATCATGATTGACTATGTAAAGTCAAGAGATAACGTAGCGGATCCGCTTACAAAAGGCTTATCTAGAGAGGGAGTTAGTAGATCATCAATGGGAATGGGGTTAAGGCTGAGGACAAGTCATCATGGCGGTAACTCTACCTAGCAGACTGGAGATCCCAAGAACTAGGTTCAAAGAGATCAAACAAAGTTATGACTGACGATTCAACATTGTCAAACAACTCAACCCATTCTCGGATGAAGACAATGTTCAGAAATAAGGATAAAACTTTATGGCTTGTTAATGAGTTAATAAAGCATTAAGATTTTTAATGATTATCTAAATCTGGCAGTGTATGATATTGGTGAATGGGAAATGATGGGATGAAAAGTGAAGGGAATATAAAAGGTCCCTTTTGCTTTGGGAAATGTAAAAGGTTCCTTGTGCTTTGGTTAAAGCATCTGTCCCACATAGGAAAAAGAGAGAAAAAGAAAGGTGTACATATTACATTACACCTTCTCTAGTTGCTAAAAGGGTTGAGGGGGAAAGGACCCCACGCGCCGTCGTCGTCGCTCGCTCGGCTCGGCTTTGGATTTGGATTTGGTCAAATGATCTGATTGATTGATAATCTTTTTGGACCAAAATTCTTTTAAATTTTAAATTTAATTATTTATTAATTAATTAATTATTTCCAGATTCTGACCCGTATTAAAAAACGTACATGCAAACCTTTTCCCAACCAGTGCGTTAATGGCTATAAATTTCAGTTAATATTCAGATTATTACTTACGAATTTTCTGAAATCCTCTATTCTTCTACTCTTCTTAAAAGTTTTCTTTTCTGTTTGATATACTGCCATTGAGTGGTTCGCCGCTACCAGAATTTGGAGTACTACTATTTTGGTAAGATAATCGTTCTATCTTGGGAGGGGATATTCCATCGAGTACTGTGAGGGGAATAATTTCCTTAAGGACACACTTTGAACTAAGTGGGCTCGATTATGTTCTGAATATATTTTTCTAACACTGTTTCTGTTCATTTGTCCAGTTTCTATAATTTACTGGTTTTAAGTTTTTACAGATTGTGTAATCTGCTTTTACTAAGTGTTTTATAGATTCAGAAACTTTATTCAGACTTATACAGATTATTTTAAACAACACAATTTACATGTAAGTTAGAGGTAGTAGACACATAAGCAAATCATTCTGCCATTAGACTTTTTGTTTTATATGTTTAACTTTTTATCCTTGGTTTCTTAATTTGAGAAATCGTTTGATTCCATTTTCCAACATCATTGAAATTGAGCCATCATCATTTTTTAGTCTCGAATGGAATTTTTATTACGGGTGAAGAGATTCTAGTTATGTCCTTATATAACCTTTCTCAAATTACAACTACTAATTTGTTAAAAAATAATCAAGAACTTAAATATATGCACGATCAGGTTTGAGATAGCTTTTGTCAGAGCTAGAATAGGAATTTGAGAGTAAGAGCAAATTTACAGTTGTTTCAGTAATAATCATTATTATTTTTTTGAGAAAATTATAACGAGTTTGTTCTTTTTCTTGATTCACTATAAACCAAATTAGCTCCTCAATATGAAGCATAACTTGCTTTATTGTTCTCCCATTCAAATTCCTAAGTTCTTGGCTTGGCGCGAAAAAGTTAGTAGTATTTTTCTTCATGAATCTTCACTGATCTTTATAATATTTATATTAAAAGCACACATGTAACTTTGGATATAAAATCAAACTAGTAGGTAATTTTACAATTTGTATGCTCAACATCAATTTTATCATAATCAATATCTTTTTTTGGAGGTGTAATTATTGGTATAGGCTTGATGTATACTCCAAAGCTTTCAAGTTGACCTCCACAAGTTGTGCCATGAAATCCATTGAGCCAACCATGCTCCAATACATTTATGTTGAACTCTGTATCTTGTCCTATATAGAGCCTGTTTGGATGGGCTTATGCCTGTAAGCTGTTTACAGCTTATAAGCTAAAAAAAATAAGTTGGGGTAGTCTAACTTATTTTTTTTTGGCTTATAAGCTGCTTTAGATAAGCTAAGTCAAATGGGCCCAATTATTTTTTTGAGCTTATTTTAAGCACAAAATGACTTTAAGCTGGCCAGCCAAACACTCAAAAAAGCTGAAAACAGCTTATAAGCAACTTATAAGCCAATCCAAACGGGCTCATAAGCAGGTTTATGTTTTGGAAATGGTCCATAGGAATTTTTGTTGGTCACAAATGTAATTGATTTCAAAAATCTATCAGCTCCATTTACTATTCCATGACGACCATTTACTCCAATCAGATATTCAGAGAGGGATAATCCAGCTTGATCTGCAAATTCTTCAAAACTTTTGTTAGATAAATTTAATGTTGGGTTAGTTCTGTGTCTTTATTGATATAACGGTTGAGTATAGCGATTTCAATGACACAAAAAATAGTTTTGTGACTTTGCTCATAAAAAAGGTAAGGTTCAGCGACACCCATATTTGAAATTAAACCAAGAATGTTGCTATGATCCTTAAAAGAACTAGACATGTTATTGTATCAAGAGTAAAATTATGTATCTCTTGCGGAGACAATAGCAATTACGTACTATGTTTCAATTTCAAACAAGTTGTTATCGGTTATATAAATTCTCGCTCACCATGAGCCGCTACATTACCATCAGAAGTAGAATCATGTATCTCTTATAGAAATCTCCTAATTTTTCCAGAAAACTAAAAAGATATCAAAATGAATTTTATTCAGAGTCTCAGACGTAGGGTATGCATTTTTAGAAGTTTTCATAACTCAATCATGAAATCATTATATAACAACAATACAGGTTTTTGTAGAGTCAATTTAAATTTATACGTGGTGATTTATGACTGTGGTTACCTGAAATTTTAAAACATGTTCAAATTCATAAGGCATTATCCACAATAATACAATGGTCCAAAATTGCTCTTCGATTTGAGCTTTGTTAATGTCAAGGGCAAAAAGAGATTCTTTTTTCTAATCGAGGTAATATTAAACCAAAAGTTTAACCAAGAACAAAATTTCTATTGGAGCAAACAAATAAATTAGTGATTATCCGGTTTACATATCCAGTTTACAATTACATAGAATAGCTTAATTAGTTTATGTAAAAGTGATTAGTACAACAGGTAATCAAAATAAGTCATTTTATACAAAATAGTTTTGCTTTAACAATACATAAACAAAACATGAAAAAAATGAAACTTACAATTTCCAGATGTTCTATATTTTCACCATGTCTCTCTGATAGAGAAAATTTTCCATCCTTGACATATAAAAATTGGAGATGGCTTACTGTTTTCCCATAGGAAATAAAAATCATTGCAACATCACCAATATCAGCATCATCCCATGTTGTTCCTTTCAATTTAGTACTTGTTACAGTTTCAATTTTGAACTTTATATCTTGCATTTTAGTACAAGATTAATTTACTGAAGAGAGAAAAATAAATTATTGAGAAAAAGACAAAGACAGACAATTAAGTTTGTGATAATATTTAGGTCTACCAAGACCTTATAATATACTGCTTTAATTTAATTTGTTGCATTCTTTTATGCCTTTCTTGAACATGAATTTGAGATTTGGAATTTATTTCAATGAGGTGAATTAGTTCTTTTCCTTTTTATGAAGAAACGTTTAATGTTGTTTATTGAGGAGACATTCTTTTGTAATTTCTTTTTGTTTGATTTAAAAAATTTAGGTCCTAGAATAATGTGCAATTATTATTTCACCTTGATATTCTTTTCTTGTTGTTGAGATACATAATAATTGCCCCGAATTACTTTTATTATTTCTTCTAATTTAGAATATTACATTATTTTGTTTGAAGAAAACTTGGTATAATTAAAGATCAGTTTTGATCATCTTATTTAAAAAGATTTAACGGTATCTTTTTCCTGTATTCTACACGGTGTTTGGTACCTACTTTTAAGCGTGAGTAATTCGAATTTTGTGCATATTAAAGGAGGAACTGTTAGGAAAAATAGACTTTGGGGGAATAAGAAAAACTCAACTTTGATAAAGTAATCTTTGTTCTCAAAGAAACTTTAGCCTGCACTATTTTTTTTTATTTTTTTCTTTGAAAAAGACATTCTGATCAATTATTTAAGTTGAGTACATCACGAATCAAACATGGGGAATCTAGTATCCACTCCATAGCATCAGATATAGAACTCGAAGTTCGAGCTAACAGATGGGCGCACTGGTTCGCCGATCCTTTGACATAAAACAAAGAAATATAAGTAAAGTCACACATGAGTGCTTTACATTCATGAATAAATTGCTGCAAGATTTCTCCATTGCACTATTTTGCTACATGGTTTTTGTAGAAAAAATTTCTCGGGAATTTACAAGCCAACGAAATTCAATTTTCAGCAATAAACTCGAATTTCTCACAAGAACACAGTGTGAATATTTTAAGAGGAAGAAGAGAATTTGTGTTTGGAAATCTGATTAACTGTATATGTTTAGGAGGCAAAAGACAAGTATCATATACCTTTATGTATCTGTTAGGATAGCTTAACTAAACAGACCCAATTCCTCCTAATACACACTTTAAAAGTCATATTTAATTTAATTAAAATATGCAATCTATTTTCTTCTTCTCTTTTTAAGTGTTTTTATTATTATTTTGTTCCCTTTTTCCAGTTTATTTTTTCCTTTTCTATTGCCGAGGGAAAAGTCCTTTAAAATTTGAACAGTGACATTTAAAATTTGAAAAGTTTCCATAGTGATCTGTTTTTTTTTAAAATAAAATAAAACCCGTTGCTCTATTTCCTTTCAGATAATCCTAAAATATAACACATAATTGATCTACAAAAAGAACATCCTTGAAATTTGGAAGAATCCAAATGAATTTTAATTTTATTAGGTCACCTAAAAATAACTACAAATAACAGTTACTCCCTCCGTCCCAATTCAAGTTTCCTACTTCCTTTTTTGATTTGTCCCAAAAATAGTGTCTCTTTCTATATTTAATAAGTTTTTATATTCTACATGACAAGTTTAAGACCACAAAATTTAAAAGTCTCTTTTTATTTTTTAAACTTTGTGCCAAGTCAAACTAAAACAGACGGAAGGAATATATGTTTAATGTTAAATAGACTGATAGTGAAAATACTCTTTACAATATCAGTGTATATAGATTAAATTTTGTCTACATAAGGTCACCTTTACATGTTGTAACATATCTTATTTTCCAAGATTATAAATCTCATATATTAAGGAGACTTACCTTTGAATGACTTGAGTGTATCAACTTAAACTCTATATTTGTTCTTTCCCTTCCACAAACTCATATTTTCCTTACCAATAAACATAAGAAATAATCATCATGATTAAGATTTTCCCTTTTATTGGCTTGAATGGGGAAATATGGGGATGATGGGGAAGACAAAGTAGCCAAGATTTTTGTATCTCATGGAAGAAGAGTGAATTTCATCCAATTTCTATACATCAACAATGGATCCTTTGTCTTGTCAAAGAAACATGGTGGTGATGGGGGTAAAAGATTTGACACTGTGAGTTTTATGTTTATATAAGTACTATATACTCTGTTCTCAGATTTTGTTAATTTTCTTGTGTCAAATATTTGTTGAACATGTTTCAGAATTTTTTTACTCTTTTTTTTTTTCTCATTCTATGTCCGCCTGTCCGGTACCTGTTTTGGGGCTCGACTAATCAAGAATCGCACCAGAAAGTTTCACTTTGAGTGGCAGGGCTCAAACTCAAAACCTCTGGTTAAAGATGAAAGAATACTTACTATTCAATCGCAACCGTTATTAGTGTATTAAATTTTTTTACAATAATCTTAACTTTTAATCTTAATTTTCTTGCTTATAAGCGGAAGTCATTTTTCTACATAATCTTAATTTTTAACTTCGTACGTATAACTTTGCTCCCACTAACACGTAGAACATTATTTTTAATCCTTACTACTCAAAAGTTTCATTAAAATACTCCTCCGTTTGCTAATATCATTATTAATCTTTAATATATATTTTTCAAAAAATAGTTACTCTAATGATATCACCGAGAGTCTTTCATAGGTGTCGGTTCAATTCTCACTATCCCCTTTCCATCTCCAACTCCAATATGAAAAATATTTTTTTACGGAAGATGACTTTAGTCATAAAGCACCAAGGCTTTTTGATAAAACGTTTTTGAAGAATATATATGTTAAATGACATTTACTTCTTTTTTAAATTTTAAAATGATTCTTGTAGTAAAAGCTTATTATTGAGGAACCCTTTTTTTTTCGCAGATTAAACTTGATTATCCCTCAGAGTTTCTAACTTGGATACGTGGTTATTATGTGGATTTTCTTCCTAGAGTTATTCAACCTGCTAATTATGTGACATCAATCACATTTGGTACAAATAAAGCTACTTATGGACCTTTTGGAAGCCATGAAATATCTGATATTGAGTTTGATTTTCAGTTTGGAACAGATGGAGCTTTTGGTGGATTTCATGGCACTACTCATATTCATTACCTTGAAAGCATTGGTGTTTATATCAAGCCAATTACTTGTTCTACAATATAATAGTAGAGACCAAGAGTGAAGAAAAGAGTAATGATATGTGAATTTATGAAATTTAATGAATTGAGTAGTATCTTATTGATAAAGTCGTTAGACTGATATCTTATCGGCACCTTTTTCCTTTATTCGCTACAAGACTGGTCCAAAATTCTAGTTCATAGCACTCACGCTTCATTTTTGTTCATCATTCATGACCCCTGAATGACCCCTGAATGGAAGATAAAAGACTTTACTAAGCAAGCTACATGTCGGTCCCGTTGGTTAATTGTGTCAACAAAGGCAAGGAGTACCACTGGATAATTAGATTTTTACTAAATCTTTTTGGTTTCGTTGTCTACGATATCTTTCCGGGTGATTGAATTTTCATCAAGTCTCTCAATTTTCTTTCTCAGATGATTGAATTTTCATCAAGTCTCTCAGTTTTCTTTTTCGAACTTTCCTTAGACCCTAATGAAATTTGGATTTAGTGAAGATTGAATAGTAGCTTACTAATAAAACTGTTCGACTAATTTCTTATCGGGTGATTGGATTTTCATCAAGTCTCTCTCTTTTCTTTTCCGGACTTCCCTTGACCTAAAGGAAATTTGAATTTAGTGAGAATTGAATAGTAGCTTACTGATAAAGTTGTTAACTGATATCTTTTCGGGTGATTAGGTTCTCATCAAGTCTTTTCTTTTACGGACTTCCCTTGACCTAAATGAAATTTGGATTTAGTGACAATTGGATACTAGCTTACTAATAAAGTCGACCAATATCTTATTGGGTGATTGTTTCACCAAGTCTTTTCTATTTTCTTACTTGGACTTTCCTCGACCCAATTCGGATTTTGAAAGAGTATATAAGTCTTTGACAAATATAAGTCTATGTTACTGCTAAATATTTATTTAGTGAAAGCTCTGGTTCCCTTCAAGTGAGATTTTCTTGTGCTAAGCTTCTTAAAGTTGTAGATTTAATCCAAAGGAGCAAGGTCGATGTTTCTTAATTTTGTACGTATTTTCCCAATCAAGCGTCCAAGTGCAACCCTATGACACAAAGCTTAAACTGTCTTATTTTGTGATAAGGAAAGGGTTAAATTTGCCTCTGAACTATTCGAAATAGAATAGTTTTGTCCTCCGTTTTGTTTTTTTAGTTTTGTCCTCCGTTTTGTTTTTTTACCGTCCTTCGGTAACCAAATAACACACTTTTGCCCCTCTCCACTAATGGACCTCTAGGTCGAGTAAAATCTTTTTTAAAAGGAGGGAAATGATCGATTTTGCCCCTGAACTATTCGAGATACTACTCTGTCATCCATTTAGATATTTGTATGGATATATATATAAAATAAAAGCTGAAAATATCATACTTATTGCTTAAGAATCAATTTTTTGAATGCCTGAAGAAAATTCTGCTAATTTCCCCAAATCTGAATGCAGTATATATATAAAATAAAAGCTAAAATATCATACTTATTTCTTAAGAATCAATCTGAATGCACAAACTGAAAAAACAAAAAAAAAAACGCCACCCCCCCCCCCCCCCCCCCCCCCCCCCCCCAAACCCAAATTATGCCTTATGTTTGAATTGACATGCAATAACAGCTTAAACTGTTTCTTTTGTTGTTTGCCTGGCTGAAACATAGAACCATCACCATGAAAAGAAAAATTAAAGAAAGGAAAGACGGAAAACCCAATTTTGCCTTTACTTTTTGGATGTAATCAATACTTTCTTTACATCAATAATACTTACCACTTAGATGTCGTTTAGTAGGAGGGATAAGTTATTCCATATAGATGGGACTGGATGGATACCAAAGGAGTTATCCCACCAACCAAACATGAGATAATTTTAATTTCATCCCATCCTATCCCTCCTACCAAACGACCTTGAGAAAACAGGCGCTATCTCTAGGATGGCAAATATGTATTTCCTACTGCTTTTTGAAAAGAAAAATTTAGAAATTGGAGGAACACTTTTGATGACATTTTCATGTAGTTCCATAAACTAAATGTCACATCAACTTTAAAGGGTGAAAAAGAAAAGGAAATACAACATCTTTGCCATGAACCAATGCACAGCAAAAAGGATCTTTGCTATGAACGTCTTCATGTGGATCTCCTAATAGTAACTTTGCTATCTTCTTCCGCCTTCTCTTTGATTTTTTTTTTTTTTTTTTACAACCTTCTCTATGATCTTCACAACATTTGTTCTATATATCATCTCAATATTCACTGCAATGTGAAGGCAAAAAAGAATTCGTTAAAGACGATCACAGCATCACTCTCCACCTGTGATATGCAGGAATATCTTGACGATTGACATAGTATATAGGTTAAATACACACTACAATTCTCATTTTTTTCCTTTATGGACAATTGCAGGAAATGCCCTAATCAAGAATGAAAGAAAATCTATTAGTAACTAACTTTACATCGTTGTGTGAATGTCGAGCACTTGAAGACAGTACACAACTGGTTAGAATCAAGTTCAACCATAATCACTCCGAGACAAGCTTCATGAGTTCAGAATGAGGATTGAAACCAGTACACATATTAAAAGACCAATGGGTTATCCTTTTATATCTAAATTATTGTTCTCCATTCATTTGTTTGAATAATTATTGTTTGTACTTATAGTTATATTTGCTTGCATTACATTTCTATTTTTTGTTTATTTCTTCATTGGCGCTTTCTTCGCTAAAGTTCACATTTTAATTGCACTATGGGCTTAAAGCTGTAATAGATTCTTGTTGGTATCTGCGTTTGAATAATGTATAAAATGACAGAAACAGAAAGAGAGAAAAGAATCCGAGCCCACAGAATTCACTGTGTGCCCTTAAGGAACTTAATCTCCTCCAAGTATCCGAGGTATGGGATTATTTCCTCCCACGATAGGATAGAACGGAATACCTGCTATTGGAGTAGCAGTACGCCAATAACTTCATCGAACTTAAAGACAGTTACTAACCACACAAAGACTCGATTTTGTTTGGAAGAAAATATGCAGATGCAGAGTGCAGAAATTTGATGTTTCAGTGTTTAAGATCTGGGGCAGGGTATTTGAATTTATAGACAATGAAAAGGTGAGATGGAGAGGTCCAATCCAAAAGGTGTCTTTTCTCATTTCCAGTTCACACCTTAAAACTCCAACAGTTTTGTCGTTTTTGTGTGCTTTTCGCTCAGGCTAATACTGAATAATGCAAATACGGTAAAAGGTTTTCAACCTCTTGTTTGTTAACATCTAAACCAGAAAATTTAAGAAATAATAAATCAATAAAGCACTTCTTGGTCGGAAGAATTTGTTTCCCGGTTGGCACTGTATAACAAGCTTTTAACTAGCTTCTTGATTGCAAAATAAATCTAATCATCCATAGAATCAGGAATAAACTTGAGATAAAAAGGACTAGAAATTTAATGCAAGAATACTCACTTTACGGGCCACGATACTTGCATTCGATTTTTGATGGGAAATTTACATAGGATTCAATGGGTGCAAGAGTGAGCGGCGCCATAAGTACCTCCACCTATGTGAAAGGACACTTGTTCTTGCTGCATCTTTAAGGGATAAACAACAAAGTATTTGAATGAGCGCGTCATCATCCAACTTATTGATAGATTCACCTTCTGAACGGATATTTCTTTCACAAACTGAAACAGCAGTAAATGAATCTTTTAGGGGTAAAGAACAAAGCTTCTAAAAGAGCATGTTATCATCCAACTTATTGAGAGATTAGTAGTACCTTCTAAATTGATCTCTTTCCCAAAAATTGAAATAGTAGTTGACATTGCCGTTCCCTTTGTCATCTTTGGAGATTCCGAGAAGCAACACAACAGGCTTCACTTCGGTGAAACCTAATGCATTTTATCATCATTTCGAGTTAAAGATACAAAATGAGCAGAGCTATTCAAGTTCTCATCAAAATTCAAAAGGGGAAAGCTACTATTCCGAAGAGTAATACTGGGATTTAAATCTTCTAAAACCAAGTGAATCACTTCTTCATAATTACACATAATCATTATCATTTTTAAACATTTTCAGTTCTCTAACTCAAATTTTAATTCGAAATTCAGCTCAAGCACACAACACAATTTGCAATGCCATATACTTCATCAAGTAACAGCAAAAGAATTGATTCTTTTTCGAAATTGTTTCTTCAAATCTAAGATGCATTCAGCATTTTATTCTTTAAAACAAATGGAAATTCTCAAAACACAGAACAAATTTTCTTCACATGAATCCTAATATCAGTTCCCCCAAAACCAAAAAAAAAACGGAACTAAACCAAAAACCAAAAAAAAATGCAAACTTTATGCGTAGAAACAAGCAATCAGTATCCATATGTGTGTGCTAGTTCTTTCTTTTCTTCTTCCTTGCACTCTGAGGGCTCGTTTGGCCATAAAAATTGTGATACTTGAAAAAAGTAGATTTTTTTTCAAAGTAAAAAAATGGTATTTGGAATTTGGAGTTGTTTGGCCATTAATACAAATTGCAGTTGTTTCTTGAATTTTTGTGAGTGATTTGCAGTGAAAACAACTTTTTGGTGTTTTTCAAATTCTGGAATTCAGCTTCAAGTTGAATTCCGTAATTTTATGGCCAAACATACAAACAACAACAACATACCCAGTGTAGTCCCAAAAATGAGGTCTGGGGAGAGTAAGATGTATGCAGACCTTACCTCTACCTTTATGAACAAACATGATTTCCGGAATTCAACTCCGGGTAAAAAAAAAAAAAAAAAATTAATGGCCAAACGGCTACTCATACAAATCAGTTCCCGAAACATGAATCTTCACAGGGCAATCTAAAATGAAATTATCTAAATCAATGAATTGCTTTGTTTACGAAATCAGTTGTTCTTATTCTTATCTAAATTCGTTTTCTTTTTTTTTTAAAGGAATCGAAATTCTCAAAACACATAAAAATTCTTTTATCACCAAAAATTCTTGTATCAATACTCCAAAACCAAATCCAAACACACAATTAAAAATAAAAATAAAAAATACATACTTTATTCGTAGAAACAAGCAATTAGTATACATAAAATGAAATTATCAAGAATTGCAAATCAATGAAGCACACATAAAAAAATAAAAAAATAAAAAAAGTAAAAAGGAACAAGAAGCAATTTTTTTTTCACAAGAAACCTAATATCAATACTCCCAAAACCAAATTAAAAAAAAAAAAAAAAAAAAAACCCAAAACAGAACTAAACAAATAAAAAAAAGTGATTAGCTAAAAAAAAAAATATGAAAACTCTATTCATAGAAAGAAGCAATTAGTATGCATAAAATGAAATTATCAAGAACAGCAAATCAATGAAGCACACATAAATTATTTAAAAAAAAAAAAAAGGTAAAAAGGTACAAGAAGCAATTTATTTATTTTCACAAGAAACCTAACATCAATACTCCACACCCAAATCTAAAAAAAAATAAAATGAAAACTTTATTTATAGAAGAAAAAAACAAGCAATTAGTATGAATAAAATGAAATTATCAAGATTTGCAAATCAACACATAAAAAATAAAAAATAAAAAAAGAGTAAAAAAATGAACCTGACCTGAAAACTGGGTGGTGGGGGTGTGGGGTGGGGGTGCTGAAGCAAAACTGGAGTTTACTTCTCTCTCTCTCTCTCTCTGTCCTTTTGCTTCTTCTTCTACTTTTGAGTTTTCTTCTTGAAGGATTTATCAGTGACAAGTGTTCATATTTGTACTACTCCTATATTCACTTTGTGAGAAAAGGACATAAATGGTTAGTTAGCTATGGCGTGCTTAAGACGGTTTTTGATCCTTTAAGTTTGTCATAAATTAATAAAAATGATACCTTAATTATGAGAGTTGGTTAAAAATAGTTCCTTAATTATGCACTTACCAGTTTTGGTCCTTTAAGTTCGCCAAAAGATAATATTTTTAGTCTCCAACAAAATATTCATCGAACTCTATTTATTAGATTTGACGAGAAGCATGTAAAAAAAAATAAAAAATTAGCGACAACTCATATTTAGAGGTACACATTATTAAAGAAAAGGCTAAATACCTCGGGACAAAACCGACAGACGTCAGTCAGTTATAGGGAAAACCCGAGGAAAAATCTACAGTCTCGATAATGTCAGAAAAAAATATCTCGGAACACAAAGACCGATGGACTCTGTCGATTAATTTCTGAAGTCTGGTGTATTTTCCGATGGACTCCCTCAGTTTTTTTTTTTTTGAATGACATGGAAACCCGCAGCCGCTACCCTTCAGGTGCGCACAGGGTAAACCCAGCTCCTGTACAATGCCTCGCAAACCATACAGGAGAGATAACCGACACTAGGCAAGCCTGGTGCGACGAGCTTGACCCAAAAGGCAAATCCCTTGCTGTCGTAGGCAGGGGTTTCGAACCTGAGACCTTCATTGGACTCCCTCGGTTTTAATCAATAGAGTCTGTCAGTCTTTATGTTCCAAGACACTATTTTCTGACATTATCAAGTCTGTTATTTTTTCCTATAACTGACTAACGTCCGTCGGTTTTGTCCCGAGGTATTTGGTCTTTTCTTTAGTAATGTGTACCTCTAAATGTGAGTCCTCGCTAATTTTTTTCTTTTTTTTCATAGTTCTCGTCAAATCTACCAAACAGAGTTGGATAAATATTTTGTCGAAAACTAAAAGTGTTAACTTTTGGCGAACTTAAAGGACCAAAACTGTTAAGTGCATACTTAAAGGACTATTTGTAACCAACCCTCATAGTTAAGGGATAATTTTTGTTAACTTGTGGCAAACTTAAAGGACCAAAACTGTTAAGTGCGTAGTTAAGGGACTATTTTGAAACTACTCTTATAGTTAAGGGACCATTTATGTCCTTTTCTCTTCACTTTGTTATCATTTTCACAAAAAAGAAAAAAAGGTAAAAAGTCAAAAATACCATTATACTTTCATCTATTGGTTACTTTGTCCTCTGTTACAAGTTGGGTTATTTCTGTCTTTACCGTTATGAAAATTAAACAAAAATACACCTCATTTGACGAAAATTCCCAAATCGACCCAAATAACCCGATTTCAATTGAAATTATTCAATTTTACTTTTTTAACCCGACTATACTAAACACCCTTATATTATGACTCAATTACGGATAGACTCTCTGTTCTATGAAATCAAACACTTACAGATCTTGTACTATAAAAATCTTATGCTTACACCCCTACAATATGTATCTGTATATTAAAATTTTAATTATTAAAAGACAAATTAAAACTATAAATAAGACGTTTTCTCAGGGTTACTTTTATGGTGCAAATATACCCCTGCCATTACAGAAATGGTGCAAAAATATACCCTTTTTGCTGCCAGATATTTTTTTAAAATCATATAACTTATCTTTTAATGAAGAAAATGTCACGTGGCTATAAAAAAAACATGTCCACCCATTTTTTGGTATACTTGTTTTTTAAAGCCACGAGACAATTTTTTTTGTCTAGTGGGTTGTCTCGTTCGTTTACAAAAATATCTCCTTGGCTTTAAAAAAAATAAGTCTATCCATTTTTTAAAATGAACTAGACCTGACCCACCAAGAAAAAAATCGTAACATGGCTTTAAAAAATAAGTCTACCAAAAAAATAGGTTGACTTATTTTTTTAAAAGCCACGTGTCATTTTTTTTAATTAAAAAACAAGCTAAATGATTTTTAAAAAAAAAATGTTAGCGAAAAGGGTTATTTGCACCATTTGTATAACGACAGGGGTATTTATGCACCACTTTTTTAACGAGGAATATATCTACTCTAAATCACAAAGTTGAGGGTTATATTTGCGCCTTAAAAAAATGCTACTCCCTCCCTTCCAATTTAAGTATCTTACTTTTCTTTTTGGTCTGTCCAACAAAGGTATGCCTCTTTCTATATTTAGTAAGTTAACAATTTAAACATCCCACACGGCAAGTATAAAATCACAAGATTCAAAGGACATTTTAGTACATTACACACATCTTTAATTTAGGACCATAAAATTTAAAAATCTCTTTTTAATTATTAAACTTTGTGTTCAGTCAAACTAAGTCACTTAAGTCGGGACGGAGGTAGCAATAATTAGGAAAATGGAATATTTATCGTCCACAACTCATAAATAGAAAAATGAACACAAATTATTTAATGTATTTTCCACTTTGCCCGATTTTTCGGTGTCAGTTTTTAGGTCCCACGATATGCTTCTCTAGACAAAAGTGAGAGGGTATTGCTTCTCTAGACAAAGTGGAAAAAATCTATAGAAAAGAAAAAATAAGAATATTGAAGAAAAAGAGCTGGAAGACAAAGACACAAGGTTACTTTATAATGCAGCTCCATCCATGAGAGGAGATTGACTTCGGTCAAAACAAATGAAAATTCTAAGAAGCCTATTTTTTCCAAAAGTGTGGAGCGATGAATATGAAATTACCATACTTAGAGGTGTGATTAAGTTCAAAGAAGAAATATGTCATGATCCCGCACAAATTATGGTAGATTTTCGTCAATTAATCCTTTAAACATTTGTTCTTCAAGCTACGTTGGTCCAATTAAGTGAGAAAGTATGACGATGAACAAAAAATATGAAAGAACGTTGAGAGGGAAAATGGTTCTATGAAAGAACGTTGAGAGGGAAAATGGTTCTAGAACCCTACACGAAGGGTAACCATGAGTGGTTCAAGGATATGACCATTAAAACATTCACTTTAGGCCCCCAAGTTAAAGGCCAAAAAAAAATTGCTATTATTATATAACCAGTTATTAGTATGTGTTTATAGTTTGGTAAAAACCTATCCACACTGGATGTTTACATCCGATTTAGTTAAACTAACCATACTATACAAACTAAGGTCTATTAGAGTCCTATATTGGCGAGTTCGGTCAGGAGGGACAAAAGAAGATATCGCTCCCCGTACACTCTATCCTCCCCAGTCCTCACTTTGTGAGATTACACTGAATATGTTGTTGTTGTTGGATGTAAAGTTAATAACGTAAAGTTAAATTTTAGGGTTGCCATCGGTTCAACTTTCTTTTGTTTCCTCCGTTCTTTTTCTTCTTCAAGCATTCTAGCTTATAAGCTCTGCGTCATTCTTTCTTTAATTTCTTAATGTCATAGGAATTTCCAAATGAATATTTGACCTCAATATTTTCATTACTTTCTAATTCCAATTTAAACATGCTTGAGACATGATTTCCACCTCGGAGATTAATCTAACTCTTCACTCAAAAGTGAAGAAATTTATGCAAAGTGTAAAATAACTTATAATAAAAATGACAAAAGAAAATTTTTATATAATATAAAGCTAGGCATATACAAGGTAATGTGGCACATCTCTTTGGCCAAGGATCATATTTATCTTTTTTCTCTTTCTTTTTTTTCTCATTTATCTCAATTATTTTATTTTAAAAAGTCATCTCAGGAAAAGTCATGATTTAATCTCTTTCAAGAACCTTTTCTTTCCTTATGAACAAGTCCTATTGGTGTAACATGGAAAAATTGAGATACCATTCAGAGAAGCCATAATTGAAAGTTAACTCTTCTAGCTGGGCTTTGTAATACTTTGTTGGAGTAGCTTTCTTTTATGCTATGTGTAGTCTATAATTAGTAGATTCTTTGTAATCTTGTATTTTCTCTTGTCCTAATCTCATTAGGACTTTTGTAACACTGTGTAATTTTCCTTGTCCTAATCTCACTATGGCTACGAGGACATACCATATAGCAATAGAAAAGGATCTTACCCAAGATATGGATCAAATTGCAATGTCATTTTGGTATTTTCTATTTGTTAATTTATAGAATTACAAGTTTCTTCTTTAACTATTCTAGCATTTTTTTTGTCAACAATTTTTCCCCTTTTTCTTTTTTCCCCTTTCATGCAACAGTTTTTTTCGTTTTCTCTTGAGACCGGACCGACATACAAACATAGTAGGCTATTGAGATGGTAATGCTTTAACTATCACTGTTTGAAATTCTTTTGAGAGAAATTATTTGTATGTATAGAGTGGTTCTTTTTTCCTTTTCAACTCATAATTATATCATTCTCTAAGGGCCTGTTTGGAAAGTCACCCAGGTAATTGGAATTGGATGTAATTGGGTGTAATTACACAGTTTGACATGTTTGTTTGACCAGGTAATTACACAGTTAAGTGAAAATTGGATGTAATTGACAGTCTGTAATTACACTCTCCAATTCTCAAGGGGGGGCTGAGAATTGGGTGTAATTACACCCTGTAATTACAAAGTTACTTTTTAGTTTATTTTATTTTATTTATTTTCTTTTTTAATTTATTTTAAATTTATATTATTTAATTTATTTTTTTATTTATTTTTATTTCATTGCTTTTCTAATTTTTTTTTATTTCTATTAATTAATTTATTTTTTATTTTTACTTTTTAATTATTTTTATTTTTGTAAAATATATTTTTCTTTTTATATTATTTATATTTCATTTCCTTCCTTCTCATTCCCAACCTTTACTTCTTGTGGTTAGGGGTGGACATAAATACCGAAAAACCGAAAAACCGAACCGAACCGAATGAATTCGGGTTTTCGGTGTTTCAGTTCGGTTCCGATTTTTTTAAATAGCAAATTCGGTGTTCAGTTCGGTGTTCGGTTTCGGATTTTCGATTTAACCGAAAATTTAATATAATATTTTTTATACCAATATATAATATATATCAATATCATTACTTCCATAAATCACAACAGATATCGTCTCAGTCCACTGCTGGTTGCTGGCTGCAGTTGCGGGCTGCTGCTGCTGCGCGGCTGGTGGCTCCCGAAGGTTTCCACAACTTAGTCCTAATGAATTGGGTATATGCAGGCTTTCAACCTAATCAAAAGCTTTTCTAGAAAAAAGGCTTAGTAAGCTAAGTGCATAAAGCTATATTACCTTAATAACGAAAAGCAAGAAAACTTAAGGACGTTGCACTCTATGTCAAACCTTATGAGATCTTGAAAGCATTCAAATTTTAAAGAATCATCTTTAGTATTTATTGTTGTCCTGTCAAAGAATAGTGCATGGAACCTCCTAATACAATGGTTGAGGGAATGAGTTATTGTTACCTTATATTAATTGGTCATTGACAATTCTCATCTCATTAGCTAGTTTTTGCGATTGAGTTAAGTCCAGTTTTCTTTACATTTAGCTAATAATGTAAAACAGTCAAATTTTTGTAAGCAGTCTTCACCGTTTATGCTTTTCCTCTTGTTAGAACACATCCAGAATAGCAGTTCGCAGTGTAATATAGAAACAGTTGCCACTCTTCCAGACTGAGTGATAGTTTTCTTTCTGTTTCTTAGTTTGCGGTTTGCTTTACACACAACAAAGGTCTTTGAATTATCTCTTGTTAAGTTTGCAACGCGCTTTCATTTAAGTTAGCACTAGCCTTTAACACAGGGGCATACGATACAAACACATTAGGACTTGAGAACATCTGGTTGCTGCTGGCCGCTGGCTGGTGGTGTTGCTACCGGCTGGTGCTGGCTGCTGGCTACTGCTGTTGATCATGAATTATTTAGTAACGGGTGACTATTACTTAACCAATGCCAAAAAACCGAATTAGAAAACCGAAACCGAACCAAACTTCAAAACACCGTACCGAACCGAACTAATTCGGTGCGGTGTTCGGTTTCCACTTTAAAAAAACCGAAACCGAAATACCGAACCGAATGACCGAACGCCCACCCCTACTTGTGGTTTCATGTAATTGCTCGTATTTTTTATTTTTTTTATTTTATTCATTTAGCATAACCGTATTATTATTCTAATTTTTGAAACTACATCTCTTAATATTAGAAAGAATGAGTCATTAACAAACTTGGCATATAATGAGTGACGTTATTAAAGTAGAATTTCATTGTGAATGTGGTTATAGACTTATATTTTCCCTTTCTTTTGAATTATAGGAGTATTTACTTATGTTACGTTGGATTTTACTTATGTTACGTTGGAACTTCCTTATGTAACGTTGGAATTTGACATAAGAGAATTATATTAAAAAATTAATTCTTTTGGATTTTGAATTTTGGTTATATTTTCGACTTTAATTTGTTTACTTTAGTACTATTGACTTTGTTATTTCATATTGCTTGTTGTTTGTTTTTCACTTATAATTGATAGAATTTTTGTTAAACATTTCAATAATATTGTGGCATTATATTTATAAATATATTTTTTTCAAACATCAAATCCCATGATGTTCTCACAAAAAAAGTATGCTTTTAATTTTTATAATCAATTAAAATAAAAATATTATTAATTTGAAATTATATATCAACTATTTTTTACAATATTAGTTACAAATATATGACTATTAATTAACATATTTTCAAGAAACAATATGTTATTAAATAGCTAATTTAATATCATTTATAAAGGCACATATTTTTTAAATATTAATTTTAAATTTTTTATAGTTAAGTTTTGTTTTTAAATTAAACTAACTGTGTAATTACACTGTAATTACATTATGATAAACAAACAGGTCATTATAATTACAATACTGTGTAATTACTAGGCTGTGTAATTACTAGGGTAGTAATTACACCAATTTCAATTACCATGTGGCTTTCCAAACAGACCCTAAAGGTTTTATTTGCTTAATTAACTATTCTTCTGTTTCTTTTTTCATTGGTGAGGTTCATTTTTCGTGTGTCTAGAGTGTTTTCCAAAGTAGAAGCACGGTAAGGAAGTCAACGTATACACGTGTGCTGCTTAAGGAAGTATCTATATATCCTTCCGCTATCATGTGGATCGACTTAACAAATCTATTGATGGAATATGAGAATGTGAAATTAGTTTGTAATTTTCAAACTACATTTCAATTTATAAGAAAGTTGTTTATTGATATGTAAAATTAATGCAGTCCTCAAGTTTTTCACATTTTCATAGATTACTGTAATCCGCAAGGAAGATTTAAAAATTTGTATGAAATTACAAAAGCAAGATCATTCGTAAAAATACTCATCAAGAATGAATAATTCCTGATAAATATTGGAGTGCATTGATTTTTATTTTTTTAATATTGGAGTACATTGATTTACTTTATCGACATGCGATTTTTATAATCCAAATGTAAAAGATAGAAGCGGAAGATAACCAAGATTATTTATGAATGTTTAATGTAGCACATAAATCATGATTAGGATATGAAATTTTTTAATCATTCCATTAAATTAGCAAAAAGAGAAAGACGAGTTTGACTTGATTGTTTAAAAGAAGGATAATAGTTACTGATTTTACGGAGGAATTGAACAAGCAAAGGTAAGAACATGAAAAAGAGAGTGGGAAAAAGGGAGAACCGAAAAAAAAATGATGGGATGAATACAAAGAAGAGTAGGATTACATGAGCAAAAATTATTAGGATGGAAAACAATAAAGGAAAAACATATGAAAAAGAAGGGTAGAAAGTCATGAAAAATAACAAAAAATGAGAAAGGAGATTTTTAAAATGTAAGGTAACGAGAATATGTGATCATTTTTTTTCTCAATTAAATTTGTAAAAGTGTGAAACAAAATTTTTAACTTAAAATATTTACTAGAAATACCTAAAGAAAAAATTAAGACCGAATGGCGCAGTTTTGCCACACTAGTGGCATATGATTCTTGTGACATACGAGATGGGAGGGTCAAAATTAAGGAGGGTCATTTTGTTTGATATTGAATTTGTTGAGTTGATAATTTCTTATTTGGTATCAACCTTGAAAAGTCTTTTGATTCCTACTAGTATCTGTTGTTTCTTGTACTTCGATTATCTTATTTATCTTTGGTAAATACTGCCTTCTTTTCAGACTGCTTTATCATGACTTTTTTTCGCTTTCGTTAGTTTCATTGTCATACTGCTTTGATCAACTTGTTTTTATGTCATGTTTCTTTTGAGCCAAGAGTCTTTCAGAAATATCCTCCTTACCTTCTGAAGTAGGGGTAAGGTCTGCGTACACTTTACCCTCCCCAGACCCCACATTATGAGGTTTAACTGGGTATGTTGTTGTTGTTGGTATCAACCTTGAAAATATGGTTAGAACACCAATTGTATTAGTTGAAGAACTGAGAAAAAGATCAAATTGATCGATGATTGATCTTTTCAATTAAAAAAATTTAACAATAGTTGTTTAGCCATATTTTGATTTTCTTACGCGGTCTAATTCACTAGTATTAATACAATGGCAAGTTTCTTTTTGTTAATCTTAAAATGAGTTAGAGCAGAAGGAAAATAGAATTCAAAGATATTCCTCCGATTACTTTGCCAATACCGTCCCTCCATAGATTCTCTCCGATTAATTCGTCGAAGCCAACAGGTTCCGGCCCGCCAATACCGTCCCTCCACCACCGATATGTACCGTTACAGATTCCTTTATTCGAAGAAAACCCTAAGATACACGAGGAAAACCACAAAAAAATCGAAGAAAATCCTAAGAAAGAAGAATAAAATTCGAATGGGTGAATTGTCTAAAAGCAAATGAGCTCATTTGTTCTTCTTGTTAAATACTAGTTATAGAAGGCCCGTGCTAAGTCCGGGCCCAAACTCAAAATATAAAATAATTGTTTATGCTAGTTAAATGCACTGCGATTTGAGCTTATTTTTCAACGAAAATTAAGGAAAATGAACTAAATCAATAAATGAACCTCAAGAATTAGTTTAGTTCTTCATATATAGTTTATGCTAACAAATATTAATTTTCAGTTAAAATTGCAATTTATAGTAATTTTATGTAATTTTTAATAATTAACTTTTAATATAAAATATTAAGTTGATCTAATTCAATTTAGCTTCACAGGTTGGTCAAATTGACTTTTGGGAAACGAAAAGTGTCACATAAATTAAAAGGCAGAGAGAGAAATTATATTAATAAGATTTGATAAATGTTCCAGTTGAAACGAAAATGTGGCTCCAAAGTTGCCTAAATTTTATCAAAATGTATGATGACAAAGAATGTAAACGATAATCTAATATTTCCTCCGGTCCATATTATATGATGTTTTTAGCTCGGGCACACCCTTAAGAAATTACTTACCCTTAAAGAGTAAGAAGTGTATTTACTAAATTACCCATAATTAAAAAAATAGAAACGATCTAATATGTATTATTGGTTATGTAAAAATTCATTTATCAAAAAGTAAGGCTAAATTTGAAAAAAAATGGAACTGTTAAAACCTTTTTGATCATATAAAAATTATTTATCTTAAAATAAAGACAACCAATGCAAAAAGTGGGAATAGAAAGAAAAAGGCAACACGTGTAGAAGCTATAAGGGTATTTTGTAAAAGCATATCCTTTTGGTTAACTAAGTCCACAACCAGATAGTTCAAATGGAACCAATGACGACAAAATTTTTTCATATATAAAAATTATTTATCTTAGATTAAATGTATCAATTAAATTGGGCCATGTAGCCCGTGGAGTGGACTTAAAATAAAGACAACCAATGCAAAAAGTGGGAATAGAAAGAAAAAGGCAACACGTGTAGAAGCTATAAGGGTATTTTGTAAAAGCATATCCTTTTGGTACTAAGTCCACAACCAGATAGTTCAAATGGAACCAATGACGACAAAATGTTTTCATTGCCAGTTATTATATATAGTAATATATTGACTTACAATTTTTTTTTTATGCATAACTCTTAGTTATTAAAATAAATTTTGTTTTATTTCACGTGCCGAAGAAAACTTGATTAAGGCCCACTTAGTCATGGATAATTTCCACTTTTTTCCTGAAAGATTGTTTGTACAATTGTTAGTACAATTTTTCAGAATTCTAAAAATTTCAAAAAGTTGTTTTCACAAATTTTACTTCAAATCACTCATAAACTCCAATTTGTATGAATGTTCAAACACAAATTGAGATGTTTAAACACAACTTCAATTTTCAAATATTATATCAGTTTTCAACCTGAGGACAAATACTGTACTATACTTTTTTTTTAGGTCCAAACGCAGAGAAAAGACCCAAAATCATACACTATCCTTGGCTTTAGATCCAAAATCATACATTATCTTTTACCTGGAGCACTAATAGTCATCTTTCTTTAATAAAGTGGTGCATTTTTAGTCACAAACCTAAACGCCCTTACTTTCTCAACGGTGAGCCTCCTCACGTGCATATCACACGAATTTCTTTCCCTCCAAACAATAGCTACGCTTTTATTTCCCTCCAAACAATAGTGATTTTCCTTCTGTCTTGATCGATTCTTGGGCAAAAATCATACCCAATCTATTGCATCTGTAGTAGAATCAATATCAGGAAGTAATAATGCTCTTAGGGGTCGTTTGGTGCATGGTATAAGCTGGGATATTCAGCACTAATTTTTTGTACCATGTTTAGTAGAAGTTATAAATTTATCCTGGGATACCTTGTACCAAACAAAGTATAAAATGCATCTCATGATATAAGCTGGGATATCCAGCATATCCCATTTATCCTGGGACTATTTTATACCATCTCCTTGATGGTATAAAATAGTCCCAAGATATGGGATAAATTAGTCCATAATTTTGGCCATGCACCAAACGACCACTTAAGTTGTCACAGTGAAAGACAATCACCTCCTATTTATGGTGAGAATTTCCTATTATTTTTTAGATTGAAGAATTTTTTTGGTCAGGTTTGACTGTTGCTAAAAGCACCTTTCAATTAGTTTTGAGAAACAACATCTTGATTTTATTATATATTTTTTTATTGTTGCTGAAAACACCTTTCAATTAGTTTATTTTGTTTGCTTTTTATATTGGTGGCTGAACCCTTAATCATAGACAACTTTCACAAAAAAAATTCAGTATTTACTGAAGTTATAATATTATATTAGAATACTTTGGATTTCCCAATTATTTTCTAAAAATCTATTGATTGTTTGGACATCTTATGTCTAGCTTTTCACATTTATCTTGTTAGTTCACATTCAAGAAGATGGCAGAGATTTGTGGTTATGCAAATGATTCGATAACTTTTTGGCATAGGCGTGGAGGATCCGTTAATAGATGGAAGTTGGTCTCAACAGATTTCGAAGCCCACACAGTCAGTGGCGGATTTAGGATTTTCATTCAGGGTGTTCGGAAAAAACTACTGAATCACTTGAGCTAGTCTTTTGTATTTGTTCGGGTGTTCAAAAGTTAATATATGTACATAAACACAGAAAATTTACTCTAAATATACACGGTAATTTTTTGCCCAGAGATAATCCAGTATTAGCTCTAGAATATACCTTTGGGACAAAGCATGAAAATGGAATGCAAGCTAATAGGGAAAAAGCGCAAAAATGGAATTTGGGTGATGTTTGTCCGAGGATAAAGGATCTATTACACAAACATCAAGTTGCAGCTGCTGAATATATTCCTAGGAAATCTAATCACTGGAGCTATGAAATTTTAGGAGCTACAGTTATGGACAACTGGGCAGTTGACTTGGAGAAAAGAACTTGTAGTTGTAGAAAATGGAGTCTCACTGGAATCCCTTGCAAGCATGCTATTGCGGCAATTTGGGCTAAGAAGGATAATATTATTGACTATGTTCATGATTGTTATAAGGTAGAAATATACAGAAAAATTTATGAGAATTCAATTCTACCAATGAATGGGCCACAAATGTGGCCTAAGTCGAGTAAAGTTCCTCCTTTACCTCCAAGGATTATAAGAAAAAAGAAGAGAGGAAGAAAACAGACATTGCGAAGAAAGGAACAGGATGAAGTTGGAGCACGTCGAACAAAGATGAAACGAAAACAAAAATCACTGGATTGTAGTAAATGTCACAAGCCTGGCCACAACATAAGGACTTGCAAATACATTGTGCCACCAGAAACTACCTCTTCAGTTCGTCAGAAGCTACATGTAATGTTGACTTTTCTATTAAAATTGTTTTTTTACTTAATAAGCTTAAACTAACATAAATTATATGTATAATTATTTTTCAGGTTAGAAGAAGATGTGATGAAGAGGGACAAGAAGCAATGGAACATGAGCAAATGCGACAACAAGAAGTAGAAATTGGACCAGATTTTATTTGGGAAAATTCTCAATATACTCAACAAAATGGACCTACATTTTGAAGCTATAACGTTTTTTTGGGTGGATAAAATGGTTCGTTCTTTGTATACACTTGCGGGTGCATTTATGCTATTTTTCTAGTTGACGTTTGGTGCTCTTTTTTTGACTTTCAAGTGAGCTTATGATGTCTTTCTGGTGCTGTGATTTATTATGTTCTTTGCTGATATTTTAAACTTATGCAGGAATTTTGATGTTGTTATTGCTGCTGGAAGTTTTTGCTGTCCTAGTTGATTTTTGAAGCTGGTGCTGGAATTTTGCTGCTGTCTTAGCTGTAAAAAGGCTGTTTTTTGCTGATTTTTTTGGCTGGTGCTGAAAACTGTCATTAGTTGTTTTTACTGGTTTTTTGAGCTGATAAACTGCTACTGTAATGAAAAAAATGTTGCTGGAATTGTTTTGTCATTGGAATTAAAAACTGAAATCTTATTTGTTCGAAGTATTAATTTTCTGATGTCGATGCATTAAGAAGTGTATATGATCAGTTGCAATGGAATGTAGTTTTATGCCAACAACTTTATTTCATTACATAAAAAAAGTAAAAGATACATTCAACTATGTCTTTATGGTTTAAGATGTTCATCAAGCAAAATGCCACAATTAGTACAAGCAACATAACATTATTAACCAAATGAAACTCTATCAAGACTTTCTGGTCTTCATCTTTTCCTCTTTCACTTCTTAATCTGAGCTTTCATTGGTGTTAATTTTTCCTAGTTTCATTTCAAATTTTCAATCTCAGCTTCAATCCAACAAACTGTAGAAAAACTCAATCTTTGTCTCTATCTTTTGCTCTTCCTCTAATTCATCCTTGATTATACATCTTTACAAGCAGCATGATCTTGATATCTACAAGAGGTAAAACACAAAATAAGTGCAAAATAAACCTTTTAAACAAGCAAGGTACTAAACTCATATGTAAAGGAACAATCAGAACATTTCTCAAATTGAAGAGATTTTCCATTAGTTATCCAAAATAATTATCAAATGTTCAAGGTAGTTTTTGTAGCTAGGAATAGTTCCAAACATGTGGACTCGATTACATAAACTTGATAACATTGTTTGCGAGATTTAGCTGCATTTTAAAGTTGTGCCTTTAAAAAAGAGTGATGCTAGTAAAGACAAAAGGAAAAATGTCTCCATGATGTCAGGAAAAGGGAAAAAAATAGAGATGGTGGATCATTGTGATAGTTCTTGTATCACGTTGACAGACAAGGCAAAAGGTCTCCATGACCAAACCTGATTTCACTAGGTCTCACGAATATGTGAATTAGTTTATAGAGAAATATGTTTGCTGGGAAAGAAAATCGTGTTATAAGCACGTGAGGAGGCTCACCGTTAAGAAAGTAAAGGTGTTTAGGCCTACGACTAAAAGTGCACCACTTTATTAAAAATAGATGACTATTAGTGTTTTAAGTGAAAGATAGTGTATGATTTTGAGTCTAAAGACAAAGATAGTGTATGATTTTGAGCTTTTTCTCTCCAAATGCGTGCAATAACTTTTGATCTTTTCCCCCCACAAAAAAAAAAAAAAAGTTAAAATTTTGTGTCAATCCTTTTTCTGTAAATATAAATATTTTGGTTTCCCTTTTTTTTTTTCCCTCTTTCTTTTCCAAAAACCAAAACCCTCCGTTTGCTGCCCCTCCGCCGTACTGCCACCGTCAACCGCCGTGCCGCTGCTGCCCGTGCCGTTGCCCGTGTGTAATCCACCACCAAATTTCAGTAAGTTGCTCAATTTCCACCAAAAATTTGTTTTTTTTTTTACATACTTAATTTCTGCTAAAGTAAAAGTACAGGTGAAACTTATTTAATTTTTAAATGAGCTTCAATACATATTTTAATTTTATTTTTATAATTGAGTAATCTTAGCAAAATGGGGTGTTTAAAGATATTGATGTTGTTTATGTATTATCTGAGCTTCCATTCGTGGCTAGGGTTTTCTTATTTTTCAACTTCAAATGCCGCAATTTTATCTTGTTATGATTATTTTTGTGATAGTAATATTATTGAAAGTTTTTAGTACTTTTCTAGATTATTATAGTTATTAACTTTTTCCGCTAGATCGATTTGTCTATATAAATCAAGAAGAGTGTAGACGAATAACCCGAACAAACAACAACAACAACAACATACCCAGTGTATTTCCACATGGTGGGGGTCTGGGGAGGGGAGAGTGTACGCAGACTTTACCCCTACCATGGGAGGTAGGAAGGCTGTTTCCGATAGACTCCCGGCTCAAGAAAAGGTGCCAAGACACGAATAACCCGAACCTAAGTCTAAAATAGGTCACACTGTCTGAATGTTATTTGGACGATATTACATAGCTACGTCTCTATGTTCAAAGCAGTGTGGCACTTGAAACCTCCAAATTCTGTATCAGCTGCTGCTCCTTTGCACATAAAATCATTAGAACCTTAACCTCTGAAGTCTAACCACCATAACTAGCAATCCTCTTCACTTTGAGCCCGTTTGGATTGGCTTATAAGTTGCTGAAAACAGCTTATAGCTTTTTTGAGTGTTTGGCTGGCCAGCTTATAAGTCCTTTTGTGCTTAAAATAAGCCCAAAAAAATAAGTTAGGGTAGGTAGCCCAACTTATTTTTTTTGGCGTATAAGCTGTTTTCGGCTTATAAGCTGCTTTTTTTAAGCTAAGCCAAATGGGCCCTTTGTCACACACTGCCCGTTAAACACCACATAGGTCGTGACTTCAAGACCAGCTACTGCAGAGCCACCCCCTATTGTCTCTCACCCCAAAAGCTTTGTTCTTTTGACATTTTTTTAGGGTTGTAATCACATCCTTGACTCGAACAAGTACAAAGTTAGTTTCTTAATTCTATCCTTATCGCTCAGTTTTTGTTTTTATCTTTTTTCTTTTTGTGTGTATTGTTGTCCTCAAAATTGCCTACTTAAGTTGAAAATTAATGTTATGAATCTGCTGTTTGAGTTTTCGTTTCAAGGTTACCATTTTCAAAATGGTATTATGTTTGTCGTCAAATAGATTTATTACGTGTTTGAACTTGTGTAGTTTGGTGAATGGGACAAAGCTTTTCACTATAGTTTAGATTGTTTTTTGTTTGATGCATGAATTTGGTTGTTCCTTTCAGTTCAAAATTCGAGATTATTTGTTTATGGTATGGTGTTTTAAGTTACTCAACAAATTCTTAGTATGAGTTCTTGCTATTTGTTTGTCCTTTATGATTTATTGAATTCTTCCTTTCGTGCTATCGCACTTTTAACACCAAAAAAAGTATGATTTTGATTATGATAATCAGTATTAGTTTCTTGTTTTGGGTGATGTGAAAATTCTTTTGCGAAGTATCAATTTTGAATTTAATGTCCATTACCAGGCAACCTAGTAGGACTATAGGAGTATGTTCAAAGGGTATGAACATAGAAATCTAAAAATGTTTTCAGATAAAATAAAACAGTTGACATATTAAAACCCCGTCACTTTAAATTGTTAGATTGCAACTACAATCTCAAGCAGAGCCGTTAGAGATATGTCCAAATTATTGCTGATGCCTCCTTGATTTGTAAACCTTTGGAGTTATATAAGGGTGATTTTTTTCCCCCTCTAAAAGTAGTGATGCAACTGTTAGCAGCTAGCAAGTACAGCCTCATCTGTCATGTATCTTAACCGTAATTATACTCAATTTAAGCGTGTGATTTGTTTTTGATCTGTTCAATTTAAGCCTGTGAATTCTCTTGCTGCCTTCATAAACTAGGTGATTTGGAATTCCATATTTTTTAATCAGGTTATTTGGAATTGCATGATTTTTTTATCAGGTGATTTGGAATTGCATAATTTTTTTTTATCAGGTGATTTGGAAATGCATATATAGTTTATGGAAGCCATAGATTCTTTACCTTATCTTATAGGAGTACAAAAAAAGATTACGGTTTAGGAGAGAAAGAAATAGGAGGGCTTTTGAAGGGGTAACGATGAAGTATGTACAGTTTGAGGAGTAGTCTGTTATCCCTTATTTCCTTTTGATGCACCCATGCGATCCCACTAGGTAAGAGAAGATTACTGTGGCTTTTGTGGAAAACCATTTCTATTTGTAGGTTTTCTATGTTTTGTATACCTCTTGTATACGGCCACCTGTTTTTGCCCATACATCAATAAAATCTTACTATTACTTGATTAAAAAAAGAAAGAAAAAAAGATCTTTTACCTCATCTTATAAAATAAAATAAAATAAAAAAGAAGTCATTGATCCTGCTTTCCCTATGGATGTTTCATCCGGAAAAAAAGAAGATTATGTACATGTCAATTTCCTTATACAATTTGAGAAAGTTAGAAGGGGAGCCTTGGCGTAACTGGTAAAGTTGCTGCCATGTGACCAGGAGGTCACGGGTTCGAGCCGTGGAAACAACCTCTTACAGAAATGCAAGGTAAGGCTGCGTACAATAGACCCTTGTGGTTCGGCCCTTCCCCGGACCCCGCGCATAGCGGGAGCTTAGTGCACCGGGCTGCCCTTTAATTTGAGAAAGTTACATATTCTTAACCAAGCTATTTTGTTTGTTGATTTGTCTTGGAAGTTTCTGTTACTCCAGAACTTACTCTTGACATGTATTATGCTATTTTATTGTTGCTCATTAGGTAAAAAGGATCATGGTGGGATTTAAGAATAGATACATGGTGATGGAGGTTTCTTTGGATCCAAATAAAGACATTGCATCAGATGAGCCCATCGTAATCACTCAATTTAACTTGACCAAAGCAATCAGGGACGTCATTCTAACAAACTTTGGTGAATGTGGCCTCGCCTCTTCAGCAAATTCATTTCAAGGTGAGTTGATTAGTTTTGAGCTTGTTTTTTTAAGCATGGATTTTGCCCCGCTTTTCTCTTCGCGGAAATTTTGGTGCAGTTTCAAAAATTCATATTTTGTGCAGTGAAGTATGTGAATCCAATTACAAAACTTTGTATCATACGAGCATCGAGAGATGAGCATCAAAAAGTTTGGGCTGCAATAACCATGGTCAGAAGTGTCGGGAGTTGCCCCGTGGTGTTCAACCTACTAGACCTAAGTGGTGAGTTGTAGCGTCAGAAAAGCGCCTTAGAGGAATACAATGTTCTCTTTGAACTCGTTTTGACATTGTTCTCTGAATGGTGCATAGGCCTTATCTTCTTTTAAAGTTGCTTTGACTAATCCCAATTTGCGCCACGTAAGGCCGATTAAAGTGGGAAGCACTCCCTACCAGGAATTTATTTCATTCTCGGGGCTCGTAAACAAGATTTCTGGTTAAGGGTGGAGGGATCCTATCCATCCCACAAGACCTTTTATCGTTAATAGGTCTACGAAATTGCAACAAATATAACACGATACTTTTACATTTTCTCCTTTCAGGTAGTATCAGGGCATGTAGAGCTGCAGCTTTGAAATGTGATGAGTTCAAATTTCAGCAGTACCAGTTGTCGGCCGGAGCTCGCCTTACACCAGAGGTTCAGCAGCAAATGCAGAACTATTTAGACAAGATCAAAGTTTTGGAACATTAACATGACAAAAGTCTCATGGAAACATGCTCTCTTTTTGTTACTGTTCTTTTTGTCTTGAACCATTTAAGTTATACAATAGGATATTTCATTAACTTATGCAACACATGTTTACTCTAAAGTTATGCTCGTTAGCAGGTTCCAGTTTTGCGTTTTTCTAACCAAGTGTACATATATGCCTTCAGAACTTGATGAAATTGATGGTTCGTTAAGGTCATGTAATGCTATGTTTCATTGCCCTTTGTACTTGCCAACATTTATTTCATTGTTTCATTTACTGATAGAAATAGTAATTTGAAGAATATGTGATAGCTCAAACTACGAATTTTAGTATATACTATTTGGTTATCCCAATTATCTAGTGTAAAATCAAGTCATCTTTTAAATTGTACCCTTAGCATCTCTTTTTTAGTCCAATTAATAAGACATCTATCAGTTAGGGGAATAAATTCAGACGAAAGGTATAAGAGTAGCAAGGAATAAATTCAGACGAAAGGTATAAGATTAGCAAGCAAAGGCTTGTGGTGTTCGAACTTCGAAACATGATAAATAAAGTATTGATCACCTCATCAAGAATGAGCTTGCTATAGAGGTTTGGAACCCATTTTGATTGCCTTTTCAGTATATTCTTTCAAATGGATTTCATTCAGTCCTACAGTTTAATAGATCTCACGGAAAATTCTAAGCTATAGAAATGTTTCGACTAAATAATGTTAGCGCTTTATTCCATCCCATCTCTCTCACATAAGGTTTTTTAATAGTATGTTCATGTTCATTACACAGAGGATCATTTCCTTCTTTGAACTCCCTGTGATCGGATATCAAAAGCATAGTTTTTTCCTAGACTATAGTGGTTGCTTTTCTTTTTATGCAAGTATCTTTTTTCTACAAATAAATATGAGCGACGTTTAAATGATATAAAAAAAAAAAAAAAAAACAAGTTGATAAGTACGAACAGACATCAAGAACAACGGATGTTCACGACAGCAGTAAGGGGATGTAGCTCAGATGGTAGAGCGCTCGCTTAGCATGCGAGAGGTACGGGGATCGATACCCCGCATCTCCACTTTTAGATTTTCATATCCAACTTTTTTGGGTTTGGAATAATTTAACAAGACGTTTTTATATCCATTTTTTTTTTGTTTCTCATCCGGTGTGTACTCGTATTGGAGCCCGACTAGGTCCATTTTGGGGAAGCGCCCCCTACTAAGAATATTTTCATAGCCAGGACTCGAAGTCGAGACCTCTGGTTAAGGAAGAACCAGCTTCATACGCTGCACCACGTCCTTTAGTGGTTTATACCCATTTTTCAAAATTTCAATCTCTTTATTTTCTCTTTTAAACAATGACCTCGGTAGACTTATTTTTTTTTCAATAAAAAAATCGATGCACTATCTGATGTCGAAGTAACAATACAGTAATATATCTTAATCAAATACCAAGTTTCAAACATTTTATTTTCTTAGTTAATAAAATGATTTGTAGAGACGATATATCCGTTTTATTACATTTCAAAATACTTTTTTATATAACTTAATGATTTTTAATTCAAGTGTTTGCATTCACACTAAAGTTTAATAGTATTACTTTAATGTTTCTACTACTAAAAATAAAATAATATATAAAGCAGGTACTAGTACTTCGGAGTCTTAGAGAGCTGCTGGACTCCAAACAAGCCGTTGCGAACAGAGGCAGATGAAGCACTGTAGCTAGGGGTTTAAATTGAACCCTAAAACTTTTGATGGGGAGTATAAATTTATGTACAAAAATTTACTAAAATTACAATAAATAGTAGATATGAACCCATAAATTTAGAAATAAAATGGTTCAATGGTAAAAAATTTAAAAGGTTGAACCCCTAGAGTTTAAATTCTAGATCCGCCTCTGGTTGCGAAGTGCCATCAACCCAGGTCAGACGATCCAAAACGACCAAACATAAACCGTCCGCTAAGAAAATATTAAATAAGACAAGTAATCAAGGTGACATCTAAAACTCGATTTCGATAAATCAACTATAAATGAACAACGATACAAAATTTTAGTCACGCGTCTTAATATCGAACCTTCCTCAAGAATAGAAGCCATTAATATGTTAATCCGTCAGAGAGTACTCCACGGTGAGCTATCAAAGCACACTCATTCAATCGTCAGCCTTTAGGCCAAAGCTGACCAATACAATCATGTGTCACCCTGCAGCTTAGTCATACCCTGCATACTCGTCCTAAACTATTTGTACCCAACTACAATTTATTTCTTTAGGTTCAAGGATCCCTTCAATCAATCATCACTCGTTCGTCCTTGTTTAGAAGAAAAAAATGAACTATTATCTCTTGATGGAGAGGAAAAAAATTCAAATGCAAAAAAAAGTGTTTGCGCTAGAAGCAATAATCGCATGCTACTGGGATGAATAAGACTCCTTCACGCTTAATAAAAGATTTTGAGTTCGAGCTCCAAAATCAGAAATATGTTGATATGAAACGCTTCACCTTTTAATGGACTTTATATTGTGCCGATTGTGATTAGTCAGAGCTCTAAAGAAATACCATTTTTTTTTTATTACATAGGGGTTAGGCAAGGAGAAATGAGAAGGAGAATTACAACGTGGGGATTTAAACTCTCACCAACAAGGTAAAAGTTCAGATCGTCAACTAGCTGAACTACTAAATCCATACCCCTAAAAAAAAAATACCAAATACCAGCTGAAAACAAAAAAAAATAAAAAATCACGTGGTACACAAACTTTACAACACAATGAAAAAGAATATTATGGCCCTCGTGAGGAAAAAATGAAAGAGGATTAGTTTTTAAATTAAATATTCTTAAAGCGAATCCGCAAGATGTATTTTTTAACATATTTAAATTCACCAGTGAAGTGGTAGTACATATGTTCATGAATCTCATTGCAAATAATTGATTTTAAAATAGTTGTCACTCCTTACTCTATTGAATATAAAATCCGTCTAGTTGCCATAATTGATTTGATATGATATTACTTGTGTTTTATCAGAGAAATAATTACTTATATCACTCAGTTTTGTCGGTTCTGTTAGATTATTTTATATTAGGAAAATATATTTAAATTTTACTAAATTATCACTTTTAAATGGTAACTAATTGATACTTCGTCCATTCCATTTCTTGTTATATTATTTCTTCTTATTATGTTAAAAAAGGACAAATTTTGTATTTAGAAAATAATTTAACTTTAATTTTTTTGACACCTGATGTCTAGTGTTTGTTTTGAGTGACTAAATGCAAATTCGTGCTGCGTAAGACCAACTAAAAAGGAAAGCCCCCTATAGTTGGATTTTTTTTTTTGCTCAGAGTTCAAAATTAAAACCTCTAATTAAGGGTGGACGGATCATATCCATCCCACTGAAATCCTTGATTGTCCCGTTTTAACTTTAATGCATACTTTTATGTCACATAAATCTCACGACAAAATCGAATTTAGTATTTGAAGTTTATGTATTCTTATACTTCAAGTTAATATTACAATAATAACAACTGAATTTACAGTAAAATATTTATAAATATTTAATAATTTTCTTAATAATATGCATATAATTTGGGTAAATGCTAATGATTTCATATGAAATCGTTACTATCCATCTTGTTCCACCGACTCACAAGTTTTTAAAATCTTTGTTCAAATGCCGTATTTAGTTAAATTATATCACATAAATTGAAACGGAGGGAGTACACAAGAAATTTTACCTTTAATTCTGGAACTGTTATCTCACATAGGGTGCACTATAAAAGTAATTTTACAATTTTGATATAAACAATTTCGGGATTAAAAATCATATCAAACATGGGATAGAATATTCACCAATTTATTCCAGGTATTCCAGGATTAAAGTTCCTTATCCAAGAGGCATTAATTAATGCCATTTCAAGTTTTTCGTTCTTTATTAAATTTCTTGATTAGTTAAATTATGTTATATACTCATTGCATCTCAAATTATTGTCACTTTTTATTTTATTTTACATCTCCCTTAAGAAATACTATTAATCAGGAGGTGTATTTGACTATTTTATCGTTATTTATATCTAAATTATCCCCTTTTCTTACAATCCCGCATGAGATACTTTTTTTTTTAGCCGAGGGTCTATCGTAAACAGCCTCTCTGCACCACAAAAGTAAGGGTAATGTGTGCGTAGATCTTACCCTTCCAATACCCTACTTATGAGATTGCATTGGGTATGTTATTGCTATTATTTATGTCAAAGTTATAATCTCACTCCATTAAATGTTTTACTCTATTTATGTGTCGTCTTTATTAATGACAAAATTTTAATACAGTAAATTGAGGAAAAAATAAAATTATGCTTTAAACTTTTAAAATGAAAATAATTTGAGACAATTATTTTTAATAATCATGACAGATAATTTGAGACGAAGGGGTATATAAATTGAAACTAATTGGAATATACAACTAAGAAGTTACACAAGATAATATCATAGTTACTAAATTATTTCCCCCACAATTGTTGGGTGCACTAAAAATCTTACCATAAAAATCTATGTAGGATGGCACTAAGTTCAATGTATGCCACCAACTCACCCTCAAAGGCCTCAAAATCAATAATATTTTTTTAATTCATTTTTTATTTTTATTTTTTAATCTCAAAATCATTAATTAATGCCTCTTGGATAAGGAACTTTAATCCTGGAATACCTGGAATAAATTGGTGAATATTCTATCCCATGTTTGATATGATTTTTAATCCCGAAATTGTTTATATCAAATAAAATTACTTTAATAGTTAAATTATGTTATATACTCACTGCATCTCAAATTATTGTCACTTTTTATTTTATTTTACATCTTTCTTAAGAAATACCATTAATCAGGAGGTGTATTTGACTATTTTATCCTTATTTATGTCTAAATTATCCCCTTTTCTTACAATCCTGCATGAGATACTTTTCTTTTGAGCCGAGGGTCTATCGTAAACAGCCTCTCTGCCCCACAAAAGTAAGGGTAATGTGTGCGTAGATCTTACCCTTCCCAGACCATACTTATGAGATTGCATTGAGTATGTTATTGTTGTTATTTATGTCAAAGTTATAATCTCACTCCATTAAATGTTTACTCTATTTATGTGTCGTCTTTGTTAATGACAAAATTTTAATACAGTAAATTGAGGAAAAAATAAAATTGTGCTTTGAACTTTTAAAATGACAAATAATTTGAGATAACTATTTTTAATAATCATGACAGATAATTTGAGACGAAGGGGTATATAAATTGAAACTAATTGGAATATACAACTAAGAAGTTACCACAAAGATAATATCATAGTTACTAAATTATTTCCCCCCACAATTGTTGGGTGCACTAAAAATCTTACCATAAAAATCTATGTAGGATAGCACTAAGTTCAATGTATGCCACCAATTCACCCTCAAAGGCCTCAAAATCAATAATATTTTTTTTAATTCATTTTTTATTTTTATTTTTTAATCTCAAAATCATGATAATTATATCTAATTCTAGTGTCAACATCTCTTCAACAAAGACAGCAACTCTATTGCCAATAATTGACTTGGACTCTTTTATCCCAATCTTTCAACCATTTTCTCATCTAAAAAACCAATCTTTAAGACACCCTTTGAAGAAAAAATCAAGAATTTTGAGTTTTCAAGATAAGGAAAAAAAAGTGTATAAAAAAATCAACATGGGAAAAACAATAAGGAAACTTGAAGTTGTTTCACCTGTACCAGCAGATATAGATATTGCTAATTCTGTTGAACCTTTTCATATTTCTGAGATTGCTCAAGAACTTAATCTTGCACCTCAGCATTATGATTTATATGGAAAGTATAAAGCCAAGGTAATGAAGTACCTTTTTTCAATTTCATGTGTTAAAAAAATTGCTTATTTGTTAAGTGTTTTTCCTGTGTTTTTTGTCTTTACTTTTATTGTTTCTGGATTTTCTTTAGTAGTCTGTTCAGTTGTTGTTTGTTTACCTTGGTTATTGGTGTGATATGAAGAATAGAGGTGTATTTGTTTGTATTAAGGGTGCGTTTGGTTTGAAGGAGAAATAAGTGGTTTTCTTACTTGTTTTCTGGTGTTCTGTAACAACAATAACAACATACCCCAGTGGAATCGTACGAGTGAGGTCTGAGGAGGGTAGGATGTACACAGACCTTACCTCTACCTTTGTGGGGTAGAGAGGCTGTTTCTGAGAGACTCGGTCTGCTGTTCTGTAAATAAACAGAAATTATTGTCCAAGAACATTTAATATAATTTAAGCAAATACTATGAGGGTCGAGATGAGGGGTGGTGCTGGGGTAGGAGGCGAGGTGCGGTGGTGGGGTGATGAGTTGGTTTGGGGGGGGGGTGCTGAGGTGTGGGGTGATGGGGGGTTGGAGTTGGGGGAGAGAATGGGGTTGGGTGAAATATTGCCAATAATTGATTTGGACTCTTTTTTTCGTCATGTTTGAACGTTTATCTGATTTAAAAATCCAATCTTGGAGATACCCTTTGAAGGAAAAATCAAGATCTTTGAGTTTTCAGAATATGGGGAAAAAGGGTATAAAGAAATCATTATGGGGAAAACAACAAGGAAACCGGAAGTTGTTTCTCCTGTGCCAGCAGATATAGATATTGCTAGTTCTGTTGCACCTCTTCATATTTCTGAGATTGCTCAAGAACTCAATCTTAGCTCTCAGCATTATGATTTATATGGAAAGTATAACGCCAGGGTAATTCCTTTTTTGACAGGTCACAAATTTGCTAATGAAGTCTCTTTCCTGTGCTTTTTATCTTACTTTTATTGTTTCTGGATTTAATTTTCTGTTGTTTTTTGTTGATTTTTGTTTACCTTGATGAATTGCTTGTTTAGAAGAATAGATGTGTATTGGTTGGCATTCATTTTGTATTAAAAGTATTGCTTAGTGGAAGAAAACTAAAACTTAAAATAACAAAAGATTTCATGTTGAACCTCTTCATGTTTCTGAGATTGCTCAAGAATTCAATCTTAGCCCCCAGAATTATGATTTATATGGCAAGTATAAAGCCAAGGTAATACCTTCTTAGACAGGTCACCAGGTACCATTGTATATAGATTCATGTGTTAAGATATGTTCTATTATTTCACTTAACTATGATTTTTGTTTATTTTTATTTTTCTTGGATTTTGGCTAGTACTCTATTATTTTTGGTAGATTTTGCTTATCCATGTTGATTGGTGATTATAAGAATAGATGTATTAAAACTCGAGTACTTTCTTGAAAACTCGCTTAAGATTTGAAACTTTGAATATTGATAGATGCTCTTGTTATTCCCAATAAGACTGATTTGAAGAATAGATGTGTATTGGTTGACATTCAGTTTGTATTAAAAGTATTGCTTATTGAACGAACACTAAAACGTAAAATAACAAAAGATTTCATATTAAACATCTTCATGTTTCTGAGATTGCTCAAGAACTCAATCTTAGCCCCCATCATTATGATTGATAGGGCAACTATAAAGCCAAGTCAATGGGCAATATTGTATGTAGATCCACGTGTTAACAACTTTGCTCGTTATGTCTTTTTCCTGTGCTTTTTGTCTTACTTTTATCCTTCAGCAGTATCTTGTTTTTGTTTACCCTGGCGATGCCTGGTGATTGGCGTGATTAGAAGATTAGATGTGTGTTGGTTGGCATTCATTTTTTTTTGTTTGATAATCATAGTGTTTGGGTCAGCTTGCACACCTCGACTATTTCCGGAGGGTACCTAATTCCGGGTAACTCTACACATGCTTAGTCAACAACGACAACAACATACCCAATATGTTCCCACAAGTGGGTTTGGGGAGGGTAGAGTCTACACAAGCCTTACCCATATCTCATGTAGATAGAGAGGCTATTTCCAAGAGACCCTCGGCTCAAGTAACGCATAACAAAGCAGTTTGAAAAAGAAAGTGATAAATAAGGTGTAACAAATAATATAGAGAGAATAAAGCAATAACCGAAGTACAAGAAATAACGGGTAGTAACAAAGATCAATGAACAAGAAACTAAGAGAAAAATGCTAATACTAACTACCCACCAAGTCTATCCAACGCTCACCCACCTTCTAACCTTCTACCCTAATCCGCGACCTCCATAACTTCCCATCTAAGGTCATGTCCTCGGTAAGCTGAAGGTGCGCCATGTCCTGTCTAATCACCTCTCTCCAGTACTTCTTCGGCCTACCTCTACCTCTCCTCAAACCCAACACTGCCGACCTCTCACACCTCCTCACCTGGGCATCTGCACATCTCCTTTTCACATGCCTGCACCATCTCAGCCTCGCTTCCCTCATCTTGTCCACCACAGAGGCCACCTAGTTTTTTTTGACTCCTTGGGAATTGAACTTAGAGACCTCATGGTTGACATTCATTTCTTATTAAAAGTATTGCCTAATGAAAGAAAACTAAAAGTTAAAATAACAAAAAGATTTCAGTTGCTGATACTATGATTTTTTGCAAGCCATTAATTGTACAATTGTTACCTTGTTTGGTTATGCTATACTCTTCTGCAATAAGTTCTGATGATTTGTTAGATTCTTTTTGGTCTGCATAGAAGAGTAATGTGATTGAGATGCATATATGGGACTCCTTTTATGTTCTCAATAGCAACTGAAGTTGATTTCTTCGCCATTGGTATGTAGTCAATTACATGATAACTACAAGTCTTAGGGCTATTCATATGTTGTAATACAATCAGACCTCTCTATAATAGCCATCGTCACAATATTTCACTATAACCACCATGTTTTCTGTGGAACCAATCTTTTATGTTATGTTGTATGTTCTATATTAACAGCATTTTGCTATAGCAACCAAAACGTATCAGAACAAACGACACTGTTATGGAGAGGTTTGACTGTACTACTTTTTGTTGTTGAATGATTATTACTCGTCGGGTACTTCAGTTTTGCAGTTTTACAAAGTTGAGTTTCTTAGACTATAGTGTGGTCTCTTACTTAAGAATGTGATATGTGTTTTTGTGTATCACTATTAATATGTTGGCTTTGCTTTTATGGTTGGTGAGTTGATATGTCAAATTTGCTATGATTCTAGGTGCTGTTACCCGTGCTTGATGAAGTCAAAGGGATTGAGGACGGGTATTATGTGGTGGTTGGAGGGATAACTCCGACCCCTCTAGGAGAAGGGAAGTCCACCACCACGGTCGGTCTTTGCCAGGCTTTGGGAGCTTTCCTTGATAAAAAGGTAACGCTGAATTCTCTGTAGAATGTCTGTAGCACCAACTTTGAGAAAATGCATAGTTATCTGTATCTTAACTTTAAGCTAATATATGCTTGTAAACTAGTATCTGTTGTCATTGAACTTGTAAAGAAGGATAATAGATAAGTGAAGAAATGTGGTATGTTTATTTGGTTTTGGTGGACATTTGAGAAAGGTTGAAAAACATGCATGTTATGGCTCTTTCTTCTTGCCGATGATAAATTTTGAGTAGTTGGATAGATAAAAGCAAGTGCTTTTCATTTTGAGGTCTCTGAATCAAGATTTATAGCCTGTTTGGCCAAGCTTCTGCGAAGCCAAAATTGTTTTTTTTTTTTTTTTTTTTTTCTCCTTTCAAGAAGTGCTTATTTTAGAAAGTTGAAGTGTTGGCCAAGCTTTTAGAGAAAAAAATAAGTGCTTTTGAGTAGTAGCAGAAGCTTTTTTTTAGAAGCTTAAAAACTAGCTATTCCGCGAAGCACTTTTAGAATATTGGCCAAGCACAAAGTACTACTCCAATATTAGCAACGTGCTTTGCAAATTGATTATTCAAACACAAATTGCTATTCTTTTGAAAAACACTTTTGACAAAAAGCACTTTTCAAAATAAGCAGATTTTGGAAGCTTGGCAAAACATGCTATATTAGATTCTGTTACTTGAGTTAGAATCTTCATTGTCTTGTATTTTGATAGAATCTTTCTACTAATCCAATTGAAGATTTCCTCTTTGGCTTGTATATTGGTGCAACCTGGCCTCCCCTTATGGAATACAATGAGGTTGCAAGAGAAATCTTGGACAGAGGAAAGATATGGTTATTTCTTTTTGCTGAATCTCTCCCTCCTGAATTTTGCTCGTGTCTTCATCTTTTTGTCCTAATTTTCTTAGAGACAGTAAATCCGCATCTAGATTTGAAGTCTATCTTGTATATATGAGGATTATATTCTTAGCTAAAGTTAAATCAGTAACTTATAGCTGACCAAATAATGTCCCTGCATTTTTTATTTTATTTTATCACAATTCATAAAGCACTATTCTTGTTTTCATGTTATTTGATAAGAATGCGTTATCCATGTCAGCCTCTGCATCCTATATATGCTGTCTTTTTTTTTTCTCTGACCAGTTTGTGACGTGCTCTCAGGTTGTGACATGTGTCCGCCAACCATCACAAGGACCAACATTCGGAATCAAGGGTGGTGCCGCGGGAGGTGGTTACAGTCAAGTGATACCAATGGATGAGTTCAATCTTCACATGACAGGAGACATTCATGCAATAACAGCAGCAAATAACCTATTGGCTGCTGCCATCGATACACGAATCTTCCATGAATCTACACAGTCTGATAAGGCTCTCTTTAACAGGTTATGCCCACCAAATAAAGAAGGTAAACGGAAGTTCTGTGATATAATGTTTAGACGTTTGAAGAAACTTGGTATTGACAAGACTGCCCCTGAAGACCTTACTCCTGAAGAGATCACTAAATTTGCTAGGTTAGATATAGATCCCGCTTCCATCACATGGAGAAGGGTCATGGATGTGAACGATAGGTTTTTGAGAAAAATTACTGTAGGTCAGGGCCCCGAAGAGAAGGGGATGGTGCGGGAGACAGCGTTTGATATTTCAGTCGCTAGTGAAATAATGGCGGTTCTAGCCCTCACGACATCGCTAGTTGATATGCGAGAGAGACTGGGAAAAATGGTAGTCGGTAATAGCAAGGCCGGTGATCCAGTTACGGCCGATGATCTCGGGGTTGGAGGCGCTTTGACTGTCTTGATGAAAGATGCCATTAATCCTACCCTTATGCAGACTCTTGAAGGCACCCCTGTTCTTGTTCATGCGGGTCCTTTCGCAAATATTGCGCATGGAAATTCATCTATCGTTGCCGACAAGATTGCGTTGAAGCTCGTAGGACCTGGTGGCTTCGTTGTCACGGAGGCTGGATTTGGTTCTGATATCGGGACAGAGAAGTTTATGAACATCAAATGTCGATATAGTGGCTTGAAACCTCAGTGTGCGGTTATTGTGGCCACGGTGAGAGCCCTTAAAATGCATGGTGGAGGACCTCAAGTCACAGCTGGAAAGCCTCTTGATAGTGCCTATTTAACTGAGAATCTTGGGCTAGTGGAAGCTGGTTGCGTGAATCTGGCTAGGCATATTTCAAATACAAAAGCTTATGGTGCAAATGTCGTGGTTGCCGTTAATGCGTTCTCAACCGATACCGAAGCAGAACTAAATGCAGTTAAAAATGCTTCATTAGCTGCAGGGGCATTTGACGCAGTAATTTGTACTCATCATGCCCATGGTGGCAAAGGAGCGGTAAGTATTTTATGCAATCAGCAAAAAGAAACATTTATACAAACTGACAATTGCTGAATATTTGGTTTGGGATTTTTCACTAAATCTCCTAACAAATCCATTATAGAGCCAACAGCGTATGCATGATTGGTGGTCCACTATTTTGGCTCTAGCAAGAGCTTGAAGCTAATTTTGTTTGTCATAATGGTTGCACTAAATGTTTATTATCCCAGAATGAACAAAAAGAAGCTTAGTCAGAAGCTTTGTACTCCCTCTGTTTTAATTTGTTTGTATTAGTTTGACTGGCACGGAGTTTAAGAGTAAAGAAGACTTTTGAATCTTGTGGTACTTTTGAATCTTGTGGTCTTAAACTAAAAATATGTATAATGTACCAAAATACTCTTTAATCTTGTGGTCTTAAACATGCCATGTGGGATGTGAAATTACAGATTTGCGAGATTATAAAAGAGGCACTCCTTTTTAAACAAACTAAAAAGGAAAGTAAGACAAACAAATTGAAACAGAGGGAGTACTACATATTCGAACACCTTTGGAATTGGAACTATGTACTATCGATTCTTATCTGGCAACACTTTATATATCTTTGTGCTCACAGCAACAAAGCATGTAGATGAATGGAAAAATTAGATAGTTATTTGTTTTTTAGGAATATTATTATCAAGTATTATTTACTTATCTTTGTTTTATTTTTTGGTAGTCTGCTGGTTACCAGTTTAGGAGTATTAATCAATTGAGAGTTTTTTTTATTAGTTTGGATCTAGATTATTAACTTGAAGATTCTCGCTTTTTGGCATGAAAAAACTTGTGAAGGTGTTGTGTTGACCGTTTTGCTACGGGGTTTACTAGTTGCTAATTTGAAACACTGATAAGCCGGAATTGTTTATTCAGGTGGACCTCGGAATTGCAGTCCAGAAGGCGTGTGAGAATGCAACACAACCACTAAAATTCCTGTACCCGCTGGATATAGGTATCAAAGATAAAATAGAGGCAATAGCAAAATCATATGGTGCTGACGGAGTAGAGTACTCTGAACAGGTATATTGTTCGATTGCTTACACCTATTACTGCACTTTCTTTCTGATTTTTATTAGATTTTCTCTATGGACGTGAACAAATTCGGTAAAGCATTTGGTGTTTGACATCTTTTATACTCCCTCTGTCCCAATTTATGTGGCACTTTTCGTTCCGCGAAAGTCAATTTAACTAATCTTTGAGGCTAAATTGGATTAGATCAAAACTCAGTAGTTTAAAACTAAAATATAGATATTCAAATACTATACAAAAAGTACTATAAGTTGCAATTCTTCCAATGTCAACAACAACAACAACGACATACCCAGTGTAATCCCACAAGTGGGGTCTGGGAAGGTTAGAGTGTATGCAGACCTTACCCTGCCTTGGGAGGTAGGGAAGCTGTTTCCGAAAGATCCTCGGCTCAAGAAAAAGCATGACATATGTCAATATGATGAAAAAATGAAAAATATGTCATAAAATGTTGTGACAGAGGGAGTAGTTGTTACAGATATCTGCGAGAGTTAGGCTTGCATTTCGTAGATGCTTTGCTTTGTTAGGCTTATTATCTGCTGCTTGTTCTTTGAGTTGGTAGGGCGGGGCTGAGCTTATGCATTTAAGTAAAATAAAAGACGAGCGCGTGACCTTTTTCTTTTCGTAAGTATATAGATTAAGTGCACAGAGGCCAAAATTATTTTTTATGTATTATACTAGATGTTGAATCCCCTTGGCTTTTACCTGTATTTACTTCTTTATATTTTGAATCACCTTAGTGAAATCCTGACTCTGCTGCCACTATTAAGCGGCATGGCCTAGCGGTTGATGAAGTTCTATGCTTGCTATATCTGTCTTCATTTGACCCCCAGGATATTCCTACACAAATCTCTGAATCGATTCAACTCAATAGGAGCTACTGAGCAGGTGTATATGAATGTTTGCATCGACGACTATAATGGAACAGTTGCAACCAAAAGTAGTGCGTGTCGGATCCTCCAAAAGTAGTGCTTTTTTGGAGTATCTGATACAGGTGCAGCATCATTTTTGGGAGTCCGAGCAACACAGGATTCACCCTATAATACATGAGGACATTAACAGGATTAAGTCACAATTTCCACTGTGCACTGAATGTTGCAATTCGTTCAATGCTCTCTTTCAGCTTGGCCTGTAGTCTTAAAACCGGAACTCGAGGAAGAACTATGTCCACTTAGCAGAAAAATATATCCTTTAAAATGTCATAATGGATGCATTTTCCCTTATCCACCGATAAGACATTAAGAGCCAACATATCAAACGCTGCATCTACTCTTGTTTTCATTTCCTTTTAAAAAACCATGTGCCTAGACACAAGCTGCGGTATGGAATGATAGTTTCTCTTAAATCTATATGTACATTTGACCTTTGGCAGAATTCTCCATGATATTTCTTATATTGTTGTGACCTTTACAATCTTCTGTAGTTTCCCATAAATATCATGTTTTGCCTTGCAATTTATTACTGAAGGTGTTGGTACACTTAAGACTGATTTATGCCTTGACGCTCCTTTTATGTTAATCACAACGTTTAACTATCAGTGATCCATTTGAGATTGTTTTGTAATTTAGTCTAATAGAAGACTTTGATGTTGTTGAAAGTTATGTTGCTTGGACTCTCCAAAAAAGTTGTTGCACCCGTGTTGGATCCTCCAAAAATGCACTACTTTTGGAGGATCCGACACCCACCCGATGGCATTTTTGAAGAGTCTGAGAAGCATAGGTTGAAAGCATAGTTACATACAGTGATCTTCTTTTGGTCCATATCATTGACAAGGAGTTTGTGATGTCTGTTCTATATTAGGCTGAGAAACAGATTGAGATGTATACCAAGCAGGGATTTTCAAATCTGCCAATTTGCATGGCGAAAACACAATATTCATTTTCGCATGATGCTGCGAAGAAAGGCGCTCCAAGTGGATTCATCCTGCCCATCAGGGACATTAGAGCAAGCATTGGTGCAGGATTCATCTATCCTCTTGTTGGAACAATGAGCACAATGCCTGGTTTGCCTACGAGGCCTTGTTTCTACGAGATTGACATTGACACGTCTACTGGAAAGGTAATCGGTCTTTCTTGAGAATCCAAGCTTCAAAAAATGAAGAGTTTGTCAAGTCAGGGCTTCCTCCTCCTACAGTGCCCAGCCGATAATCGATACTGCTCTGAGCCGCTTATGTGTTTTTTTCTGTTGTAACATTAGTGCAACATTGATTGAATAAACCTGGATTCGAGTTTAGTATCCAGATTTGAGTGATCATTAGGAGTTGTAGACTATTCGAGGTTCGTTTAAAGGGGCCTCTTAGAGTCGTTCGTGAGTCGGACACGATTCTTGATGGTCTCCACTACATTTTCTCAGATAAGTGAATTAGAACTAGTATAGAATATGTTGTGGTTCTAGTACAAAGATTACAAATTTTGTGTGCAAAGAACATTTCTTGGAATAAGTCAACATGTTTTGCAATGTTTCTGTCATTTCTCCTTATGTCCTCATTCTGTGAACTTTTGGCTATTTGAATCATCATGGCCTAAAGTAGGTTGATGTACGTAGATGTCTAGGTTGATGTACGCAAATGTCTCTTTTTTTGTCACCATTCAGATTTTGTCCCTATTTTAAAAGTTGTGAAAATATAGCCACTAAAAAATTATTCTTCTGGATAACGTTAGATTCGGGTTTAATGTTTGTTCATATATTGTTCAACCTTACAGATAAAATATTAGACTGTTGTCTAACTTTGACAATAACTTACAAACTTTTAAATTATGATTTAACTTTTTTCATAAGTTTTTCAATTTGCTCAAAAGAGATCTTTAGATTGTCACCTAAAGATCCATAAGTTTCGGGAGAAATAAAAATATGACCATTTACTGAATGGTTGTCTTAAAAAGGGACAACCAACAGAAAATTCCTCCTGTTTGAATCATTTGGCCCAATGTAGTCCTATTTTTGGGCTGGTATCGGGCAATTCTACGAGGTAGAATTGCCCTTCTTTTGGGGTGGTCTTTAAATTTTGCCTCTCATATTTGCGGTTTTTAAATTTTACCCCTCATATTTGTGGTCTTTAAGTTTTGTCCTTCACTTGGATACCTGAGGTTCTGGGTTCGAATCCCCGCTCAGGCATAAAATAAAAAAATAATTTCGCAAGGCAGGGCTGGAGGGAGTGTATGCCGGATCCGGCATAAAGTCCTTAAGGAAAAACTAAAGTTATGCCGGAGGGGGATAACTTTTCCTCAAGGCATAGTTTAGTTATGCCTTATGGGGCAAAACTTTTCCTTAAGGAACTATGCCTTATGGGGCAGACTTTTAATTAAGGCATAACCAAAAGTATGCCTCATAAAGCAGAACTTTTCCTTAAGGCAAACTTTTAGTTATGCCTTAAGGAAAAGTTTCGCCTTATGGGGCATACTTTTAGTTATATTTTATGGGGCACACTTTTAGTTAAGGCATAATTAAAAGTTTATCTTAAAAAGTAAAAATAAAAAAATATATGTCTCAAGGCAAAGTCTGCCCTCTCCGGCATAACTTTAGTTTTTTCTTAAGGATTGTATGCCGGATCCAGCATAAACTCCTTAAGGAAAAACTAAAGTTAGAACTTTTCCTTAAGACAAACTTTTAGTTATGCCTTAAGGAAAAGTTCCGCCTTATGGGGCATACTTTTAGTTATATTTTATGGGGCACACTTTTAGTTAAGACATAACTAAAAGTATGCCCCATAAGGCGGAACTTTTCCTTAAGGCATAATTAAAAGTTTGCCTTGAAAAGTAAAAAGAAAATAAAAAATATATATCTCAAGGCAAAGTCTGCCCCCTCCGGCATAACTTTAGTTTTTCCTTAAGGATTGTATGCCGGATCCGGCATATACTCCCCCCAGCCCTGCCTTGCGAAATTATTTTTTTATTTTATGCCTGAGCGGGGGTTCGAACCCAGAACCTCAGGTATCCAATCGAAGGGAAAAACTTAAAGAACACAAATATGAGGGGCAAAATTTAAAGACCACCCCAAAAGAAGGGCAATCCGTGCAAAAAAATGACTTACTAGCAGCCATAGAAAGCAAAAATACTTTTTTTTTGCACGGATTGCCCTTCTTTTGGGGTGGTCTTTAAATTTTGCCCCTCATATTTGTGGTCTTTAAATTTTGCCCTTCGCTTGGATACCTGAGGTTCTGGGTTCAAACCCCCGCTCAGGCATAAAATAAAAAATAATTTCACAAGGCAGGGCTGGAGGGAGTGTATGCCGGATCCGGCATAAAGTCCTTAAGGAAAAACTAAAGTTATGCCGGATGGGGCATAACTTTTCCTCAAGGCATAGTTTAGTTATGCCTTATGGGGCAAAACTTTTCCTTAAGGAACTATGCCTTATGGGGCAAACTTTTAATTAAGGCATAACCAAAAGTATGCCCCATAAGGCAGAACTTTTTCTTAAGGTATAGACTTTGCCTTATAAGGCAAACTTTTAGTTATGCCTTAAGGAAAAATTCCGCCTTATGTGGCATACTATAAAAGTTTGCCCATTAAAAGTATGCCCCCACCGGCATAAACTTGTGAAGGAATTACCAAAGTTATGTTGGACCCGGCATACTTATGCCAAGTCTGCCTATAAGGCATAAGTATGCCGGGTCCGGCATAAGTTTGGTAATTCCTTAACAAGTTTATGCCGGTGGGGGCATACTTTTAATGGGCAAACTTTTATGCCAACCCGGCATAAACTTGTGAAGGAATTATCAAAGTTATGCCGGACCCGGCATACTTATGCCAAGTCTGCCCATAAGGCATAAGTATGCCGGGTCCGGCATAACTTTGGTAATTCCTTCACAAGTGTATGCCGATGGGGGCATAGCGAAATTTTAACTCTGCCTTGCGATTTTTTTTTAAAATTTTGACTGTGTGGGGGTTTGAACCTGGAACCCATGGGGTTTAGCCGAAGGGCAAAATTTAAAGATTTCAAATATGAGGGGCAAAATTTAAAGACCACCCCAAAAGAAGGGCAATTCTGCGAATTGCCCGCAAAAATAAGAGCTTCATTACGTGAATTAGTTGGGCCGTGAACAAGACTGTGTTTGGGCTTCGATCGATAAATGAGCCCAGCCCATTCGGTGCAACCCGTCCTTCAAATGGACTGGTCTTTGGTTTTTTTTTTTTTCCGTCTTTTAAAATCTAAATTATGCTTATAGGGGCATAAGTTCTTTAAGGACGCTGACATAACTTGTGTATATTATGATGATTAACTTATTCCTCTATTGGCATACGATTTTAAAGGGTAAAAATTAAAGACCAGCCCATTTGAAGGATAGTAATTAAAGACCAACACAAAAGGGCAAATGAGCCCCTTTTACTATCGGCCTCCTGGGGGCCAAATTGCGTATCACTAGCTAGTTCACACATAGCCAATTCGAGGATCACTATTTAACTCATAACCAAAGTATAAGATTTTATTGTGTGCAAGTAGATTTGAGACTCTTATATTTGAAGTTTGGCATGATAGTCTCAAACTTCAAACTCGTCGTATGTTAGAACTTTGATCATTTATTCATTTAATTCTACTCACAGTACCTGCATTACATTTCACTTATGATAACCCCTTTTATTTTATTTAAGTTTTTTTTTTTTTTTTTATTCCAAGAAGGTTATTTAGTTGAATCTACCTACCCTAAAAAAATCAAATATGACACTCCTTTCATTTGAGGTGTTGTAAAAACTCGACAGAATTACACTTCTAATATTATTCTTTTTTTTTTTTTTAACAACTTGAAAGATTCATAGTCATTTTTAAAATTTTAAAATTTAGTTTTTCAATCATTAGTTTAAGATTCTAGTTTTTGCAGTTATTTTAATATTTTATTTGCTTTCTATCTAATAACCACCGTCATACATTGATGGTTATTAGAGAACCTTTGAACCAACGAGAAATGTGAAAGCATCGACCCCTACAAACATCCAGATTCAGAAACCCTGAAATAAATGGATAGACATAAAGTGGATTGAAAAAAAAAAAAAAAAGGCCAAACTCATCGGGAGACACACGTAGTTGGCGGGATTTTTCACTTAAACACCTCAACTAAACGTTGTACCTATTGACCACTCAGACTACGTCAAATTTGTTTCAATTAGACACTTTTTGCGGACATGGCATGATGAGTGAAATACACCCAAAATCAGCGCGTGAGAAGCTCTATTTAGCCAAATTTTATTTTTATTTTTCAACTTCGTCTTCTCCATTTCTTCAGCCATTTTCCCTGAGCTTATTAAACCCCTTAAATGGAGATCGAAATTGATCTCTTCAATTCCAGACTTGCAGTAGCCAAATTGAAAGAGGATGGATCATTCTATTGTTAAAAATAACATATTAATATTGTAAGCTAAATCTTAACTTCTTTTTTCTAAAGGATAGAGAATAAAATCAAGGGGGAAAAAACAATTTGAGCTCTGTTCAATTTTTTTGGTGAAGTCTTTTTCCAATCTTGGTTCACCTGCAGAAAAAAACAAACATTATAGAACAGGCTAAAGGGGATCAGGAGGCTGTGGTAAAAACAACAGATTTCAAAATCAAAACACTTTGTAATTTTTAAAAAATAAGATTATTTATTTATTTATTTATTTTGCTGAAAAAAGCTTTTCTTTTTATTTATTTTTAAATTACTATTATTTTACAACCAAATGCCACGTGTCCTCATTTAATTAGTCATCATGCCACATCACCCACAAGTGTATTACAAACACTTTGTAATTTTGGCTGAATGGTAGAAAACGTGTCGAATTGGAACAAATTTGATGTAGTCTGAGTAGTTAATAGGTTCAACGTTTAGTTGAGATGTCTAAGTGAAAAATCTCTCCAACCACAGATGTCTCCCGATGGGTTTGGCCTAAAAAAAAAAGAAATCTACACATATATATTAAATTAATACTCTCTCCGTCTCAATTTATGTGACACTATTTGACTAGACATGGAGTTTAAGAAAAGAAGGAAGATTTTTGAAATTTGTGGTCTAAAATAAATTTTAGATATTTGTATGACTATAAATGATCTCATAAAATTAAATTATTTCTAAGTAAAGAAAGATTGCATTCTTTTTGGAACAAACTAAAAAAGAAAATTTGTCATAATTTGGGACGGAGGGAGTACAGATATTGCAGATTTGCAGTTATAAGTTCTGAATGAAAGATCTACGATTATGCCATGCAGTAATGCATTGTATTAAATTAATCTTAAGTTGTGTATTTGGGTACATTTTTTTGGTTATATTAGTACGTTAACTTCAGTTCATATATTTTTAGAAATCTATTGAATTTATTACCATCAGAAAGTATAGAGAACTTTCTAGTACTTTTATTTTTATTTTTGTATAAATATTTTCGTGGAATTAGCTATTGATAGGCCCTTTCTTGAACCCTGAGTGAAAGGCGGAACATTTCATTCACGAGCTTCCCTTTTATTATTGTCTTATTGACTCGAGATAAGCTTAAATATAATAATATTGTATACTAGCGGGGATTTATGTAACCGACGGTAAGCTGTTTAGAATTGAGGTATAACTATTATTAATATGTAATAAATAAGTTTTCAAGATCTATGATTATGCCATAGGATGGAGCATGAAAGATAAAACAATGCTATAATTGATTATATTGAATTGACAATGTAAAAATTTGAATCTAAACCTTAAATCCCATATAAGAAAGGAAAAAACAAATTAGGCCTTATTTGTTTGCACTTAATGGAGTTCTGAATCTGAATGGTTCAGATCTTAGGACATTAAGTGCATTTATTTACATTAAGATCTAAGCACATATTTGGTATGAATAGATCTTAATCATTAAGATTTTGAACTCTCCACCCCAGCCACTCACCCCTCACCCCACCCCGCCCTACCACCCACCCCACCCTAACTACCCCACTCATCTGCTACCCACCCCCACTACCCCAACCACCACCCACTACCCCTCACCACCGCCCAACCCCACCCCGCAACAACTCACCCCCACCCTCATCCCACAACCACCCACCCCTCCACCACCCCCACCCACTGCCCCTTACCACCACCCAACTCCACCCTCATCCCACAACCATCCACCTCACACCACCCACCCCTCCACCACCCCCACCCAATACCTACTTATTTTTTAAAGTTCCTATTTTATTCTTTACCTGAGTTTTATTAATATATATAAACTAATTTCTAATTAAGAGTTAAGGGTATTTTAGTAAACTTACAAGTTATTATACAGTACCATACAGTCAAACCAAACAATACAAATGTTATTAAACCACAACAAACGATACAGTCTATCCAAACATTATGTTCATTAATACAGTACAATACAATACAACACCATATTGTACTGTACCGTACTGCATATTAATGAACCACGGGAAACAACCATCCAAACAGAGGGTTAATTTACTTACCTTTAACATATGCAATCAAGGTGGGTTAGAATTAGAAAGAACATAACTTGGTGACTTAATTAATCCAATATAAATGAGGAAAACTAGAGTTTTAATGTAGTTCCAGATTTATCAAATCTATTATATTCTTAGAATATCTCGTTTTCTTAAGAAACATGATTAATACACCTTATAACATAAATAAGTTAAGTCGTATTAATTTAAATTAGGGTAAAGACTCGTACTCTCTCGATCTTACATGGATAAGTAATTCCTCTCGATTACACAACGAAAAAGTGGAGGGGTGGGGCGTGGGGGGTGGGGATTTAGTTATTAGTTTTATATTAAAATAAGAAACTCTACTATAATCGCTTGGGATACTCACTAATTATATTTGGGGAAAAGGGTCAAATATACCCCTCTACTATAGTTTATTGGCTAACAAAGTAATTAAAAATACCCATTTGTTAGCCAAAGTTCATATTTATACCCCTCCAAGGATGGAAAAACCCAAATCAGACCAAATTACCCATTTTTCAAAATTTACCCATCAGTATAATATTTCTAAAATAATATATAGAATATATGTGATGAGTTGTAGAAATTTAATTAAAAGCGAAAAATAAAAGCTCAAACTAATGATTTTTGAGCTTATTCGATCCACTTAATTGTTAAATATGAAATGATTAACATTTGAAAAATTGAATAAGTAAACTTTTAGTTATGTAAGTATGATACGTAGTGAAATAAATTTTGATGTTATTTGGTACAAACATGTGATATGATCGTGTCTCACTCAAACACCTACTTATAGTTGATTTGGTAGTATATTTCCCATTATAATGTTTGTCATAACCCGAACTCTTGTTATGAGCATTAATATCGTTCTTGAGAGCATAACATATAGTTTATCCATAAGAGAAAACATATGCAGGAAATACAAGCTAACATTGGGAATTTGACAAGGAGTTCGGAATTTGACAAGGAGTTCGATACTACAATCACAACATGTCATAAAATAATCTTTCAAAGTATCATATATTGGAGAGAGCAATTTTTGCTATTTAAGTATTTATTCCAAATTTGGCTGTCCAACTTTAAGAGCTGCTAGCATGCACGATTTGAAGAAAAAAAATTAATATATATATTGAACAAAGTGAAAATTTGTATCAACAAAGATAAATAAAAGATTGAGAAAATAATTTATGGAGTTGAACATCTGGGCAACATTTTTCCAGAATCATAAATAAGGTTAGACAGTTCTTCTTCTAAATTTCAAGCAAACAAACAATTTTACAATTTGATGTACAAATTCATGATAAGAATTCTAGACAAGTATATAAGGAAAGAACATCTTTAATGTTACCACAATAATATTTAAAAAATTAACGAAAAGAGGAATAAAATTACCTAATTTGACACATGCAAATTAATTGTACATTGCAAATGGAGAAAAATATACCATATGATACCAACAATCTGCTTACATGGGAAGAAGGTTTTACCAATTGTTAATTATTTTTAGTTAGAAATAAGAAAAGGGGAAGTAATGTTACACATCATTGTGCACCTTTTTTTATTTTGAAACAGAGAGGTAAAGAGGCTGCCATGAATAAATATTAGTATTATTATTGAAAAGTGTAAGAACAAACGGACACAAATCTAAATTATTATTGTGTTATTTTGTACAGTTATTGAAAGATGAAGGTGTACGGGCGTTATCCATAATGGAGTAACTATATGCGCTGCTATGCTATTTGCTTCTCATAAATTTCACATTAAAAGGACAGCCAAAGCATGTATGAACGTATGCAAATTTAAGGGCGAAGGAAAACTAAAAGTTGCAATAATTAAAGTTCAGTCGATAGTGGAGACTGTAAGAGTTGCCATGTACAGAATTTAGTGTAGTTGAAATTATACATTTAATTTTAAAAAATAATAATTAAAGGGCCGGGCAAAATGATGAATTAAAATATGATGGGCATTTTCGTAATTCAACTTTATGCTTAGAGTCTTCCCACTTTTAGTATAACTAGTCTCTCGACACGTGCGTTGCACGCGTATGTCAAGTCATGTAGTTTACAATATTGTAAATAATATTAATATTATTAAAATAAAATATTGAGTAAATTATACATGAAAGAATATGTTGTACAAATTTATGTGAAGGATAAATGTAAATTGTCGTATGATAACTTGTTTGTCGAGGTCAAGATGATTAGATATCGTTTGACCCTACAGAGATAATTAGATATTCTAAGTAATTGTAATTTTTTCTATAATTTTTATTCTATTTAATTGTTGTTCAGCTTTATTTTTTACTACATATGTATTAACTTTTATATTCTCTATAACTATTCCTTTCTACACTATAAGTGCACAATTCATTTGCCCCCTTGTGCTAGCTATCACTTTTTACCTTAAATATATACTTCCTCCATTTTAATTTATGTGACACATTTTAAATTTGAGAGTCAAATAATTTTTTTATCGAATCTTTTTATATATGCCTTTTAAATATTTTAAATTATTAATTATTGTGACATATAATTCTTTTTACGTAGTTCCAAAATATGGAAAAAAATAATCTAGGAATTACGTGTCTAAATTTACAGTGAAGATTTAAATGTTTAAATCCGAACGATGCCATATAAATTCGAACAGAACCAAATCTAAACACGCTATCATGCAGTGGTAAAAAACTGGACCATTCTTATATTTTGTATAAAGTACAAAATCTTTGCTGCTTAAACAATCAGCACATATCTATTTATGATCATCAAAATTTATAAGAAATTTCACTATATATTTTCAACGTCAATAAAAAAAGTGCTAGATTCCATAACTAACATGAGTATTTTGTTTATCTTTTCTATTTTAATTCCTAAAAGATAGGGGAATATATACCTTGTACTGCCTAGTGCCTACTAATCCTCTTCTTTTTCATTTCCCAGAAAACGTAGCATTTATTGATTCCAAAAGTTTTTTTTTTTTTTTTTTTTTTTAAAAAAACGACACTCATTGACAGCACTCATATTTCACATCTTCAAGTCGAATTTGGGAATCAAATGAAAGGGAGGAAAAAAGGACAAAAAATAACAAATAGACATACACCACTAACAAAGTGTTTACGTTATTCGAATTCCCCACTAACACGTTGGAAGATATTATCAGAGTCGTCATTATTTAGTGGAGAATGTACTTGTGAGAGGCTATTATTTGTAAAATAGAACCGTTGTGGGTTATGGCTTGTTTGTAGTAGACGTGTTATTTTTAAAAATATTTGGTAAGTGGGCATTCTGCCAAGTTTCGCATTGATTTGTTGTCCATTAGAATAGAATCTTTTTTTTCCTGTTCAATTTTAATGTTATTTAGAATTGTCAAATACGTGAAAACTCAGGTGACGCCACTTTTTTTTTGGACCAGCATTGTCCCATGTGCCCATATCCGCCGGTTGTGTCACTACTAAAAAAAACAGGATTTTCCGACCTAAAAAAATGGCTATTTCCGACTTCATGAGGTCGGTTTTGGTAAAAAACCGATCTCAAAATTAGGTCAGAAAACAGTGGGTCGGTATTCTTACCGACCTCATGAGATCGCAAAAAACCGACCTCACGAGGTCGGTATAATTTTTTACGTCGGGTATTAATTAGATAAAGTACCGACCTCATGAGGTCGGTAAATTATATTAATAATATAATGATATGAGTTTACCGACCTCCTGAGGTCGGTAATTTATATGAATATATAATTTATTGTTTTAGATTTCCGTCGTCGTGAGATCCATATTTTACAATTTTTGCAAAATATTTGCAGAAACCCGACCTCATCAAGTCAGTAATTTGTAATTTTTGGGAAAATATTTGCAGAAAACCGACCTCATGAGGTCGGTAATTTGCAATTTGTAGAAAATTTTGCAGAAAACCGACATCATGAGGTCGGTAATTTGTAATTTCTGGGAAAATTTTGCATAAAACCGACCTCATGAGGTCGTTAATTTTCAATTTCTTGAAAATATTTGCAGAAAACCGACCTCATGAGGTCGGTAATTTGCAATTTGTAGAAAATTTTGCATAAAACCGACCTCATGAGGTCGTTAATTTTCAATTTCTTGAAAATATTTGCCGAAAACCGACCTCATGAGGTCGGTAATTTGCAGTTTCTGGGTAAATTTTGCAGAAAACCGACCTCATGAGGTCGATATTCTGCAAAAAAATTGGTAGGATCTAGCTGCTATTCCATGCTCCCCTGTTAAGATGAAAACAATTTTAGATTCAACTAAAACCAGCTCAAATAGCTGCCAACAATTCACCAAACTACTACAAATACATAAAACGTTAAGCTACTTCAACAAACACATATATTACAATCACCAATACATCAAATTCAATTCGAAACTACTTCAAAGTTAAATCAAAACGTCATTCAAACATTCACAAGAGACATTAAGCTACTTCAACCTTCGCAAACATCAACACAACATTAAACTATTTCAACCTTTGCAAACATCCACAAAACATTAAACAAGTCTACATTAAGTTAGTCTACAACATTAGACTACTTCACCCTCGCAAACATCCACAAAACACTTACACAATCCACAAATCCACCACAACATTAACATTCAAACATGCCTTTGTGTGTTTGACACGTGAGTCCCATCATTATCCCTACCACTAGATTGAGTAAGGGGGTTACGAGCATCATCAGGATACGACGGAATCCCCCTCGAAGCAAGTAGTGCGTCTAATTGGACCCTCATACCGTCAAACTACACGTCCCTCCGCCTCTCCCTTTACTCTGAGGCCTGTAGTTGGCTAGATAGCTCGGCAATCTTTTACTCCATGGCTATAGCACTCACTCTATCAAACGACTCGGTATTGGAAGAATGTAGGCCTTCCAGGGGCGACCGGTATTGATGAAATGCACGATGTGGCATTCCGTAAGCTGTGCCAAACCTAGTGGGACCACCAACGCTCCCAAGCCACCTTTCCTCCATTTGTTCTTCTGTCAGCTGTGTGTCGGGTGGCTGAGTACGAAGAAACTTCGCCTTTGAATGTTGATATTGATTCTGAAATTAGAAGGTAAAATTAGCAACCAACTTAAATCTCGAATTCAACAAAAAAAAACTATCAAACATTTAGTAAACAACCAAAATAGAACATGGTTGAAATCAATACTACTAACAATTCAACTAAAACATGGTTGAAATCAATACTACTAATAGGAAAACAAATCAATACTACTAATAATTTTTTATTTCCTTCAATATCAACTTGCATTCGGGGAAAGCCAACCTACATAGTTTTTACTAGATCTTCAAATACTGATGAACTGCTATAGCTATTTTCTTTAGTTACTTTATGGATACTGCCTAAAATATTTAGATGTTGAATCTATAATACCCGGATTCAAAAATCTACCCAACGAGAAAAGATTACTTAAGGCACCAGGAAAAATCTACTTGCTTGGGACTTCAAGGATTTTACACCTTTTTCCCATTTTGTTACTCACCTTGAAGAAGATTGTATTTCATGTACTAATGACTTCAGGCTATCACATTCACCTAAGAGTTATGTCAACAACTTCTCCTCAAATTGCCATTGAAGTTTCATAATTTAGCCATGAAATAGTTATCACATTTTCATAAGGTATACCATCGATTTGCAATGCATAACACATGTATCATAATTTGCTTAAGTGGATATATTATTGAAACATCCCTATAACTTGAATCTTATAAAACTAAAAATAAAGATCAAGCATAAAAATGAGATAGGAGCCGGATCCCCGTTTCCTAAAGTTTGTTGGTTGCATCTCTAGTTCTTCCTTTCAACATGTTCTAAACTTGGGTGGCACATCCTATATGCCAGCTCAAACCATTATTCAGTTTACTTCAATGCCATATACAAACTAGATGAAGTAGATGAAATTACATCTTATATCTATTGATTGATATAGAGAAGCGATTACACTGGTGAAATCAATCAGCTATGCATTAACCAATCAGTTTTCAAGTAAGTCACTCGCTACAGACAACTCAATCTAACAAACCAAAATATGAAAAATAAAATGAAGCTTACGTAGGTCCGCTCAGCCCGTTCCTCACACCACCAGTCTGGATCATTAGTGTTTGCCTTCTTCTTCACGTGAGTGATCTTGAACGCCTCATCTTGAGGCACTGGCGTCCCCCGTTTTAGTTCCTGCAAAAGAATAAATTGATTAGACATAAATACAATAAAGTAAATTCACAATCCTTCAAGTATACTTAAGGTAGACTTGCCAGCTTCCTCCTCACGGCCTCTTGGCTCATGGCCCCACTAGTGTGTAGGGAGCCACCCTTCGTCGAATTTCTAGCCTTCTTCCCTATGTCACTCAATTGTAAGAATCTTTCATTAGTTGCCCAGTAATGCAGTAGCTTGGCATAGTTTTCAGGAAGGATCCACGTAGGCTTCTTGTTAGATTCACGAACCCTTCCTAACATGTCACATAGTAAGCGCTGAGCTTTCTTCTTTAAGTTTTGAGTTAGCTGCTTCTCATGTTCCGGGCGCCAGACACATTTTTCCTGCAATGAAAAGTAAATGAGTTTATTAATAAGGAATCGATCAATATAAGCGGATTGTTTAAATAAAAATAATAAATGCATATACCTTAAACGCATAATAGATATGTCTCTGGCGATTTGGTGACATCTGGCCCCAAGTAGGTGAGTCTTTAAATAGTTTTGCTATCTCATCTGTAAGGACTCTTGAAGCTTTGTCTGGTAACCAACTACCAAAAATATAAAATTAAACACTTAGAAATGATTTGGTGCATAATCTTTGGATAAAGGCAATTGGTGATAGGAGTGATTCTAAGTGCATCAGTTACATGGTGCATCACATTGAGTACAGTTGTCAGCTTTGGTGTGGGAGAATTTGCACAAAAACTGCACTGTTCACTTGTAGCAGGCACAAGAGTAATATTGGAAAATTTGTGCAAACATGGTTTAGAGTGGTTTCTGGTAGTTTGGATTCAGGCAGCAGAATTTGTGATTTGCAGAGATGCAGACTTGCAAAATTTGCATTATGGATGGTTTTGCTATTTAGAGTTGAGGTGTTAGGAATTTTGTTCAAAGTTTCTTGCCTTTACTGTTCAATTGATTCTATTTGCACAGAAAATGGTATGGAACTGGTACAAATAGTGGCCTGGTATTATCTCATTGATCCAGTTTATACAGGAAATGATTTGGGATTTAGGAAGTAAACAATCAGCTACTAATTTCAAACATGTAAAGAAAATATGTAAGAATAAAAAAAAATACTTACTAATTGCTATTAATCCTCATCCCCATCCCCATCTCCCTCTTCTGACCATTCTTCCTCATTAGTTGTTTCGTTTTCATTATTACATTCATTCACCTCTGCATTAATTTCTTCCAATATGTGTTCTGCATGCTCTAAATCATCTTCTAACTCATTGTCAACTGTTTGGTGAACAACTGATATGTCGTCATCCTGGAACGCAACAGGCAACACATTCTCCACTTCCACTCGACCCACATGCTTGACTTTAATTACCACCCACCAAGCAGACTTATCTGGACGCAAGGGATAAGGAGCATAGTACACTTGTCTAACATTTTGTGCAATATTGAAAGGATCATAAGCCACATACTCCCTCGTGTGGTTTAATTCTATGATGTTATACTGCTCAGGTATCCTTGTACCTCTATTTGGGGTTAGATCAAACCACTTGCACCAAAAAAGTACAATTCTTTTTTTGCCACCACCAGAACATTCCAGTTCTAGGATCTCCTTAATTACACCATAATAATCGACCCCGGCTTGGTTTCCATCCCCACCTTTAACCCAAACCCCGCTGTTGTTAGTTTTCATATGCTTAGATCGTTCTTCGGTAGTAAATTTGAAACCATTTACCACATATTTGTCCATAAAATAGACCATACCGGGTCCCCAAGATATGTCCTTTAAAAGTTGGTCATGGTAACCATATTCTGTACTGTAAACCTACTAATAGTTAAGAAATAGTAAGTTAGCAGTAATATAATGTGCACTTTTTAAATTATATTAGCTTTGTGAAAAGGCTGTAACACTTACATAATCGTTAAACCACTTTCCAAACTGGTCGTACACTTTTTCAACGCCATTTAAATGCACAAAGTAATTGTCCGACAAAATGGAGTTTGAGTTAGTTGTTATGCCTTGTACTTGGATATTTAGTGCAAAATAATAACAAATTACTCATAATATTGTTGAACTTTCGGGCAATTCAGCAAGACATGTATCGATGCAGATTTAGACTCCATATCATTAAATTCTCTTGTACGTTTTTTTGAACCTGAATCCGGTCGATTGAAGATTGATATCGGCTTCGCTAAAGCATCATTCTCACCTCCTTCATAATGCTGATTGGGTCTGTTTCGCAAGCATGCCACATCATCCCCAAAGTAGTAAGAACAAAAATGAGTTGTTCCTTAGCAAGATAGGCTTCGCAAATTGATCATTCAACTCTATGTTTCTGCTTGATACCCCGTTTAGACTTGCCAATAGTTCTGCATAATATTATTTTAAGCGTGATTTTTTTTATAAAAATAAATTGGTAGAGAGAAATAAATAAAAATTTACACCTATTACCTCTCGAAGGGATACATCCAACGACAATGAACTGGACCACCGAGCCGAGCTTCCTCCGCAAGGTGAATTGGAAGATGTTCCATCACATTGAAGAATTCCGGTGGAAGAATTTTCTCCAACTTACTTGTTATTATAGGAATATTCTGATGCATCCAATCCAGGTTGTCTACCTTCAATGTGCTGGAACACAAGTCTTTGAAGAATAAACTAATTTCAGTCATAGACTTCCAGATTCGGGTGGGCAAGCTACTAAATGCAATAGGGAGTAAAGTTTCCATGAAAACATGACAATCATGGCTTTTCATCCCATGTAACTTTCCTTGCGCCATATCAACACGTTTTTCCAAATTTGATGCATACCCATCAGGCATCTTTAAGTTCTTAACCCATTCACAAATCTTTCACTTATGATCCATTGTGAATGAATAACTAGCCTTAGGCTTGAAGACACTGTTCCGTTTGTCCTGCAACCATAACTCTTTACGCATACAATATTCCTGTAAGTCCAATCTAGCCTTTGGATTATCTTTTGTCTTGCCCTTGACATCCATTACTGTGTTGAATAAATTATCAAAGTAGTTTTTTTCAATGTGCATGACATCAAGATTATGCCGGAGAAGATTATCCTTCCAATATGGTAACTCCCAAAATATGCTTTGTTTGGTCTAGTTATGTGCAAGCCCATACCCATCGAACTTGTACGGTGGTTCTTCAGTAACTTTCGGAAAGTTCTCAACCCTCTCCCAAATTTCCTCTCCTGAAAGTCTTGGAGGTGGATAGTTTCGTTCAATTTTGTTCTTCCTAAATGCATTTTTCATACCCCTAAACTCATGATCCATTGGCAAGAATTGACGGTGACAATCAAACCATGATTTTTTTTTGCCATGCTTTAAAGTGAACGATTTAGTATTCTCCATGCAGTAAGGACAGACTAACTTTCCAGCAGTCATCCACCCAGACAACATCCCGTAGGTAGGAAAATTATTAGTAGTCCACATTAAAGTGGCCCGCAAATTAAAATTCTGCTTAAGAGAAACGTCAAATGTCTCAACCCCTTCAACCCACAACATTTTCAACTCATCAATCAAAGGTTGCAAGTATACATTAATCAAAACTTTTGGATTACGTGGGCCAGGAATGATGCAATTAAGGAATATATATGGACTAGTCATACACAACTTAGGTGGAAGATTATATGGTGTTAAGAAAACAGGCTAGCAAGAATATGGTGTAGCAGAAACAGAATGTGGAGCGAATCCATCGGAACATAAACCCAACCTAATGTTCCGTGGTTCAGCCGCAAAGTTTGGCTATGTTGCGTCAAAATGTTTCCAAGCCTCTCCGTCTGATAGATGACACATAACACCAGACGGCCTTCTATTTTCACTGTGCCATCTCATATGAGGAGCGGAGCTATTTGATGCGTACAACCTCTTTAACCTTGGTATAAGAGGTAAGTAATGCATCGCCTTAACGACAACCCTCTTCCCGCTGTGAGTCCACTTAAAACGATCTCTTCCACAAAACTTACAAGATTCTAGACCTTTGTCATCCTTATAGTATAACATGCATCCATTTTCACAACAATCAATTCTCATCGACGAGAGTCCTAACTTAGACACTAATCTTTTTGCCTTATAGTAGTTTTCAGGTATCTCTAATTTCGGGTCAACTAATTCATGTAGAAGGCCAATCACAACATCCATTGCAACCTTGAGGAACATTCCAATCTGCTTTGATGCTTAATAATCTAACAGCAATAGACAATTGAGAGTGGGGACTCCCTTCATATAAAGGCCGACTAGCATTTTTCAATTGTTCAAAAAAACGACTAGCTTCTTCATTTGGAGCTTCTTCATCATGGTTACCAGATTCAAAATCGGAATGCATCTCATAAGCATCTTGAGCCATGTCGTGCATTCTAGAATTTTGGACATTAGGTTCCACCGACCTACTACTTTCACCAATAACAAAGTTTTGAAATCTACCAAAACTACTATTCGTTTCTCCATGATTAGTCCACACTGTATAATCTTTTTCAAAGCCGTCTTTATAGAGATGAAGCCTAACAATCTCTGGTTTCTCGTAATTCATATATTGACATTTCACACAAGGGCACCTAACCAAGCCATGAATTTGAAAAGTTTCAAGTGTCATTGCATAGTCAACAAAAGCATCAACACCGTCTACAAATTCTTGCCTCATCCCCCCTCGGCCGTCGTTGGTCCTATTATACATCCAACTACGAGATTCCATCTACACAAACGGTACCAAATTTGAAATTGTTAAGGAACAAATTCAATGAATAATTTAATTCATTGAAGAAGAGAAGGAGAAGCAAGGATATAATATACACGTGCAACGCACGTGTCGAAAACTAGTTAGAGAAGAAGAGAAGGAGAAGCAAGGATATAATTTTTTTTAAAGCTATATATTTATGGTAACACCAATCTTATAGTGAGTAATTACAGGCAGAGGCGGAGCCAGGATTCGAAGCTTGTGGGTTCGGGGTTCTAATTCTTTAAAGTTACTGAGTTCTTAATTAATAATTTGTACATATTTAACAAAAATTTTAATACAAATATATGGTTCGGACAAAAGTTACTGGGTTCGGCCGAACCCCCACCCGAAGGGCTGGCTCTGCTCCTGATTACAGGAAGAAAAAAAAAGGCAACTATTAGTGAACTGATAATATAATAACTAACACTTAATGTCTAATGAATGTCGTACATGCACAATGAAGTCCGTAGGTCACACAACAATACTTTAATTATTAGGGAGAGGGCCACGAACACTGGAAATTTTCTTTTTACATATTACTGGAAAAACTGTTCATACAAATTAATTGAAGAATATTATTTTCTCAACTATGTCCTTATAGCTCATAGTAGATTACTGTAAAAAGAAGCTAGGCAAGAAAACTTTCTCCTATTTCTATCAATTAAGAAACTGTCCAAATGAAATGATGTTCTATTTGCAATCAAACCCATAAAATTATTGAATGTTCCTTCCTAAACAAATAAGCAGAGTGAGAAAATCAAAGTGAGAAGAATAAGCTTAAAAAGAGAGTAGCAAAACTTGCGAGAGATATTTAAGTCTTGATGAAGCAGTTTACATATTCATTGTCTAATGTCTAATAACAACATTTCTTCCCAAAAACAAAAAATATGCACAAAGCATATCATATATATGTTATAAAGTTATGTTTCAGTTGATTAGATATAAATAGAAGTAAAGCTTAAAAGTAAATCTTGAAGCTAATTTTTTTACGTAATTGTTGGTGTTGGGTAATGTTACAGTTAAAGCACATTTGTTTTCCTCATATCTAATTTTTTAAGAATCTGGGAGCCTAACATCTCGTTTGACCAAAAAGTTGAACTTAAGGGATAAACTACGGATCATCTAGCAAAACAGGAAATATTATCAAATTCTTGAATTCAGAATGTTTTCTTAAATGATAATAATATAACATCATATTACAAAACCATGTAATAAAACATAACATACTTGCTCATAAAGGTGATAATAATTCAGCCCAGATTTACTTGACTCAGCAAAAAGCAAAAATGATTTGGTGAGCTCATTTCAGGCCTTATTTTGAAGTCACCCTATAAGAAAAAATAATAGCTAAATATAAACGTATTAAAAAACGACCATATGGAGGAAATTCGAAGTCCAGTACTTCAAAATAGAACAACTCACTCGAAATAAAAGAAAACTTAGAAACAAAGCGTCATACTCGCAAAATTATAATGAATTCTTACCTCACCCTCAAATGAAAAAAAAATGAGTCTAAGTTATATTAATCAGCGTTAACATGCCAATTTCACACGGTTCAGAGTGAATTACTGATGAATACTTGTAATATGTGGGAGTTTCACACATAGGTGGCACATGAGCCACTTTGTTAAAGTTAAGTCTAATAAGATGAACATTTGGCATATTTAAATGGATAGATATGTGCATTTATATATATTTAATAATATATCTAAATGATTTGGACTTGGGCTTAGGGCACGGGCCTGGTCGGATCTTTTAATTAAAGGTCTTATTTTGTATTTTAATTTTGAACAGATTTTGTTTATTTAAAATCTGAATTTAATATTTAAATTTCAAATAACACAGAACATTGTGTCTGTTCAGAAAAAAGTGAGTTTCTTCAGTCTCCTTTTAAGCTTCTATAAATACGGATTCATCCCAGAAGGAGTGATATAATTTGCATGATGATTTCAGGCTTTGTTGTATCCTGATAGAGATTTGCTTGTAATCCCCAAAGAATATACAAGCAATAACTCTTGAAAGATATTGATCTTTCACGCCTCAAAGCCTTAATTTCTCTATTATTCTTTTTTAACATAAATTTGGGGCATACAACCTTCAGCAATTTTCAAACAATATATGAGGAAGAAATGTCAAAACACTCACATGCACCAACTGAATAACCATTTTAGAGTCCTGGGTCTCCTGAAAAATAATCAAACGGTGAGAAGCCATGAAAAATGGCATGCAAACAACTGAGATAAACTTTTTCCAAATCAATAAGAGAAGTACCTTTAAACTAAATTATTAACACAGAAAAAGGCACGAGACTTACTGTATTATGATGGATTAATTAGGCTATACTGATCAAGTCAAGTAATTTTTTCGATATGTCTATATATTCGTAATGAATGTTTGGGTTTATAATTGTTTCTCCACGTAGTAATATTGATTCTTCTATAATCTGATACAAGAATTAATTATTTTTGTGTAATTAAATTTTAAGCCTCAGACTATTTAACTTCTAATATGTAACAAAACAGTTGTTGCTGAAAATGATAGAGAAGATCGAATTAGTTATCTGCCAACCAATATTATAGATAGTATCCTTTGAACTCCTGTCTGTTGAAGATGCAACAAGAACAAGTGTTTTGTCAAAAAAATGGAGTTATATTTGGGCCATGCACCCAATTATTTGGTGCTGCATAAGTTCTTTTGTAAAAGATTATCAGTTGCATCTAAATATGTCTTCAAAGAAACCGTAGATAAAATTCTCTTACGGCATCTTGGAGACATTGTGAAGTTTGATCTTGATGTTATAAGAGTACATTTGTTCTCGTATCCAGATATTGATAGAATGCTTTATGCTACCAGAAATGATGTTAAGGAGTTAACTTTTAACATGTCAAACAATATTATTTGTAAACTACCTTCTTATATATTCAACTGTCTGACAATGAAAATTTGAAACTCTTCAATTGTGTCTTCAAAACACCTATTTTTTTTTCGGTTTCAGAATCTTAGAACAGTTTATATGGAAAATAACATTTGTGCCAATGATAAAATTTTGGGTTATCAATGCACCCCTTCTTGTCCGTTTGACATTGAAAGAATGCAATGGTACCTAGTACCTCGAGGCACTGTGTACCATTGCAGTCTTTCAAGGTCAAACGGACAAGAGGGGAAGTGTTGATAACCCAAAATTCTATCATTGGCACAAATGTTATTCTTCCATATAAAGTGTTTTAAGATTCTGTTGAAGACCCAATCGACAAGTTTCAAAATTTTTAGTGTTGGACAATTGAATATATAAGAAGGTAGTTTATATGTAATATTGTTTGACACGTTAAGGGTTAGCTCCTTTAACACCATTTCTGGTGGCATAAAACATTCTATCAATATTTGGACAGGGAAATAAATGTACTCCTAAAACACCAAGGTCAAACTTCACAATGTCTGCAAGATGCTGTAAGAGAATTTTGTCTACGGCTTGTTTGAAGGCAGATTTAGATTCTACTGATATTTTTTTACAAAAGAGCTTATGCAGCACCAAATAATAGGGGGCATGACCCAAATATATCTCCGTTTTTTTTTTTTTTTGACAAAATACTTATTCTTGTTGCATCCTCAACAAACAGGAATTCAAGGATACCATCTATAACATTTCTTGGCAGATAACTAATTCGATCCTCTATATCCTTTTCAGCAGCAACTATTTTATACATATTAGAAGAAGTTGAATAGTCTTAGGCTTAACATTCAATTACACAAAAGTAATTAATTCTCGTATCAAATTATAGAAGAATCAATATTACTAAATGGAGAAACATTTAGTAACCCAAACATTTATTACGAATATATAAACATATCAAAATAATTACTTGAAACACACCTGAATTTCATGATTGATTCTACCGATAGCTTTAAGAGAATTTCAGTGATGAGATCTGCTGATAGAATGAAGACTCTCCTAAATCTTGAGTTGAAGTGAAAAGCAATCAAGAAGGGTTAGTGGGATCATAAAAAAAGATATTAAGTTGAAGTGGAAAGCAATCAAGAAGGGTTAGTGGGATCATAAAAAACTATATTGTTGAATAATATGAGGAGGAAATAGTTGTATTTATAGGGGTTTTTTAAATTTTTATGGAGATTACTACAATATGGAAATGTGATTAAATGGAAGGAACTTCGCAGCAAGTAGAGTTTTTGGCTAAAGATTACTTTACTTACCTTTAACATATTCTATCTAGGTGGGTTAAAATTAGAAAGTACATAACTTGGTGACTTAATTATCCAATATACTAGCAAGTGGAGTTTTAGGCAAAAGAATAATTTACTTACCTTTAACATATGCAATCAGGGTGGGTTAGAATTAGAATGAACATAACTCAGTGACTTAATTAATCCAATATAAATTATGAGAACAAGAATTATAACGTAGTTCAAGAACTTATCAAATCTATTATATTCTTAAAATATCTCATTTTTTTAAGAAACATGATTAGTTCAGCTTATGATAAAAAGACGCTCAAGTCATATTAATATTAAATTAGATTAAAGAGTCGTACTCTTTCGATTTTACGTGGATAAGTAATTCCTTTCGGTTACGCCGTGCAAAAGTGGAGGGAGGGGAATTTAGTCATTATTTTTATATTAAAACAACTATATTATATATAAATCGCTTGGAAGACTCACTAGTTTTATTTGTTGCTCTATCCGTCTTTTGTCCGTGTTAAATACATGCAGCTTGGATCCTATATTCATTTTTGCGTAATTTATTTTCCATTGTCGCCTATATCTGATTCATCTTGTTCATTTGCCAGCACTAATACATGAGATTGTAAATGTTAACAATCATTCATTTTTTTTTTTTCATTCAGTTATCATTTTTACGGCAAGAAAGAACGTTATAGCTTTCAATTAACTAATAGAAATGATAAGAAATGGTCGTCCTTAATAAACAATCTAATAAAAGCGCAAGATATATCTTGTTCTTTACGAAGCAATAACAGAAAACTACTTTTGTGGAAGCATGCACCAACTCGTAATGGATGGTCACTTTTCAATACGAAAATAAAATTTAAATAAAAATATTTGTACCTAAAGCACAAAAAAAATTTCAACACAATGTGCAGGAGTTTGAAAATTTTAAGTGAAACTCCATCACAATCATACTGTACTGGAGCTGAGAAACTTAGTCTTTGCTAGCTATGTGCCACTTTGTACACTAGAGAGGGTTGATTCATCTTCGATATTTGGCACATAACTTTTTGGTTTTCCGTTCGGTATTCACAACTATTTTCGGACATGATTAATTTGAATTTTCATCCGAAAACTTTTTAGACTTTGGAAGATAAAACTTTCTCATTAAAGGCGATTTCATATTTAAGTCTCGACCTCAAAATTTTTGGATAAAAAATAAACAAGTATTTATTATTTATTATCATCTATAAATTACGAGTTTGAACTGAAGAGTAAACCGTTAATATTTGCATCGGGACAGATTGTGCGTCTCTTCTTTAAGTCCTATTTAAATATGAAACATTGTGTGTACTCAATTGTTTTTTACGAAAAATAGTATTTGTGGAACCTTGTCTGCTCCAATGTGACAATTTGCTATCATAGTGTTCCTATAAGCCTTAGGCACATGAAGAGGGTGAGTTATTGGCAGCTTCAATATTTGACATTTGTTCTTATAGCATAAACTAGTCCTTGGATTCACCATCAACTGAATTTGAGGTGGCATTGAAATTACAAGAATAAAATTTTCACTTTCACTTTTTTACTTCCATTCTAGTTTGAGTTAATACTAAAAAACATATTTATTATCTCTTTTATTTTTATTGGTTTTCTCACCTAATCTTCGATACTCGCTTTGGAGCTCAGAAATGATCTAGCCTTGCGTACCGGATTTATTTGAATGTAGTACTCAATTGCAGAACACAAATTCTTCTGTAAAAATTCGCAGAAAGTACAACTAATGAATAGTGTATATAAATCTTTAATTTTTAAAACATAATGAATTCAAATGTAAAAACCTTAAGGGGTCGTTTTATACGATGGATAAGGAAAACTAGTCCTGGGATAAAATTTAGTACCACCATATCCCTTGTTTGGTTACTAATCCTGATAAGTTATTTCAGGATTAAAAATAGTACTCGAATAAGTTATCCGTTACAGAGGGTGGAATAACAATCCTATGACTAGTTATCCCAGGATAAAATAATGAAAATGACAAAAGTAGCCCTGTGGTCCCTCAAATCCTTTACTAAATAAGTTGGAGGACATTTTTATAAACAACTAACTTTTTTTTTTTTAAAATTATGCAATGCATGTTACTTTTAATACGACAAACCAAACAATCAATAAGAAATAATACTAGGATAACTAATCCGAACATAACTAATTTCATCATAACTTGTCTTCAAACCAAACGACCCCTAAAGGTTGAACTCATAGAGTTTAATAAATTTGATTCATCTTTGTTGGGGCAATTAATTCGAGTTCGTGCGAAAAGTCGCATTTAGAAGCAAAGTGATACTTTTTTTTTTTATTACATAGGGATAGAGGAAGGGGAAGGGGAAATAGAGAAGAGGATTATAACATGGGGATTCGAACCCTCACTAACAAGGTGAAAGTTCAGGTAGCCAACCAACTGAATAACTAATGATATCTTACGTAGGCGGCGACTCAATTCTCAAAGCTGGAACTCAAAACTTCTAATCAGGGATAAAGGCTACTTACCTTCCTACTACAATATTTTACTTATTCTTTGAGTTTCAATTTGTTGTTGGATACAACATCAACACTATTTTACAAACTTAGTGGCGTTTGGCCATGCGTTTTCAAATCATGGTTTGAAACCATGACCTCAAACCAGCATTTAGACATGCGTTTTCACTCATGGTTTTAACTTTTTTAAATATAAAATTTAACTCATAAGTTTATATTTTGTAAAAAAAAGACCCATAAGTTGATAGATATTTTTAACAATTACCTCCATCAATCATTTACCAATCTCATTAACTTCCACCAACCTTTATTTATGTCTACCAACCTTTAATTTATGTGGGAGGATTATATTAAAGACTAGTTACATTACTATTCATGTTAAATTTTCGTTTTTATTGAACTAAAGTTTGATTAATTGATGTTGTATTTTTTCGAAAGGCCTTCTAGTAGTGTACTAAATTTGTTATGAACTATGAATTGCTCATTTGGTAAGATTGTATAAGAATTGAGAATGTTTTGATAGTTTTCACAATTTGTGGGGTTTTTATGTCTATAAGAGAAAATACAACTTAAAATATCCAAATTACATGTCCAAACATGATTTGAAACCATGGTTTGAAAACATGGGCCTAACTCCTCAAATACCATATATATTACTTAGCTCATATTTCCTCTGTATTTCCCATATAGACTGTAGAAATTTTTGTTCATACGCCTTCATCATCCCCATTGAGAATAATCAAGAACAACAACAACAACCCCATAATGTCAGAGCTAAAAAAGAATCTTTTTTCACCAAAACTTTCAAGATTCCATCTGTTAGGACTCAACGTACAATGACATTAGACTTTTGGTATTACATTCTTGTTTTTCACTTGTGTTGTCTTCTTTGTATTCAACAATCCTTCAGTTAATTACCATTCCTCTATTTGGTTCAAGAGAATCTTGGAGAAATGGCCACATTTTTCTCTCAAAGTCCTTATGTTCATTCTCCCATATTTTCAAGAAAAAATAATGGAGTTTTTGGGAAATTAAATTATTCTTCTTATTCTCAAAATGAGTTTTCAAATTCCTAAAACCAATAGCACTGAAAATGGTTTGCATAATGATAAAAATGAGTCTACTTCCAATGAAAAAGAAGATGAAATGAAGTAAAAGCTAGAACTTATACCTGATGGGAAATAAAAGTTCTTCCCAACAATTTCTTTTTTAAATTGAGGTTATTGACTTATTTCTTACAAATTTAATAAACGAGAACAAAAATTCAAAACCGGACACTTTCGGAATACCACGCATCTTAGATATAACTAATTGGCAGCCCATAGGAGTATAAAATGGGCTTCACTACGTTATTTGATTGGGCCTGGGCAAGACTGCGTTTGGGCTTCAAAGGATAAATTAGCTCAGCCCATTTGGTGCGATAAATTAGGCTTTTTACTAGTAGCAAAGTGCATAGATAGCCGATTTGAGAACCACTATTTCAACCATAACCGAAGTTCTTAAAACTTTGTAAATTTAGCCGTTTAAAATCAACTTCAAAGCTACGGGATTCTGCGTTTGAAGTTACATTACTCAAACAAAATGTCGGAAGTTTGACATGTTGGTTGTGCAGGCAAACTTCGAATATTTTTGTCTGTAATTTGGTTTTCCAGTTCCAAATTTCAAACATTTCTCATTTTACATATGTATTTCCATTTCATTGTATTTAAATTTTTGTTTCCAAGAAGGTTGTTTCGTTGAATCTACCCAAAAAAAAAAAAGGGATGAATTCAAATATGACACTCTTTTAATTTGATGTGCTATAGAATTTTCAAAGCAGTACACTTCAGTATATATTTCTTTTAACAACTCTTAAGATTCATAGTCATTTTACTATTTAAAATTTAAACTTTCTTTTTTCAACATTATTTAAAATTCTACTTTTTCAAATATTTTAATATTTCTATTTACTAACATTCTATCTGAAACCCTATATATTAGATTAATCTAAGTAGTCCAATCTGATATATTTTTCATATTATAATCCTAAATTTGTAAATTAGTTCGGAATGCAAGATCTACGATTATGCCATGGAATAAGGAATCGTAAAAAATTCTAAGTTGTATTTGGGAAACGTTTTAGTTATATCAAAAGTCCTATAATTTTAAGAAATTTGTTGAATTTATATACCATCAGAAAATATAGAGTACTTCTAATACTTTTTATTTCTATATTTGTATAATATTGTCGTGGAATCAGCTATCGATAATGAGAAGTCCTTTCCTCGACACTGAGTGGAGAAATATTTTGTGCACGAGCTGGCCTTTTTTATTAACTTGAGATGAGCTTAAATATATCAATAAACTAGCGAGGATTCATATAATCTGACTGTAATTTATTTGAAATTGGGAATATCTATTATTGGTGCAGTAATCTTAATGCAAGATCTATCATTATGCCATGGAATAGGGCATGATAAGTTGTTCAGAAGTTTCAGTGTCACGTGGTACTTTAAGAAACAGTCTCAATATTTTCTTAATTTCCTCAACTACTAACTGTGCTTATCATCAACAAAAGTTTTCCATTTGTGAAGATAATTAAGATATGGGCTAATGAGAAATGATGATGAAATGACGATGAAATGACGCTTTTCACCAAGGAAATATATAGCACTGTCGGTTATAAAATGGGATTAACTTCTGTGCACTATAGAGTAAAATTTTGTTAGTTGTTAGCCTATTAAAAAATGTTTATGGTATTAAGAGACAATTTTTTTGTCTACAATAATGAAAATCTTTTAACTTAGTAAGCGTTTGGCCAACCCATGGTTTCAAACCAGCGTTTGGACATACATTTGAAATCATAGTTTCAAATTTCAAATCATTCAAAAAGGCATGATTTGGGGTTTGAAACCATGGTTTCAACTTTTAAAATATAAAATTTAACCCACAAGTTTATATTTTATAAAAAAAGACCCATAAGTTGGTAGATATTTTTAACAATTACCCCATCAATCATTTACCAATTTCATTAACTTCCACCAAATTTTATTTATGTCTACGAACCTTTTAATTTTGTAAAAAAAGACCCATAGTTTAATTTTATTTATTGAATTAAAATTTGATCAATTGATGTAGTATTTTTAGAAAGGTCTTCTAGTATTAATTTTGAACCGGTTGTTATGAATTAGCGTATTAATTTTGTTATGAAGTATGATTTGCTCATTTGGTAAGATTGTATAAGAGTTGAGAATGTTTTGATAGTTTTCACAACTTGTGGGGTTTTTATGTTTATAACATAAAATACTCTTTCAAATATTCAAAATGCATGTCCAAACATGATTTCAAACGGGGCCTTAATACCTAATCTTGTCGATTTTAGATCAATTAGTCTTTGGGCAGTAATGTGCAACTTTATGCTTAGGAGTAGGGTTGTTCACGGTTTTGGTTAAAACCGAAAATTTAACCAAACCGAATAAAAAAATCGACATTTGATTTGGTTTGGTTTGATTTGGTTTTAAATTTTAAAAATCGATAATATTTGGTTTGGTTATGGTTATATTAAAAAATAACCGAATAAATAACCGAACCAAACCGATAAATTATATACATAAATAATTATTTATATGTATAATATTAGTTTTTCATAAATAATTATAAATATTTTATACCTTTTAATCATTAATTTGATTTTTGGTCTACTTATTTCACATGATTGTTTAAGGCCCATGTTTTTAATAATATGTCCAAGCCCGTGTCTTTAAGTCTTTTAACTCGTTAAGTGTTAAGTGTAAACCTACTAACAGAAGCTCACATTCGAGTCTAATCTCTTTAACTTAAATTTTTAGCCTTTCTGTGTCAGCCATTTGATTTTAGGTTGTTTCTTCTTTTTTTCCCGAATTTATACCTTTCTTTTTTCTTGTCTGAATGGGTCCTAAAATCAAATAGCTGCAACATCAGCATAGAAGATACTTCAGTAACATCAGCATTTGCTGCAACTCAAGCACATGGTAATGCCCTAATACTTCTTCCGTGGGTAATCCTCCTAAAAGGCAGAAAAGAACAACTCTTTGTAGTCGAGACCCTAGCCCTGGGATAATGATAGAAAAACATATGAAGTTTGAGATCATTACACAAAGTGTTTTTAATAAAATGGGAGAATTGAGGACAAAATGCAAGTATTGCCTCAAAGTTTGGGATCATTACACAAAGTTTTTTTTATTTCATATATTTTCATTTTAATTTTAGGTAGTCTTTATGTTTAATTAATATGTATGTTTGTAACAACAACTAAAAGCTCCTATGCTCTACTTTATTTCCAGGTATGTGTATTAAGATGACAAAAATGGTGCAACCACTACTTAGTTAGTTTTTAGCTCTATATGTAATAGTTTAGCAACTTTGGGTAACTTGAGTATGACACTATCACTAATAGTGAAAATATTTCTATGATGTATGTTCTACCTTAAACGATAAATAAAAGTTATCGTTTGAACAAAAAAAAAAAGACAAGTCTTTTTCAACTTTTTAATGTTTTATTGATAAGTCTCATGGCTGCTAGTCATAAACCGAAAAATCCAACCAAACCGAACCGAACCGACAATAATCAAACCGGTGGTTATTATTTTATTTGGTTTGGTTATGATTTTAGACGTTTAAAAACTGACTAAATTGATTTGGTTACGATTTTAATCAATAACCGATCCAAATCGAAGCATGAACACCCCTACTTAGGAGCCTAAAGCACGCGAGTAGAGTGGGTTGATTGACATTTTCGATATTTGGCATTTGTCATGAACCTTTTTTCTTTTCGCACTTGCTGTTCATACTCGGAACTCAAATAATACGAAATTGCAAAATGATCTTTATCAAAGTAATTTTATAATTTTATATCATAGCTCGAATTTGATGTCTCTGATTAATAATAAATAAATAATTAGTGTTCCATCACAACTTAAAAGTTACGTGTTCAAGTTATGAAATCAACCACCACTTAACGTAGAATAATTTTTCGAGCAAAATACTTTGCGCTTGACCTAGCCTTTATGGGAAAAAGTATTTTGTTGTCAGATTCAGATCTTTATAGTCTTTGTCTAGGATGTGCCACTTTTCTATCCTAGTGTTCCTATAAACCTATTTCTTCTCTGTAAACCTTAGCTACATGAAGAGGTGAGTTGGTGGCAGCTTATGTATTTGACATTTGTTCTTATAGCATAAAAGAGTCATTCACCATCAATTGAGTTTGAGGTGGCATTGGAACTACAAAAGAAAACTATTCATCTTTTACTTTTTTTTTTTTTATCTAAATTATGTAAAATAGTATTTGAAGGAGAGTTTGGAGGTAATGAGTAAAATTGTCTCTATATACTTTATAGATAAATTCAATCGTGGAATTAATTACGTGTGCTTGCATTTCAATATACTGTCTATAATATTATTCATCCTTAAGACACAATTTTCTCTAAATCTTGTATAAATGTTGAACGCTTAATGCTTCGGGTTACCGTTCATTTTATATTCCAATTTATGTAATACCATTTGATTAGACATAAAATTAAAAAAAAAGATTTTAAATTTTAATCTAAAATAAATCTTAAATATTATATAGCTATAAATTATATCATTAAATTAAATTATTTTTAATCATAGAAAGAGTAGAAAGATGACTATCTTCCTAGGAAATACTAAAGAAAAAGTAATGCGACAATTGGAGTGAGTAGTATTTTACCGACTTGTCAATCTCAGATGTGCCACTTTGCTATCCTAGTGTCCCCTATAAGCCTTTTGGCACATGAACATCAGTAAATGTTAGGTTCAATAGTTGACATTTGTTCTGATAAGCATAGTTATTTCACCGTCAACTAAATTGGAGGTGGCATTGGAATTACAAAGACTTTTCATATTTTACTTTCTTATTTTTTTATCTGTCATTTGATATTCATTTTGCGACCGACTGATTAATTTGAATTTCCATTTTTTAGGTAAAGTAATTCCTATCAAAGGCAAAATTTTATGAGATATTCTTTTTGCAAGCTTATTCATTTTGGAACAATTTAGATATGCGGTATTTGAAATTATATGTGATTAAAGTTCAAATATTTTCTCCTCAAGTTCAAGTAAAATGAGTGAACCTGAATTGTATGTCTATGCACTTCACACAAAAATAATTGATTTCAATCGTATAAAACTCAAGCATCGCTTGTCTAAGGGTATTTTGAGGTGTGTAGTTATAAATTTTTACACAGCCAATATATTATGATGAACGTAATTAAATCTAGTATCTATGCACTTTGACATATAAAAGACTATCCTCGAGTCGAGTCATGTATAAGTTATTCACGTATTACTTATTCTACCTTCTATCCTGCATAAATTAATATACAAATTTCCTCATAACTTTTATATATATATATATATATATCAGTACATAATATTACTTATTCAGGATTCATATATTGATAAGAGAATTGCAATTTATAATATTTTGTGTATATTTTTTAATATTTAAATTTTAATTTAAAATATTAAATTACTTTAACTCAATTTAGCTTCGAAATTAGCTAAATTGCCTTTATATTACTATTATATATAAGTGGGAATAAAGAATTTTGTAGTCCTCACATTAAATTTTAATCCAACGAAGCTTTCACATGTGGCTTTTGTATCTTTTCACTTATGGCATATTCTTACTTTTACAATTTTGTTTTAAATGACATTTCACTTGGGCCTTTGTAATTGTTTAATGTTATAGTAACTTATGAATTTATTTTTTGCTCCTTATTAAATTATTTTTCCTCCTCTATCTCAAAATAACCCCACTTGTGCGATTTCTGTTGCGTTAGATGATTCTAGAGGATGAAAATATGAGTTTTGTTAATACAAGTGAAAAGAAAATACATTTTAAAAATCTTAATGAGTTTAAAATAAGAGCAAAATGAGTTTGAAGTAGGGTGGAGTTAGAGTGTCGACAACAGTTTCAATCGAACCCAATAACTTTGGTTCACATACTTTGTATTTAAATGATAAATTATTAATTTAATACTGAATAACTTAAAAAGTAAGAATTTAAAACTCATAAATTTTAAATATTGACTCTATATCTGAATTGAAATAAATAATTTTGTTAATAATAAAAATTAAAATGGTTAATAGTTTGGCTCCAAACTTAGCATGGACTCATGAAACTAATTATACATATACTAGCTCATAAACTCATAATTCCTCTCTTATTCCTCCTCTCCTGTATTTCCCTTATAGACTATACAAACAATCTGTTCATATACTTCATGAAGGCAAAATCACCTACACCATCATTATTGAAGATAATCAAGAAGAACAACAACAACAACCCCATTATGTCAGAGCTAAAAAAAAGCTTTTTTTCACCAAAAACTTTCAAGACTCCTTATTTTAGAACTCAACGTACACTGACATTAGCTTTTGGTATTACATTCTTGTTTTTTACTTGTGTTGTCTTCTTTGTTTTCAACAATCCTTCACTTAATAACCATTCCTCTATTTGGTTCAAGAAAATCTTGGAGAAAAGATCACATTTTTACGACTTTCTTGAAAACACTCATGTTCACTCACCCCAATTTTCAAGAAAAATTAATGGGGTGAATTTGAATTATTCTTCTGTTTCCCAAAATGGATTTTCAAGTTCAGTTGCTAAAACCAATAACACTGAAAATGGTGAAAAGGGTTTTAATAATGATGAAAATGAAGGTACTTCCAATGAAAAAGAAGTGAAACAGAAGCAAAGATTGAATTTTTCATCAAATTATATGAAAAATGGAGATGGGATTAGTAAAGATAGTGGAAAATTAAATGGAAATGAAAAAATTGAGTCTTGGTGGGAAAAAATGAGTCATTGTGATATTTTTGATGGGAAATGGATGAAAGATGAAGCTGGCCCTTTATATGAACATGGTTCATGTCCTCATATAGATGAACCATTTGATTGTTATAAAAATGGAAGGCCTGATAATGGATATATGAAGTTCAGGTGGCACCCTAAGCACTGTAATATTCCAAGGTACTTAGCAAAGTTTTGACAGAATATACTTTTTGTTGCTTGATATTGTATGATTAAATGAAGAATCAGAGATTCATATAGTTGCCCTCAACTTGTTTGGTACTGAGGCTTAGTTGTTGTTGTTGCATATTTATGATTAAGTGAAGAATTGAAGATTCATATAGCCGATTCAAACTTATTTAGGACTGAAGAGTAATAGTAGTAGTAGTAGTTGTTGTTGTTGTATATTCATGATTAAATGAAGTAGCGGATTTTCATATACCCGACCACAGCTTATTTGAGACTGAGGCGTAGTAGTAGTTGTATATGCATGATTAAATGAAGTAGCGGATATTAATATAGCCGATCCCAACTTGTTTTGGACTGAGGCATAGTTGTCGTTGTTGTATTTATATTTATTGAATTGAGTTCAGTTTTGTTTTGTTGATGTTCATTTTTTGATATGGTATTTTGGTTCATTTTGAAGGTTGAATGCCAAAGAGATGTTAGAACTGTTGAGAGGAAAAAGACTAGTTTATGTTGGTGATTCTTTGAACAGAAATATGTGGGAATCAATGGTGTGTTTGCTTAGAAACTCTCTTGAAGACAAGAGCAGAGTTTTTGAGGCCTCTGGTAGACATGATTTCAAGAAAGAGGGTGCTTATTCTTTTATATTCATGGTATGTTTTCTTCTATTTGACTAGTGATTTCATCAACATTATCATATGATTTTGGCAAAGTTATTGCAAATAGAGAAGTGAAGATTCATATAGTCGAACCCAACTTGTTTGGGATTGAGATGTAGTTCTTGTTGTACTGCAAAGTTTGGTAAACCGATACGATGAATTAATGGGGTGAGAGGAAGCCTAGATGGTGTTGTTGTAGATGATCATAGTGAATGGGGCCGTAGTGCATAAGGGGTCATTTGGTTCAAAAAAGGGTTATATAATCCAGGATTATAAATATGGGATAGATAATACCAAGATTTTGGTATAAAATTTATAGTGGTAGGAGCTAATACCAATAACCAAACGGTGGATAAATGCAATCCCAAATTTAACATAACGACGCCTATGATTATTATCTATCATGAGTTAGCTGTCTTGTACTATGTCAAATGTTTATGCTGATTCATTAAATATATCGACATGATCAGTGAGAATTCATATAGCCGACCCCCAACTGTTTGGGATTGAGGGATATAGTAGTAGAAGTTATTATTACACTTTTGTGAATGAGAGTAAAATGTGTTGATTCTTCGAAGGAGAACAATTTTGATAAGGAGTTCTATTATATGCATACCTTAAATACCAACCAATTTAGATTCATTAAGTCCTTGGAACAATCTGCTAATCTTTTGCTAAATGTTTGAGCAGGACTACAATTGTTCAGTGGAGTTTGTTCGTTCTCCGTTTCTAGTTCAAGAATGGGAAGTACCGGATAAGAACGGATCAAAGAAAGAAACACTCAGACTTGATCTTATTGAAATGTCATTGGACAAATACAAAGGCGCTGACATCCTTGTATTTAACACGGGGCACTGGTGGACTCACGAAAAAACATCTGCAGGGTACCCTCTCTGTTTCTTCATTAATATTTGGATTTTCTTACATATCTGTTTGCAAAATGAATTACACAAAGGATATATTTTTGCTACTTCTTTGCATAAATTTCAATGTGGTCGGTTCTTTCTTTTGAAAGGGCTACCAAATTGTCCATGTAAGGCTAACACTCACATATGTTACGCAGGTCACGTAAAATCGTGCCATCGCTCTATGATATGTTTCACTTCCTTTTATTTTCTTGGGCATATTGTAGTAAGGAAAGGAAGTGCCAGTACTAATTTATCATGTTGATAAACTCTGTAGGAAAGGTTACTATCAAGAAGGTAGCCATGTTTATAGTGAATTAAATGTAGTCGAGGCATTTCGAAAGGCAATGACAACATGGTCAAGATGGATCGAGGCTAATGTAGATCCAATCAAGACTCAAGTGTTCTTCAGAGGATATTCAGTCTCTCATTTTAGGTAATTACACGCTCTATTCGGTATAAGACCATCAATTACTACTCCCGTTGTCCCAATTTATGTGGCGCCTTTCAAATTTCGAGAGTCAAATTTCTCCTTTTTATCACAATTGTTTCACATGCCTTATAGATTTTTTTGAATTGTCAATTATTGTGACTTATAGTACTTTTTAATGTAGTTTCCAAATATGTAAATTTTATTTCAAAATAATTAAAATTCCATGTACAAATTTACAGTCAAAATTTATAAGTTTGACTTCGAAGTTCGAACTGTGCCACATAAATTGGGCGCAGAGGGAGAATAAACTACGTGTAATGAGAACGAAAATGTGAAATTTGATGCCTTTGCAGTGGAGGGGAGTGGTATTCTGGTGGAAAATGTGACAGCGATACTGAGCCATTAGACGATGAGAAAGACTTATTGACTTCTCTTTATCCTCCAACAACGGGGATGTTAGAGAATGTGATCAGGTGGATGAAAGCGCCGGTTTACTATTTGAATATTACTAGAATGACGGATTTTCGCAAGGATGGACATCCATCAGTGTACAGGAAGCCAAACATGACGGACGAGGAGAGGAGGTCGACGTTGAGGTACCAAGATTGCAGCCATTGGTGCCTTCCTGGTGTACCAGATACCTGGAATGAGCTTTTATATGCTCAACTTCTGATGAAACATCATCAGAAACAACAACAAAAGCAGCAGATTGGTTCCTAGTTGAAAATAGCTCTATTAATTTGCCTCGTACGGAAGTATTTCCTCTATCATAGAAGGTGTGAAATAGGCGGGTTACGTGGACTGTCTATGTAAAGTCTTCAAACCTTCTAAGGTAGAACGAAGTTTACATCAAGAAAGAGAAGTGCTCCGGATTCTGATGAGCTCCTATTCAGTGAACTATTGATGAAGCATTATTAGACACATAACTGGCAACAGCAGCAGCACATAGGTTCTTAGGCATACCGTAGCGTAAAGGGAATCCCGTACACAAATATCGCTATGCATGGGATCCGCAGAAGGGTCAGATAATTTACATTTCTGCAAGAGGCTGTTTTCATGGCTTGTACTCGTGACCTCTTGGTTACAACACAACAACTCTTGCCATTGCGGAATCTGGGGAAGGGCCAAATCACACTGAGTCTATTGAATGCAACTTCACATCTCTGCAACAGGCTGTTTCCATGGCTTGTAGCCGTGACTTCTTGGTCACATTGCGCCATAGTGTCACTAGTGTGTAGATATGATATTGTTAGACAAAGAGTGCCTATAATGTTTTTGATTATGGTAAGTTCTTTCCCTCTTTGTCCCCAGCACATTGTAACCGGTAACTCTATACAGTGGAATACTATGAGCTCTGAAATTCACACTTTTATAAGACTGACTGTTGTATTGATTAATTTAATACTCTCAATAAGAACCCCATTCTATGATTTTGATTAATCTAACTTCATTACCTTACTTGCCATAATTATTGCCAATTCAAAACTCTAGCTTCATATCCTTTCTATTTTTTCCGTTTACTTCTCTTTGGAAAAAAACTTTTAAATTTTGAACAGTCAACCTCCTGCCAAATATGAAGCATCAAAACCAACAGCCAGGATCCATTCTTGAGGCTAAATGAAATAAATAATTAGTTTTAGCATCAATACACGTGAAGTTTTTTTTCTTTGTATTATATTTTTAGATGTCTCAATTTTAAGTAGCATCCGAGAAAGCACACCTAAGCAGAAATTTGTGACAACCATATTATCCAAAACTGCCTATACATTAATAGTGAAAAAGCAACAACATAGATAGTACGAAATCAACAGCCACTCATGTGAGAGTTTTATCAAATATCATCGTCAAAGAAATTGTCTCTTTTATCGATTTGTTGTTACTCTTTTTCTCTAGGGACATATTTGAATAGTCACATAATACTTGAGCCTAACAAAACTGAGTGCGCAATTTCAATGATCCAAAAAGTGGGTTTGTGGATCAAAACAACGACAAAAAAAAGGGTGACAAAAGTATCTTTTGCGCACTAAATTAGGGCTTAGCTGTGACCGAAAGCGCACTAAATTAGTGCACAAAAGAAATTTAATAAAACGCCCCACCATCTTCCCCACTTGAACGGTCCCCACCAATTTTAAAAAAAAAGTCGCCATTAACAAGAAAAGGCCGAGGTCCCACCTTAAAAAAATGTTGTTTTCGTGTTATTTTTTTAACCCGAAAGTCAATATTCTTGGTATATTCAAGTCAAGGAACAAGTTTCGAAGCTTGAATTTCGGAATAAAGTGGCGTAGAAGTCGATTTCAAAAACTCAAAAACAGCCTTTAATCTAGGTAAATTTACTATGAATTTTCTATCACATTATTAAATATATTATTATCCTAAGCATGATTAATGTTTAATAGTTGCGGATTTGAAAAAAAAAATATTGCGCAAAAAAACAACACGTAATAGAGCTGTCCAGTGCGCTTTTTTTCAAAAAAAAAAATTTATGTGTTAATTATTTGTTAATTGTTTGATTAGCTAATTATTAATTATTTGTTAATGATATGTTAATTTTTAATTATTTGTTAATCGTTTGATTAGCTAATTGTTAATTATTTAATAATGATATGTTAATCTTTAATTTTTTGTTAATGATTTGTTAATTGTTTGATTATATGAAAATACACTCATCTCCTAATAATATCTTTATTTGTTAATTTATTTATTTGTAAAATTGTTTAATCCATGTTAGTTATCGATGTGCTACGTAGTTATCTAATTTTATGTGTTAATCTAATTTTATTTGCTAATTAGTTATCTAATTTTATGTGCTAATTAGTTATCTAATTTTATGTGTTAATGTGCTAATTAGTGGTAGAATTAATTATCAATTGTTAATTAGAAATAGTTAAACCTTAATATCCTTCATATTATATTTGTTAGTTAATTGTAGTTAATCATTAGTTTAGGATTGAACATTCTTAGTTTAAGATTAAAAATATCATTAATATAATATTAATTAGTTAATTGTAGTTAGTATAATAATTAATTAACAATTATTAATTCACAAATTTAGATAGTTAATATAATTTCCCGTTAAAGGAATAGTTAGTTAGTATAATTTTTCGATAGAGGATTACATAATTAATATTACATGTTAATGAATAATTAAAAATTATTAATACAGATACGACACCTCCATGGATTCCAACCCTCTTCATCCGGGACCCTTCGATGGATCAGTACTTCATCTACAGGCTATTCATAGGTCCCAACTATTATGGGATGAGGAGATAGATTCCAGTACGTTGTTCCGTCCCCATAGGGTGGAACATGCGTGGGATCTTTGAGGGGCTCGACCCCCACATTGTTGCGTATTAGATATACTTTATCAGGGCGGTATCTACTATTGTGTCACTGTTGGTCAGGTACAGCATGATAGGGCTCTTGTGACGGCCATGATTGAGTGATGGCGACCGGAGACCCACACATTTCTTCTTCGTACTGGTGAGGCCACTATCACGCTTGAGGATGTGGATGTCGTATATGGTTTACAGGTAGATGGACGCCCATTATATATTAAGGAGCCTCAGCAGCTCAGATCGTACCAGCAAGAGTTGACTAGGTTCACTGATTTTGTGTCGGAGAAGTGTGATTTCTGGTTACAGACTCGAGTGTCGTTGGTTGCCCTCTGTACTCACTTGCGCCTCATAGACATCCAACATCCTATTACAGAGGACATACCTCTGGTGGAGGTCGATCGTCGTGCCCGTCTATACTTACTTATCATATTCGGGGGCATCTTGTTCCCGAACACATCGGGTTCCCATGTGAGCTTACGATATTTTCTATATATGAAGGATCTGGGCGAGTTGGGATGTTATAGTTGGGGAGCTGCTGTTCTGGCTTACCTGTATCAATCACTATATCAAGCATCTGTGGGCCAGCGTGCGGATGTCGACAGATTTCACGCGCTCCTCCACGTAATATATTTAAGTGCGTGTAATTTTATTCTAAATATAGCTTTTTAAAACGACGACTAATAAAATAAATTTTTAATAACCCTTTCAGATATGAGTGTGGTATAGGATAAGGTCTTTTCAGCTCGTAGCTGCTCACCCTCAGTCTGACTTCATTGTTGAGGGCATGCCCTACACGAGGAGATGGACGGGAGGCGTAATCCGAGATGTGGATACGCACCACAAACTTCTTCCATTCAGGGATCAACTAGATCGTATGACGGCGGACATGGTAGGTTATTATCTTATTTGTTTTTTACTATTTTGTCTTGTATTGTTTACAATTCATTTTTTTTTATAGTTTTTTATATGGAGGCCATATGATAAGATTTTGGATCAGTTGCCGGCGTTTTGTAGGGCTGGTGAGCACATGTGGAGGTCGCAGTGTCCGTTGATACAAATGGATATCGTTGAGGATCACGCGCCCCACCGCGTCTTACGACAGTTCGAGCATGTACACAATATACCTGAGCTAGTTGTTTAGAAGCACGACCATTATACGTGGGACGAGCGTGCGGTCGTCGATGCTACATTCCTGGCCTTTATGCCGGAGCAGCTCCATTGTTGGGATCATAGGATGGGGTCGCTAGCGGTGGTCGGACATACGACTCTGATCCTCGAGTACATGGAGTGATACCGACAGATCACACACAACTTGATTGGCAACCCCAAGACGCGTTACGCAGAGGACCGAGGATATGTAGCACTCGTGGGACAGTATGAGGCATTGGTAAGTTTATTCTACTTAAACTTAATTAATAGTCTTATATGTTACGTTACAAATTTATTCAATCATTAAGATTTGCAAATAAATGTAGCTACGGACCGTACAGACGATGGGCTATGAGAGCATGGGCCATATGCAACAATCACAAGAGCTCGGACGTATCCATGAGCATGTTCTAGATATCCTGTACCAGGCCCTTCTAGCACGTGGTCGTGGTCGTGCTCGTGGAGGTGGTGGCGATATAGGTGGTGGAGGCCTCCGTCTAGTAGATGAGACTGACGAGCATGCTATCGTTCTAGCTCCAGTCCAGCAGCATCTGTCGAGCTCAGAGTGCCGGTCGACTTTAGAGTGCCCGTCGACTTCTTACCGACTGTCGACACCTCTATATATGCCGGCAGAGCTATTTTCAGAGCACCTGGAGTGGCCATCATTAGAGGCATACCATGCGTAACCACTAGTTCGTCATCCACCGGGTGAGCGGCCAGTTCGTGATCTACAGGGTGGAAGAGAGTTGGAGTACGACTAAACATTCTTGAACTTCGACAACTGGAGCCAAGATGTAAGTGTTTGAAATAATTATTTTAACAGATTAAAATACTTATACTAATTATTATATAATTTTTAATTTCTTAGGATCTAGCTCTGGCACCATCTACCTCTCCGGCTCCGAGGCTCGCTCAAGAGCCCGCTTAGGTGACCGCTGAGGAGCCAGCTCAGGAGCCCTCTCAGCATCCATTTCAGGAGCCCGTCACACAGGTTTGATTTTTTACAAAAAGATAATGTATTAGTTAAATCTAAATTATAATTAGGTTCATCCTTTTTAATTGTTTATATGTTATTTCAGGTTTAGTTTAGAGTAATCTAAACTAAATTGTTTATATGTTATTTCAGGTTCATTCTTCTGCGCCTGTGGACCCGTCTCCCACTGAGACTGCTGAGGAGCCAGCTCAAGAGCCCTCTCACCATCCATCTCAGGAGCCCATCGACACACAAATTTGATTTTTTACAAAAAGATAATGTATTAATTATGAATTTTTTTTTTTGGCATATTTGAAATAAAGTAATGCCTTGACTAAATAATAAAAAGCTTAAATCAAAACCTTATAAAATAAAAGACTTAAACCTAAAGATAATAAGTTTCCAAACAAACAAAACTTACTTCGGGGCACTTTACAACCCCTAAAACGACGATCCAAACGTTTAGCTATACTTGATGTATTGAGCCTACATTATTGTTCATAGAAAAAGATATCAGGTTCTATATAAAATATTGATATTCCGGCGTTTTAAAACATGACTAATCTTTGGTCAAAGTATGGAAAAAACGTGAAATTTCAAAATTTTGAAATTACACAGTGTTGTGAAAATGGAAATAACCGCTATTGTGCACAAAATTAGTGCGTGATAGGACTTAACCGTAATTTAGTGCGTAAAAAGTACTTTTGTAACTTTTTTTTATGGGTTATTTTGGTCCAAAAGCACAAAAACTGGGTCATTTAAGTTGCGGACTCTAACAAAACTCATTCAATTTTGTAGCCATACACGTGGACATGGCAGCTGAATGTTTAAGTCGAAGCATTAAATATATATTAGATAAGATTCATATATATATATATATATATATATATTTATATGAACGTGACAGTCAAACAGAAAACGTGATAAAGAATAAAAAAGAATATGTATTTCAAATTATTTATATTCCATTTGGACAATACTTGGTAATAGTTGAAATTGGAAAAGATAATATAGAAATCGTAATTATGTTTGGTTATGAACTTCACAAAAAAATCGAATTTTTGTGATGTGCAGATTTCACCAGAAATACTTCACAAGTCACTTTAATTTTTCAACTTTAAATTATCTATTTCAATTAGAAGTTGAAATAATGTGAATTAATATTGGTTGAGTATATAGATGATACGAGTCAATGAGAGAGAGGATGGAATTTCTTAAACATATATATGAAAATAAAGGTATTAAATTCTTAAACATTTATAGCAGTAGCAATTTTTGGGGCCCAGACCTGTTCGAGAAAGAAAAAGAATGAAGACAGGTTTCATGCAAAAAAAGTAGTTGGGCATTATTAAATATAGTTATCAGTAAGCGTTTCTTTGATTGTGATTTCATGATGTAAATTGTTTAACCAATTCATTATTAGGTCAGAGAAGTAAATTTGGAGGTATCCATTAAATCCACCCTCAATAATACCGCTTATGATACACATGTCAAAATTCAGTAACTTTAATTCAAAGCTTGTGTTCTTCTTAAAAGATTATAAACGTATAAACTATATATAAATTTAGAATTTAATAACTCCGAAAAATTAGAATTCAAAACTACTCACAAACTTCAATTCTTAAATCTGCATTAATAACTAGTCAACATATTGGTAAAATCAACACATGTATTTATCTTGTCTTAATCATATTGTTTATTCAAGCTAAGTTTGACCATATTCACCTTAAGTCATGATGGTAAAATTGATCAGATGGTAAAACTAAAACGAATTTGTCGCCTTAATCATATGATTACGCTGAAAGATTTGCATTCAATCATTCCACCGACAATGTAACATATACACCATTAGGGATTGTGACGAATGGTAAGTATTTCATCTTTAATTAGAGGTTTTAGGTTCGAACTTTGAAACAAAGTCGCGTTTGATAGGAAGCGATGCGCTTTACATTTAAAAGCAGGATTTTCTGGCGCGAATTCAAGTACCAGGCGCTGAATGCCTATTACCCTCCAAAGCGGTATTTTTCAACGCGGATCAAGATTAGTCGGGGCCCAAAGTAGATTTTGAACACTGATGCACTTTACCCTCAAAGTGCATACCTGATGCTAGATGTGCTTTACCCTCCAAAGCGAAATTTTCCAATACAAATCAGGATTACTCAGACCTCAAAGCGCTTATCAACGATCGAAGAAAGCCAAAATAACATACACAACATGAGTAATTCTTTTTTGTTTTTGAAGATACATCACTTCATGTCAAGATTTTATTCTACCCTATTTCTAATAAAATCGTCTCCCCACTTAACCAATCTTTTGTCCATGCAAATGACAATCACAATTTATCCAAGTGAATTCCTACGAGTTGATCAATTATATCCTCTTAGACTAGTCGTCCAGGCACGTGGTTCTCAATCACTTCGTTTTCTTTACAATAGTGACATGGCGGCTAATTGGCTCTATGTCTACCTATTTTTCTTGGCAATAATAGCCATAGCATCTAATGTTTTTTGTTTTCTCAGTATCTGTTTTGGGGCCCGATTAACTCGAATTTATATAAAAAAATCACTTTAAGGGTAAAACGCTCTTTATCATCACAGGCGACTCCATACCGAGGCTCGAACCTGAGATCGATTTACAGTCAATGGCGGAGCTAGAGTATAGCTTACAGGTTCGGCCAAACTCAGTAGCTTTGTCTCAAACTCTGTATATGTCTTAAAAATCGATTGAATATGTATAAATTATTAATTTAGAATCCAGCAGCTTGACTCCCGAACCCATAAACTTCAAGTGCTGACTCTGCCTCTGCCTGTGGTTAATTAGGATGGAAGAATAGTTACCACTTAGGGGCGTATTTACAGAGAAAGCTAAGGTTTTCAACAAACCCCAGTAACTTGTATTTGTGTTACGAAATTCACTTAATATGTAGAAATTATTTTATCGAAGAATCAATTAAGTTGTCTATTTTAGAATTTAGAACTCAAAAACTCAAAATTAGCGTTTTGCCTTTGTAATACCACTCAACCACAAACCTTAATTGGTGGTAGCTATAGCATTAATCAAGCGAAGCTCAACTTCACTACTAAATTCTATAAATAGCAACTTATTCTCAAGTATTCTTGCATGAAAAATAAGCTCAGTTAATCAAAAAGTGTGTCAATTAATCATGTCTTTTTTAAGATTTGTAGTTGCAATTCTCTTCTTGGTTTCAGTTTTTGGAGTATCAAATGCTCATTATAAACTAACTCCTACATTCTATGATTGCACATGCCCTAATGTTACAGATATTGTACGTGGTGTCATGGAGCAAATTCAACGTAGAGATGTTCGAGCTGGTGCCAAAATTATTCGCCTCCATTTTCATGATTGCTTCGTTAATGTAATTACTCTCGTTAATTTTCAATAGACGTCCCTGTTGGATTGTCGTTTGGAAAGTTCATTAGAAACTTTTCCGGTGATTCAGTTTTTGATTCAGTCGGAAATTTGTGTTTTTCTAGTCCTACATATGTTTTCATGCATGTTTATGTGTCTTAATGCATTAAGTTACGCATTTTAGTTATATAAATGACGACGTAGTACATGTTTTTACACTATTTAGAGTGTAACATGTGCATGATCGTAGCTTAGTTACCATTTTAACTAAAAATATAAGTTATATGCACTAGCAGTGTAAATAATCTTTGCAATATAGTTCATGTTGAACTGATTATATTAGGTTAATTATTATTTTATTTGTCAGATTACTGTATCAAGCGTGATATAAAGAATTCACTTCTTGAGTTCTTGTTGTAGCATGTAGGTCTAACATGACGGTGACAAATTCTTTGCACTGTCAGTAGCTGTGCACAATAAATAAATTCTTTTACCAGAATTTAAGCTTTACACGTTGAAGGTGTCGGAAATAATTACACAAGCAGGTCATTTATAAGGTAACAAACAAATTAATTTCTCTAACACATTAATTCATATATAACCTGATTATAAAAATGGTAAGTAACATGTTATATCATTGGTTAAACTATACTAATAATGTAAAAAAACAAAATATGATGTTGCCAGTGTATACAATGTAAATACTCTACAAAATCACAAATTAAATGCTTGTCATAGTGCTTAACTTGTAATTACCTTATATCAATGTATTTATGTAAATATACTTTACATCGTCAAATGTATCATAACTCAGACAATTAATGGTATTTAATTCTGTACAGGGTTGTGATGGATCCATTTTGCTAGATAATGCAACTGGGATTGCAAGTGAGAAAGCTGCACCACCAAATGTAGGGGCTGGAGGATTTGATATTGTGGATGAAATTAAAACAGCGTTAGAAAATGTGTGCCCTGGTGTTGTATCTTGTGCTGATATTTTAGCTCTTGCGTCTGAAATTGGAGTTGTCTTGGTAAGTCACAAATGTCACATTTTCAATTCTTTTATTTTTCGTGTGTTTGGTATCCGTATTGGTTGGTCCAATTAATTGGGGTGAAATTCACAAAGTCACTTTTTAACCTCTAGTGACTATTTGTTGTCTGGTCCTTCCTCGGATTCCGCGCATAGTGCACCAGACTGCTCTTTAATCATTTTTTAATCTCAGTAATTAAAAAATAGTCAGTGTCATGAAATTTTAAATTTCATATATATATATATATATATATATATCATGGAGTTTCACCTGTGTAATTCGGGTAAAATTCACAAATAGTCACTTTTCATCCTCTATGATTTAAAAATAGTCATTGTGATGAAGCTTTAAATTTCATAATGACTAGTTTCAAAAACCGGATTGAAAAGTTGGTCAATGATCGCTATTTCTATTACTAATCCAAATTCGCTATGCGTCAGGCTTATTAAAGGGGGAATCACTCCCTATAAGAATTTTCTCTATTCTAGGGATTCGAACCCAAAATTTCTAATAAAGGATGGAAAAATCTTCTCTATCATAATTGATTTTCACCATAAGATGCCATATTTTCTGTTCTTGAAGTCTTTCGAACTTCCCCAGACCCCATCTGGTGGGATTATACTGGATATGTCGTTGTTGAAGTCTTTTGCAACTATTTAATGATGATTTACTTACAAGATTAGCTTTAAAGTATTTGGAAACAAACTCAAAATTATCTTGGCTCTAAAAGATAGCAAGATGATTTATAGGAGCTGTCATTGAAGCCCGCGTTAGAATAGACTGTCAACATTACACCTCTAGGTGTGGCCTTTCTCCGAATCTTGTCTGAACACGAAATACTTCGTGCATTGAGCTACTTTTTTCTTACTAGTGAATGTATTGCAAAACTCTAAGTCAAATTAAATTTTCAGGCTGGAGGTCCATCGTGGCAAGTTCCTTTAGGGAGAAGAGACAGCGTAACAGCAAACAGAAGTGGAGCTAGTGCTGATATCCCAAGCCCCTTTGAAAGCCTTGCTGTTATGATACCACAGTTCACTAGAAAGGGAATGAATTTAACTGATCTTGTTGCTCTATCAGGTAATTAACCGGTTCGACTTATTTGAATTCGCGTTTTAGAAAGCTCCCTATGTATGGAGGCTTTTAACTCAAAGAGAACTACAATCCCAGAGGTCGAACTCGAGACTTCTAATTAAAGGACACGAAAACCTTTGTCATCCCACCACACCCCTTCGGTGGTAAAATTTCATGTATTACAACATGTAGGTTAACGGTATGCATGAAAATAGTCTAACTATGATGAATAGTTTCATGAAGAGTTTTAGTTATATACAACTTCAGGCATAGAAATAAGTAATCTTTACACAATCAGGTCGTCACTCAAATAAAATTTACAGGTAAGCCTTCCTAAAATGCGAAATTTATAATCTTGAAATAAAACAAATACCAGGTACAACAAGTAATGGTAACTTGATATAAAAATTCCTCACATTAAGTATATATAACTTAAGCTCTACTTAGAATAATAGATTCCGAACGGAATTGACATAAAGGATTCATATAGCTAGTCCTTACTGATTTGGGATTGAAACATAGTTGGTTGATTTAACGTTAACAATATCTTTTTCTTATGGAGTTTCAGTTATATGCACTAACAATATAAATCTTTTTAACACCAGCATTTGACATGTTATAGCAAGTTACACCATTTATCCTATATTAGACAGAATTACATATCGTGGGATTGCACTGGATATGCTGTTGTTGTTGTATATATAATTACATATACTTAATTACCGTTACCTTCTAAGTGATCTAATCATGCAAATATTCATAATTATTGGGTAGGTGCACATACATTTGGAAGAGCAAGATGTAGAACATTCAATCAAAGACTTTTCAACTTCAGTGGAAGTGGCAGACCTGATCCTACCATAGACCCAACTTATTTACAAACACTACAAAGACTTTGTCCACAAGGTGGAAATGGGGGTACTTTTGCAAATCTTGATAAATCAACTCCAGACGAATTTGATAATGACTATTTCGCAAATCTTAAAAACCATCAAGGGCTTCTTCAAACTGATCAAGAATTGTTTTCTACATCTGGATCTGATACAATTGCCATAGTGAACAATTATGCAAAAAACCAACACAAGTTCTTTGATGATTTTGTTTGCTCAATGATTAAATTGGGAAATATAAGTCCATTAACTGGTACTAAGGGAGAGATTAGGAAAGATTGCAAGAGGGTTAATAGTTAATTAATTAAGTTAATTTGCAATCAAGTGTGTTTTACTTTATGCATGTTTTTTTGTGTTTGTTTATGTCCAAGAGAAAGAGAGATTGTCAAAGTTTGATACTTTGATATGATCTTGAAGTGTAATTTTTAGTCTGTTTTTTGTTTTTGTGTAAATGTAATGTGTGCTGAAATAGCAAATCGCAAATAAGACATGCTATGCTGAAATACCAATTCCAACCAGGATTTAACTATCTACTTCCTTTTGTTTTAGCTTACGCGTTTTGCGCGTGACCAAAGTGCGTACATCATTCAACAACAAACACTGTAGAAAAGAAATTGGACTTAGCTACGATCTTCATTATTAATCTATCGCTAAATTTCTCATCGCTAAAAGAATTTTTTGATAATTCGTTACTAATCTGTCGCTAAATAAAATTAGTGACGAATTTTACTGGGTAACTTTCCGTTGATAATTTGTGTTCATTTAGTAATGAAGTAACTTAATATATAAAAGAATATTCAGAGCTTTCATTTGTTAAAGTGTAATAAAAAAAAATTATGGCTATAAAGAGTTTAATTTTTCAATTCAAGCATGAAAAAATAGATTTACGCAATTAATGGATGTAGAATAATCAATTACATTACTCACTATTAGACTTCAGAAATTAGTCACATCTTTCAATAAAAGATCAATTGTCATGGAAAAAAAATCAATATAAGTGCCACATCCACCTTAAATGCATCGATGAATGCATATAAACAAAATCACATTGTTAGAAAATAAATAAACTTAGATAAATATACAACCATGTCAATATCGGAAGAAAATAAATGACTCGAGATATAATATATATACATATATAGATGGAACGAACCAAATAAAACAAATTGCAAAGCAAATTAATGAAATAATATTATCAGGAACAAATACCCGATTATGATTCAAGACTTACGACTGATGTAGAAACTTTAAAAGCAGCCCTCCTCGTGTAAATATTTAAGTGTTTATTTGGAGGATACAAATAATTAACCTTTTGTTCCTTTGAACTAATATTTGTTGATTTACTTGCAACATCAGTACCTACATAATTTTACAATAAAACAACATAAACAAATGAATTTTGAAATCAAAACAAAAAAAGAGGAGAAATTTGATGAAACACTTCCCTCTTCAAGGGAGTGAAAGTTAAAAGCAGTCATCCTCATGTAAATATTTGATTATTTATTTGGATTATACAAATAATTAACCTTCTGTTCCTTTGAACTCATATTTGTTGATTTACTTAAACATCAGTACCAACATAATTTTACAATAAACCAACATAAACAAATGAATTTTGATATCAAAATTAAAAAAAAAAAAAAAAGGGAATTTTGATGAAACTCAGTGTACGGAACCTCCTTTGGCTCCCTCTTCAAGGGAGTGAAAGCTTCCACCCATAATTTACCTACAAAATAAGTCATTTTACTCTTATATGTCCATCTCAATGATTAAAAGTCAAACAAATATTAATATGTGATCAAAATAAATGTCTCTCTAGAAATAAAAATCGTAAGGTCAATATGCACAAGAAATAAAAAATAAACAACATATATCTTCAACCTAAAATTCTGATCATATGCCAAAACTACTTCAAATAACTTATTTTTTCTAATCATAATTTGTTCAACCTCTCATAAATTAGAGTTTCTGTGAAAGGAACAACATCATCCACCTCACAGTTGGAGTCTCTACCACCAATTTAATGTAGCTTGTGGTTGTCCCTACATAAAATTGCAAACAAAAAGATACAATCAATTAATCATGAGCAAAGCATATGATGGATTATACACGGTTGAATCACAATTCATTCAAGATATTGTAAACGGAGGAATACTACTTATGTCCTAGTAAGCGGAGGTCTTGCATTACTTGGACTCTATAATTAACCCAAATAAATTTATGAAATAAAAAGATTGTGTCATAAAAGTAAACTCAAAAAAGGTAGAATTCTAGATGAAATAGAATTTCTTACATAAAAGTATTAATTTTGGTAAGTATTAATTGTGAGGAGGTATATTTTTACAAGGTAAAATAATTAAATAATAATTTGAGGAAAATAGTAAATGACAATTTTGTCTATTGTAGAGTCTTTTAATGAAGGACAAAAAGTTCAATCAACATTTCTAAGACCCTTCGTGCTTTTAATATAGTATAGATTAATATTTTATATATTTGCTTCCTTTTCAGTTTAAAGAACTCCCGAATATTTCCTTTTATATATATATATATATATATATATATATATATATACTCTCTAAAAAATTCTGACAATATTCCACCATCATCATAGCAGCTAAATTATGATCTTTTGTCAATAACAAAAACATCTAGCAATTTAAAATAAAAATAAAAATAACTATTATCTTTAGACTTTATTTTAGTCTGTTTCTTTTTCTTTTATCATTGAACAAGGGTGGTTTCATGCTAATCAATTCAAAAAACTTCTCTTATTCTACAAATTGAACAAATAATTAGTTATTAATTTTTTTATAAATTTAACTTCATAGTCGAAAGTATGTTCCTGTTTTTTGCTATATATATGCTTATTGTGAAATCACTTGCAATAAAAACTCTTAATTGATATAGGTTGTATATCGTTGTTCAAAAAATTCAAAAGGTAGCTTTCTACTACCAACAAAAATCAGAGATGTTTTCAAAATTGATTAGCTTGAAGTATCCAAGTTGAATGATAAAAATCGAGAGTTTGCTGCAGGATAATTGCTGCAGGATAATTTGTTATTAATAGAATAATAATTATTGCATCCGTCATTCAATTGGTGGGTTACCAAATATTTTGGGAGAAATATATGGAAATATATATATTACTTTAATTATGGTTAAGACCCTTAGTTTAGTTAATTTAATTTAGACCATTGATATTAAAAAAATAACACATGTCACCGATCCATGTAAGAACTTGGGGAAAATGGAGAGCAGAGAAATAGAAAGGAGCCGGATCCCAAAAATATTAACGCTCATACCAAAAAGGACTCCACTTTAAGAGGAAGACTAATTAGTGATAACTGATAACAACTCGAGACGGTTAGTCAGGAGTATTTGTTACAAAGCGTGTTTAGTTACGCATGGAAAATGGGCTAAGTTGGAGATTGTTTTAAAAGGGCAATTCGCAGTAATGCCCTTATTTTGGGGTGGTCTTTAATTTTTGTCCCTTAAATTGGTGGTCTTTAATTTTTGGCCTTCGCCTAATACAATGAGTTTTGGAGTTCGAATCCGGCTCAGTTTTAAAAAATAAAATAAAATCGCAAGGCAGAGTTTTATAGCAAACTTAGGCCTATTCGGACCAAAGTTAGGTCTGCAGGCAGAATTTTTCTGAACCATAGTGAATGAAGGTGTTAAAAGGGGACAATGCAGATCATTTTTGCATATTTTCGCAAATCGTTTTAGAAAGCATACTTTCACCAGATCATTTTTGCATACACTAAGTGCTCTCAAAGATCGTGGTCACAATGCTTAATGTTGGAAAATCAGATCTAAAGAACAAGGAAAATGCTGTATAAGGCACACGAAAAATGATATTAAGTAATCATGTTTAAGCAATCACCAAGGTGAATTAAAGGAAGAAGAATGCAATAATATTAAGTAATGTAATACAACAATAACACTCTGAGCCACGCAAAGATTCTTCTGCCAATGAAGGATCTAATTCCGCCTGTTTGCGTTTGCAACAGCTTCTGCTCTCAAAGATATGCTTAATGTTGGTGTTAAAAGCTCAGCCATGAACTGTTAAGGAGAAAAATAGGAAGAAGAAACAGTTCTGAAGAAAATGGAGAAGAAGAGAACACATTTTATTCATTCAACTCATTCTCAAAATTGAGAGAAGTGTTCTGTGGATTACAAGATATTTCTAGCTCTATATACTAACTACACTGATTTGGTTGAGATCAGATCCCACTAACTAATTACAACTGTCATTCTAACTACTTGTTAACTGCCTAACTAACTCACTAACCTCCTTTAAGTTATATCCACATTGGACCTGTAGGACCCCTCTTCTTCACTCCCCCTCAAGCTGAAGAATGAAAACAGGTTTTTCATTCCCAGCTTGGTAACTAAGTAGTCATGTTGGGGTTTGCAGAGTCCCTTTGTCAGCAGCTCTGCAAGTTGCTCTTTGGTGCCAATGTGATGTGTTGTAATGAGTCCTGCTTGGATTTTCTCCCTTACAAAGTGACAGTCAATATCTATATGTTTAGTCCTTTCATGAAAGATGAGATGAACTGCTATTTGTATGGCAGCTTGGCTGTCACAAAACAACTGAACTGGTGTTGCAACAGTTATTCCTAACTCTGAAAACAATCCAGTCAACCAAGTGATTTCAGCAACAGTTGAAGCCATGCTTCTGAACTCAGCCTCAGCAGAACTTCTAGACACAGTCTCTTGTTTCTTTGACTTCCATGAGACTAAGGCATCACCAAATTTTACAACATAGCCTGTTACTGACTTCCTTGATTCTACACAAGATCCCCAGTCTGAGTCACAATATGTTGTTAGTGTGTTTCCTCCTGAAGATGGCATAAACAACCCAAGGCCAGGTGTGCCCTTTATGTATTTAACTACTCTCAAGGAAACTTCTAAATGAGATTGTTTTGAATCATGCATATATTGACTTAGGATCTGTACAACAAAGGCAAGGTCTGGCCTGGTCATGGTCAGATATAACAGCCTTCCAACAATTCTTTGATAGCATCCTTTGTTTTCAAGCTGCCTGTCATTTACAGAAGTGGTTGGCTGTTGCTTATCATTTTCTGATGCATTTTCACTGATGATAGAGTCATATTTCACAGATGTAAGCTTGTGGTTGAACTCTAAGGGTGTAATGGCTGGTTTACTTCCTGATAGTCCCAACTCAGATACTAGTTCTAAGGAGTATTTCCTTTGACACATGTGGATTCCCTTCTCTGATCTAGAAAATTCTATGCCAAGGAAATATTTCAATTCACCCAAGTCTTTCATTTTGAACTTGGTTTGAAGATCTAACCTGACCTTCTTAATCAAAGATAGGCTGCTACCAGTTACCAAAAGATCATCAACATACACTAACACTAGCAAGATCTCAGTGCCAATTTTTTGAGTAAATAAGGAATAATCATAATGAGATTGTTTAAATCCCAGATCCACCAGTGCTTGTGTAAGCTTAAGATTCCATTGCCTAGGTGCTTGTTTTAGGGCATATAAAGACTTATTAAGTTTGCACACCATTCTACTGCACTCCCCCTGGCTTGAAAAGCCATCTGGCACCTTCATGTTGACATCCTCCATCAGATCCCCTTGCAAAAAAGCATTGTGGACATCCATCTGAAAGATGTACCAGTGAGATGCAGCAGCCAAAGCAACCACTGACCGGACAGTTACCATTTTAGCAACAGGGTTGAAAGTCTCCTTATAGTCTAGGCCTTCTTGTTGAGAATAACCTTTTGCCACAAGCCTGGCTTTAAATCTTTCTACTTCACCAGATGATTTGTACTTAACTCTATACACCCACTTGCACCCAATAGGGACCTTGCCAGTAGGCAACTCAACTAGAGACCAAGTATGATTTTCCTGTAGGGCAGCTATCTCAGCCTTCATGGCATCAACCCATTGGGGTTGGGAACAAGCCTCAGCATAGGATTTTGGTTCTAGTACAGCAGAGTAGGCAGAGAGGGAACATCTATATGCAGGAGTCAAATGTTCATAAGAGACAAAATAAGATAGGGGATAAGCACAGGAGGTAGAAGAGGAGGGATGACCTATGTAATCAGCCATCCAGATGGGAGGTTTAGATGGTTTAGATGATTTTCTGAGTGTAACTAAGGGAGCAAGATTAGGAGAAGGCAAAGGAATAGATAGAGTACTAGATGGACTTCTTGAGGGAGCAGGGATAGGATCAGTGAGATCAGGCATATAAGGAGCAGAATGCTCAGCAGACACAACTGAGTCAGGTAAGAGTGTGTTTGATGGATGAGAAGATGATGGGGAAGATGGTGAGGTGAGAGATGGAGATGGCATAGATGAATAAGGCTCAGTAGGTAAGGTCAAGACTGGAAACAAAGGAGACAAGTGAGAATCAGAGGGAATATCTTTGAAAGGAAAAACATGCTCTTGAAAGACAACATCTCTGCTAACAAAGAACACTTTGGAGATGAGATCATATAGGACATACCCTTTTTGAACAGAAGAATAGCCTAAGTGGACAGCTGGTATAGCTCTGGGACAGAACTTGTTAGATTTTTTGACATTTATAGCAAAAGAAAGACTCCCAAAAACTCTGAGGTGGTGCAAGGAAGGAACTCTGTGAAATAACCTCTCAAAGAGTGACATACCATTTAATAGCACAATAGGCAGTCTGTTAAGAAGGTACACTGCAGTTTCAACACATTTACTCCAGAATTTTAAGGGTACATAGGCCTGAAATCTGATGGCCCTAGCCATATCAAGAATATATCTGTGCCTCCTCTCAATAACTCCATTTTGTTGAGGAGTGTAGACACAGGAACTTTGATGGATTATACCTAAGTCTGTGAACAATCTAGTAACTTGGTCATTGAAGAACTCAGTGCCATTGTCAGACCTGAGGCATTTAATACCACAACTAAACTGATTCTTCACAAATGATACAAAATTCCTCAATACTACAATTGAATCAGCTTTGGTATGCATTAGGAAAATCCAAGTATACCTAGAGTAGTCATCTACTAGTGTCATGAAATATCTTTTACCATCATGAGATGGCACCTTATAGGGACCCCAAACATCAACATGTATAAGATCAAATGCATGAGAGGATGAAGAAGTGCTAATAGGAAAAGGCAGTCTGGTCTGCTTGGCAATAGGGCACACAATGCATATATGATCTTTTGAGAAAGTACACTTCAAACTATCAATCTTTTTAAGAACAGACAGAGGAGCATGTCCTAGTCTCCTATGCCATATAGACAAGTCACTGCAAGACTTAGCTTCTACAGAGTTACAAGTCAAATTTTCATCAGTAGGACATTCAGTTTCCATAGCACTAAAACTATTTTTTGTCTTGTTATGTATACAAGTACTATTAAGCACAGAAGAGATAACAGGTGGAGTAGCAACCTTGACATGATCAGCATCAAAACCAACCTTTAGAATGTATAAACCTTGATCTTCCTTACCAATCCCTATCACCTTTCCATTTGAGAGTGCCTGGAAAATGCAAAAATCAGGAAGGAATGCCACAAGACATTGTAATTATTTGGTTATTTTGGACATAGATAGGAGGTTGAATTTGAAGTCTGGGATATATAGAACATCTTTTATGGATTTATCCTTAAAAATAGAGGCAACTCCTGTGTGAGTGATAGAAACTTGACCACCATTTGGTAAGTTGACTTTATTTTTATGCATATCTGATAGTTTTTCCCAAGTACTTAGTAAACTTAGATTGTGTACCATATGGTTTGAAGCCCCAGTATCCACAATCCATGTATTGTTTACAGATTTAGACAAGCAGGCAACAATATTACCTGCTGCTCCAACTGAGGCAGAGTGTGCATTAGAGTCCACTTTTGTGTCCTTGTTCAGCATCTGTAGGATTTGATTATACTGATCCTGAGTAAAGAATGGTTCCATGGTTGTGTGGAAGGACCAGCTCTATCCTGCATAGCAGAGGATGATGATTGGCCTGTACTTGCCACATTGTTGGCATAAGAGTGAACAGTAGCTCCTTTCTTCTTGTACTTAAAGTCAGATGAATAACCATGCAGTTTGTAGCATGTGTCCCTTGTATGTCCTTTAAAGTTGCAAAAATCACAAATGAGTGAGGGCTTATTGTGATACATTTGATTGTTTTGGTTTCCAAAGTTGTTTCTAGGCCTGTAACCACCATTAGTTGGCCCATTCTGTGATCTGTTATAACCTCCAGTATTCACACCAGCAGAAATTCTCTGGCTATTGTTCATGTAAGCCTGGTTCCTGTTACTCATAAGAGCAATTGACTCATGTTGCTCAGAATGAACAACAGAGTTGCTAATACTGTTTCTTCTTTGGCTTTCAACATTAACTATCATTGCATATGCTTGGTTTACATTTGGCAAAGGTACAGTCATCAACATTTGACTCTTAGCATGATCATAGGATTAATTCAATCCCATTAGGAACTGCCACAGTCTTTGTAGGTGAAAATGCTCTTTGTATTGTTTTGACTCAGGGCAGGGACATGAAGGTAGTGGAATTAAGGCTTGAAACTCATCCCAGAGTTCTCTAAGCCTTGAAAAATACACAGATATAGATGAGGTTCCCTGAGTTAAGGTAGTAATCTCCTTGTGTAGGTAAAAGGCCCGAGAAGCATTTACTTTATCAAATCTTTCCCTAAAATCTTCCCAAAGTTTGTGAGCACTAGAAGAGTGAATCACAGTGCTAATTAGATCTTTTGACACTGTATTCATAATCCAAGCTAGAACTATAGCATTACATCTATCCCACAAATCATGGAAATTTGATTCATAGTTTTCTTTCATACATGTACCTAACACAAATCCTAATTTGTTTTTACCACGCAGAACAAGCATCCATGATTTACTCCATAGAGAATAGTTTTCTGTGCCTTGAAGCTGTACTGAAATGAGTACTGAACCTTGTGTATCTGACGAATGAATGTAGAGAGGATGATTGTGGTGAACTTCATCAATTCGTTGTGAGTTTCCATTTGCGTGAGTTGCATTTACTGTCTCCGTAGCAGTTTGTTCACCATTGAGAGATGATTCAGTCCTTGCTGATTTGTCATGTTGAATCTAGATCAAATTTTGATGACCTAGATTTTGCGACAACTTCTACAGAATGAACTGAATGATTATTTCACCTTAATCACTTGTAACTTCACTTCCAAACTTGAATACACACACAAATACAACTGAATCGTAAGTTTAATGGCTTAAGAACAGTGGATTTCAAATTTGAACAATTTGATAGTTTGAGGAACCAAATCAGAATTAATTTGAGAAATTGAATTAGCTGAGCTTTAGGATCTACACTCAAAGCTCTGATACCATGTTAAAAGCTCAGCCATGAACTGTTAAGGAGAAAAATAGGAAGAAGAAACAGTTCTGAAGAAAATGGAGAAGAAGAGAACACATTTTATTCATTTAACGCATTCTCAGAATTGAGAGAAGTGTTATGTGGATTACAAGATATTTCTAGCTCTATATACTAACTACACTGATTTGGTTGAGATCAGATCCCACTAACTAATTACAGCTGTCATTCTAACTACTTGTTAATTGCCTAACTAACTCACTAACCTCCTTTAAGTTATATCCACATTGGACCTGTAGGACCCCTCTTCTTCAGTTGGAAAATCAGATCTGAAGAATAAGGAAAATGAAGGTAAAATTCTGCCTTAAGGCAGGGGTTTGCCTACGAAATTCTGCCTTGAATCCAAGTTCTATCTGACGATTTTTTTTTAAATTTTTGACTGAGCGGGGGTTCGAACCCGGAACCTAGGATAGGCGAAGGGAAAAAAAATTAAAGACCAACAATTTGAGGGGCAAAAATTAAAGACCAGTGCATTTGAATGGCACTCCGCACAAAAAAATGGTTTTAAAATGGATTTTGATTAAACTGATTAAAATTTAATTCATTATTAAATTATTTTGTGTCCAACTCATAATCTAGGCAAATTAGACTGATCACTAATGTTTGAGCCACATTTGACAACCTTAATTAAAAGAGAAAAGAAGAAAAATTAAATATACTCATTCCGGTCCAAAATAATTGAGGTTTTAGTCTCTACAAACTGGTTCAAAATAATTGATGTTTTACAAAACCAAGAAAGTATTTAGTTTTCTTTTCCAAACTTGCCCTTGACACATTCACGTATCCCCATTATAACTATGTCAACCTAAAAGGAAAAGAAAATCATAATTAAAGGTATTTTAGTCAAAACCCTTCCTAATTTTAGGAGTTAGTGCATTCTTTAATTTATATGCCGAAACTTAAAACCTTGGACTGGAGGGAGTATTAATTAAATTAGAAGATGATTCTTAAAGTGCCTATTAAGGGGAGTTGCGTTTGTTAAGAATATTTATCCTCTAACAGATTCCTACAGATTTTATAAATACCTGCCTTTTTGCCCCATAAACTTAAACAGTACAACTTATCAGATTTGCCTAATAAATTACCTCTCTTCTTCTCAAAATATTCACATCCTTGTTCTCGAAAGAAATTCAATTTATTGTTGCCTTTGTAAATTATTGAAAAGTTCTGCCACAAAACTCATGTAATAAGGGTTTTAAATTCTTTTAGGACAAGCATTGCTCTATCAACCCCCCCCCCCCCCCCCCCCCCCCTTTTTTTTTTTTTAAGAAATTACCAAAAGTCTACTTTCCCCAAAATTTAATCTATTAGTGTACTTAATATGTTACATACAATTTCTAATATTCTCATACAATCATATTCTATGTTACTCAGATTTTTTAAAAATATCGACATGTCATCTAAAAATAACATTTTTGAAAATCAAACACAAAGGACGATAAAAAATTTAAGAATTCAAGCAATATAGACAACACCTAGTTTAGGTACTCCATGCGCTGACTTAATTTGACATAGTCAACTGAATCACGTATTGTCCATGTGCTCAATGTCATTTAATGCACTTGACAAATGACAACTGGTCATAGTTCTCAAATATGACCAATGTGAATATTTTCTCAGCTCATATGATTATATTGTTGATGTTTACTAGCTTTATCCTAAAATCAGTACTTATAATAAACTTATTTAATTCTAACTGTGATAGTTCTAGTAGTGTTTGAATTTAACTTATTATATACATTCACAGTATAAAAGCGGATACTCAACACCAATTGAAACAACAAAAAGAAAATATATAGTGCAAAACAAATTAGATAGTAAAGTCCTTATTGGACTTGCTATTTCAGCATAAACATGTCTTATTTGGAATTGCTATTTCAGCACATATTACATTTACACAAAAACAAACAAGAGACAAAAATCACACTTCAAGATCATATCAAACTTTGACAATCTCTCTGTCTCTTTGGGACATAAACACAACACAAGAACATGTATAAATTATATTAAAGCACTCTTGGTGAAAATTTACTTAACTAATTAACCCTCCGGCAATTTGTCCTAATCTCTCCATTAGTACCAGTTAACGGACTAATATTTCCCAATTTAATCATCGAGCTAGCAAAATCAGTAAAGAACTGAGTCTGGCTACTCGCGTAACGATTCACTATGGCAATTGTATCAGATCCAGGTGAAGAAAACAATTCTTGATCAGTTTGAAGTAGCCCTTCTTGGTTTTGAAGATTTGTGAAATAGTTATTATCAAAATTATCAGGAGTTGATCGATCAAGATTTGTAAAAGTAGCACCATTATTTCCACCTTGTGGGCAAATTCCTTGTAGTGTTGGTAAGAAAGTTGAGTTTATGGTAGGATCAGGGCTACCACTGCTACTGAAGTTGAAAAGTCTTTGCTCAAATGTGCCACATCTTGCTCTTCCAAATGTATGTGCACCTACACAATATAAAACGAATATTTACACAATCAGATCACTTAAAAGGTGATTAATTATGGTAAATTCCATATACAATCAAACTTTTTCATAATATATTTCACTATAACGGTCGAGTTTCTTTTTTAAACTGATTTTTTATGTTATGTGATATTATATGTACTCCTTAACAATATTTTGCTAAAACAATTAAAAAAAAATTCTAGATAAACGATGTTGTTATAAAGAAGTTTAACTGTAATAAACATTGATTGGTAAGTTTGGATAAATGGTAACTTGCTATAAAATATTAAATTATACTAATGATACAAAGTGTATATAACTTAAATCCATATAAAAATATATTGCTAATGCTAAATCAAGCAATTATGTTTCAATCTCAAATTAACCTAAGGACTAGTTCTATGAACCATTTATATCACTTCCGTTCAAAATCTAGTAGTCGTCATAGTTAGATTAGTTATCTACAAGAAAAACTGAAACTAACTGTGAACTTCGTCAGTAATCTGTCCTAAATTACTCGTAGCTAATATAATTTTTTGATAATCTGTCGCTAATTCATCGCTAAATAGGATTAGCAAACGGCAAAGGTTTTCCACCCTTATCCTGAGGTCCCGATTTGAACTCTGAGGGTGTAATCCAATGAAAGAGCTCATAATGAACTTTCTAGAGTGTGAATTCGGATTGGCCGGGCTAGTAGATCCGGACTTCGGATTCTTAAAGAAAAAAAGAAAATGATATTCTCTCTTTCTCAGTTAATTAGTACCTGATAGAGCAACAATATCAGTAGAATCCATATCCTTGTTATCGAATTGTTGTCTAATTTGGTCAAGGCTTTCAAATGGACTTGGGATATCAGTAAGAGCTCCACTTCTGTTTGCTGTTAAGCTATCTCTTCTACCTAAAAGAACTTGCCATGATGGACCTCCAACCTGAAAATATAATTAGATTTAATTTAGAATCCTCAATTTATATATTTATTGGAAGTGTAATGATAATTTATACATATTTAATGAATTTCTTAAGATAAATATAGGCTTTAGAATACAATAAGTGGATTCAAATGAACTCGTAATTTGTATTCTATCTTTGCCCTGCTAAGGGTTGCGGTGAAATGGATAAGATCCCTCCACCCTTAATCAGATGTCTCGGGTTCGAGCTCTATAATGAAAAAAGGTTCCTTGACTAGAGAGCTTGTTTCCCTTTAAGAGGTCTTAGATCCAGGATTTTTAATTCGCTGGATCTGGACCACAATCTTTTTTGCTTATTATGTTCTCAATAGATTATTTATACATATTAAATAAAATTTTCAATACAAAGTAATTACGGGATTTGGGCGAAAGCTAATAAATTATGTCGAATTCGTAACGATAGCGATCGCTTCACCTCTGGTCGAGACACCAAAACAAATATGTATAAATAATCAATCTGAATTAGTTGAGACACCAAAACGGATATCAAACACCAGACAAGGGACAAAAAGAAAATTAGAGAATGCAACATTTGTGAGTACTTACCAAGGCAACTCCAATTTCAGATGCAAGGGCTAAAATATCAGCACAAGATACAACACCAGGGCAAACATTTTCTAATGCTGTTTTAATATCATCCACAATATCAAATCCTCCAGCACCTACATTTGCAGGTGCAGCTTTCTCACTTTCAATCCCTGTTGCATTATCTAGCAAAAGGGATCCATCACAACCCTATACAAAATTAAATACCATCAATTATTTGAGTTAGGATGCATTAACGATGTAAAATATATTTACACAAATAGGTTGTTATAAGGTAAAAATTACAGGTTAAAGATCCATGATAAACAATAAATTTGTGATTTCCTAATGGATTTAAGTTATACACACCAATAGCGTAAATACATTTTGTACTATTAGTGTGTGAAACTTAAACTCCATAAAATAATTTATTTTTGTGAACTGACACTGAGAATGCAAAAAATTTCAAGGTTAGACCTATAGGATGCAATAACAAGTAAGTCTACATATCACGCTTGATATGATAACCTGGAAAATAGAGTAATAACCTGATTTAACCGGTTAAATTGTAGTAACAGTATAAAAATTCTTTACACTACCAATACATATGACTTAAGTCCTTAATTAAAGTGGTGACTAATCTTCATGTTAAACAATACTACGAATGTAAAAATATTTTACACCATCAATTTATATAACTTAGATACGCAAGTTAATGCAGTAAGACACATAAACATGCATGAAAACATAAGTTAAAAAGAAACAATACTAATAGCCTGTTTGGCCAAGCTTATTTTTCCCCAAAAGTACTTATTTTTTCAATAAGTGCTTATTTTAAAAAAAGTGAGGTGTTTGGCCAAACTTTTAGGAGAAAATAAGTGCTTTTGAGGAGTAGCAGAAACAGGTTTTCAGAAGCTAAAAAAAATAGCTTTTGCCCAAAAGCACTTTTTTGAAAAGTACTTTTGAGAAAAATACACATAGAAGCACTTTTTAAAAGTTTGGCCAAACACTAATTGCTACTCAAAAATATTTTTTAAATTAATTGGCCAAACACAAACTGCTTTTAGCCAAAAATACTTTTTTGATAAACTGTTTTTAGAAGCTTGGCCAAACAGGCTATAAGAAAACGCGAACTTCTAACGGAATCCATCAAAAATTGGATTGTCCAAAACGTTCTCAATCAACTTGCGTTCTGAGGGAAAGGTTTGTTAGAAATTCACATTTTTTAAATAATGATATTCAGTGAATCATTACGTTAACGAAGCAATCGTGGAAATGAAGGCGAATAATTTTGGCACCAGCTCGAACATCTGTACTTTGAGCTTGCACCATGACACCACGCACAATATCTGTAACATTAGGACAAGTGGTAGCATAAAATGTAGCACTTAATTGAGCATTTGATGATCCAAAAACTGAAACCAAGAAGAGAACTACAACAATAAATCTTAAAAAAGACATAATCGCTAAGTGATGACAACTTTTTTTTTAATTTCTTGTTTTCAAGAATATGCAAGAAGTTAAGTTGCTATATTTTAGATGTTCATTTTAGGTTGTTATTTATAGAATATGGAAGTATAATACTATCATTATCAAAATAATTATTATAAAGATAACAGGGAGACAACGGCAAATATTAGCCACCAGTATGACTATTCTAAGAAAAAGAGTGAAGAAAATTATTGATTAGATTTTCTTTTCAAGTTAGTTGAGAATTTTCAATTTTTGCATTCAATTAAAATCTTCTAGTATAAGGTTGGGCCATATGGTAGACAAGTCCAAAGAATTTAATTGGCACCAACTTGTGATTTGCATGGACCAAAGACTTGTGAAGTGGGATTTAATTGTGTACAATAGAAAGTGGAATAATAAATTCTTGATTTAGATGGATTGATGTGTTTTCAAGAAAATATTGTTCACGTTGTTTGGCATGCATATTACATTGTCGGTAGAATTTTTTTTTGAAATGTCAATATCACTTACTCTCCCTCTGTGATAATTAGTGCAGCTACGCGAAGCAGCTTGAATGATGCATCTTAGATGATTGAAGATTATTGGTTGAAAAAATCACTAGTTTAGGCTCTAACACAAATAACATAGGACACGTAGAATCTTATATGAATTAACAATTGATTAACGATCATCTTGGTAGAGTGATTCTGATGGTGAAGTTGTACCATGAGGAGAGTATGAAAAGAAACTTGAACTTAATTAAAATCTTAAGCTCCAAGGCTCCTAGGCAGTAGTAGGTAATCCTGCCAGAATTAGTCGGGTCACCCCACGTATGGCCCGGGTTGGCTCTAACCCGAACCGGAACGGCCCGATTGTGCCAGGGGAGTGCTAAGTAATACTACCCATTGGGTAGTGAAATTGAACGTAAATGTAACCTCAAAAGCAGTGGAAGGAACCAATATTTAGAGGCATATGTATAAATCTTCCTAAAATTTAACTTCATATGACTTAAGGTGCAATTAGTCAAACTTAGTTGATTAAAATAGTATGATTAAGACAAGATAAATTCGTTTTATTTTACCATCTCAATTAGGTATACTGACTTTAAGTGAAACAAGTCAAATTTAGGTTGATTACAGGATCTCATTATGATTAAGACAAGATAAATTCCTTTTGATTTTACCGTATATCAAAATAGGTATTATTAATTAAGGGACTTATGTTGACTCCAAAGTAAGTAAAAACTCAAATTTCGAAATGGAATTTTCTGACAGAATCCATCAAAAATTATTTTTTATTAGAAATATTCTGTCGAAAATCTCATATTTCTAACTCTTAGGAGTATTTATACTCGTTACTACACAGTGTAAAATTCCTTACTATAGTGATATCAGCTGCTCCTCTTGGCCGTGGTTTTTCCCTTATTCAGAAGGGTTTCCACGTAAAATCTTGGTGTCATTATTGCTGCATTTTATTCTTGTTGATTTAACCATAACTTAGTGTTCCGCGTTTATCACTAATACCGTGAATATTATTTTTACGGGTCTATTTTATTCCCAACAAGTGGTATCAGAGCCAAGGTTCTGTCTGAGTATGCTCTGTGGTTGCAGCACAGTCTGAACTTCCACATCAGAAAAGAATTACTTTGGTATTCGAATAAAATAGTATTTGTATTTGTGATAAATGATGGAAGCCAACACTAGTAGAATGGTTACTTTGAGTGGCGTAAATTATGTCATTTGGAAGGGCAAAATGGAAGATTTGCTCTATGTCAAGAATTTTCATGAACCTGTCTTTGGAAATAAAAAGCCTGATAATAAATCAGATGAAGAGTGGAATTTGTTGCATCGGCAGGTTTGCGGCTTTATTAGACAGTGGGTTGACGATAATGTGTTGAACCATATTTCTGGAGAGACACATGCTCGGACCCTATGGGAGCATCTTGAAAGTTTGTATGCTCGAAAAACTGGTAACAACAAAATGTTTCTGATAAAGCAAATGCTGGGTTTAAAATACCACGATGGTTCCGCAATGACAGATCATCTGAATATTTTTCAGGGGATCATGAACCAGTTATCTGCTATGGGCATTAATTTTGATGAAGAAATTCAAGGCCTTTTTCTACTTGGTTCCCTACCAGATTCTTGGGAAATTATTAGAACTTCATTATCAAATTCTGCTCCGGATGGTGTGATCTCTATGGATCTTGCCAAGAGCAGTCTTTTAAATGAAGAGATGAGAAGAAAATCTCAAGGTTCCTCCTCATCAGATGTCTTGGTGACTGACACTAGGAGGAGAGACAAGAATCGTGGTTCTCAAAATAGAGAAGCTCATAGAAGCAAATCCAGAAGCAGACTTAAAGATATTGACTGCTATCATTGCGGGAAGAAAGGGCACACAAAAAAGTTCTGCCGGATTTTGAAAAAAGAGAATAGAGAAAAGGAGGAAAAGAAAGAAGATGGCAATCGTGTTGCCGCTATCACTACAGAAGATCTTGTTACTGTCCTTGATGCGGATCTGATAAATATTGCTTGTGATGAGTCAAGCTGGGTTGTGGACAGTGGTGCCACATCTCATGTGACATCAAGGAAGGAATTTTTCTCATCCTATACTCCGGGTGACTTTGGAACTTTGAGTATGGGTAATGAGACTGTATCTAGGGTGGCTGGTGTTGGAACGATTTGTTTGAAAACTAGTATTGGAACTAAACTAGTTTTAAACAATGTAAAGCATGCACCTGATGTTCGTTTGCACTTAATCTCTGTTGGTGTTTTGGATGATGAGGGATATGTCAGTACCAATGGTGTTGGAAAGTGGAAGCTTACTAAAGGTTCCATGATTGTGGCTCGTGGCGAAAAGCGTCGTGGTCTATACTGGACTACGGCCTCTACCTGTGTTGATATGGTGAATGCAGTTGAGAGCAATAGCTCTTCAACGTTATGGCATAAGAGGCTTAGCCACATTAGCGAGAAAGGACTAAATGTTCTGGCCAAAAAGAAATTATTGTCAAATTTCGAAAGTGCTAAATTAGAAAAGTGTGAGCACTGCTTGGCTGGAAAACAAAATAGAGTTTCTTTCAAGTCTCATCCTCCTTCAAGAAAGACAGAGTTGCTTGAGTTGGTGCATTCAGATTTATGTGGTCCAATGAAGACAAGGACTTTGGGTGGTGCACTTTATTTTGCTACCTTTATTGATGATTGCTCAAGGAAACTTTGGGTCTACGTCTTAAAGACTAAAGACCAAGTGTTGGGTGTCTTTAAGCAGTTTCAGGCCTTAGTTGAAAGAGAAACTGGAAAGAAGCTGAAGTATATTCGTACTGATAACGGTGGTGAATATTGTGGACTGTTTGACGAATACTGCAAGCAACAGGGTATCAGACACCAGAAGACTCCTCCTAAGACTCCTCAGCTTAATGGTTTAGCAGAGAGGATGAACAGGACCTTGATGGAAAGAGTCAGATGTTTGCTTTCTGAAGCAAAGCTGCCGAATTCCTTTTGGGGTGAGGCTTTATTGACCGCTGCACATGTTATTAATCTATCCCCTGCGGTTGCTTTGCAAAGTGATGTTCCAAACAGAGTTTGGTATGGAAAGGATGTTTCCTATGACCACTTGAAAGTGTTTGGTTGTAAAGCTTTTGTACATGTGCCTAAAGATGAAAGGTCGAAATTAACTGCCAAGACAAGGCAGTGCATCTTCATTGGTTATGGCCTTGATGAGTTTGGTTACAGGCTATATGATCCAATTGAGAAGAAGGTTGTGAGAAGCCGTGATGTTATCTTCATGGAGGATCAAACCATTGAAGATATTAACAAAGCGGAGAAGATAAAATCTTCAAGTTCTGAAGGTTTAGTTAATCTTGATCAAGTTCCTCATACAAATGCTGATGAAGTTGGTGGGCCCGATGACGATGGTGATGCCCAGAATCATGTTCCAGATCAGCATGTTGATGATGATAACGATGCTGCTATTGATGAAGTAGATGCTCCTACTCATGAAGTCATGGATGAGCCAGATACACCACTTAGAAGGTCTACTAGACAGCATGTTCCTTCTTCCCGTTATTCACCTAATGAGTATGTATTACTCACTGATGGGGGAGAACCTGAATGTTATGAGGAGGCCATGGAAGATGAGCACAAGGATCAATGGATTGAAGCCATGCAAGATGAGATGAAATCTCTGCGTGAGAACCATACTTATGAGTTGGTGAACTTGCCTAAGGGCATGAGAGCTTTGAAGAACAAATGGGTGTTCAAAGTTAAAGCCGAAGAACACAGCTTGAAGCCCAGATACAAAGCTAGATTGGTTGTTAAGGGATTTGGTCAAAGGAAAGGTATTGACTTTGACGAAATATTTTCTCCTGTCGTGAAAATGTCCTCCATTCGGACAGTTCTTGGTTTGACTGCTAGTCTTGATTTGGAGATTGAGCAGATGGATGTGAAGACTGCTTTTCTTCATGGTGACTTAGAAGAGGAGATTTATATGGAACAACCTGAAGGCTTCAAGGCAAAAGGTAAAGAAAATCTTGTATGCAAACTCAAGAAGAGTCTCTATGGATTGAAGCAAGCTCCCAGACAGTGGTACAAGAAGTTTGAGTCTGTTATGGGGAAGCAAGGCTACAAGAAGACTTCTTCAGATCACTGTGTGTTTGTACAAAGATTTTCTGATGGTGACTTTATCATCCTTCTGCTATATGTGGATGATATGTTGATTGTAGGCAAAAATGCTTCCAGGATTGACGAGTTGAAGAAACAGTTGAGTAAGTCTTTTGCAATGAAAGACTTGGGTCATGCTAAGCAGATTTTGGGCATGAGAATTACTCGTTCGAGAGATGAAAAGAAGCTTTATTTGTCGCAGAAAAAGTACATAGAACGTGTACTAGAGCGCTTCAATATGAAGAGTGCTAAGTGGGTTAGCACACCTCTTCCTGGTCATCTGAAATTGAGCAAAAAGATGTGTCCTACAACAACAGAGGAAAAACAGAGAATGGCCAAGATTCCTTATTCCTCTGCCGTCGGAAGTTTAATGTATGCAATGGTATGCACTCGACCAGATATTGCTCATGCAGTCGGTGTTGTTAGCAGATTTCTCGAAAATCCAGGGAAAGAGCATTGGGAAGCTGTGAAGTGGATACTCAGGTATCTAAGAGGAGGATCAGATGAATGCTTGTGTTTTGGAGGATCAAATCCAATTTTGAAGGGCTATACAGATTCTGATATGGCAGGTGACCTTGATAACAGAAAATCCACTACTGGATATTTGTTTACTTTTTCAGGGGGAGCTATATCATGGCAGTCAAAGTTGCAGAAGTGTGTTGCACTATCTACAACGGAAGCGGAGTATATTGCGGCTACTGAAGCTGGCAAAGAGATGATATGGCTCAAGAGATTCCTTCAAGAACTTGGATTGCAGCAAATGGAGTATGTTGTCTATTGTGACAGTCAGAGTGCAATAGACTTGAGCAAGAACTCCATGTACCATGCGAGAACAAAACACATCGATGTCAGATATCATTGGATTCGTGAGCAATTGGAAAGCGAATTGTTCCAAGTCAAGAAGATTCACATGAATGAAAATCCTGCAGATATGCTGACCAAGGCGGTACCGAGAGACAAGTTCGAATCGTGCAAAGAACTTGTCGGCATGCACTCAAATTAGAAGCCAGTGTACCCTCCTTCAGGTGAATGGGACTGGAGGGGGATATTTGTGGGGTCCAGTCCCCTATCCCATATTTTAAGAAAGGAAGATTTTTCTTCCTTTGACAAATTATACATTGGCAATAATTGTGGACTTGGCTAACAAGCCAATTTCTTTGTTCACATTTTCATGATGTAAGCGCTTACCTCACCATAGGAAATTCATTCCTATAAATAGGCAGCTTATGGTTCATTTGTAACACACCAAAATCTCAGACAATACATCTGAGTGAGACCAAAAGTGAGGTATTCCATAGACTGTAAGAAAATAGTCTGTGAAGAAAAATAGAGTGTAAGTGATATTGTAGTAAGGTGGGAAAATCAAAAGAGTGTTTTTCTTTTTTGTGGGTGTAGTGGTCTTAGGAGTATTTATACTCGTTACTACACAGTGTAAAATTCCTTACTATAGTGATATCAGCTGCTCCTCTTGGCCGTGGTTTTTCCCTTATTCAGAAGGGTTTCCACGTAAAATCTTGGTGTCATTATTGCTGCATTTTATTCTTGTTGATTTAACCATAACTTAGTGTTCCGCGTTTATCACTAATACCGTGAATATTATTTTTACGGGTCTATTTTATTCCCTTCACTAACGACGTTCGATGAGAACGTCCATAATAATTTCAAGCTTTTCCAAGTAATGTTTGCTTGTCTTACATAATAATGAATTGGTTAAAGAATGAGCATCATGACATCACAATAAAAAAAACACAAACTAAGAAATATATTTAAGAAAGGCCAACTAGATAATAAATGCACAATTCAATTTATTGAAGATTTAATGTGGTTAGTCGGATATCATAGGAACTAAAATCAAAATTTATCAAATAATCCAGGAATTAATAGTTTAACTTCATATGACTTTTAAGTGAACAAGTCAAATTTAGCTTTGATCAAACAATAAATGAAAAAGACAAGATAAATTGATAATTTGGATTTTACAATAATTTCAATTAGATGCAGGACTTATGTTCACTCCAAATTTACTTGTCTCACCTGATCATTGTAAGAAGTTTACTTGAATTGATTGAATAAAATGTACACATCATAAGGAGTTGCAATCTAAGAAATAGTTGGTAGTAATAAGTTTTAGAAATTGGCCAGCTATACTTATTTTCATGAAAGCTCTGATCTTTGTTTTGTTGAAAAAGTCCAATATTGCACGTGTAGGGCTACACAATTGGACAAGTTTTTAATTTGTAGGGCTCAATTATTAAGTGAACATTGTCAAATTTGTGCTCTCTCGAAAACAAAGAAAAACAGAACAATAACAACTTTGGTGATATCATCACATTAATTACTACAAATCAAAATCAATTTCTGATGAACGCATTCGTCGGAAAATTAGCTTCCAACGGAAGATCTTGAAAGCATTATTTGTAGTAAACAGGGGCGGACCCACATAGTGCAGTGGTGCTTATCACAGGGGCGGAGCTAGGCTCCAGCGGGTTCATCCGAACCCCCTCGGCGAAAAATAACAGTGTATGTATAAGGTTAAAATTATTCTCTTATACATATATAGTAGATGTTGAGCCTCCTTGCCTTCTTCATGCATTTACTTCTCCATATTTTTGAACCCCTAGGTAAAATTCTGGCTCCGCCACTAATGCTTGACCGCTTCTCGAGCTATACATATTTATATATAAAATCAACAAAATGGATATATAAAATGCTCAACCATTGTACAAAGATGCTGTTGAGTGCTTTGGTTAAAAAGGGGAAATCAAAGCTATAGCTTGCTTGATATTCAAGTTCGATCCTTGCTTAGAGCGTTGTTTCTCATTTTTTTGGGTAGATTCTTCCTTTTATTTTTACCAGCTGGCTGTCCTTTCACACTGCTTATTTGCTTTTTTGGAATTCTAATTTCCTTTTTTAATTAGTTTACTTAATTGTGGTAAAAGAGAGAAAAAAAATCACTTGCATTAATTACCTCCACACAATAGTTTCTCTTTTCACATCGCTTTACATTTTTAGAAGACCATAATTTGTCGTTAAAGGTGAGGATCCAAGACCTTAAAATCCTGGGTCCGCCACCGGTAGTAAACACTACTACATATACTCAAACAAGGAAGATGATTGTATTTAACGAACTGAATGGGAAAATTAAGAAATGAAACAGTAACAAAGAATAGGGATGAGAAGCTTCAACTTCGAAAAAGGAGATTAGAGGACATACATTCTTCAACAATATTGTCGTAACCTATTTTGCTCGCACAAGTCACTATTTAGCAACATGAATCCCATTCCGCTGGCCCATTTACAAATACTGGTTCAGGCCCATTCATCACAGCATTTGTCGGAGACATTTCTTACGAATTTTTCATACATGGTATGTCATTCTTGATTGGAATAATATATTTTTGGGGCATAGTACAATAATGTGCCATAAGACTTGTACTTCATTCTTTTGAAAATTAATTAACTCTTACATGATTAAGATAAGGATAAGTTTATACCAGAGGTGGATCTAGACTTTGAATTTTATGAATTTTTATAGGTTCTAAAGTTTATTGTTTACATATTCAGTAAGTTTCTCATCAAAAAAGGTTTTGACCAAAATTACTAGTTCGATCTTTAAAATTTTTAACACTAAACTAATATGGGTTCAAATCTAATAATCATTCAAATATTGGTGAATTTCCACATTTATATTTACGTTTCACGTCGAAATTACTTAATTTATATGAACATGTTATCGAAGAACTACATCCGCCACTGTCCACTTTGCCTAACTTGAAGTCTTGAACCATATATATAGAATATAGTTGAACAACTTCTAAAAGAAATGTATATATTTATATTAAGTTTGCATCCATCATCACCAATTATTAATAGGTACTGTAATATTCTACATTCAAAACTTAAAATTTTAGATCCTTCTTGAATCAAGTTTGTTACTATATATAATCCCTGTCTCGATTTTAACAGTTTTGTATAAATGATGTGTTTAATTCTGCAGCAATTCCTTTAATATTAACGTTAATACTAATTTCGATATCATTTTCATTATATGTCTTCTCGTTTAATTTAATATATTGCTCTTTTATCATTAATCCACAGTCTACGATCCTGAACAATCCATATGATATTCATAGTTAAATACGTCATATTTGAAATTGGTTAACTTGTGTTTTAATTATCCGCAGAACCAAGAAAAGATTCCTGGAGTTTGAACTATGTCAGTTCAAAACTTTAGGAAAAATTGATGGGCAGTTCAATCTCCATGCAAATTTTGTCATGAAGTGAAACTTTATAAGTTTATATTCTGCCGTCCGTGGCACTATCCTGGAGCGCGAACTTACACAATTGAAACTCTAGCACACTGTATTGGAGAACATTTTGGTTCTTGCTCAGCGAGAAAAGAGCGAGAAGCGTCCATTCTATTTGAACTAGTCTCTCTTCATAGGACAATGGCAAAAAGGCATTCATCTCATCCGAGTTGGTTCGCTGTATAAATAATGTGCTTAGTTATGTGAAAAATCTTGTAATATTACCTTGGAGTACTAATCTCGATGTCATTTTCATTAAATGTCTTCTCTTTTAATTTAATATATTGCTCTTTCATTATTAATCCACAGTCTACAATCCTGAACAATCCATATGATATTCATAGTTGAATACGTCATATTTGAAGTTGATTAAAAAATTGTTTTTAATTGTCCGCAGAACCAGAAAAAGATTCCTGAAGTTTAAACTATGTCAGTTCAAAACTCTATAAAAAATTGATGAGCATTTCAATCTCCATGCAAATTTCCTAGACTGTGAAAGCGAGTCCTTGCCACTTTCAAATGAGGAAGATAATGATTAAAAGATCTTCCTAGTTAAATACTAACTATTTTTTTAATTGCATTTCAAACGCTGGCTAAAAATTGAATACCAAACCAAGAAGTGACCAGGCCACAACATTTTTACGTATAAATGGACGGACAATTGACAGTTAAATACATTCCTTAGAAACTATTGGTATATTTTTAGCCAAGAATTATGTTTAGCAAACATAAGCCTAAAATATTGGCACTTTTCTCTCCCTTCCCACCCATCCCACGTCAATTTTCCCATTTTAATCTATTTTCCTCGACCCAACTTGTATCTAATTGTAACAATAGAAAGTCAAATTCAAAAGTTATTTGTCTTTAAAAATTAGTTTGTCCTTGTAGAATGTAGATATTTCAGAATATTGACATTTCTTTTGTCTACACAGCATAGGACATTTAAACGAGAAGAATAATAAGCATATAATTAGAGGTCATGGTTTTAAATTTTACCGCCATCATATATTATTAAAACTAATAGAATTTCAATGTGCTTTGGCATGAATATGAAGCAGACCATAAAATTAAAGACATATATAAGTAAATAAAACGTGCATTCTCTCACAGTTTAAGCTTTAGAGGTCACGATCACACTTCAAATGGTTCACAACGATTATATATCCCTTGAGGACAATTTTTTCTATCAAAGAGTTAAAAAGAGAAAGTCAACGTTTTGATGCACGATGGTGGTTTTAGATGATGCAAGGTTTCCAGCTAAAGAAGCACATTCAACTATTGTAGTCTAAAGATAATAATCATGCTCTCAACGTAATTAAGCACTAATTAATGTGCATAATAAGAAACAACAAAAAGAATGTTGGAAAAGTTATTTTATCGTGCACTATAATTCGAATCCAATTCAATAGTTCCTCTAAAACTATCAAAACATCCCTGGTTCATGAACATGCTTTGTATGTTCAATATAATCTGATAAGTACTAAGCCTCCATTATGCCACCACATAACCATGCAATATTTTATCTTCATCTCCTCACTTTCCACGCACTATAGATAAGGACTTTTAAATTATATATATATAAGTTATTTTATCGTGCACTATAATTAGAATCCAATTAAATAGTTCCTCTAAAACTATCAAAACATCCCTGGTTCATGAACATGCTTTGTATGTTCAATATAATCTGATAAGTACTAAGCCTCCATTATGCCATATAACCATGCAATATTTTATCTTCATCTCCTCACTTCCACAGTGATTTGCACTATAGATAAGGACTTTTAAATTATATATATATATATATATATATATATATATATATATATATATATACACTAGTTTTTACGACCGTGTCTCACACGTTAATACCATGTCAATTATTAGCAAGTGCTTGAAGCGAAAGTCCCTTTGTAACATATCAGAAATATGATTAGATAGTAATCTAAAGTGAATTTACATATTAACCAACAACTCAATTATAGGAAATTTTGGTCCTTAAAATCATTAATCATCATAGCATTTCAATTCTAGCATCAAATACACTTGGCAAATAAATTCAACACATGCATTAGTGCACGTATATCCCCCGTAATAAATTGAAAGATGTTGTTACTGTTGTAATTCTAACACATATACAGAGCCAAAACGCAGCGGAAAACTAAACAGGAACTTACCTTCAGCCATAGTTGTTCAAGTGTGAGAATCGCCTTCTTTGTTTTACTACCGAATTGTAACCCTGAAAGAAATAGTGAAAAACCCTAGAGCCTTCTAGCCTATGCCTATCACAATTTCAGAATACTGGACTGATGGAGTCACAGGCGTATTTATAGGTAGGCTAGGGACTCTTAGGCAATAACTTTAACCCTAGGGACTTCACCATAAAATATGGTTACCCTAGGGACACCTAATAAATGTTTCCTTCCATCAAGGAAACTTCCGGATATGCATAATCAAAATTATTATCTGCTATATTCATTATTTACTTGGAAGAGAAGATAAATAATTTGTTACCATAATTGTGGGCCACATTAAATGTCTCATTAAAAAGACAATATTCTTACATTCTCCCACTTGGCCCGCATATTATAATCAAATAATTGTTTGAGTGATAATAATGGCCATAAACTTTATTCAACCATCTAAATTGTTATGCAACAATCACTTCAACTAGAACACATTACTACACGAATCATGGCGGTCATGCTTTTAAACAAACACTTCCTTCCATGTATTACGATGTATAATATATTCTAACAAAGTGTCCAACATCTTTATGAATAACTTAATATAAGTCATTCAGAGTCCAACTTTATTGATCCAATGATCACAACATAATACATGAAAACCAAAATGTGCACTGTCATGTATAACAAAGAAACGATAATGTCTAGACAAAGTGTTAGAAAACAAAAGCAAGACTAAACTGAGTTACTAAGACCCATACGGGTTACATGATCCTTGAAAGCATTAGCTGGTAAACCTTTAGTCATAGGATCAACAATCATCAAAGTAGTACTAATATGTTCAAAACTCACATCTTGCTTCTTGACATAGTCTCTAACCATCAAATACTTTATGTCGATGTGCTTGCTTCGGCTGCCACTTTATTATTCTTCGAAAAGAATATTGCAGTTGAATTATCACATAAAATTCTCAATGGCCTTGCTATAGAATCGACAACTCTAAGGCCCGAAATGAAATTCTTCAACCATAACGCCTGTGATGTAGCTTCATAGCATGCAATAAACTCAGCTTCCATTGTGGATGTTGCAACAATGGTTTGCTTAACACTCCTCCAAGATACAGCGCCTCCAGCAAGAAGGAAAATGTATCCAGAAGTAGATTTACCAGAGTCTTTGCATCCACCCAAATCAGAGTCTAAATATCCAATGACATCCAATGAGTCAGAATATTTGTATGTGAGCTTAACATCCTTGGTTCCTTGCAAATATCTCAAAACCCTTTTACCAGCTTTCCAATGATCAAGACCAGGGTTACTTTGATATCTGCCAAGCATTCCTACTGCAAAGGCAATATCAGGTCTAGTACAGACCTGTGAATACATAAGACTCCCAACAAGCGAAGCATAGGGAATGCCTTTCATTTGCTCTTGTTCCAATGCATTTTTTGGACATTGATTCAATGAGAATTTGTCACCTTTAATGATGGGTGCTGCAATAGGTGAACAGTTCTTCATTCCAAATCTTTCCAGAACTCTTTCAATGTAGGCCTTTTGAGATAGTCCAAGTAATCTTTGAGATCTATCTCTGTGAATCTCTATGCCAATGACATAGGAGGCTTTACCCATATCCTTCATTTCAAAATTCTGAATAAGAAACTGTTTCGTCTCATGCAACAATCCCAGATCACTACTAGCAAGTAAAATATCATCCACATATAGAACTAGGAAAATATATTTGCTCCCACTTATCTTAAGGTATATACACTGATCAATGATGTTCTCCGTAAATCCAAATGAAGAAACAGCATTATGAAATTTAATATACCATTGGCGGGAAACCTGTTTTAGTCCATAAATGGATTTATTCAACTTGCAAACAAGGTGACTATTATCCTTATCACAAAAACCTTCAGGCTTTCGCATGTATACCTCCTCTTCAAGATCTCCATTCAAGAAAGCCGTTTTCACATCCATTTGATGTAGCTCTAAATCAAAATGAGCTACTAATGGCATAATTATTCTTAATGAATCCTTCTTTGAAACTGGAGAGAAGGTTTCATGGTAATCAATGCCTTCCTTTTGAGTGAAACCCTTGGCTACAAGTCTGGCTTTATATCGTTCAATATTACCAGATGAATCTCTTTTGGTTTTATAAACCCATTTGGATCCTATAGTAGAGACTCCTTCTGGTAATTTAACGAGATTCCAGACTTTATTCTTGGTCATAGATTCCAACTCTTCTTTCATGGCATCATACCAAAGTGTGGAGTTCTCTCCACTCATGGCTTGTGAAAAAGAGCATGGATCATGTTTAAGTCCAATATCATGATCAGACTCTTGAAGGTATACAACATAGTCACTAGAAATTGCTGGCTTGCGAAACCTTGAGGATTTTCTTACTCCCACTGGTTCAGACACTCTTTCAATGGGTTCAGGTAAAGTGGATTGATCTTCATGTGGCTCCTCATGTGATGGTAGCTCTCGAACTTGTTGCTCTTCAGACAGTTCATGAGAATTTGTCTGAACTACATTCAAGTTCCCAATATATAAAGGTACCACAGGTGGTTCCCTTATCTCTTGCAATTCCACCACTTGAGTCGAACCACTCCCACTTACTTCATGTTCCTCAAGAAATTTAGCATTTCTAGCCTCAATAATTTTAGGAGAATGAGAAGGACAATAGAACCTAAATCCTTTAGAGTTAACTGCATAGCCCATAAAGAAACCACTTATTGTTCTTTCATCCAATTTTTTCAAATGAGGGTTATAAACCCTCACCTCAGTTGGACTTCCCCAAATGTGTAAATGGCTTAAACTAGGTTTCCATCCTTTCCATAATTCAAAAGGCGTCTTGGGGACAGCCTTGGATGGAACCCTATTTAAAATATACACAGCGGTCTTTAAGGCTTCACTCCATAAGGATAAAGGCAAACTTGATCTACTAATCATGCTTCTTACCATGTCCATTAATGTCCGGTTCCTTCTTTCCGCCACACCATTTTGTTGTGGTGTTCCTGGCATGGTATATTGGGCAATTATACCTTCACTTTCAAGGAATTCAGCAAATGGACCCTTAACTTGTCCCTTATCTGTGTACCTACCATAATATTCTCCACCCCTGTCAGACCTTACAATTTTGATCTGAGCTCCTGTCTGTTTCTCTACTTCTATTTTGTAAATTTTAAAAGCATCAAGTGCTTCTGATTTGTTAAACAGAAAATAGAGATACATGTACCTTGAATAGTCATCAATAAACTAGATAAAATATCTTTCACCATTCAAGCAAGGAGTATGAAAAGGTCCACAAATATCTGTATGTATGATCTCAAGTAGTTGAGAACTCCTTTTGGCACCTTTAGTGGATTTGTTAGTCTGCTTACCCTTTATGCAGTCTACACAAGTCCCAAAGTCAGAAAAATCAAGAGCTTCTAGAACTCCATCATTAACTAATCTTTTGATTTTGTCAATTGAGATATGTCCCAATATTTTGTGCCAAAGACTTGATGGGTTCTCATTGATAATACATCTCTTAGTGCCAATTTCTTTATCATGCAGAGTTAAAACATTACATTCAATCGTGGGGTCTAGCTCAAATTTAAATAATCTTCCATCCAAATTTCCAAAACCAATAACTTTATTATCTTTCAAAAGTTCAACTGAAGAATAATGAAAATTGAAATCATAACCAGCAACTGATAGTCTTGAAAGAGAAATTAAATTTCTAGAATACGATGGAACATAAAAGGTTTTTTCTAAATCTAATTTAAAACCATCTTTTAAAATAAGCCTATAAGTCCCCACGCCTTCCACAGTTGATGGCATCCCATTTCCAGAATAAACTTTTTGTTCACTTCCCATTGGCTTCCTTAGAGTTAGAAAACCCTGCATGGTTTTGGCAATATGAGTCGTGGAACCAGAATCGATCCACCATGTATTATCAGAAACTTCAGTAAAATTAGATTCATAACATACAAAGGTAAAATTACCTTTCTTCTCAAGCCATTTCTTGTATTTCAGGCAATCTTTCTTCCAATGTCCCTTCTTTCTGCAGGAACGGCAAGAATCTTTATCAACAATTCCTTTAAGAATCTTTATCAACAATGTCTTTCTTCTTCATAGGAACACTTTTGCCCTTCTTCGCATTTCTCTTATCATGAGTCACCAAATTAACACTTTCAGGTATCTCATGCTTCAACTTCTCCTCTTCTTGAACACACATGGTCAGGAGTTCATTAATTGACCATTTATCTTTATGTGTGTTGTAGGATATCTTGAACGGACCATATTCCGCAGGAAGAGAGTTGAAGATAAAATGCACAAGAGGCACCCTTATGAAGAGGCTCTCTATCAAAGGTCATACTTGAGAGCCTCTTCATAGGGGTGCTGGCCAGCGCCTTGTCAGAGCTTACAAATTGTTCTTCAATTGCCTTCATATAAGCTTTGACCTTATCGCTATTAAGGATGGAACCCCTAATGCTTTGGCTTATATGAGCCTTTATGAGCATCAGGCTCAAGCGATTAGATCGTTCCCACCGCTCATAATAAGCCTTAGCATCTGGCATACTTGATTCCGTGGGTTTAGGTGGTTCTTCCACACGGATTGCCAAATCCAAATCCGAGCATCCTAAAGTGAGAAGGACTTTCTCCTTCCATTCAGTAAAGTTGTCACCAGACAGCATCGGAATTCGAGCATTCTCATTAAAGATAGCAGTAGGAAAAGCTGTGAAAACTGCAAAACAAGGATGCACACATAAGCTATAAAGTACAAACCATCAAAGTGAATCGCGTAAATACCGATTCTAAGTAAATTCAAGACCTTCCTGTGGGTAGAGGTTGCAACACATGCACAGAATTTACTAACTTTATTAGACTAGTAAACCAAAATGAAACTAGAAAACAATCCATACCTGTGGGCATAAGAAAATTTTCAAACTAAAAGGTTTACTATCTCCTTCCAATTAATCTCACCAAAATAGTTACCTCCCTGTGGGGCCGGGTTACCATTTTAATGAAATAACTGAACTAAATAGATGTCATTATAATTTTAATTACTAAACTTTATGCGATTAAACAACTTAATTTCTTTTATATCAAGTACTCAAGATGCTGTGGCTAGTCCCTTGCACAAGATATAAAGGAAACTTAAAAAATGACATCTTTCTGTAATTTGATCTTAATAACCAACTTAAACCATATGTTGATTAGTTTCATTGTAGATAGATAATATGTAAGCAGAATGCTTATAAAACCTCAATAGTAATTAGCAAAGTAATTCTTATAATTATTATAATCAGAATATTATAAGAATGCCATAAATTTGTTTAAAAGGTTTAACCATTCCCTTTCTCATAACTTAAGGAAACAACCAAAACAGATTTGGTAAAATATGAAAAAGAGAAACTGAAAAGCATTAAGTTCAGAACCATGACTTAATTAAATATCATAAACAAAACCGCAATAACCATAAGTACATCTTTTCTGATCAACACACTCGTTAGTGCAAACAGAAACTAGTATGTAATGAATATCAATTTGAATCACATCTGTTAATACAAGCACAATCCAAGTCATAGCTATTTCGGTTACCAATCAGTTAAATATTCTTACAAGCATGGTAACATCTAATTAAGAACTCAACTTTGATTTAAAACCAACTTGAAACAAAGACTTAAAATAAATAAATTAATCAAGTTGGCATATTAGTCTAGATGTGGTTTAATCACCGAGGCAGTCAAACATAGTCTTACTAGATAATCTATTATGAGGAGAAGATTCGAAGAGGTAATCCTTTATAGTAAAAACCTCTAACAAATACTTTTATACCGACAGGATTTTCATATAAATCCATATTATAATTATTGTTAGACAATACGGACACCTCAACTAAATAGCGATGGCGATGATTATCGTCAATATAGTAACGTTTTAGAAGAGGACAGAACTTGATACAAAATTAATTCCATCCACGAACATAATTAAACACTGACACAACACAGCTAAAGGCAGGCTCTGATGCCACATGTTGTAATTCTAACACATATACAAAGCCAAAACGCAGCAGAAAACTAAACACGAACTTACCTTCAGCCATAGTTGTTCAAGTGTGAGAATCGCCTTCTTTGTTTTACTACCGAATTGTAACCCTGAAAGAAATCGTGAAAAATCCTAGAGCCTTCTAGCCTATGCCTATCACAATTTCAGAATACTTGATTGATGGAGTCACAGGCGTATTTATAGGTAGGCTAGAGACTCTTAGGCAATAACTTTAACCCTAGGGACTTCACCATAGAATATGGTTACCCTAGGGACACTTAATAAATGTTTCCTCCCATCAAGGAAACTTCCGGATATGCATAATCAAAATTATTATCTGCTATATTCATTATTTACTTGGAAGAGAAGGTAAATAATTTGTTACCATAATTGTGGGTCACATTAAATGTCTCATTAAAAAGACAATATTCTTACAGTTACTATTTATAAAAGGAGAATATCACTTTTGGTATCTTTGTTATTAATAAATTTTAATTTTTATTCCTGTGATAAATGACTCAACACATCTAACCTTCAATTAATTAAAATTGATTTTTTCACTTTCGTTAGCCGCAAAATGTATATCTGAGCTTTTTGTGTTACGACAGATGTGTAAATGAGCTACTTTTTTAACAGAGGGTATATTTGCTCTAAATCGTATAGTTTAGGAGTATATGTGGATCTTTTCCCTATAAGAAATATGTTATATTTTGACTACTTTAGAAGTATATTTAATTTATATTTGATTCTCATAAGGATCTAAAGTGCAGTTTATGGGTCCACTGTTATATATATATAAATAAATATTTAATTGAGAACTCTATTGTTATTAAATTAACTTGAGGTCGCTACAGAAATAGGCTTCAATTTCTGGATCGTCTCTAGCCGGATAAAGTTGTATTATATCATTTAAGACTTTATATGATATTTACAAATTTAGTATTCTAAAAACAACTAAGATTTTATCTTATGGGAAGTTTTATACCCTTCTAACAATTCAAATCGATTCTCATAAGGATAATCTCTTTTTCTCTTTCTATTGCTTTATATAATACTGTATAGAGATTAACGTATATACTACTTTGATTTTTCTTTCCATTTCGTGATTATAATTATTCTTTTTATTTTATTACTCTCTCTTGGGTAATAGTTTGAGTAAAATAGTGCCTTGATTTCATGAAAATGACTGTTTTTTTTAAATCAAGTCGGCATGTTTATTTATTAAAGATAAGTAGTTTTGTACGTGTGAGATTGGAGTGGATTTAAATTTTCAATATAGGTAGAACACGATATCACAATTAGCAAATAGCTAAGAAATCCGAAAGTATCAGTATCTTAAATCTTAAAATTTTATCCAGTATTGAATTGCTTTTTTAAAAAAGAGTAGTTTTTAAAGGGCATAAAAATTAACCAACATTTTAGGAATATTTTAATCATTTAATATTTAGCATGTTAAACTTAATTACACAAAATTATAGTCTCGAAAGAGAAAAATCTTTGTTGAATTCAACAGTTCATATATTAGTTCCTTCAAATTTTAAATTGTTAATTCTTTATAATTTTATCCAACAAAAAAAGGCAGTTTAATTTGTTTGGCCTCTTTAGTTTCAATCTTATATTTTGACTCGGTGTCTGTATGTTTTAGTCTTAGGTGTCTGTTGGTTTTAGTCTTATACTTTGACATGGATTCACAGTATTTTTCATAGTCAAATTGATTTCAACGTTTTAAATATTAGACAAGGTTTTGTATATGTACAACTTTATCCAACGTAACATTATCTTAAACGAATTAGTCCCTGAAGGGTATGAAAGTGGTTCAATATTTGAAGGATATTTTAGTCAACCAACATTTATATTCATGCTTTTAATATAATATAATATAATATATATATATATATATATATATTATATTAGTGCAAGAAATTTGTACACCACCATTTTATATTATGGCCTGTTGTAACATACCACCTTGTCTTATTTTCAAAATCACAAATTTTAAAAATTAAACATATTATCTGCTTTAGCAAGTAAATGTGAAATGATGGTATAAAATTTATTTATAGTGTCAATGTGTATATAACTTAAACTTGTATGTAAATGGTTGTAGAGTTTAACTTTGATACAACCCTAAAATGGAAACGCCATACATCATACAAATAGTGTTGGGGTCGAAATAATTAAGGCATCATGCAGAAGCTAACAATTGCAAACCTTGAACAGCGATGAATCAGACGACAAAGAAAACGATACTAAAAGGGGCATAATATTTAATATGGTTTGGGAAAATTAATATAAAAAGCATAAAACATATTGAGAGAAGAATCTCCTCCTAAACGAGACTCTTTAGTGACTACATTGTGGATGCTACTGTGTTGTGTTGTATGAGAAAGATTCTTCAATTTATAGAGGTCCGAAACGTTTTCCTCCAAAAAGAGGTTACCCAAATATGAAATATTAAAAAACAAAATTGGGAAAAGTAAAACCAATTATGGTATACTCTTTGTCCTTCCAAAACAAAAAAAGGTAAAATCCAATTATGTAAGAAAATTAGGGAAAAACCCAAATAAATCTCCCCTTTTGGCCTGGATTTCTTGAGAAAACTTGATCCGTCTTCTTACATAATCTTCATCACTACTGCTTGTCATGGTTAAAAATAGGATTTAAAATATTACGGGTTAAATTGGTTTTAAAATATTTTATTTTTTATTTTTAAAGATGCAGCAGCAGGAATGTTGAAAATATGGTTGAAACTTCGTCTTCACATGTGGTATTCTGGATAAAATCTTCATTATCGTGAAATTGGCATTGCAGCTTGATTTGAATTTGCATTGAACCTGTCTTCGATCTCTTTCAACCATTGGCGCTGATATCACTTATTGGGATCGAAATAATCAGGGCGTCATGCGGAAGCTAATAATTACAAACCTTGAACAACTAAAAAGCTGACGACAAAGAAAACTATACTAACCCTCTGTTTGGATGGTTGTTTCCCGTGGTTCATTAATGTACAGTATGGTGTTGAATTGTATTGTACTGTATTAATAAACACAATGTTTGGATAGACTGTATCCTTTGTTGTGGTTTAATAACATTTGTATTGTTTGGTTTGATTGTATGGTACTGTATAATAACTTGTAAGTTTACTAAAATACCCTTAACTCTTAATTAGAAATTAATTTATATGTATTAATAAAACTCAGGTAAAGAATAAAATAGGAACTTTAAAAAATAAGTAGATAGTGGGTGGTGTGAGGTGGGTGGTTGTGAGATGAGAGTGGGGGTAGTGGGTGGTAGGGGTGGGGTGAGTGGTTGTGGGGGTGGGGTTGGGTGGTGGTGAGGGGTAGTGGGTGGGGGTGGTGAGGGGGTGGGTGGTGTGAGGTGGGTGGTGTGGGATGAGGGTAGGGGTGAGTTGTTGTGGGGTAGGGTTGGGCGGTGGTGGGGGTGGGTGGCAGAGGAGTGGGTAGTTGGGGGGTGGGGGTAGGTGGTAGGGCGGGGTGGAGTGGGGGTAAGTGGCGGGGGTTGGGGTTGGGTGAGTGGTAGGGCGGGGTGGGGTGGGGTGGGGGTGAGTGGCGGGGGTTGGGTGGGAGTGAGTGGTAGGGTGGAGGTGAGGTGGGGTGGATGGTGGAGGGTGGGATATAATGAAGAAATGAAATACATAACCACGGAAAAATCACCAAATTTGTGGTTTCATAGAAAACCATACATTAATGAACCACGGGAAACCGCCATCCAAATAGGGGGTAAAAGAAGCATAATATTTAATATGGTTGGGAAAATTAATATAAAAAACATAAAACCTATTGAGAGAATAATCTACCCCTAAACGAGACTATTTAGTGACTACATTGTGGATGCTACTGTGTTGTGTGGTATGAGAAGGATTATTCAATTTATGGTACAAAACTTTTTCCTCCAAGAAAGCGGTTACCCAAATATGGAATATTAAAAAAAAAAACTTTTGGGAAAAGTAAAACCAATTGCGGTAAACTCTTTGCCCTTTCTTAAAACATAGAAAGTAAAATTCAAATATGGTAAGAAAATTGGGCAAAAACCCTAACAAGTAGAGCTTTCAATATATATGAGTTTTATATTTGTTAATCATCCCTTAATCACGATTCTAAATTAAGGTTTGAGTACATTAACAAGCATTCACAATATCCCTACAAACAAAATAATTCAATCGTTAAAAATCCAAATCCACTCGCTATTACAAGTCAATGGAGATCGACAAAATATATGATCGTCACTGGTCACTAAATTCAATGTATTCTGATAAGTACTAAGCCTCCATTACCATCATAAGTTCATAACCATGCAATATTAAAACCTTCATCTCCTCACTTCCAGTTTCCATAGTGATTAGCATTATAATAAAGTTAATGGTTGTACATTTTTAATTTGATACAAAAAACCTAAAATGGAGCCGCCATACATCATACCACTATAGCTTATATAAAAATGAATTTTATATTTGTTAATCATCCCTTGCTCATGATTATAAATTAGGGCTCGAGTACAATGACATGCATTCACAACAACTTCAGTCGTTAAGAGTCCAAATTCAGTTGATATAAGTCCATCGATAGAGATAACAGGAAAAACATTTGGTCGCTAGAAATCATGAAGAAACATTGTAGCTTTGTTTTGCACTCTCAAATTGTGATTTTCTTGATCTTGTTTGTAGGTGTGAATTCTCAGCTAACACCTGATTTCTACTCAAAAACATGTCCAAATCTCCTTAGAGTTGTTCGTAAAGAAGTTCAAAATGCTATCAAGAATGAAATGAGAATGGCTGCTTCTTTGCTTCGTCTTCACTTTCATGATTGCTTCGTCAGTGTGAGTTTTAATATTTTTGACTTATCTTATATCGCTTACAGTATAAATTAATACACCTTAAGTACAATTTAACCTGTTATATAAGGTAATTTTTACCTTATTTCAAAGTTATTATTAGGCCAAATATATATTGCCCTAACAGCTTAAAGCTGGAATGAACTGTCAGTTAGACACCTTATCTAGCCTTGTGACCAGTTAGACGTCTCTACTCGACAAAAGTGTGTCTTGTGAATACCCGTGGCTGACATGCATGGCTCGAACTCGTGGCATACAAATTATACGGAGATAACTTTAACGTTCCTCCAAGACGCCCCTTCTAGCATCTTTTTAATATTTTTGAAGTTAAGTCAACGTGAAGAATTTTTATATCACCAGTGCAATTTAACCGGATATGGTAGGTTATTCCTATATTTTCCAAGTTACCATATCAGATTTTGATATAAAGAGTTACTTGTTGTCGTAGGTCGATTTAATTTCATGGTATAATAAATTTATACTACGAGAATGCAAAATGTTCAAACTCTTCATTTTTCTACGAGTTAATTAACTTCTATACACTTACAATATATAAAAGAACTTTTGTACTATCAGAGCATCTAGAAAATAACTGAATGTAACTTGTTCACAAAAAGTGAATTAGTAATGTAAAACATAAGCAAATCACATGCTACGACATGTCAAAATACATTGATAATTAAAATGGGACCATTAATGCTTGATTTTTTTTAATTGTAGGGTTGTGATGCCTCATTGCTGTTGGATGGAAATAGTACCACAAGTGAGAAGTTCACTCCAGCCAACTTGAACTCAGCAAGGGGTTTTGAAGTACTAGACAATATAAAAACTGCTGTTGAGAATGCATGCAGTGGAGTTGTTTCTTGTGCAGATATAATTGCTATAGCTGCAAGGGATTCAGTTCTATTGGTTAGATCTTTACCTTCTTTAATTCATTGAAGATTTAATATACTACGTAAAGAATTTTTGCACTATTAGTATAGGTTAATCTGTTATATAACCAGGTCACTTGTCTTATCTTTTAAGTTACTAATTCCACTTTTTAGGAACGGTTACATGTAATTATCATGTAGGTGTACAAAAAAGAATTAGCTATCAATATTCGTTGCTAAATAGCTTGAGCTAACAAGAGTTTTATAAATTGTAGTTAATCCATCGTTAAATAGATTAGCGGTGATACTTTTTGTTATTTTGACACGGAAATTTAATATCGTTATTTCCTTTTTTTTTTTTTTTTTGGTGTATAGAAGTTAAGCTCTTTCTTTAAAGGTTTTAACTTTTAAGTTATATGACTGACATTGTATAAAGAATTTACACTATCAGTGAATTGTGATTTGTAATAGCAGGTCAATTAATCATTTTTCAAATTACAGAGTACTACTTTCAAACAATTTACATGAAATTACATTCCTAGTAAAAATAATCTGATTGTATAAATATTCTATATTGAACTTAAACTCTTTCTTAATAATCCTTGTTGTGGCCAAGAGTTAAACAGAGCCGTATCCGTTCGTTGATTTTCAGAATGTAGAAATATATATATGGCCACATATATTTTTGGTTTTTCACTTGGTATTCAGTACCCACTTTTGGGGTTTCTATTAATTTAGGTTCATATAGTGTAAGGTCTTATAATATATGGAGGAAAGGAGAAGGACAATTTTATATTGAGATTTTTTATTTTATTTCAGAGCTTGAATTCGAAATCTCAGATTCAGAATGAATAAATCGAATTCTATCCATCCCACGATAACCCTCATAAAATATCATTTATGAAACTAGACAAATTATTAACTTATTCTTATATTTTCAGAGTGGAGGGCCATTTTGGAAGGTGTTGTTAGGGAGAAGGGATGGATTAGCTGCTAATTTTTCTGGATCAAGCACTGCGCTTCCAGCACCTTTTGATCCCCTGAATACAATCATCTCCAAATTTAAGGCAGTTGGATTAAACATAACAGATGTTGTGAGCCTATCAGGTAATTATTTATACATGGTATTAAGATAGCACTTAAATTATATGTACATTGATATCGTAAGTTTTTTTTTTTTTTTTTTACAGTAACAGTGTAATTTAACATGGAGATAATATCTCAGATGGTCATTCAACTATGGCTAGTTCACTCAGAAAGTCACTCAACTTTGTTTTCTAACCAAAAAGTCACTAAACTATGACTAGTTCACTCAGAAAGTCACTCAATTTTATTTTCTATCAAGTCACTCAACCATACATGGCTAGTTCACTCAAAAAGTCACTCAACTTTGTTTTCTAACCACAAAGTCACTCAATTATTTTTACCAAGTTACCGGCTAATGCTTAATTATAAAAATGTACTTGTATTCATCTTATATAAGTAACTTGATTTTATATATATTTCTTACATCGTCATTACATAAAATTTTAACACACATCGATTCATAGTTAATGAATATGTTTTAGTTTATTAGTGTACTTATCTAGTGGTAAAAAGTTACTTAGAGCCTGTTTGGATGGGCTTATGTCTATAAGCTGTTTGCAGCTTATAAGCTAAAAAAAAAATAAGTTGGGTAGTCTAACTTATTTTTTTTGGCTTATAAGCTGCTTTAGATAAGCTAAGTCAAATGGGCCCAATTATTTTTTTGAGCTTATTTTAAGTACAAAATGACTTTACGCTGGTCAGCCAAACACTTAAAAAGGTTAAAAACAGCTTATAAGTAACTTATAAATCAATCCAAACGGGCTCTTAGTCTTATTTTTAAGTTAAAACGAACACACACCCCACCCCCCTCCCCGCCCCACACCAAAAAAAAAAAAAAGTTAATGAATACAAAAGGCAGTTAGGGGCAATTGTCTTTTAAACTATATTGCTCGTCTTGTAATTAAAAATTTCGCCACCTGCACCCGTATTGAAACACTTTATATAGTGAAAGCGCCCTAATAGTATAAAACAACTTTACATTATATTGACAGTATATATTAGTTGACTTTATATAAAACTTAATGCTAGATAGACATTATAGTACTGCAAAAAAAAAAAAAAAATTAAATACGAAACTAATCATCAATCTATCGTTAAATAGCCTGTAGCTAAACAATTTTTTAAATAATTTTTGCTATTTCATTTTTGAATAGGATCACCGAAGATTCTTGTTTTTAAGAACAAAGTTATTGTCGTTATTTTTTTTTATAGTGATATACTAGACTTGCCCTAACCCTTTTAAGTGTTTGAATATGTAGGTTCTCATACAATTGGATTAGCAAGGTGTACAAGCTTTGACAGCAGATTAAGAAACTTCAATGGGACAAGTTCACCAGACACAACCTTAGACACGACCTTAGTGAGTGAACTCCAAAATGTGTGTCCATCCACAAGTGATGGAAATAACACAGCCCCACTTGATAGAAACTCCACAGACTTATTTGACAATCATTATTTCAAGAATTTGCTCATTGGAAGAGGCCTTCTTGAATCAGACCAAATCTTGTTCTCAAGTAATGATGCCATAGCAACAACAAAACCCATAGTTGAAACTTATAGTAATAACTCTAAGCTTTTCTTTAATGACTTTGCTAATTCCATGATTAAGATGGGAAATATTAGCCCTCTAACTGGATCAGATGGTGAGGTCAGGAAGAACTGTAGGGTTGTTAATTAACCTAAATATTAGTATGGTGTATGTTATTATAATCCTTCAAAAAATGCTACCGCACTCATGTCGAATCTTCAACAACACATACTTGGCAGCATTTTTTTAGAGTTTGAGTAACATAGTTAGTATGTACTAGTATAAGTTGTTCTATTGTAATTTCCTTGAGGGGAAAATATGATCTGATATATATTGTATACTTTATGAAAACAATGTACGCGCCTACTCTTCATTTTTCACCTTTTTCCATACCATTTGATAGCTCGTTGTGAATATACTTAAGTAAATAAGAGTGTGCTCACTCTTAGATTAAGCTTTTTGATGAGATGGTCACATATTTTAACGTGATATCAGATTAGGCAAAGATCCTTGCTGCAACTCATTATCAAAAAGATAACTCGATCTGATTCAGTAACTTTTTGTCCAAAATTTTCTTCTATGAACTTGTGTTGAAATATTTTACTACCAAGGAAATAACATTTTTTTGCGCGGATTGTCCTTCACACGGATTGGTCTTTAATTTTTGCCCCTCAAATCGCTGGTCTTTAATTTTTTTCCCTTGCGTCTCATTTAATGAAAATTTGTGGGCCAAAGTACTCTTATTCGCTGGTCTACGAAATCAGAGATTTTGGGTTCGATCGCCAGCCGAGAAAAAAAAAATCGCAATGCGTTGTCCAGTATAGTTTTGTCGAAATGAAGCTATCCAGCATAAGTTGTGCAGTAACTAATTTGCTCGGCATAAGTTTTTATAAACTTTGCCTTGTCCAGCATAAGTTGTGCTTTGTCCGACATAAGTTCTGTAGAAAAAAGTTATGACGGATAACTTCATTTCTACAGAATTATGTCGGACAAGACATAGTTTCTATGTAACTGTGTCCGACAAGCTTTGTGAAATTATGTCATAGATCCGAATTTCATTTTTTGTTTGTCAAGAATATTTTTCAGCCACTTTTTTTATTACTTAATGTGCCAAACAACAAAAATTAATGACCAGCAATTTGAGGGCCCAAAATTAAAAACCACCCCAAGATAGGGTATCATGCGAATTGCCCAGGAAATAACTATATGGGCCATTCTACAAAACTAACTTGCTTGATCTAGTCAAGAACTGGAGTTTTGTTAGAATTGGGCTAGAGGTTTTTTTTTTTTTTTTTGGGGGGGGGGGGGGGGGGGGGAGGGGTGTGTGGAGAAGAACGCGCATGCCCTCTCAAGCTAAAATAATTATCCGTTCATACTTCCATTACTTTTGTACCTCCAAGAAAAATCAAAACTATTTACCCGAGATACCCACAAAATTATGATACCAACATCGTATATAAAATATACTGAGTTAGTACAGTCAAGCCTCTCTATAATGGCAGCGTTTGTCCGAAAATTTCATGGTTGCTATGGTGAGGTGTTGTTATGTATGTATACTGACATTTAATAGTTAGATCTCATTTAGCTGCTATAAATAAAAGTGCGTGCAAACAATTATTTTTCTCTACCTTTTATGTTATAAATGAAAACAATATACTTGCTACTTTTAAAATTCCAATTGATTTTCAGATCTCATTAATTACAAACTTAAAAAAACTAATAAATTACTAATAAATCTGTAATTAGTTGTATCATACCGATAAAGAATTAAATCCAAGGAACGTATGCATTTAAAATTAATTTAAAATCTCAATTTATTTTCATATATTATTAACTAAAAATTGAAAAGTTAATAAATTACTAATAAATCCATTACTAATTGTACCATACCGATAAAGAATTAAAATCCAAGGAACATATGCATTTAAAATTGATTTAAAATCTCAATAGCTTTTCACATCCTATTAATTAAAAATTGAAAAAACTAATAAATTCATAATTAGTTGTACCATACAGATGAAGAATTAAAATCCAAGGAACATATGCATTTAAAATTAATTTAAAATCTCAATTGATTTTCATATCTTATTAATTAAAGATTAAAAAACTAATAAATTACTTATAAATTCATAACTGGTTGTACCATACCGATAAAGAATTAAAATTCAAGGAACATCTGCATTTAAAATTAATTAGAAATTTAAATATTTCAAGTTTGACTTAAGAATTCTACAATTGTAGGTTGTTTGGCAAACTCCAATCTCTTAGTGATAATATAACACTTGAATTGATGAAGAATTTTGTCCAAAATTTCAACAAAAGGGAATTCAATAGTCGTCCAAAAGCTTAACAATTAATTCTTCGTACTTGAAATTTACTATGTGAATGACATTAATAATGATTACCATAAATATTTTAATATTTTTATACATATTATATTCTTACAAAATGTTATCACACAATATTGAGTATGGCTGTTATAGAGAGGTAATTTTACCAAGAGTGTACCGCTATAATGAATGTCACTGCTGTTATAGGTAGAATGCAATTATAGAGAAGTAAAATATAACATGAAAAATCGGTTCCAGATAAAATGAAGTTGTTATAGTAAAATATTGTTATAACGAATAACAATTATAGAGAGGTTTGGTTGTATGATGAAAGACTGCTTCAGTCCTTCTCTTAGTCCTCCATGATATCATCATGGTATATAAATATACTGAGATGGTATTATGGATGATCGTGTTCATTTATTAAAAAAGACACTTTTCTCGAAAAAAATCTCTATGATACCATCGTCTTATATACATATGTTGTGATGGTGGCATGGAGGACTGCTTCAATCCTTCAACGAGAAACTCTTCAAGACCACGGTACCATCGTGGTATATAAATATACTGAGATGGTATCATGAAGGATTGTTTTATCATGGAGGACTGTTTCAGTCATTTTCTTAGTCCTCCATGATTGCATCATGATATATAAATATATTGCGATGGTATTTCGGAGGAAGGAGTTTGGGCGAAAGGGTATGTTGGGTAAATATTTCCGACCGGCTGGGATAGAAGCGAAATTACTTTAGAAGGGGCATGAGGCGGCTAAATTTTTATATTTTAGGGGTATTTGGTGTTGTTTTCCCTTTTTTTTTTTTTTTTTTTTTGCAATTGGGCCAGGTTATCAAGAATAGGACTTAACGGCCAATCATTTTTTTGCGCGGATTGCCCTTCTTTTGGGCTGGTCTTTAAATTTTGCCCCTCATATTTGTGGTCTTTAAATTATGCCCCTCATATTGCTGGTCTTTAATTTTTGCCCTTCACGTTGCAATCCTGAGCGTTCACGCAGAAATCATGAGGTTCTGGGTTCGAACCCCCGCTCAAGCAATTAAAAAAAAAATTGCAAGGCAAAGTTTGCCGGGTCCGGCATAACTAGGCATAAGTATGCCGGGTCCAGCATAACTTTGGCAAATCCTTAACAAGTTTATGCCGGGTCCGGCATACTTAAAAGCAAACTTTTAATGGGCAAACTTTTAGTTAAGCCTTAACTAAAAGTCTTTTCCTAGTTATGCCTTATGGGACAGACTTTTAGTTAAGGCACAACTAAAAGTATGCCCCATAAGGCATAACTAAAAGTATGCCCCATAAGGCGGAACTTTTCCTTAAGGCATAATTAAAAATTTGTCTTATAAGATAAAGTCTATGTCTTAAGGAAAAGTTATGCCTTATGGGGCATACTTTTAGTTATGCCATAACTAAAGTATGCCCCATAAGGCATAACTAGGAAAAGACTTTTAGTTAAGACTTAACTAAAAGTTTGCCCATAAGTATGCCGGACCCGACATAAACTTGTGAAGGAATTACTAAAGTTATGCCGGACCCGGCATACTTATGCCACGTCTGCCCATAAGGCATAAGTATGCCGGGTCCGGCATAACTTTGGTAATTCCTTAACAAGTGTATGCCGGTGGGGGCATACCGAAATTTAAACTCTGCCTTGGGAATTTTTTAAAAATTTTTGACTGAGTGGGAGTTCGAACCTGGAACACATGAATTTTAGCCGAAGGGCAAAATTTAAAGATTTCAAATATGAGGGGCAAAATTTAAAGACCACCCCAAAAGAAGGGAAATTCTGCGAATTGCCCGTGGCCAATTACTTGAATTTATTCAGGGCCTATCGAAAGAGCCCATTTACCACAAGAATCAGATGCAAACGGGTCATTCGCACTTATGTCCTAATTTGTGCTGGTCTTTAATTTTTGTTCCTCATAGCAAATAATTTTTTCGTGAAACATAAGTTTTGGCATTATAATATTCTATAAGTTATGCTCGGTGCCCTAAAGAACTTATGCTGCTATGCATAAGTTCGTTTGCTAAGGCCAAAAATTAAAGACCATCCCATTTGAAGAACAAACCGTGCAATTTCTTCAATGCAAATAGAAGGAAATGAGTTGAGTCTCTAGACGTTGGGTAGGACTTGGGAAAACATACCCCCAACTTTTTTTTTTCCCAGAATTTAACTTTTATATTCTAATATTGTAAAAAAATGTATACGAGTATCATTGTATTTTAATACGTTATTACAAGCAACGTGCCTTTATTTTCACATTGCTAATTTTACTTTTTATGAACGATAACTTATGTAATTACTTAAGAATCTTCCCATGGAGCATTTGGGATTTGTGGTGCGTAGATTTAGGAGGCATTTGTACATGATTTGGTTGAAGCTTGAGGGAAAAAAGGGTATTTCAAGTTGAAGTTGTTTAATTTTATTTTCTGAATGAATTTCACTAAAATACAAAAAGTTGAAGTTTATGCATGAATCATTATTTCACTTGAAATACTCCTCAATGTAAACTTCAACAAGACCTACAACTTCTAACCTTGCTATGAATTAGAGGTTATCTTGCTAAGGCGCACCAATAAATTGGGATAGTCTAACATATTGAGAGAAGTTAAGCCAAAATTTAGAATTTAGAGTTGATGAATTAAGAATGAACAATGAATTCAGTTGAATTCATAGAACCACCATCAATTTGCCTTCAAAGAGAAATGGTGGTTTATATCATAGATGCTATTTCCCAGGAAAAACAGATTTAGAATATATCAAAGTGAAACTGGAGAGGAAGTGAGTTAACAATTAAATATCTATATAATTGCAGGACAAAAGCTCGGTGACGTGGCATATCTTAAACACACGAATTACATTTATCTTTTTTCTATCTTTTTTTTTTTTTGTATTTTTCCTTCTATTTAAATTATTTATCTCATTAATTACTTAACAAAACACAAACGTCTCACTAAAAAGGCACCTCCTCACTTACTGAGGTTTGGGGAAGTAACTGTTCCCTCTTACTTATTAAAACTCCTTTAGAAATAAAACGTACTGCAATGGCTTCCCTCGAACTGCAAACAGTGATCAATAAGGAGGCAAATTCTACGTTCTTTTCTATAGTAAAAATACTACTTACTAGAAGTCCTTAACAATTCACTTTCGATTAGGCAAAAAAAAAAAAACCAATGGCCTTCAAATTTTGCATTCTACTTCAAAGTCCAATAGAATTATTCATAGTTGGCCGCAATCACTCGTGAGGATTGAGGTGTGTTCATTTTTTATCCTCCTATTTTAATCGATTTTCATTTAAATTTAATAATTCTTTTTATAATACTTCTTCTTTCATGATGAAATATAAAGTTATCATATATTGACTCTGTGTCCTGTACTTTTCTGTAATAAAGTGCTACTTCGATATGATCGTGATATATGCCTGTCTCAATTCAATCTTCCATCTTTTTAAATTTTGCCCCACTTTTAGAAAACGCAAGAAGAAAATTAGTATCTGTAGTGTTTCTTTTTATAATGCACACACTGGTTGTGGTTATGTGCACATAATGGCTGTTAATCTTTTTATAATGCAGAGGAAGGACTTTGAAATTGCTAATAGGTTTTAACTTTTACTATTGTATTTTTATTGGTATTTTTTTAATCCATTTTCTCCATCAAATATTATTTTTTTGGATTCATACTTATCTGATTTGTTAATTGTTTTTACCTTTGCCTCATTTTTTCCTTTGTTTGCTTGAAAAGAACTTTTAATCTCCATAACATAAATAATTTCCTTTTCTTCTGCTAGCTTCTCTCAGTTGCAAGTTACCATATGTAATCCCTCTTTCCATTCGTAAAGGGTTTTTTGTGTTCGTACCGCCGATTCAATATGGAGGACATAAAAATCCCTTTCGACTCTTTTTTTCCCTTTTCGTGTTCTTTATCTTTTATACTATTTGTCTAGAACATTGTTACTTTTGGTGTAATTCCTTAAAGTTCTTCAAATTGATGGTTGTCATATATTGAATGCATGGCATGAACTATTTTTGAGATACTCTATCTTCTTTTGATCTTTCGGTTATTTGCTATTTTGGAACTTGGATATATCTCTTTTTTAGTGAGTTACTTTTCTCTATGTATAAGACGAGAGACAAAAATAACGAAGTAGAAGTAAAATTTGAGTATATATTTTATAGTGAATTAGGGGAAGAAAATAGATATTTATAATTGTAAGTTACCTGACTGTGCCAAATAGAAACAAAAACATGAAAACTTAATATCTTGATTGTAAAATGGCAGTACTCCTGAGAAGAAAGCGCGAATCTTTTGAATTTGCAAAAGCTCCCGAAAATTGTTATTCATCCTTTCTCCAAACTAAAACATATCTTAAATGTTTTTGGTGTAAAAATTATGATAAATTACGCCAAAATTAAATCTATTTTCTTTTGCCTTTTCGACTTTTTGCTTTTTTGGAACTTGGATGTGTATCTCTCTCCTCTCCCTTTAGGAGAGTTAATTTTCTCTAAATGGGAGTGACATTTATTGTGTATTTTATGATGAAGTAGGGGAAATTAGAGATTTTTAGATGTAAGCATAAACAAGGTTTTTTTATTTATTTTAAGTAACCATAGGAGAAAGCAGGAAAAAACTATTAAAGGAAGTAGCAGATTAATAGAATGAAAAAAAAAGAAAAGGAAATGAAAAAGATTACAAAAGATGGGAGGAGGTCGATCGAGTGGAAGATTAAGGAAGGGAAAGAGAAAGACAAATGAGAATAATGAAATGAAAAAAATTAATAAAAAGAAAGGGATTTGATGGTTTTCTTTTCTCTTTTCCTTCCTATTTTTGGTTTCATTACTTTTTCCTTCATAACCCTTTTTTCTTTCCATTTACTTGAATAGAAAAAATGTTCATTGAATAAAAGTTATACAATCTAAGCGGAAAAAAATAATTGAGTCCTTAGATACATGAATAATTATATTAAACTAAGAGAATTGTGTATTCGTGAAGTTGAAATATTTTTTGACTAAATTTATAAATAATTATTTTTTCTATTAGGTGTTTCTCCCAAACGCGCGAAGCGTGGCAAATTCTCTAATAAATAAATAAATAAATAAAAACAAGTGCATTAGTCTCTGGGTTTTCTCTTTTTTTTTTTTTTTTTTTTTTTTTTTTTGGAGACTTGGATTTTCAAAAAGTCTTTAGAGTTTTCTGCCTTTTTTTTTCATTACGAAAGACCCGTTGGGCCAACTAGTCTTTGTACTTTCTTTATTTATCTTGTCTTCAAAGTAGTGAAACAAGTGCTTTGCCAGACGTGTGGGAGTGAGAGTCAAATTTCGTGGAATAAACTCGTAAATTTTATCGTAGCTCTGCTACTGTCACCATCCTCGCCTCCAACTCCACCCTGCCCCACCAACTTTCTTGGAAGAATTAGCTATAAGTGACCTTTTAGTTGTGAAATTAGTATAGGTGACTCATGGGGACCATTTGAAAGCAAAAACCTAATTAAATTTGGGATTAAGAAAATTATGGTCCCATGTATTTTTTAAACTTCTTAATCTTTTACAAAATAGAAAATGACCCCAACTTAATCCAAAAAACCCACCAACTCCCTTCTCCTCCTCCCACCCCTCCCCCACCCCACACACCACCTCGCCCCCCAATTTTTTTTAAAAAAAAAAGTTTTGAATTTTTTATTTGCTTTTTCACCAGCCACCTCCCTCCTCCTTCGACCCCTCCCCATTTTAACCCCTAAAAGGCACACTTCTTAGTCTTGGTCTTTCAGGTTTTTCTTTTAGGAGACAAACTTCCTAATTCAAACCTTTACTCCGAGGAGACGCACTTCCTAGTCAGAATATTTAAATTTTAATCCCTAAGAGACGCACTTCTTAGTCTGAGTCTTTTAGATTTTTCTTTTAGGAGACGCACTTCCTAAATTGAACCATTACTCCTAGGAGACGCACTTCCTAGTCAGAATCTTTCAATTTTAACCGCTAAGAGACGCACTTCTTAGTTTGGGTCTTTCAGGTTTTTCTTTTACGAGACGCACTTCCTAAATTGACCATTACTCCTAGGAGACACACTTCCTAGTCAGAGTTTTTCAATTTTAACCCCTAAGAGACGTACTTCTTAGTTTGGGTCTTTCAGATTTTTCTTTTAGGAGACGCACTTCTTAAATTAACCATTACTCCTAGGAGACGCACTTCCTAGTTAAAAATTTTCAGTTTTACCTCTAGGAGATGCACTTTTGATTTTACTTACATCATTGAATTATCTTACATATAGTTTATGATTTTGCTAACACTCACAAAAATTTTCCTAGCGCAAACTGGGACAGAAAATTTTGTTCGTGTTGTTTGTCTTTGATGATGTGCAGGACCCGCCTGAAGAATGGGAAGCAAGTGAGGCCCCGCCTGAAGAATGGGAAGAATGTCAGGACCCGCCCGAAGAATGGGAAGAATGTCAGGACCCGCCCGAAGAATGGGAAGCGAGTCAGGACCCTCCTGAAGAATGGGAAGCAAGTCAGGACCATCCTGAAGAATGGGAAGCGAGTCAGGACCCTCCTGAAGAATGGGAAGCAAGTCAGGACTCGCCTGAAGAATGGGAAGCATGTCGGGACCCGTCTGAAGAATGGGAAACGAGTCAGGACCCTCCTGAAGAATGGGAAGCAAGTCAGGACCCACCTGAAGAACGGGAAGAAATTCAGGACTCGCCTGAAGAATGGGAGCAAGTCAGGACCCGCCTGAAGAATGGGAAGCGAGTTAGGACCCTCCTGAAGAATGGGAAGCAAGTCAGGACCCGCCTAAAGAATAGGAAACGAGTCAGGACCCTCCTGAGAATGGGAAGCAAGTCAGGACCCGCCTGAAAAATGGGAAGCAGTCAGGACCCGCCTGAAGAATGGGAAGCAAGTCAGGACCCGCCTGAAGAATGGGAAGAAAGTCAGGAACCGCCTGAAGAATGGGAAGAAAGTCAGGACCCGCCTGAAGAATAGGAGCAAGTCAGGACCCGCCTGAAGAATGGGAAGAAAGTCAGGACCCACCTGAAGAATGGGAAGCAAGTCAGGACTCTCCTGAAGAATAAGAAGAGCCTGAAGAATAGGAAGAAAGTCAGGACCCGCCTAAAGAATGGGAAGCGAGTCAGGACCCGCCTGAAGAATGGGAAGAAAGTCAGGACCCGTCTGAAGAATGGGAAGCAAGCAAGGACCCGCCTGAAGAATGGGAAGCAAGTCAGGACCCGCTTGAAAAATAAGAGCGAGTCAGGAACCCGCCTGGATAATAGGGACATCGTTCAATTTCAAGTTCAGGAGGCCGCCTAAAGAATAAGGTGTACTCTTAGTTAAAAGTAGCAGGAGCCGGCCTGAAGAATAGGGTCAACATTCAACCGCCTTTAAATTTCAAGTTCAGAAACCCGCCTGGATAATTGGGACATCTTTCAATTTCAAGTTCAGAAGCCCACCTATAGCATGGAGTTTACTTTCAAGTTCAATTCGAGATCGAAGTGTTTATCTCACACTTGGGAAGACATGAAGATTCGAGTCAAGATTCAAGAGAAGCTCCATAGCTAGGATCTTGTACTTGTATTTTATTTTTCACTTTTGTCTTTCATTTGATGTAATAACAGGACGCGGACCGGAGCCTCGACAAGACCTCGCTCGACTATTCACCTCAATATGTTTCATCTCCCTTCTTACTCTTGAACTACACGTGACCCGATTCCCTTATAACCCGGGATATGTAGGATGCTCAAAACCAGGGCTCGGTTGCATCTTTTTCTTTCTTCCCCCTCCTTTTAGAATAACGGTCGGGTCAAACTAGTCTTTTTGTCTACTTGTTTGTCTGAAAACTCTCCGTGTTCCCAGTCAAACAGGGGCAGATGTAGACACGTGATTTTTTACCCTTCCTGGGGTGTTTCACCTTCTAGTATCTAAATTTTCCTTTAAATATGGTCTCGACATTTTATTTGGTTTAGTAGATCTTATTTGAATATTTGAAAATCACTAAAATAGAGTCACCTTTTTAAGATATATGTTTAGTTTCGTTTTTTTATTAGTACAAAAAGAAAGAAAATGTCCGAAAATATGTTATCTATTTCTTTTGCTTCAATATTAAAGGAATTTTGACTACAAGAGGTCTCTTCTTATAATCTTTCTTTACTTTCAGTTTTCTCAGATATTTTATTTGTTTCAAAAATTGAATTTTCTGTACTTCAAATCCATTCCATGCGTATCACCCCCTCGCCTTTAATTTCTGCTTTGTTGGTTTCGTGATGTATATGTTTTGTTTAGTCCATATCAAGCTTTGGGTGGTATTGTGAATGCATTTATGGTCTCTATTGATCTTGACCAACTCCATTGATATTCCATGCGATTTGCTAGTCGAATATTTAAGTTAGTTTTCTTAAGATTGGCCTTGTGAACTTGAAGATAATGATATGTAGGTATTAAGTTCAGATTTTTCTTTTTCTTTTTTTGTTTCTTTAACGTTAAAGGGCAATAGGAAGTGAAATTAGTGAGATGAGCTTAAAATTAATTCATGCCCCATTGTTTAATATTAAATTTTCTTTGGATTAGCTTCTTTTAATTTTTTATCTTTATTTTTTAAGCTTTGTTTGTTCTCTGGTCCGTTTCTAGTAGATCCTCTCATGATTATTTTTATTTGCAGTTAATTTACTAAGTATCTAGAGTTGTCCATCTATCATTTTTTTTTTTTTATGAAAATATGATTAGTAGGACAAGTTTATTGGTTGAAATTAAGAGCTGAGTTTATTTTAAAATTGATAGTTTGAAGTTTAAGTCAAATGATTTGAATTAGCTACTGGGTATGAAGATTAAAGAAAACATGTTTGGAGCTTTGAAACCATCTCAAGTTTATTTTATTTTTGTTTGGGTCGGGTCGTTAAAATAATTGCTTCAGTCCGTTAATAAGTTCAATCGTTAAGATTTGTATATTGAATGGAGTTCTGTTTTAAAGCTTTTTCCTATTTTTAGGTAATTTTTGTGCAAATCCGAATTTTTCTTTAGCTGCTGATTTTGTTTTTGTATATATCGTCATTAGTAACACGGGAGGATTTGGACCGATTTGTACTTGTATTTTAATCGGCAATAGTGTATACGGTAAAAATCGGATATATGTTAAACCGGTGAGACCAAAAACCGAAGGAAGAAAGGAACAAGAATGTGCACGAAGGCTCCCGTTCTGAACCGGAGGAATGTTTGGACTGAAGCAAAGGAAGGGCATCATTTGGTCCGGTTCCCCCATGACCGGGTTGGTCGTTGCCGTTGGTCCGTTTGGTCGAGGCCGTTAGTCCGTTTGATCGTGGCCGGTGGTCCGGGAGATCCGTTGCGCGGTTGTCACGCGTCGATAACGTCCTGCCATGTTCAACTGTCAATCGTACGGTCAACCTAACCCAACCTAACCCAACTCAGAACTTTTTCTTTATTATTTTATTTTTCATGTTGTATGAAGCCCATGGGGCAATACTATAAATAAGGGGCATTGTCCTCCTTTTAAGGGGTTGGCTCCTTCATATCAAGAACACTTTGTACTAGAAATATATACAAATCTCTCTCATTATCGCGTCGCAATCTGAATTCATTGTGTTCATCTCTCTTACATTTCTTCAATCAAGTAACACTCATACATTAGTAAATATACAAGTCTATAGCAAACCACCGATTATCAGCGGCTCCTTCATATCATATTCATATATTTCTTTTCTCTATTAAATATATTGAGGCTTAACCACATATCTTATACCTACTCACAAATTTAATTGATTATCCGAATTCGCGGTAAACAGTTTGGCGCCTACCGTGGGGCTAGGATAATAGTGGTCTTTGATCTTGATCTCTACCATATTCATCAAAATCAAAAACATCTCCTGTTCGTCACTAAAAAAAAAGAAAACGGACTAAATGGCTGACAGTGGACAATTTGGTCACGTCAACAACAATGAGATTGTGGCCGAAAATGAAGGCAACGGGCCACGAGGATCGCCAAATCCCGCTGACCCGAACCCCGCCAATTCGAGGGAGGGCCTCAACCGGCAAAACACCGTGGACCAGCAGAATGCCACCTTACCGGCCACTGATCCTCTAAATACTCACAATTCTGCTACTTTGTCCCAGACATAGGGCCGGAAAGAACCGGGTACACCTAATGACAATATTGACTTACGTTTGATTTTTGAAATGTTGCAGGAACAGAGGGCAGCGATTGCCGAACAAGGAATCGCAATTGCCCAGTTGCAAAGTGGAAAAGATAAAACGACCCCGGATAAGACGAAGGATGTTGCTGAAACCGGAAGGGGTGAAGCACGGATGGTTGAAAGCAATGGGTCCGGAGCTGGTTCCTCCACCGAGATCCTGAAAATGCTCGAAACTTTGGCAAAACGGGTAGATTCAACCGAAAAGAGGGTGGAAACATACAACTCTCGGGTGGATCAAATCCCGGAGGCTCCGCCTTTACTGAAAGGACCGGATTCGAAAAGGTACATCCAAAGGCTTTTTCCTCCGAGTGCAGCTCCGAAGTTAATCCCAAAGAGGTTCAAAATGCCGGATATTCAGAAATATGACGGCACAACGGACCCGCACGAACACGTGACCTCATACACCCACGCTATAAAAGGCAATGACATGGAGGAGGATGAAATCGAATCAGTATTGCTGAAAAAGTTCGGGGAGACTTTGTCAAAAGGAGCATTGACGTGGGACGATCATCTGCCCGAGCATTCGATCACTTCTTTCGAAATGCTCGCCGATGCCTTCATAAAAGCTCACGCCGGTGCCAAAAAGGTGCAGGCCCGCAAGGCGGACATCTTCCGTATAGCCCAAAGAGACGATGAGTTACTGCGTGAATTTGTCAACCGGTTCCAAAGGGAACAAATGGAGCTCCCTCCGGTTCCCGAGGAATGGGCCGCACAAGCTTTCACGAAGGGGCTCAATGTTCGTAGCTCGACGGCTTCGTTCAAATTGAAGGAGAGCCTGCTGGAGTACGAGGTTGTGACATGGGCTGATGTCCATAATAGATACGAGTCGAAGATTCAGGTGGAGGATGATCAATTCGAGCTTCCCCCGGGGCCAATTAATGTGAACAAGAGTTTTGAGAGACCAAAGAAAGGTTACGAAACGAAGGCCGAATCGTCGAGGGAAAGGTATCGGCCATACTCCTATTCGGAGAAGCCAAGCTTTAGGTCGGAGAAATCAAGGGATAGCCTAAGCCATTTCTCTGTCGGGGTAATAAATGGGTCGAGCGCCCGTCGAACAGTCGGGGTCTCTCATTCAGGAGCGATGCCGGAAGCTCTGCCGGCAACAAGGACTTGCCAAAGATATCGGAGTACAACTTCAACGTCAGTACCTCGGGCCTCGTCTCGGCTATTGGTCGTGTTCCGAATGTAAGATGGCCAAGACCTCTGAGGTCGGATCCGGGCCAACGGGACCCGAGCATGGTGTGTGAATACCACGTAACCGATGGTAACAGAACCGAGGATTGTCGCCAGCTAAGAGAGGAGGTAGCCCGATTGCTGAAGAATGGTCATCTCCGAGAATTGCTGAGTGAACGAGCCAAAAGTCACTACAAGGAAAGGGAGACTCATAAAAGGGCCGAGCCAGTAGAACCCCAGCATATAATCAACATGATAGTTGGGGGTACCGATGCCCCTCGAGGGCCGGTGATGAAACGGGCCAAGGTTTCTATTGTTCGTGAAAAACGCAGCCGGGATTATTTATCTGAGGGTTCTATCTCTTTCAGCAACGAGGATGCCGAAGGCATCATTCAACCGCACAATGATGCATTGGTAATTTCTGTACTTATCTTTAAAACTCAGGTTAAACGTATTTTGATTGACCCAGGTAGCTCGGCCAATATCATTCGGTGGAGAGTGGTCGAACAGCTAGGGCTACTCGATCAGATCGTACCGGTAGTCTGGGTACTCAGCGGGTTCAACATGGCGAGCGAAACCACAAAGGGGGAGATCTCATTGTCGGTGAACACCGATGGCACTCTCCGTCAGACGGTGTTCTATGTAATCGAAGGAGACATGAAGTACAATGCGTTACTGGGTAGACCTTGGATACATAGCATGAGGGTCGTGCCCTCAACATTACAACAACTGCTGAAATTTCCGACCCCGGAGGGAATAAAAACAATCCCAGGTGAACAACCTACTGCAAGGAGATGTTCGCGGTCGAGGAGGCGACCCCGAAGCCCGAAAAATCGGATCACAAAGAAGAAGATCCAACTGGAGAATTGAACACCAAATAGCAATCAAAGCACTCGGGATTGGACCCGGAGTATGAAGATGATGGTTTCAACGTACCCAGATCATTCGTCATGCCGGATGACTCGGATGCAACCAAGTCGACAGTAGAGGAGCTGGAGCAGATCATCTTGTTCGAATATCTACCGGACAGAAAGGTATACCTGGGCACGGGGTTAACCCCGGAGCTCAGGAGCAAGTTAATTGAATTTCTTCAAGCTAATGCAGATTGCTTCACATGGTCTCATATAGATATGACAGGTATACCACCGGAAGTAGCAACCCACAAGCTCAACTTAGACGGGATGTTTCCCCCGGTGAAGCAGAAGAGAAGGCCCATGGCGGAAGCAAAACACGCCTTCGTAAAAGACGAGGTAACGAAGCTTTTAAAAATAGGTTCTATCCGGGAGGTAAAATACCCGGACTGGCTAGCTAACGTAGTAGTAATGTCAAAGAAAGGTAATAAATTTCGAATGTGTGTTGATTACAAGGATTTAAACAAGGCATGCCCGAAGGATTCATTTCCGTTGCCTCACATCGATAGAATGATCGATGCGACGGCTGGGCATGAGATGTTAAAGTTTTCTCGATGCTTACTCCGGGTATAACCAAATTCGGATGCACCCGGAGGATCAGGAGAAAACATCATTTATTACCCGATACGGGACTTACTGTTATAATGTCATGCCTTTTGAACAAAAAAATGCGGGTGCAACTTACCAACGCCTAGTTAACGGAATGTTCGACGAACAAATAGGGAAAATAATTGAAGTTTATATTAACGACATGGTTGTTAAGTCCCTGGAAACAGAGTACCATTTAAAGCATTTGCAGGAAACTTTTGATGTACTCCGCAAGTACAGCATGAAGCTCAACCCGGAAAAATATGCCTTCGGCGTCCGGTCCGGTAAATTTTTGGGTTTCATGGTGTCAAACCGGGGTATTGAAATCAACCCAGACAAAATCAAGGCCATCGAGGATATCGAGGTAGTGAATAATGTAAAGGGAGTGCAGAGGCTCACCAGAAGGATAGCAGCACTAAGTCGTTTCAACTCGAGGTCCTCGGACAAGAGTCACCACTTCTTCTCCTTACTGAGGAAAATGATTTCGTTTGGACGCCGGAGTGTCAAAAAGCACTACAAGAGCTAAAAAGGTACCTATCCAGCCCACCACTGCTGCACACACCAAAAACGGATGAACGACTTTTTCTCTACCTTGCTGTCTCCGAGATAGCGGTAAGTGGCGTTTTGGTCCAAGAAGAATCAGGTACACAATTCCCTATTTATTATGTAAATAGAACTTTGGGGGATGCGGAGACCCGTTATCCCCACTTGGAAAAATTGGCATTAGCATTAGTGAGTGCTTCTAGAAAACTCAAGCCCTACTTTCAATGCCACCCGATATGTGTAGTGACTACTTACCCCCTAAAAAACATCATGCATAAACCGGAATTATCGGGCAGACTTACCAAATGGGCCGTAGAAATTAGCGGATATGATATCGAATACAAACTTCGAACGGCCATCAAGTCCCAGATCTTGGCCGATTTTGTGGCGGATTTCACCTCGGCTATGGTCCCCGAGGTTGAGAAAGAACTTCTGCTAACCTCGGGGAAAGCCTCGAGCATTTGGTCACTACAGACGGACGGAGCCTCGAACCTCAAAGGTTTCGGGCTAGGAATCGTCCTAAGGACCCCGGTCGGGGATGCCGTTTGACAATCCATTAGAACTGTTAAATTGACTAACAACGAAGCCGAGTATGAGGCTACGATTGCAGGTTTGGAATTGGCCCAGAGTATGGGGGCTGAGATAATTGAAGCAAAGTGCGATTCGCTTTTGGTCGTTAACCAGGTGAATGGCGTCTTCGAGGTCAAGGACGAACGGATGCTAAGGTATTTGGAGAAGATCCAAGTGATACTACATCGGTTTAAAGAAAGGACCATGCAGCATATACCGAGGGAGCAGAACAACCAAGCCGATGCATTGGCCAATTTGAGATCTTCGGTCGAAGGGGAAGAAATCAACCCCGGAACTACGGTACACTTGTTGAACACGGCAATAGAAAACGGACATGCCGAAATAAACATAATGGGTTTAACTTGGGATTGGCGCAACAAGTACATCGACTATTTGCGTGACGGAAAGCCCCCGAATGACCCAAAAGAGTCACGGTCCTTAAGAACCAAGGCTGCGCGTTTCTGCTTGGTAGACGGCCAATTGTATCGACGATCTTTCTTCGGACCCCTGGCTAAGTGTTTGGGTCCCGGAGAAATGGAGTATGTTTTAAGAGAAGTCCACGAGGGGACTTGCGGCAACCACTTCGGTTCAGAAGCCTTGGTCCAGAAAATTATAAGAGCCGGTTACTACTGGAACCGGATGGAGGAGGATTCGGAAAATTTTGTCCGAAAATGTGACGGGTGTCAAAGACATGCTCCGATGATTCACCTGCCCGGGGAGTTGCTGCATTCAGTGGTTTCACCTTGGCCTTTCATGAAGTGGGGGATGGACATTGTCGGTCCATTACCATGGGAACCAGGTAAAGCCCGTTTTATCCTGTTTATGACTGATTATTCTCTAAGTGGGTTGAAGCGCAGGCCTTCAAAAAAATCAAAGAGAAGGAAGTCATTGACTTCATATGGGACCACATCATCTGTCGCTTCGGCATCCCTACTGAGATAACTTGTGATGACGGACCCCAGTTCGTGGGTGGCAAAGTCAACATTTCCTCGAGGGGTTGAAGATCAAGAAAATTGTATCAACTCCGTATCACCCGTGTGCAAACGGACAGGCGAAATCCACGAACAAGACAATAATTCATAATCTGAGGAAAAGACTTGAAGCGTCAAAGCATCACTGGAAGGAAATATTACCGGAGGTGTTGTGGGCATACAGAACCAAATCAAAATCAAGTACGGGAGAAACTCCTTTCTCGCTGGTCTACGGGGCTGAAGTCCTTATTCCCGTGGAAGTTGGCGAACCCGCTCTCCGATTCAGCTATACTACCGAGGAGTCAAACGAGGAGGCCATTGTTGACACCCAATTTTGTCCCTCCTTTATTTAATTTACTCGGTTTTCTAAATTTACTGACGAGCTAAATACTTTATTTTTACAATATTTTATTGTCACTACTACTAATATCATTACTTTTATTTTTGACATTACAAGTATCACTTTACTACAAATTTTAGATGATTTTATCATCATTTTATTTTTTTTGAGTTTGGATTCATTAAATTAATTACAGAACAACACTTTGTTAAATCCTTATTATTTTTTTTTACATATTAATTGTCTTCTATGTATTGTACTAGTTATTAATTTAGAAACCCATACTTTAAATTTATTAACCCAACCAACCCAAAAAAAATCCAGCCCATCTAAAATTACCCACCCCGTCTAAAAAATTATTAATTAAAATGACGTATGAATTACGACTCATTTTGACCGCATTTTGTTTTTAATATTGCTCGGAAGTATATCAATATTTGACTCATTTTGAAGCTCATATTTTAAAATAATGTATTATAATTTTTATTTCATTAAAATATTATTTTACAAGGAGAAAGTTCTTGATAATTCTATCTACCCTTTTTTTTCCTATCCCATCAAAGAAAATGAAAAAGAAAAAAAAAGGGGGCATGTGTCACTTTCTTTCTCTCTCACCTATTTCCTCTTCCAAACAAAGCCAACTTTCAGCCTGTCCACTTTCATTCAACGTTCGAATATAGTCAACATAGGAGGCCACCAAACTTTTAAAAAGTCTAATTTTCCTACACAAGGAAAAAAAAAAGGGAGCAAAGAATTTTTTATTGACAACAATGGCAGGTTTTGTCACCCCCACTTAGTGCAATACTTCCTCTTTTCACGCCTCAATCCTGTCGTCTTCTTCATCTCTCTCCCTTCCCCATTACCTCTGGTCCCCTCTTTCCCCTCCATTTTCAGAAAATCTCTCACGCTCCATTCACTCCTCCCTTCCCCCCGCTCCTTCGTCCCTCTCTCATACGCTCCTCTCTCTCATATTTTTCTATAAGAGGTGGATTTTGATTCAAATAAGGGGGACTTTTCAGGGTTTTGTTTTAGAGGGATTTTCAGTGAACAGAAATAAAAAAAATAAGAAAAATTTCGATTTCTCCTTTCCGGTGAACTTTAGCCGGAAATTAATCAACATTTTCAGAGATCCAACTATATTCCAAGCTTGATTTTCCTTTTTCCGGTGAACTTTAGCCGCGACAAGTGTAGTCGATTCACAACTCTAGCTTCGAATTTGTTCGGGTGTAAAAGAGTAGATCGAGACTCAGATCCCTTGTTCACTGCACCCACAAAAGTGAGTCCCTCGGATTCATCATCTTCCACATTCAGTGTTGGGCTAAAGGCCCAACACAACTTCTCTCGAGTCAGCCCTCATACAGGAACGGCTAATCTGCAGCAATATATGAAGAAATTTGTTGGGCCGAAGCCCAGCAGTCAACAGACCACAGCAGTCCAAGAAAATGGGCTGAGCCCATTTACATTATATCTACTCTTCTATTTTTATTTTTGTATGCATTTAATGTGTATGGTATGACTAACATTTTTCTTGTTTGTTAATTTAGATAAACTTTAGTGACATTAAGGGCTTTAGTTTAGTAATGGGTAGTTGATTCCACAAATCACATTCACTTCTATTTTCTAAACTATTTATGATATTTATAATATTTATTTGAATAATTGATTTTCAAATAGTATGCCTATATATTTTTGGGTTAAAGGAATTATTTCTCATTATTATCATCTTAGGAATTTCAAAATGTCACTAACACACAAAATATGAAACCAATTGTATTTTGTAAACATTTTTAAGATTTACCCAATTATACATATTTTAGCTGATAAAAAAAAAATAGAATGAAATTCATGGCCCTTTTCATCATATTGAAGAACATAAGTCCAAGCATTTCTATACCATCATATTCATATAATATCGTTTTTACTCAAAGATCACTTTTGTCAAATTACCGTTTAAAAGGCTATTATTCACAGGCAAATGATCCTATTTCCTACAAATCTTATTTTGTGAATAACATTACTATTTAAGGCCTTAGCAATACTTTCAAGATATTTTCTTAAAATATTTAAAATACTATATTTACACTTAAGCCTAACAAATTATAAGTCCGGTCGGTTAACCATTATTAATGGGTCTTAAAGGATGCCTAATACCTTCCCTTTAGACTAATTGAACCCTTACCTAGAATCTTAAGTTTCGCAGACCTTAAACAGAGTTAACTTTAAACACAACTTTAATAAACTTTAGGTGTCCTAATTCACCATAAATAATTAGGTGGCGACTCCTTAACATAAATAAACAAAAATAGGAATCTCCAATATGTCGTACTTTCAATTTGACTCCAGTTAAAATGGGGTATGACAACCATGGCCGTAAAACTCGACCTCACGGATGAACTTCGCGAAAACGCGTTAGTCCGAATTGCAGCCCAGAAACAGAGAATGGGAAGGTACTACAATCGAAGAGCCAATTTTCGGAATTTCCGAGTTGGGGACTTGGTGCTTCGAAAAGTTACTTTGAACACCAAGAATCCCAACGAAGGAAAACTGGGCCCGAACTGGGAAGGTCCGTATAAGGTAACCGGGATAACGGGCAAAGGATCGTACCAGTTAGAGTCCGTGGACGGGCAACGGTTGCGCAATAACTGGAATGTGGCTCATCTGAAAAGATACTACTGCCAAGGTATGGACTCTCCGTATTTTATTTATTTAACCTTTCTCTTTTGCAGGAAATCGAGAACCGGATAAAATTGGAATTTAGGCCTGAAAACACGTGTTGCACTCTTTTCCTTAGTACAGTTTTGTCCCAAAATGGGTTTTCTGACAAGGTTTTTAATGAGGCAACAAGTATAACGTGTTACTCGACAAAGACGAAGACAGATGCCCGGGAACTCGGGGTCGCGCCTAACGGGTGGGGACTTAATAGCACTCACCCGATCTTGCAGCTCGGATAAGAGCTAAGGGACTATCACACCCACTTCGAAGTTTACCCCGGTTAGTTGAAACCGGAGGCCGCCCTCAACAAAACAAAACCGGACCTTCAATATTAGGTTCCGATGTAAGGACCAAATGATCAGAACGAATCGTGTCCCCATAATATTTGCTACGGCAAAACCAAGAACCGGATCTTCCGCATTAGGTTCCGATGTAAGGACCAAACGATGAGAATGAATCGTGTCCATTTAGTATTTGCTACGGTAAAGGCGGAAGGGAAAAATTCATTCTCATGCACACAAACATTTGCAATGAAAAAGTTATCTAATGTTTGGATAAACGAGATCCCGGATGTCTTCCCGACGATAACTGTCGTATTTCGGCACTATTTTATTCATACGCCCTATACCGGGCACTACGGTCGAAATTTGACAAAGGCAACAAGGTCATAGCAAACCGAGCCAAAATCGTTAACCCCACAAACGGGGACTTTTACCCCAAAATCCAGCTAAGGCTGAGACTCAGGTGTCCGAAAAATACCGGCCCTAAAAGATAGCCGAAAAATACCGGCATTTTGCCGCCCTAAAAACTCCCGTCGTGATTCGGAGACGTCCAAATTCACAAAGCGTAGGATGAGTCCCATGGGGAAAAAACTCCATAACATTCCGGGACGACATGTACCAGATGAAGCAAAAAGACGATATATAGGCACAGTCAGAAATAACGACTATTTAAACGAACTGACAATTCGGGCGAAAGTCATAACAAACAGTCATTCGAAGAAAAGAATTAAGAAGAACACATGTTCTATTCATACAAAAGATTTTACATTAGAGACCCCTACAAAGGCAAAAAATAAAAAGCTAAGTACAGGCCCTAAATCTATCCGGAATGGCTGGAGCCGGAGTGTTCAGACACTGTCCGCTCGGAGTCGTCGGAGTCATCCCCGAGGACACCCTTAGCCTCTTCCTCAATTTTTCTAGCCTTGAGAATAAGGGTCGGAAGATCCGTAAAGCCATGCTCGGCTTGCTCAAGGGTGATCCTCCGAGACTTCCACTTTTCGTACTCAGCAGTAATAGTGGCATGAGCCTCGGTAGCCTCCACGCTCTTCAGAGCTTCTTCCAAGTCGGCCTCGTCCCGGGCTAACTTTGCTGCCAGAACATCCCGAGCCTCTCCGAGGACATTTTGCATCTGAATGGCCGACTCGAGCTCGGCCTTGAGAGTGTCATTTGCACCGATTGTCTCTTCGAGCTCGGATTTTAGATTGGCACACATCTGGACCCTTTTCTCCGCCTTCTCCTCGAGCACCCTCATACACTCTCTATGCTGGACATTCTCAGATTCGAGCAGCTTGTGCCTATCGACCATGCTCGAGGCGTCGGCCTTGACAGAGTCTAGCTCTTCTCGGAGTTGAGTGACGGTGATTTCAAGCTCACCGAACCTTGAGGATAAATGCGCGTTTTCTCGGCTAAGGCCGATCTTGTCCTCTTCAAGACTCCGGTTGTATTCGACCATCTCGGCCAGCTCACCCTTTAATTGACAATTCTCGGCCTTTGTTACGTCAAGCTCGGGTTGGAGGTTTGAAAGAATAGCTGCTCGGTTCAACGCATCCTCCTTCTCCCGAAGAAGGTGCAGATATTTCTCCGTTTCCTGGCCTTGGGCATCCAGTTGGCCCTTGAGATCGTCCACCTCTTGCTGGGCACGGACGTAGGCTTCGTTGACAAGAACCACACCCTGCAAAAAGAAGCAAGTCAAACACTTTTCATAAAACGAGATGAAAAATTCTCAAAGGAAAGTATGCAGGGACAGTTGACAAAATTTACCCGATTACCCGTGTGCATACCCTCATTGATGAGGCACTGCTAAGAGACCCCGTTCATCTTTCGTTTATCCGAGTCTGAGATAAGGGGCCTCAGGTAGCTCGCTACGCCCACCGGGCGAGAAAGAAAGCTGCAATCCTCGAGAACGGTGATCACAGCGGACCTCATCCTCCTCGGTTCCACACTTGGGGCCGAAAAGGTGCGGACCAATCCATCTCTGGGACCAGACTCGGTGGCCTAACTGACCGCCCTCGTAGCTCGGGGGATCTGGAGGTGCCCAAAACCAGCAGCTTCGCCGGTTGCAGGAAGAGTATCCGAGAACATGTCTTCGAATTCATCTGATCTCGAAGGCTGAATTGGGGAACTCGAAAGGGCCTCAGCAGCTTCAGCAAAGGAAGGAATCTCCGAAGACGCAGCAGGCTCGTGCTCGGGCACCGGATGAATGTCGGTAGGGACTTCGGTCTCCGGGACTGGTTCGTTCCTTTGGCCGGCTTCGGCAGCAACCGCCTCCCTGGATCTTCTTGTTCTTTTTAGGGGGGTCTCCTCGGAAGAAGCGTCGCCTGAAATATCGATGAATTCAATCGACCTTAGAGGAGTTGGGAAATGAATTTCTTCGTCACTTGTGTATAATGCGGGAGCCGAGGGTCCTTCCCCGGCTGAAGGAAGGGGTGAAACAGTGATAACGCCTTCCGGAATAAGGGCCATGGAAGGGGCCTCACTGATCCTACAAACGAGTTGATCGGGCTCTGCTTCGTCCCTTAAGGTCCTAACGACGCTCCTCGCCCGTTTCTTTGGTTTCTGCCCTTTGTCCGAGGGACTTTTTCTCTTGGCAGAAGCAGTAGCAAGGATACGAGATGCACCTGCTGAATCGAACTCCGGCGCCGACGTTGTGGGTTCGGCTGCCGACTCCGGTCTGGGATCCACCGAGCCCTTGGGCAAACCTGAAAATCGAAGACGCAATGAATACGGGTAGTAGAAGATGTAGTGAACACAGGTAGGAGCAGAGTATTACCGTGATTCTGGGCGACCCATCAGCCGCTTGACAGGTGGCCCCACATCCGGTCGTCGTGGACGTGCTGGCTAAGGAGTGCAGTAACCCATTCGTTCAGATTCCGGACGACCGGGGGAATCCATCCATTGGCTAATATAAATAAGAAAAGCGGTCAGAAAGTGGAACCAAAGTTCGATAAAACATACAAAAGCAATTACTTAGAGTTCAGGCTTACGCTTGTTGTTCCACGTTTCCGGAAAAGGCATGTAATTGTCCAGAATGATGTCCGAGGTCCTCACCCGGACATATCACTCCAACCAGCCCCTGTCTCTATCTTCGTCCATTTTCGAGAAAAATGGATTCCGGCTACGCTTTGCGAGTTTTATTACGCCACCCTGGAACAACCTCAGGAAATATAAGCGTATCAAGTAGGCCAGCGTGAGCTTCTTCCCGGCATTGTTGGCCAACAACCGGAGGCATGCCACGACCCTCCAAACGATTGGACCAATCTGTGTCGAGGTCACGTTATAGGTCTGGCACATGTCTAAGATGACCGGATCTACCGGAGGGTCGAGCTTAAGAGTGAAAGGATAAGTATACACATATAAAAAACCTTCCCGGTGGTCAGTGACTGATTCACTTGGCCCGAGGGCAAAAACTTGAACCGAACGGGTGTCCCACCCGCAATCAGCCCGGACTAAGTCGAGTTTTTCCTCAGTAATGGATGAGGGATATCGCCTCACATCAAACCCCCTATCGGATACCGAAGAAGGTTTTTCGACCCCAAAATCTTTGTTGAAGTTAGGCTTGGCCGGTATAATGTCCGAGGCAGTGGGCTCGAAGGTGCTCTTTGCTTTAGTTGGAGATGCAGGCTCGGTTCCTTGAGATGAAACCGAGGGAATATCGTGGGAAGTGGTTTTAGACATTTGAAAATATGAAAAGAAGAAGTTGAGTGGATTCAGAAAGGAAGTTAAAAAAGAGTAAGGGGACATACGGTTCAAGAAATGACAGAGTAAGAAGCAGCGACACTCAAACAAGAGCAGCTAGTAAAGATGGTGGCAAAGTTGCTTCCTTTCTCGTGGTATAAGCGGTGAGTCAGCAAAAACATTGATAGGGAGGATAACCAGATATGGTGAAGATGAAGAAATGCAGTGAAGAGTGAAGATGAAGAGAAATGAATCGTAAAAATGAGGGAATGAAGAAGTTGAAGACGTTTTATAGACGTGGGGTTCAGGCGGTTACGGTTTCCAGCCAACTGGGGGCGCCACGTGTCCCATAATTAATGAGGAATGACTTGAAACGACGTGCGTGCGGCGGTTATCAGAGTGGACCATCTGGGATAAGACACGTGGCCGATGGCAAAGGGACGTGGCGCAACTGTTCCCGCCAAAAATGAAAAGATAACAACGGGCAAATGGAGTCACCGGTTTCTTGATTCATCCACTTCCCGTTACTTCGATAAATCTACGATCCGGGAAGTGTGGGGACTATCTGTATACGGTAAAAATCGGATATATGTTAAACCGGTGAGACCAAAGACCGAAGGAAGAAAGGAACAAGAATGTGCACGAAGGCTCCCGTTCTGAACCGGAGGAATGTTTGGACCGAAGCAAAGGAAGGGCATCATTTGGTCCGGTTCCCCCATGACCGGGTTAGTCGTTGCCGTTGGTCCGTTTGGTCGAGGCCGTTAGTCCGTTTGATCGTGGCCGGTGGTCCGGGAGATCCGTTGCGCGGTTGCCACGCGTCGATAACGTCCTGCCATGTTCAACTGCCAATCATACGGGTGTCAGATCGTACGGTCAACCTAACCCAACTCAGAGCTTTTTCTTTATTATTTTATTTTTCATGTTGTATGAAGCCCATGGGGCAATACTATAAATAAGGGGCATTGTCCTCATTTTAAAGGGTTGGCTCCTTCATATCAAGAACAGTTTGTACTAGAAATATATACAAATCTCTCTCATTATCGCGTCGCAATCCGAATTCATTGTGTTCATCTCTCTTACATTTCTTCAATCAAGTAACACTCATACATTAGTAAATATACAAGTCTATAGCAAACCACCGATTATCAGCGGCTCCTTCATAGCATATTCATATATTTCTTTTCTCTATTAAATAGATTGAGGCTTAACCACATATCCTATACCTACTCACAAATTTAATTGATTATCCGAATTCGGGGTAAACAAATAGAATAATAATTGGTTTAATAGTGATAAAAGCCATGCTTTCATGTGTTTTTGTTCTTTATATATTTTTGGCCTAGATCAAACTTTCAAGGCCTAATTAATTAATTAATTGTGAGATGAGCAAGATGGGGTGCGAATCATTTCAAACCCCGTTGTCAAGTGTAAAAGAAAAGAGCGGAAAAACCAATTGTAAGGGAGCGAGATGGGTTGCAAATTTATTCAAAGCCCGTTGTCAAAGAGTGTAAAAAAGAATGACTAAAAAATGATAATGAAAAGCGTCTCAGATTTAAGAGACAAATAATTGCTTCTAACTGTAGACTCCTTAGGCGTGTCTAATAATAACTGCGTTGATCATGTGGACAGACCCGTTACTTGGTTAAATGCATATAATCAAAGAAAACGTCATGTGGACCATCCCGTTCCTTCTAAATAATAGCTGTGTTGACCATGTGGACAGACCCGTTCCTTGGTTAAATGCATATAATCAAAGAAAAGTCATGTGGACCGTCCCGTTCCTTGACACTCTAATAATAATTGTGTTGACCATGTGGAAAAACCCGTTCCTTGGTTAAATGCATATAATAAAAGAAATGTCATGTGGGTCATCCCGTTCCTTGACACTCTAATAATAATTGTGTTGACCATGTGGACAGACTCGTTTCCTTGGTTAAATGCACATAAATTAAAGAAAAGTCATGTGGGTCACCCCGCTCCTTGTCACTCTAATATAATGAAAGACTTTGCGCGCAAACACGCTCCTAAGTTTAAACAATTAAAACACGTTTTATCCAAGAATTAATTATGACCAAGTATAAGCCGATAAAAGCGACCGTGCTAGATCCACGGGACTCAGGGAATGCCTAACACCTTCTCCCCGGTCAACAGAATTCCTTACCTGGTCTTTTATTTTCGCGGACCAAAAATAAAGAGTCATTTCCTTTTGATTAGGGATTCAATAAGGTGACTTGGAACACCGTTACTCAATTCCAAGTGGTGACTCTGTAAATAAACAATCCCTATTCAAAACCGTCACTTCAAATGGAAAAATCCTTTAAACTATAAGAACCCGTGTGCGTTCATCGCGCGGGGCCCCAAAAAAAGGGGTGTGACAAGTGAAATAGATGGTTTTTCTGTTGTTGTCCTAGTATGGTTCAGGGTTTAGGAAAACATATCCAACAAATAGTTTTTTTGTTCTTGTGCTGGTATTTATCTGGTTCTATTTGTAGAAGATAACCAGCAGATTTGTAGTTATTGCAACAAATTCTACACTTTTTGTAACAAGTAGACAATCTGTTGCAACGACTCAAAGCCTGTTTGGATGGGCTTATGCCTATAAGCTACAAACAGCTTATAAGCTAAAAACAATAAGTTGGGGTAGGTTAACTTATTTTTTTTGGCTTATAAATTGTTTTCAGCTTATAAGCTACTTTAGATAAGATAAGTCAAATGGGCCCAATTATATTTTTGGGCTTATTTTATGCACAAAATGACTTTAAGCTGGCCATCCAAACACTCAAAAAAGCTAAAAACAGCTTATAAGCAACTTATAAGCCAATCCAAACGGGCTCTCACTAATTTGTTGGACATAGCTTCATTTATTTGCTTCTGTTGGATTTTTGTTTGTAGAAGATATCCAACAGATTTTTTAGGTTTTACAACAAGTTCTACACTTGTTGTAACAAATAGACAATCTGTTGCAACAACTACAAATCTGTTGGACAAAGTTTCAGTTATTTGCTTCTGTTTGTAGAAGATATCCAACAGATTTTTAGTTGTTGCAACAAGTAGACAATCTGTTGCAACAACTACAAATCTGTTGGACATAGCTTCAGTTATTTGGTTTTGTTTGTAGAAGATATCCAATAGATTTTTAGTTGTTGCAACAAGTTTTACACTTGTTGTAAAAAGTAGACAATCTGTTGCAACAACTACAAATCTGTTGGACATAGCTTCAGTTATTTGGTTCTGTTTGTAGAGGATATCCTACAGATTTGTAATTGCTGCAACAAGTTCTACACTTGTTGCAACAAGTAGACAATTTATTTATGAATTAGCAAATGTTGAGGAAAGATATAGTCAAATTGGCAGCCAAACTGACAATCAATCCTCAAAAAGAGATGAAGAACAGAGCCAAGAAGCAGTATATACAAATGAAGAAAGTGAAGAAAGTGAAGAAAGTGAAGAAGAACTAGAAGATGAAGAAACTGATGATGGAAATGAAGGAGATGAAGTAGATCAAGGAAATCTGCTACACCCCAGAAGGTAGTTGCTGAACAAATTATTACTTAAGTTGTGGTATTTGGAGGCTGTTGAACAATTTCTGTTTTTTTTTTTTTTTTTTTTGTCCTTTGTGCTATTTGTGAATGATGTTTATGAACTTATTTACTTTGATTAGTTGTGGTATTTGGAGCCAAGGTGGCTGTTCAATAATTTCTATTTATGAACTTATTTATTTTGCTTACTAATTGTTGCAATAGATGCATACAGTAGAATTGCTTAGTTGATTAGTTGTTGCAACAAATTACTCACCTTGTTGGAAAAAATCAAACAATTGCTTAAATTATTGTAAAAACTAAAAAATATGTCGCAACAGATGAGTTAATTGTTGCAACATATCATACACTTGTTGAAGAAGTTACAACAAGTTACTAATCTGTTTCAGCAGATGGATCAGTTTAAACAACTCACTAATCTGTTTAGACAGGTTGCCTAAATGATTGCAACAGATCATATAGTTGTTGAAGAAGTTGCAACAAGTTACTAATCCGTTCCAACAAGTAACTAATATGTTTAAACAAGCTACTAATCTGTTTAGACAAGTTTCCTAAATGATTGCAACAGATCATACAGTTGTTGAAAAAGTTGCAACAAGTTACTAATCCATTCCAACAAGTAACTAATCTGTTTAAACAAGTTACTAATATGTTTAGACAAGTTTCCTAAATGATTGCAACAGATTATACAGTTGTTGAAGAAGTTGCAACAAATTACTAATCTGTTTAAACAAGTTACTAATCTGTTGCAACAGATCATACAATTGTGGAAGAAGTTGCAACAAATTATTAATGATTTTAGTGTGTGTGTATATATATATATATATATATATATATATATATACCATAGAAATTTGACTTTACTTTTTTGTTTCCGAAGTAACTTGACACGGACAAAGTCAGGGAAAACCTCTGAAATTATTTCAATATTGAACCTTGGACATATAAGAGTTCTGAATCAAATCTCTTTAGAAAGAAGATCTTTTGTCTCATGGTATCCTACTCCAGTCCCCTTACGAAACTTTCGTTATTGGGTTAGCCATACACTTTACATGTTTCTAGCGATTCACATGGCATCATAAAATGATACAAGTCTTGGATAAGAATGTATAACGCACTAGAACGAACGGATCTTGTAGTATTCCTAAGAAATTCTTCAATTTCTTTCGGAAACAGATGATTAATCATCTGCTTCTCACGTTCCGCGAATAGCCGGGACATTGAGGAATATCCAAAAAGGCATTTCGGGAATCGGCTTGATTCTATCTCTTTTCGTTCCGTTTATCACTATATATATATATATATATATATATATATATATATATATATATATATATATATATATTGATCACTAAATATGGTTGATTTCCACCGTTTATCACTAAATATGGGTGAATTAAGTAGTTCACACTAATTTACTCTAATCATCACTCCATTTAGTGCGTATTGGATTTAGTTGATCATCTATCCTGACCCAAAACACCATCAAATTGCTTAAGTATATATATTGATCACTAAATATAATTTATTTCCATTGTTTATCACTAAATATGGGTGAATCAAGTAGTTCACATCAATTCACTCCAATGATTACTCCGTTTAGTGCGTGTTGGACTTAGTTGATCATCTATCCTGACCCAAAACACCATCAAATTGCTTAATTATATATATTGATCAATAAATATGGTTTATTTTCATTGTTTATCACTAAATATGGGTGAATCAAGTAGTTTACATCAATTCACTCCAATGATCACTCCGTTTAGTGCGTATTGGACGTAGTTGATCATCTATCCTGACCCAAAACACCATCAAATTGCTTAAGTATATATATTGATCAATAAATATGGTTGATTTCCATTGTTTATCACTAAATATGGTTGATTTCCATTGTTTATCACTAAATATGGCTGATTCCCTTTATTGATCACTAAATATGGGTGAACCAAGTAGTATCTGTTGCAGCAAGTGTAGTATCTGTTGCAGCAAGTATAGTATCTGTTGGAACAACTGTAGTATCCTTTGTAACAACTGTAGTATATGTTATAGCAAGTGTGGTACCTGTTGCAACAACTGTAGTATCTGTTGCAGCAACTGTGGTATCTGTTGCAGCAACTGTAGTATCTGTTCTAAGAATATACTTAGAATTGCCCATCTAATCCATGAAATTACTATCTAATCCATTAAGGATGTTAGTGTATATATATATATATATATATATATATATATATATATATATATATATATATATATATTCATCATTAAATATCGTTGATTTCATTTGTTTAACACTAAATATGGGTGAATCAAGTAGCTCACATCAATTCACTCTAATGATCACTCGATTTAATGCATACTGACTTAGTAGATCATCTTTCCTGACTCAAAATACATCAAATTAATTAAGTATTATCCATTGATCACTAAATATAGTTGATTTCCTTTGTTTATCACTAAATATGGGTGAATCAAGTAGCTCACATCAATTCACTCTAATGATCACTCGATTTAGTGCATACTGACTTAGTAGATCATCTTTCCTGACTCAAAATACATCAAATTGATTAAGTATTATCCATTGATCACTAAATATAGTTTATTTCCTTTGTTTATCACTAAATATGAGTGAATCAAGAAGTTCACATCAATTCACTATAATAATCACTCGATTTAGTACATACTGACTTAGTAGATCATTCTTCCTGACTCAAAATACTATCAAATTGATTAAGTATTATATATTAATCACTAAATATCGTTGATTTCATTTGCTTATCACTAAATATGGTGAATCAAGTAGTTCACATCAGTTCACTCTAATGATCATTGGATTTAGTGCATATTCCTGACTCAAATTACCATCAAATTGATTAAGTATATATATTGATCACTACTTATTATTGATTTCCTTTGTTTATCACTAAATATCAAGTGATTCTCTTTGTTGATCACTAAATATGGGTGAATCAAGTAGCATCCGTTTCAACAACTGTAATACCTATTGCAACAAGTGTAGTATCTGTTGCAACAACTGTAGTATCCGTTGCAGCAAATGACATAGTTGTTGAACAATTCCTTACTCTTGTTGGATAAAACACAACAAGTTACGAACTTTCTGCAACAAGTCACTCCACTTGTTGGAAAAACCCCAACATGTAACTTAGTTGTTGCAACAAGGCCTGTCAGTTGTTGCAACAAATTGCTTATTTGCTGGAAGTCTTTTAGCGATTGGATAAAACACAAGTTACTAGTTGTTGCAACAAGTCCTGTTACTTGTTGGATAAAACCCAACAAGTTACAGAGTTGTTGCCACAGATTCATTACTTGTTGAAAACTGTTTAGCAATTTATTAACAACAATACATACATTTGTGATTTGAACACGATCAACATATCATATAAACCAAGTTCACAAGCACCAAGAACATAAATCACCATTCTAAAAAGAATAACATTAAAATGTCATAAAGTTCCAACAAATAACTATTATTACAACACAGTGCAATTAACAACTATGGAGCATTTCGGCTTGGACAACAACTACAAATCTGTTAGATATTTTCTACAAACAGAACCAAATAACTGAAGTTATGTCTAACAGATTTGTAGTTGTTGGAATAGATTGTCTACTTGTTGCCACAAATGTATAACTTGTTGCAACAACTATAAATCCGTTGGATATCTTCTATAAACAGAACCAGATAAATAATAGGAAAAGAACAAAAAAACCATCTATTGGATATCTTTTCCTAAACCCTGAACCATACCAGGACAACAACAGAAAAACCATCTATTTCACTACAAACAAACTACAACAACCTGAATTTTATCCAAACTTTTCCTAAACCCCCCAAAAAATCAAAACTTCTTTTTAATATTCTTTTTGAGTGGGGGAAGGGGGTGGTGCAAAAAAATAACTTTTCAAAACCTTTTTTTTTAAAACAATTTTTTTTTTTGAAGGGTGGGGGGTGGTGGGTGCAAAACAAAACAAAAAGAAAAAATTTTCAAAAATTTTTTTAAAAAGCAATTTTGGGGGGGGGGGGGGGGTAGTGAGGGGTGGGAGAAAGAGGGGGGACTGGTGAAAAAATAAAAATAAATATCAATTTTTTTGGGGGGGTTGGGGGGAGGGATGGGAAGAGGAGTGGAGGCTGGTAAGAAAAAACCAAAACTTTTTTAGATTTTTTTAGGGGGCCAAGGGGGGGGGGGGGGTTGGTGAGGGTTGGGGGGAGGGTTGCGAGGAGGAGGATGTCGAGGGGTGTGAAAAAATAAATTAAAAAAATCAAAATATTTTTTTTAGGGTGGGGGTAGTGAGGGGTGGGAGGAGGAACGAAGGCTGGTGAAAAAACAAAAAAAACTATCAAAACTTTTTAATTGTTTTTTGGTGGGGGTGGGGGGGATGGGGCAGGAGGAGTGGAGGCTGGTAAGAAAATGTCACGACCCAACCCCGTAGGCCGTGATTAATGCCCGATCTGGGCACTCAAACACATTCTAATATACAGCAGAAGCCGACGAGGCTTTATTTCAAATTTAGCTAATTTCCAGAAAAATTTCGGCAGAGTTTCCTTTGTTTTACGGACTATCCCATATACCCTGCACGCAGAAAATACCAACAAAGGCCACACAGGGCCAACAGAGTAATATTTAAATATATGCGGACCGGCCGCCGCGGCGAATGGGATCGCCCAAACACAACATATACACACAGCTGTACAGGAAGAATCCCAACCCACAAACATGTCCACAGACCTCTAACAGACCGACAGAATCATATGACGGGACAGGGCCCCGCCGTACCCATGAACGAGGATATACATATATAGAAGTGACAGACTATACCAAAAGATGGCTCTGAATAAAAGAGCGCTCCAAAAATAGCAGAATGAGATCCTAAGCGGACGGATCAGCAAACCTGTCGTCGGTACCTGCGCGGCATGAAAACGCAGCCCCCGAGGAAAGGGGGTCAGTACGAAATATGTACTGAATATGTAAAGCCTGAGTTGCAGAAACAAAATCATAACTGGTATAGAACGTACAGAAATAAACAGAAAAATCCAAAGTATTAGATACATAATTTCAAAACATGCAGAGTGTGTACAGAAACATATGTCATATCAAATCCGGCCCCTGCCAAGGGACTCGGTAGACAGAACGTGGCCACCCTCCCGACGCTGGTGCCACAACACAGAAGAATCAGAATAGGGGCATAACCCCGTAACATAATATGTCATATCAGATGGCCATAGTAAATCATATCAGAACAAGCGTACATGGCACAACATACTCCACAAACCCATGTACGCGTATACCTGCCCCCTCACATCGAGGCACGGCGAACAATGCAAAGGATCACGCTTGACAACATATCCTGGCCCGGGCTCAGTGTGGGAAACATTGGGGCATCCACGAATGGAGTAGTGAGAGACTAATGCAATTAAAATATCATGAATGTTTCTATAGACTCGATGAGGCATATCAAAGACAAACCGATCCAATGAAGTCGGAAGGAATCATAGTAAATGAGTTTCGAGTATCAAAACAATTTATCAGACTTAATGGGATATTTAAAACAACGTTTGTTAGGTAATTAGAATGGTAGTAAAAACGTTTCTTTTAAGAACTATTCGAAAAGAAGACTTAAGTACATTAAGGGCAAAACCGGGAATAGTGGGCCCACCTCGGGACAAGCAAGGCGATGGGTCCAAATTATGCCCTTTAAGCTTATGGGATCACCTATAAAGGTTCTACGGACATTCTGTAGCTTTCCAAGGAGTTTAGAGAAGGTTTGCATAATTTCCAAGAAAACATACCAAAAGAGTTCAATCTTACTGAAAGAAAAAGTGATATTTTCACTTGCGGATTCCGAGGGGCAGAAAGTCTTTCGAGGCCCGAATTTGATCCTAATACACTTAGGCATGCCAAAAGAAGGATCGGGGTAGCTTTACATACCTTTTGAGCTTTTTAAGCCTATCCGAGCTCACTCTCCGTTTCGTCGAAAATCTGCAAATGGTCACATTTACCAATTGTAAGCTATAGATGCTACGAATTCAATTCAACTCATATTTGTCTACCGAAATTTCGGCAGCACTTCCCCTATACATATAGCACCCCCGAGAATTCAACTCGGCTCACAATCATCAACAACAACCCAAACAACAACATCAACATCAACAACAAACACTAGAAACACAATATGGCACAACTAGTTCTACTTGCCGACATAATGCCATAACCTTTACTTTAACCTTAACTTTCAAACTAATCTCAACGATTTCACATTCATTATCAATCTAGATCACCACAACATAGTTTAGAAGCATTTCATATCGATTTCTTAAATTATACACACGATATACATAATATACAACTTTCCGCCAAAGTCATAACTTGTTCAAAACATCAAATCTTTGGCATACATATTAATAACATGTTTCCAACTTCCAAATTCATCAATGATCAACACAACTAACAACCAAATAACTTCATTTTCCTAATGTCGAAAAATCATACTAAAACGACATAAGTTTCTACATTCCATTTCAATACCAACTCATATTATCCCATCTTCATTTACATTGAAAGCATCACAATAACACACTAAACAACTTAATCCATTTCTATTCCTACTCCAATATACCACACGGCCAATTGCTCTATTTATCAATTCAACCAAATTTATTCAACTTTCATCCACAATATGGATTCCATCACATTCACAACTAAAATATAACATAGTTCAACACATTATAGGTATACAACACATATACCCTCACGGCTACACACCATATTCCAATCCCACTTTGAAATCTTCCAATTTTCCATACAATCAACTCATTCCCACATACTACAACACAAACAAAACATCATAACACAATAAAAAGAGATAAATTCTTACCTTATTTTCTAGTCTTCTTCACTTGAATAAGTGATCAAATTGAGGCACCAAGTGTTCTTTCTTCCAAAGCAACTACACCAAGTTATAAAGGGACCTCAACTTAGTAGAAATTCACCAAGAGAAAAATTTTAGGAGCAATATTTTTGGGGGTGATTTTTCCAAGCCAAACCCGAGCCCTCTTCTTCTTGCTCTCTCTTGTTTTGATTTTTGTTTGTTCTATGCTTCTTGAACAATCTAAGGGATAAGATGATATATATATAACATGGTCCCCTTATTAATTAAACACATGGGAAAATTAATAAAATCATGGGCTTGGCCACTATGTTGGCCGGCCACCCCTTAGCATTGGGCCTTAATTTTTCATTGAATTATTTTGGCCCACATTTTGTAATTTCCGAAACTAATTCCCAAAATTCCAAATTTGCCCTTGGCCTTATTCGACACTTCCACATTAATATCCTTTCATACACAACTCCTATGTCAAATAAAAATTAATTATAACCTTATTTCTTACAAGCCAAGAATATTTCCAAATTTTTCCAACGTGTTAAAACACGGGATATAACAGAAAAAATCAAAACTTTTTTTAAATTTTTTTTGGGGGGTGGTGGCTGGTGGGGGGGAGAGTTGCGACGAAGAGGAGGAGGAGGGGGGAGGAATAAATAAAAAAATAAAAAAAAATTAAATTTTTTTGGAGGGTGGGGGTAGGGGGAGGGTTGCGACGAGGAGGAGGAAGGGGGGGGGGGGGGTGTGAAAAAACAAATAAAGAAAATAATAAAAAATTAATTATTTTTTTAGGTGGGGGGGTGAGGGGTTAAGGAATCGGGAGGAGGAGGGGTGGGGTGAAAAAAATAAAGAAAATCAAAAAATAAAAATTGGGGTAGGGTGGGGGCCGGGGGGGCATGGGGTCGGGCGCTGGGTCTGGGCGGGGGTGGGTCAAAGTGTTAAAAGTAAAACTTGATTGCAAAGTGTTAAAAATAAAGTTGAGGGTCAAAGTGTCAAAATGGAAACTTTTGGGCAACTTCAAAACCCCTTAATCACTATTAAAAAATTATCACCTCCACCTAATAATTAAAACTTGAGTCACCTCTCCTAAAATAAAAAACTAAAGAGTCACCAATAATTAAATGCCCCACCTTTCTTGGTAGGAGTAAGTAAAACAATACATGATACTTCATGCTGATTATTTCCTTCTTATCCCGAACACCCGGCTTAACCCTGTCACCCTTGCACTCGCCTCTTACCCTACCCATAGAATTTGCCTAGATTACAATTATATAAACGTATATGCTATAATACAGTCAAACCTCTCTATAATTGTCATTCATTATAGCAACATTTCACTATAACGACCTGATTCTCTCCATAACCAATTTTTCATGTAATTTTACTTCTGTATTGTAGCATTCTACCTATAACAATAGTTACATTCATTATAGAGGTATGCTCTTTGTAAAATTATCTCTCAATAACAGTTATACTCAAATATTGTGTAATAATATTTTGTAAAAAATATATTATGTATAAAAATAAAATATTAAAATATTTATGGTAATCATCAAGAGAAAGCTATTGAATTCCTTTTTATTGAAAGTTTGGACAAAAATCTTCGTCAATTCAAGCGTCGTATTATCATTAACAGATTGGAATTTACGAAACAACCTACAATTGTAGAATTCTTACATCAAACTTGAAATATTTAAGTTTTTAATTAATTTTAATACATATTTTTCTTAGATTTTAATTCTTTATCAGTACAGTACAATTAGTTATGAAAACCTGTATAAGATATGAAAATATCAAAATCAATTGAGATTTTAAAATTAACAAGTATTTTGTTATCATTTATAACATAAAAAGTACAGAATAATAATTTTTTGTGTATTTTTGTTTATAACAGCTAAATGAAATTCAAACATCAAATATCAGTATACATACATAACATCATCTCACTATAGCAGCCATCAAATTTTCAGACAAATACTGCCATTATAGAAAGGTTTGACTATAATTCTTGCTTGCTTACCAAATCCAAACAAATAAGTAAGAAAAACATTTATTTCTCTAAATAATATTTTTTGTGAAAAATACTTTTCTTCGCATCTAGCACACCTAAAAATAATTATATTTTCCCTTTTAACAGTGTGAAGGACATGTTCCACGCGTTTTCAGTGGGGGCCACCATCTAATGTCTATTACGGGCAAGGAATAAAATAACAAACAAAATGAGGTTCAAATTACTAGTGTGAAACATTGACCCCAAGTCTTTAAATAACTAGAAAACCACATGACTTGTTGAGAATAAATACCTATTTAAAAAACCACAAAGTTAACCCCAAGAATACAGAACCCTTCTTAAAAAAATTGTTCACTCTCTCCTCTCTACTCTCATTTACAACTTCATTTTTTTGCCCCATCTTTGATTCTTATGAAACATCAGTAGTTCTTCGTCACGCCGCAAAATCGTGCGTTCAACTAAATTTGTTAAGGCCAAATTTGGATTCGTCTCTCTGACTTTTCAGCATGGCGGATTATGATTTCTCTTCCTCCAGAAACTCATGTGCTTGTCGTTGCGTCACATTCATAATGAGTTTAGGGGTCCTAGCTCTGATCCTTTGGCTAAGGGTGTGTTCGGTATGGAGGAAAATATTTTCCAAGGAAAACATTTTTCCGAAAAATGTGTTATTGAAACATAAGTGAATTTCTACTTATTATCTCATGTTCGGTTGGGTAGTGAAAAATAAGTGAATTTCTGACGAGACCAATGTATATAGGTTTTTCTGCTCGTGCTCTGTCAAATTATAGTAAAGTTTAAGATATTGTCCACAGAGATTGAAACCACCTATGCTACAAATTTGTATTATCTTTCTTACTATTTGAGAGAATCAAATTGATGAAATGAGAGTTCTTTAAAAGTCATAAAATTAAAATAACAAAGTCAGAAATATTTTTGAATTTTTTCTAATAAAAGATAGATGTTGAGATACTTTGAATTGGCAAGATAAAATAATTATAATAAAATCAAAAGTTTATTATTTATTTCTCTGTTTAATGATATGATCGCTTATTTCTAATATAACCAAATCATATTAAAGTAACCAATTAGAAACACCTCTATTGATTAGTGTAGTTTTTCAATTAACAGTGAAACAAAGACCCTTTTAAAAGAATGATTGCTTAGATCTAATTCAACCACTCCACGTAACGATAATATATTAATTGCACCACTCTCGCTTATACTATCAATATATTGTCAGTTAGAGACACTAAACAATAATTGATTAATAACACCTCTTTCGATTAGTGTAGTTAACCATTTAAAGTAATGACTTCAAACAAGAATTATCTTAGTTGAGTGCACCAAGTGAACAAAAGCCTCTTCGATTAGCCTTTGCTAAATCAATAAACTTATTTGATTCAATCCCTCAGTGAGAATAGGACTGAAGAAACAAGATAAAGATCCCTCAAATCGATAAACTATTTGAGTCAATCCCTCCGTGAGAATAAGATTGAAATAAATAAGATAAAGATTATTCAAATCAATAAGCTTGTTTAAATCATTCTCTTCTCCCGAATAAGAAATAAAATAACAAGATTTGATAAAAAGATTTAATTATACCCAATAACTGATATAATTAATATCAAATACGTACCTTGGTGTATAAAGATGATAAAGAGCAAATTATAAGAAGATAATAAAATTAAAATGTTTATAATAATACTTTGTCAAGCTTCATATAGTATCCCAACTAAAGAAAATTACTCCATTATGGATTAAGAAAAACTAAATGGAAAATTAAAAGACTAAAAGTATTTTTTTCTAAAAGAAAGAGACGAGAGAGACCAAGAGTGGTTCTTGTTCTTCTTACAATTGGACAAGAAGGCCCCTTTGATTTCTTCTACTTTGCCCAAAGTAAGTGAGATTAATTTGGCCAAAGTAAATGCGATTACTTTGGGCAAAGTGACTTCCGTTCTTCATTTCTCACATCATATTGGCAAGATGACATGCTCCATATTGGCCAAAGTAGCTTCTTCCTATTTTCATTGTTTTTTAGCTTCTTCTTTTCTCTTTTTTCATGTGTTCTTTTTCCTACAAGATTTATTAGAAAAATACGAGAATTGGATATAATTATTCATTTTTTAATTTAAAATCTTATTTTTGTATACTGAAATTACATGAATAATTTATATCCGTCAATTTCTTATTTATTTTCTCATGTTCGGTTAGTTGATAGAAAATATTTTTCGAAAAATATCACCTATGCCCCACCAACCCCACCACCTCAACCCCCACACCCACCCACCTTCACCCCCAACCAAATCCCAACCCCACTCCTACCCTCCACCCCCAACCAACCACCACCCTCCAATCATTTTATCTTCACCCACCCTACCCCACACCACCCAACCCCGCACCACCGCTCTATCCAACCCTCCCACCCACATACACTTCCCAAATTTTCTATTTCATATATTTTATTTAACTTTTATAAAAATGGGAATTTTTTTCTTATCCAGCCCTCCACTACCCACTCCACAACAAATCTAACCACGCGAACTTTTCATTTTTATAAATTTTTAATAAGGGTAAAACTAAATATGAAGTAAAAAATTCGGGAAGAGATAAGGGGTGCGGGCAGGTGGAAGGGGGGGGGGGGGGGATGTCGTAGAAAATAATAATAAAAAAAAACTTTCCAAAATTTTTTTTAAAATAATTTTTTTGGAAGTGGTGTTGGGTCTAGGCGGGGAGGGGGGGTGGATATTTTTTTGGAGGGGAATGGAGGTGGGTGAGGGTGATGCATGGGGTTTTGGGAGTAGTTAGAGTTTGATGGTTGGGGGTGTGTTAGGTGGTGGTAGGGTGGCTGGTGAAATGTCAATTGTGGACTTGTTTTCCCTACTTTGATTAGGAAAGTCATTTTCCCCATTTTTACTGAACTTGTTTTCCCTACTTTGATTAGGAAAGTCATTTTCCCCATTTTTACTGAACTTGTTTTCCTAAATAAAATGTTTTCCAAAATTTTGACCAAACGAACATGAGAAAATTGGAAAATATTTTTCAGAAAATGTTTTCCTCCATAACGAACACACCCTAAGTCTTTGTACCACAAAGCCCAAATGTTCCATCGGTGATGTTTACGCACGAGGCCTCGACAAATCGGTCAACTCCAACAACAACGTGACAACACAAGACAAAAATCTGTCGTTTCAACTCAATCTGAAGAATGCAATGAACGATATGTTAGGATATACTATCAACCATGCGGTTTATATATAGTATTATGTTTTATGTTTTATTCTTTGTGGAACAATAGTTTATTTATTTATTCAATTCAATAAAGTCTTATTTTAAATAGATCATTTGTTCATATGTGTGTCTATTACTTATGTAGTAGACAATTTAGTGTATGGAGCATTAGCTCATGCGCGGAAGATTAAATTGTTGGTTCTTATAAGTTATAAAGTTATGTTCACAATCAAAGATAAAAAAGGACAAAATATCTTGATGATTGTAGCACGAGATTAAAATATAATCCATCTTGGTTATGGGAATGAGCTTACTCTAACTTCTTGTGCTAGTACATTTTGTGCGGACCAAGTAGCGATAAGTGTTTTTGTACTGAATATATAAAACAACCTCTCTAGCTCATTAAATGTACTTATACTCTTAATCTTGATATGATTATTATGATCAATGTGATTTGTTCATTATTTTGATTTATTAAAAGGTACGACCCAATTGCGGGTCTATGTATTCCTGGTAAATTCGATAATGGAAAAAACATATTTGTGAAATAATAATTAGTTGATAGAATCCATGTTTCGACTTTGACATTGATGGTACCCCTTTATGGATGCTTATAAGTCTCATGTGAAAATCCAGCAGGTGGATTTTTTTTATCCGTCACAAGATATAAGTTAAGCAGAAATATAAAGGATTCAATTAGTCAATGAATTAAATTGCCAATAATTTAATTTAATTGATTGGTATATGTAATCTTAACATGGGGAGTTAAATAAGTTTTAATGTATGATTTCGAAATTGAACTGAGGAGTGCAGTTACAAATTTTAGTGGGATAAATTGTAATTTATTGTGATATGATTAATTCTCTCATATTCCAAATTAATATCACAACAGGAAGCCTAATTATTAAAATTTGTGGTCCCTACTATGCTTGAATATTCTAGAATAAGAAAAAATAATATTCTTGATGGGCAAGGAAAAGCCACACGTATTTGGCTTGGGTTTTACACCCAAAACGTGGCTATATAAGGATAACTTTTCAACCCTAAGTCTCATACTTTTCCTAGCCGCAATACTCACCACTCGGGTATTCTAGTTCTAAGAATATTTAGGATACATAGTGGAAGACTGCGGAATTGGCATGCAGTGTTGCTGTGAAAGATCTGTGCAAAAGCTTCAAGAAGTTAGTATCTCGTTTATGATTTATGTTGTCTAGATTACATGTAAGTTTGATCTTGGTTGTTTACTTCCCCTGCATATATGCATGTAATCCATCAATTGGCATCAAGAGACATCTTACATCTAACTAGATAATGTAATACTTCATGAAACGTAAACCCTAGTATCGATGTGTTTTTCAATGCATGTTGTCGTGTTAGTTTCTAAAAAATAGTGTTATTTTATGAAAAACGAGATTGATTATATTGTTTATGATTTCTGGAATCACAAATATTATTAAATAAGTATAATATGTGATATGATTGAATTTGAAATATTAGGAAACCCTAAAACGTTAAAAACTGATTTTACCGATTGGTCATGGTTTCAGAATTCTGAATTTTTTAACGAACTCCGATTGACCTGAATAGGGCTAGGTTATCAAGAATATGACTCAATGGCCAATTAATTGAATTTATTCACGGCCTATCCAAAGAGCCCACTTACCACAACAATAAGATTGACCTGAATAGGGCTAGGTTATCAAGAATATGACTCAATGGCCAATTAATTGAATTTATTCATGGCCTATCCAAAGAGCCCACTTACCACAACAATAAGATGCAAACGGGTCATTCGGACATATGCTCCAAATTTGTGCTGGTCTTTAATTTTTGTCCCTCATAACAAATAATTTTTTTCGTGAGACATAAGTTTTGGCATCATAATATTCTACAAGTTATGTTTAGTGACCTAAAAAACTTATGCTGCTATGCATAAGTTCGACTGCTAAGGGCAAAAATCAAAGACCAGCCCATTTGAAGGACAAACCGTGCAATTTCTAAAATGAAAATAGGAGGAAATGAGTTAAGACTCTTGACTTTGGGACTTGGGAAAACATATCCCCCAACTTTTTTTTTCCAGAATTTAACTTATATATTCTAATATTGTAAAAAAAGTTATACGAGTATCATTGTATTTTAATACGTTATTACAAGTAATGTGCCTTTATTTTTACATTGCTAATTCTACTTTTTATGAAGAATAACTTATGTAATTATTTAAGAATCTTCCCATGGAGCATTTGCGATTTGTGGTGCGTAGACTTACATGATTTGGCTGAAACTTGAGGGAAAAAAAAGTATTTCAAGTTGAAGTTGTTTATTTTATTTTCTGAATGAATTTCACTAAAAAACAAAAAGTTGAAAGTTTATGCGTGAATCATTATTTCACTTGAAATACTCCTCAAATCTGTTATGTAGACTTCAACAAGAGCTACAATGCCTAACCTTGCTATGAATTACAGGTTATATTGCTAAGGCGCGCCAATAACTCGGGATAGTCTGACATATTGAGAGAAGTTCAGGAAAATTTAGAAATAATTGCTGATGAATTAAGAATGAACAATCAATTCAGTGGAATTCATAGAACCGCCATCAATTTCCCTTCAAAGAGAAATGTTGGTTTATATCATAGATGTTATTTCTCAGGAAAAACAGATTAAGAAGATATCAAAGTGAAACTAGAGAGGAAGTGAGTTAAAAATCTATATATTTATATAATTGCAGGACAAGGCCCGGTGACGTGACACATCCTAAATACATGAGTTACATTTATCTTTTTTTTTTTTTTTTTGTGTTTTTCCTTCTATGTAAATTCTTTCTCTCATTAATCTATATATATAAAATAGGAGAGGTACAAGCAATGTGGTTAAGCCAAGTGGCAAGCTAATAACATGCCACATGGCAATTTTAAGACAAAGTTAATGAGAATTAGGACAAAGTTTTTAAATTAATTTTATCAAATCTATATATCTATATTCTATATATATAAAAAAGGAGAGGTACAAGCAATGTGGTTAAGCCAAGTGGTAAGCTAATAACAAGCCACTTGACAATTTTAGGACATAATTATTTATGTATGTAATAACTTACAATTAATCAATTTAAATTAATTATTAAAGAACTTAAAAAGATAAATATAAGAATAAGAAATTATATTCAAAGTAACCTTATGTACAGATTAGCCTAAATTGGTGGGAACGAATCAATAATGAAGATAAGCCTACTTTTCAATTGATAATGGTGAGATAAAGTTTCAAATTTGAATGAGAAGATAAATTCATTGAATTGGATTTGGTTAAATTTGAATTCGAATTCTGCATCATCTAAACCTGATGGATTGCTTTGTCATTTTATATTCAAAAAAGAAGAATTCAAATCTTAAACGTACAATCATTTTCCTTTCGTTGGTATCATCCAAATTTGCTATAAAAAAAGTTAAAAAACCATATTTATCCGCATTTTTCAAGCTTTGTTAAGAAAGATTTCTTTATGAACCACATTTAATTAAAATATAATTGAAAAATAAAAATGTGTTAGACTTGTCCTTAACAATATCGTAATATTTTATCTTTTAATTATGTTTTAATTAATTGTAAAATTTGTGTGTGTCTCTCTCTCTCTCTAATTTTATATATATATATATATATATATATATATATATATATATATATATATATATATATATATATATATATATATATATATATTGAGAGGTGTTAGCAATATGATCAAGCCAAGTGACAAGCTAATAACAAGCCACTTGGCAATTTTAAAACAATATTCATTACATTATGTTATAAAAACTTATTTGAATGAAAAGAAGCTTTTTTTAGTGCACTAATAGTGTAACTTTACATATTTGTTTTTGCAATTTAATTAGTTGTTGTAACTTTTTACTTTTTGGAAACATCTAAATAAAGTTTTATATATGATTTTTACCTCTTAATGATGAAATATAATTGAGTATATTGATCTGATTTGTACAAAAGTAATAGATGTAGCTATATAATTAAGACTCTCAAAATTAGTTAAGTGAAAACATAATATCAATATATTTTCTCGACATCCAATTGAAAGCAATAAGATTTCGTCAAATGAGTAATACCTTTTAGATTAGTGTAAAATATTTCGAAATGTAAAATAAAAAATAGCATATGAATCAGATCTGCTATTATAATGAACGAAAATGAGTTGTTTGTAAACGGATAAGTTTGATCTCCAATTTTCAATTGCTCCTTTTTATAATAATTTCTTTTGTAGGATTATCTAGATAGAGATATCATGGTAGGATAAGGATAAATGGGATCTCCTATCTTTCAAATGTGCATTTTCTTTCAAAAAATATCTATTCTTAACAATTTATTAGTAACTGATAAAATTTTCGAATTTGAATGTAAAAGAAATTTGAGTTGGAATGAAGTTCTAACTTCTTAACCTCTTATATATATAGCCCTCCAATGACACATAAATTAACATTATATTTTTTTCTCTGTGAGTTACTCCCGAGTCCCGGCTATGACAATTTCTTTCTTCTCTAAAAGTGATACTCCTTCCACTGCCACCGTGCCTTCTTTCGCTATTTTGGGAAAGTAGTATTAGTCTATTTTCTTGCTGTTTCATTGTCTTGGCTTTTAACTTGCATGCATTTTTTTTTTTTTTGCTATTTTATTATTGTAATAAGTGAGCAATTTTCTAAACATTATTAATGGAATTATTTGTTTTTCTAGGCGTGAGCTTCTTTAATAAAGAACGCAGAAGAAGGTGGCTTCGATGCAATTGAAACCTATCCATGCATACTAGAATGCACGTAAGCCATTTCATCATCAAATGTGCCTCAAATATATGAATGTTTTTAGAATTCAAAATTCATTATCATTTACAACACATCTTTTGTAGGAATTAAATCTCACCTATAAAATTTATTCCGTGCCTTATTCATTTTAGCTTTGTTTCTCGATCTTAGTAGTATTTGTTTTTGTTTTTTGTTTTTTGACTTTTAATTTGTCTCTGAAATTAAAGTTGCAGACTCCAAGTACACTTTGTGTTGCAAAACAAATTAGCTTCGGTGGTTTAAAGCATTAATCTACTCAATATAATAAATCCGTCGAATAAACTTCATGATGGAGTTGACAATATTGCTTTCCGTGTTTTTGGATGGATTAATTGTGACGGGTGAGTAGGATAGTTTCACAGTATTTATAGATAGGATTTTTGTTTTGATTCAATCATGTTGAGGTAAAGAAAAAAAAAGAGAGAATAAATTAAGGGTTCAAACAATACATTGAGTAGCAAAGAAAATGGTAGAAAATCTTAGGAGGAGGTTGTGTGAATGGAATAGAAAAAGATTAGAGCTTGATAGGAAATTAAAGGAGCCGCTGAATGAGTTCTATTAATCATGCAGATATTGAAGAACATTAAGGAGGTACTTGGATCTTGCTTGATAAGATGGTTAGGAAGAATCCTGAACTAATTTTGATGAGTTCTTATGTTTTATTCAACTAAATTGAATTATTAATCCTTATGATTTAGGATAAAATATGCCATTTTTTTGAATTATAGGTAAAATACTAAATGGAAAAATCTACCTGATATGTCATAGTAGGCACACAATAATGTATAAAGGGAGGAAAATAGAGATAGTGTTAGACATGAGACTAATTATACTTTGAATTAATTTGAAAAATAAATAATACCAAAAGAATTTTAGCAATAGAATAGAAGTGTTAAAAATAAATTGAATGAGTAAGAAGAATTCATATTTACTTAAAGTCGCAAGACGATGTAACAATATTAAGTAAAGAACAGGGCAACAACGACAAATAAGGACAAAATGAGAGGGGGGGGGGGTCTTTTTAAAAAAAAAACAGCTTAAAGATAAATTATAAAGCTTATTTAAATTTGAGATGAGAAGGTTTTTTTGAATTATGATAAGAAAAGTTTAAATGATAGAATTCCAAGCAAGTCATTAAAATTTTGAAATAAAATAAATTTCTAACATATGTCACTTTAATAATAAAATTAAAACACAACATACTATGTTGAAAATAGAATAGAGAGAAATATCAAATTGCTAATTGTGCGTACTACTAAAATAAAAATTATCAAAATTAATGCTAAAATAAATTCATGAAAGGCTTCACCAATATTAATTAGTATAATAATAATAATAATAATAATAGAAAATTTATTAAGTCTAAGTTCTAGATCTATGCACTTATAAAGATAGGAACTGTTATTTTATTCTTTAGAAAAAACAAAATACTGAAGGGTCCAAAAAAGGAGAAACTAAGATTTAGATAAATATTAGCCATTTTCAGTAACTAATAAAGTGAACATATGATGTATTAGTCTCTACTAAATAAGACATGATTTTCGTTATAAATATGAGTATACGGGTAACTTTAAAACATAGTACATGCAATGGCACAATTAAGTTAATCATTATACGACTTATAAATCGAGTTTATTGACTATAAATAGGGGTTGGGTGTGTTGGGGTGGGGGGCGTGGTGGTGGGGTGGGGGCGTTGAGATAATATTTTAAACTAATTTCATAATATAATTAAGTAATAAATAATACACAAATAAGTATTCATATGTCATTTATATACCACATAATAGACGAGAAAGAGGGTGGGGGTTACATATGATATTTTGAACTAATTTTGAGAATATAATGAAGTAATTAAACAATACATAAATAATTATTCATATGTCATTTAATTTTGACGAGAAAAGTCTTAATATTGTATAATACAACGTAAATAAAATCTCAATAAACAAAGTTAAAAGCCAAAAATATTCAATAATGAAACGCAATCACTGAACACAGTAAAACATCAAAATATAGAAATCTAAATAACTTAAATTTAAACTGAAATAAAAGAGAAGAAAACTCAATTGTTCATGGTGTGTAAAACGAAAAACAATTATTAGTAAAAATATCAATAGATTTACGATAAAACATTAAAATAACTTCTACATTCATATCTTGACTGAACTCAAAGTCATATTTTAGTTTAAATATTTATTTTGACTACCGTTAAAAATCCTAAATGGGGAAAAGAATTCCAATAGAAAAAAAAATGTAGAAAGATAGTAGATATAATTATTCATAATTGAAGAGATGTGAACAATAGAATAAATATTCAAAAATAAAAAGGTTCATGAGTAGACAATTTATATTATTAATTTAATAATTTAAAATAGTAAACAATGTAGTAAACAAATACAGAACATAAATGTTATTTGATAGTTAGTTATTAATTCGTTGTCTTTATTTTCATACACTTTTGATTATTTGGGGGCGGGAGATACATTTCATTGAGAAACAATATGGCAGTTAAACTTTTTTAAGGTATTGTGAACCAACATTTTAAGGTATTGTGAACTAACATTCCCGAACAAAGTGTATTTTTTTAACATAATAAAAATGAATCTGAATTAAAGATAGGATTTTTGGATTTGTAGATAAATTTTCGAATTTGAATTGAAAATATATCTTTTTTAAAAAAAAGTGTATTTTTTTTAATTTGAATTGAAAATATCTCCCAGAATCTGCACAATAATTGAAAGAGACTTATCTTTTCAAAACTAATCAAACATTATCCTTCATAAATTAAGCCGGTAAGCAATTAGATTTTCAAAAATATTAAACGTGGAGCACATGTAATCAATTTTGGTATGACAATTCATCAATTAAATAATCATGAAAGATAAATGTTATTTTTCTCTTCTTAACCGTTAAAAAGATAATGATGAAAATCAATTAAAAAAAAAAAGGATATGGACAATTAGTCTGAAGATCATGACATATGTTGTAATATGATTTAATTTTAACTAAACGATAAAGCTTTTAACTAATGAAAGTCAATTAATAAAAAGATCTGGAAAAATTTGAATATCGTTACACATTTTGAAATGTGATTTAATTTTAACTAAAAGATAAAGCTATTAAGTAAATATTGATAGTTTTAGATTTTAAATTAAAATCTACTCTCTTATTCATACTTATCAGTTATCCGAATTAGGTTTTACGGATAAACACATTTTCCAAAACAAAAATTACTACCCTATCTTAACTAATTAAAAAGATAAAATTTAAATTTTTGAATTTGAAAGATAAAATTATTCGAATCTTTTCTTCTATATATAGAGAAAGGAGGATGGTAGGCTTAGATTGAGATAATTTTTTTATTTCATTACTGGATCTCCTTTTGTTATTGCATGCCATCACTTCGGTATTTAAATTTCTTCATATTATCTGTCTTCTCTTCTTTGTTATTTTTTTTAACTAATTGATTGATTTTTTTTTTTTTTAATTTCATTGTGAAAGGTATCAAGTTTGTATATATGAGGAAACTGAAATGAAATACAAGCTTACAACAAAGTGGATCTACCAAAAATAATCAGGTAATAAGGATGTTTTCTTTCATAAGCAAACATAATTGCTACATTATTCACATGGACTAAGTGCTCTTCTTTTGCCATTGTATCTAATTACTTCATTATTTTTACATACATATAGTAGTAAATTACTTATATTTATAGTAAGGATAAAAAAAATCAATTATGGATTATTTCATTTGAACCCTCTCAAAAATACATATTAGCTTTCTTCTTTTAGTTCCATCACTTTCTTTTTATTTTTTGTTCTCATTTGATATCTGGTACCCGTATTGGAGTTTGACTAATCCGAATTTGTGCCACGACCCATTTGGGGAAGCACTCCATACTAAGGATTTTTTTCATATCCAGGGCTCAAAACTGAGATCTCTGATTAAGGGAGGAGTAGATCCATCTGCTACAATATATCCTGGTAGTTCCGTCACTTTCGAAAGAAATTAAAGAAATTGTACAACTCATTTCTACCAAGTCAAAAGAGAGTAAAGCTAAGGACAATGAGAAAGCAATTCCCAATAAAATACTTTTAGAAATAAATCTGAAAAAATGATAAATGCTTCACGAAAAATAAAATCAAATGGTGAATTTTCTTTAATAAAATCAGATGGTGATTTTTTCTTTTCTCCCTCTTGTGTTTAGATTTCTTATTTTATCTCTTTGAATTCTACTTCAAATCAACGTCTTAAAATTTGTACGAAACAAGTATTTTCTAATTTGATTTATGCACTAATTAGTTATCTGTTATTTTTTTTCCATCCTTTGAGGAGACATCTTATAATTTTTCGTGGTAATAAAATATGATTTAAAAATGAATTTGAAGCTTAAAAATGTGGTTGTGTCCACGACAAAAATAACGAGGGAAAGAATCGATTAATAAGGTGAATAATATCCAAGAAAAATTATCGTGATAAAACAAAAGTGAGGAGAATTCCAAACTAAGTTTGCTTGACATGCCAGTTGAGTTAATTGATAAGTGATGGTTGTTCTTATGTTTCATGAGGTTATGACGTGTTTTAGGACCATTAATTACCGTTCTATTGATCTTAAATAAAGGGATAACGATGACAAATCAAGAATTTTGTGTTGATTAGTTCTATTCATCACAAAAAAGATGTTTTTATATTCATCGATCTGATTATGTTTTTCAACTTGAACCATAGAGAGAATAAAAAGAACCCCATACTGTAGATCCATATTTGATTTTAGATGTATCTAAAATGCATGTAAGTATAGTTAGGTTACTTGCCTTCTATATTACTTGGTTTTTAGAGATACTCAATTTAATAAATTAAACCTAAGGATATAGATATATAAAATAAAATGAAATATATAAGTATAAATTAATTTTGAGATAATCTGGTAAAATTTGAGCTTTCTTCTGTTAATAAAAACATATCAATTTTTTTTAAAATATTTAATTATTTTAGCATAATAATTAAAATATTACTATTTATAATAATTAAATATCATAATAATTAACATCACAATTTAGAATAAAAAATGATATCATTTGGATTAACCGTACAACAATTAACGATAAGAAATTGCTTAAAATATCATACGGAGTACTAAACAAATTACATAAAGAGGAAAGACAAAAATAATACATGGGTGAAATAGACCTTAATGGTAAAAAGGGGGAAAATGCAATTGTAAAAAGTTGGGGGAGGGGGTAGTTAATTTGCTTTTATATAGTTAAAGGGACAAAAAGATTTTCACACTTAATATAATATAATATAGTAGGTGACTTGAAAAATACGTCAATCTAAATTTTAGATTTCTGCATATGATCGTAAATATGCGAGTGTTGTTTTACTTCTCCCAAAAGTAGAAGAAGACTATTATGATTTACCGTTTGTTGTTGAATCATGTTATATTTCAAGTTATTTATATCACTAATTATGTCTGTTAGAGTCTGTACATATTTAGTCTCCCATATATTTTATAATCTTCTATTTTAGAATAGCATATGTTAGAATCCATTAGTCAAATTAGTTCCTAATTTGTAGCCTACAATTATGATGTACATGATGTATATTAACCTATGGAAGGAATGAAAACAGACAGGGAAAATATTCTCTTACATGGTATCAGACTAGGTCTCTCCTAAAACCCTAGCAACCTAAACCCTAGCCGCCGCCAACTTTCTTGCCTTCCTTCTCTTCGGCTCTTCCTCCTCCCTTTCTCCATGGTTGACACCTCCAAGTTGCACCCTGCGACTACAGTCACCAACATCAAATCATGCATTCCTATTGTTCTTTACTATGAAGGAAGCCAATACAACAACTGGGCTACCCTCTTCAAGCTCCATTGCCGAGCAAACTTGGTGATCGACCATATACTACCTCCTGCCTCCCCCACCGGCAACAGCAGCCGAGAAACTTGCTACGAAGGCTCTATGGGAACGGCTAGATGACATTGTTCGTCAATGGATATATGGTACCATATCGAACGATCTTCTCAATACGATCATTCATCAAGAGGACACTGCAGCCGAGGCATGGAATCGTCTTGTTCATCTCTTTCAGGACAACAAATCGGCTAGGGCTCTTGCTCTTGATGCAAAATTCACCAACACCAAATTGGTGGACTTTCCGAATGTGAAAGCATACTGCACCAGGCTAAAGGTTCTTGCAGATAATCTCGCAAACGTCGGCCACAAAGTTTCCGACGAACGACTTGTGCTTCGTCTTCTGCGTGGATTATCGGAGGAATATAAAACCGTTCGAACAACGGTACAGCACCTTACTCCTCTCCCATATTTTGATGTTTTTCAGTCGATGCTTGAACTTGAGGAAGACAGCTATGGCGAGGACACCATCCACAACTCCGGGTCGAATGCTGCTCTCGTTTCCCACAATGTTAATTCTCATAATTTTTCTAGTAATAGGCAGTCTAACAATTTTGAGAATGGTTCTAATAATCGAGGAAATTCTCACAATCGCGGCAAGAAGAACAATCGCGGTCGCGGCGGCGAAAATCGCAACAGCCACCGTGGTGGCGCAAAAACGGGCAGAGCAGCGGCGGGGGCAGCCGGCACACTGCCCAGGGAAATCTGCCCGCAGCATCGCCGAACCAAGGGGCTGATGCCCAGTCATGGTTTTACCCCCCTTGGGATGCTTGGAGGCCTCAGCCGTGGACCACCCCACCATGCCCCTACCCCACCACTGGCTGGCAGCAGCAACGCGGCTGGCAGCAGCCTCGCAAGTGGCAGCAGCAGTCACGGCCAGCTCAGTCCCAGCAAGGTATTCTCGGTGCTCGTCCTCCTCAGTCATTCTATTCAGCAGCCCCGTCTTCACATGGTGGGTATGCGCCCACGGATATTGATCAAGCTATGCATACAATGTCGTTAAATCCGCCCGAAGACAACAATTGGTACATGGACACCGGAGCCACATCTCACATGACCAACTCCCAAGGTACTCTCTCATCTTACTATCAATTGAGCAAAAATAATAGCATTATTATTGGTAATGGTAACATGATTCCTATTCATGGTTATGGTCATACTTCCCTTCGAGTAAATCCCTCCCTAAACCTGAAAAATGTTTTACATGCACCTAAACTCATCAAAAACCTTATTTCCGTTCGTAAATTCACTATCGATAATATGGTTTCTGTTGAATTTGATCCGTTTGGCTTTTCTGTGAAGGATTTCCGGACGGGGACCAAACTCATGAGATGTGAGAGTTCGGGTGATCTTTATCCATTCTTCCAACAATTTCGAGTCATCTCGTCTTCCGCACCATCTGTTTTTAGTGTCATCTCTCCTCATATTTGGCACTCCCGTTTAGGTCATCCAGGGGATGTTATTCTAAGTTCTTTACGTAGTAGTAAGTTGATTGAATATAATAAGGCTCGATACAATGTTTGTCATTCTTGCCCTCTGGGGAAATTAATTAAATTGCCTTTTTATGACTCTTTCAACTACTACTATGCCCTTTGACATTGTTCACAGTGATTTATGGACTTCACCTGTTATTAGCTCTTCTGGTCACAGATATTATGTTTTATTTCTTGACAATTACACTAATTTTCTTTGGACTTTTCCCATCAAAACAAAGTCCCAAGTTTATAATTGTTTCTTGGCTTTCCGGATTTTCATTCGCACTCAGTTTGAAAAAGAAATCAAAACTTTTCAATGTGACTACGAGCGTGAATTTGATAATGGTCCTTTTCATAAATTTTGTGAACAAAACGGGATGCTTTTCCGCTTTTCTTGTCCCCACACTTCCCCCCAAAATGGTAAGGCGGAACGAAAAATTAAATCCATCAATAATATTGTTCGTACGCTCCTTGCCCATGCATCTATGCCCCCCTCCTATTGGCATCACGCCTTGGCCATGGCAACGTACATACACAATATTATCCCTTCTAAAATCTTAGCATTTAAGACACCTACTCACATTCTTTATCAAAAGAATCCATCATACTCTCATCTCCGAGTTTTTGGCTGTCTATGCTTTCCTCTCTTTCCCTCCACACAAATTCATAAACTGCAATCTAGGTCCACTCCGTGTGTTTTCCTAGGATATCCTTCCAATCATCGGGGGTACAAATGCTATGATTTATCGAGCCGAAAAATAATCATAGCCCGGCATGTGTGGTTTGATAAAAGTTCCTTCCCATTTTCACAAATAAATACTCCATCTCCTACCTCATATGAGTTTTTGGGTGATGATAATTCCCCATTGAGAATCCATTTGTTGCATGACCAGGCCACTGCTCCACCAATGCAGCCCCCTCCCTCTCCTACAACCCACCACCCGAGCTCGCCCACCTCCTCTTCTTCAGCGTCGACTGCCCAGCAGTGCACTCCCACTGCCCCAGCTGCCCGCCAGCTTTTGCCGTCTCCTGCCACTGCCCAACCGGCAGTCCCCACACTGCCGGTTTCTCCTTCTCCCTCGCTGCCCCACCACGGCAGCAGCTTCCTCCCTGCCAGCCCCCCACCCGTTCATCACATGACTACACGTAGTCAACATGGGATTTTTAAGCCGAACGTGAAATACCATAATCAAGCCTTAAGTGCCACCACTAATTCCATCTCCCCCATTCCCCGGAATCCCGTTGGTGCCCTTAATGACCCGAATTGGAAAAAAGCTATGCAAGATGAATATAATGCTTTTATTGATAGTAAGACTTGAGAGTTGGTCCCTCGTCCTCCAAATGCTAATATTATTCGGTCGTTATGGATTTTTCGGCATAAAAAGAAGTCTGATGGTTTTTTTGAGAGGCATAAAGCCCGTCTTGTAGGTGATGGCAGGTCTTAACGGGAAGGTGTTGATTGTGACGAGACTTTCAGTCCGGTGGTCAAGCCGGCAATTATCCGTGTGGTTCTTACTATTGCTTTATCTCACTCTTGGCCCATTCACCAACTTGATGTAAAGAATGTTTTCTTACATGGCAATTTGAATGAGACCGTCCATATGTATCAGCCTCTGGGATTTCGGGATCCGACTCGTCCCGATCATGTTTGTCTCCTGCGTAAGTCGCTTTATGGTTTGAAACAGGCACCACGGGCTTGGTATCAGCGTTTTGCTGAATATGTGGCAACCATTGGTTTCTCGCATAGTACATCTGACAACTCTCTCTTCACTTATTGTCGTGGAAAGATACTGCTTATATTTTGTTAAATGTGGATGATATTATTCTAACTGCGTCTTCAGACTCTCTCAAACTCGGTATTATGTTCAAGTTAGCTACGGAATTTGCAATGAGAGACTTGGGTCCGTTGAGCTATTTTTTGGGGATTGCTGTCTCCTGAGACAAAAATTCTCTATTTATGTCTCAGAGTTCTTATGTAGAGGATATTCTTGACAGGGCAGACATGTCACAGTGTAAGCCTTGCCCCACTCCAGTTGACACAAAAGGCAAACTCAGCGCTTCTTCAAGCGCCCCGTATGAGGATCCTACGAAGTATCATCTTCTGGCAGGTGCTTTGCAATACTTGACATTGACTCAGCCAGACATATCATACGCCGTCCAACAGGTTTGCTTGTTTATGCATGATCCCAAAGTCCAGCATATGGAAGCATTAAAATGCATTTTGCGTTACATTCGAGGTACGATTGATTTTGGCACACATTTATACAAAACATCTCTACAGTCGCTACTATCATATACAGAAGCTGATTGGGGAGGATGTCCAGACACTCGACGCTCCACATCGGGTTATTGTGTCTATCTTAGGGATAACTTGATTTCTTGGTCTTCCAAGCGCCAACCTACTCTATCTAAATCTAGTGCTGAAGCTAAGTACAGAGGGGTTGCTAATGTTGTCTCTGAATCTTGTTGGATTAGGAATCTGTTGCTTGAACTCAATTATCCTATTCGTAAAGCAACTTTGGTCTATTGTGACAATGTGAGTGCCATTTATTTGTCTGGGAACCCGGTACAACACCAACGTACCAAGCATATTGAAATGGACATTCACTTTGTTCGTGAGAAGGTTAGACGTGAAGAGGTTTGTGTCCTACATGTTCCGTCCCGTTATCAGATTGCCGACATCTTCACCAAAGGTATTCCGCGCGTACTCTTTGATGATTTTCGGGACAGTCTAACCGTTCGTAAACCTCCCGCTTCGACTGCGGGGGTGTGTTAGAGTCTGTACATATTTAGTCTCCCATATATTTTGTAATCTTCTATTTTAGGACAGCATATGTTAGAATCCATTAGTCAAATTAGTTCCTAATTTGTAGCCTACAATTATGATGTACATGATGTATATTAACCTATGGAAGGAATGAAAACAGACAGGGAAAATATTCTCTTACAATGTCAATAGTTATTCGATGATTATATGATTTGTATTTTTTAATTTCATAGTTTTCATTTTTGGGATATACTGCTCACAAGCAAAATAACAGTAGAAATTTTATTATAAAGTTCTATCTAAAATGCTCAAACAAGCAACCATTGCAACTTAATGTGATTAGTTTCCTCCAATACAATGCGCGCATCGTGCGGGTACGAATACTAGTTTCTTAAAAACACAAACATCTTACTAAAAAGGCACGTCCTCACTTATTGAGGTTTGGGGAAATAACTGTTCCCTCTTACTTATTAGAACTCCTTTAGAAATAAAATGTACTTCAATGGCTTCCCTCTGACTGCAAACAGTGACCAATTAGGAGGCAAATTCTACGTTCTTTTCTACAGTGAAATTACTACTTACTAGAAGTCCTTAACAATTCACTTTCAATTAGGAGAAAAAAAAAAAAACCAATGGCCTTCAAATTTTGCATTCTACTTCAAAGTCCAGTAGAATTATTCACAACTGGCCGCAATCACTCGTGAGGATTGAGGTGTGTTCATTTTTTTATCCTCCTATTTTAATCGATTTTCATTTAAATTTAATAATTCTTTTTATAATACTTCTTCTTTCATGATAAAATATGAAGTTATCGCATATATATCGACTCGGTGTCTTGTACCTTTTTGTAATAAAGTGCTACTTCCATATGATCTTGATATATGCCTCTCTCAATTCAATCTTCCATCTTTTTAAATTTTGCCCCACTTTTAGAAAACACAAGAAGAAAATTAGTATCTGTAATGTTTCTTTTTATAATGCACACATTGGTTGTGGTTATGAACAGATAATGGTTGTTAATCTTTTTATAATAATGCAGAGGAAGGACTTTGAAATTGCTAATAGGTTTTAACTTTTACTATTGAATTTTTATTGGTATTTTTTTAATCCATTTTCTCCATCAAATATTATTTTTTAGGATTCATACTTATCTGATTTGTTAATTGTTTTCACCTTTGCCTTTTTCCTTTGTTTGCTTGAAAAGAACTTTTAATCTCCATAACATAATTACCCTCCTTTTCTTCCGCTAGCTTCTCTCACTTGCAAATTACCATATGTAATCCCTCTTTCGATTCGTACAGGGTTTTTGTGTTCGTACCGCCGATTCAATATGGAGGACATAAAAATCCCTTTTGAATCTTTTTTCCCTTTCTGTGTTCTTTATCTTTTATATTTGTCTAGAACATTGTTACTTTTGGTGTAATTCCTTAAAGTTCTTCAAATTGATGGTTGTCATATAGCGACTGCGTACCTATGAACTTTTTTTGAGATACTCTATTTTCTTTTGGTCTTTCGGTTATTTGCTATTTTGAAACTTGGATATATTTCTTTTTTAGTAAGTTACTTTTCTCTATGTATAAGATGAGTGATAAAAATAACGAAATAGAAGTAGAATTTGAGTAGATATTTTATAGTGAATTAGGGGAAGAAAATAGATATTTGTAATTGTAAGTTACCTGACTGTGCCAAATAAAAACAAAAACATGAAAACTTAATATCTTGGTTGTAAAATGGCAGTACTCCTAAGGAGAAAGCGCGAATCTTTTGAATTTGGAAAAGCTCCATAAAATTGTTTTCATCTTTTCTCCGAACTAATTATGTTAAAAGAAAACATATCCTAAATGTTTTTGGTGTAGAAAATTATGATGAATTACGCAAAAAGTAAATCTATTTTCTTTTGCGTTTTCGGCTATTTTCTTTTTTGGAACTTGGATGTATATCTCTCTTTAGGAGAGTTACTTTTCTCTAAATAGGAGTAACATTTATTGTGTATTTTATGATGAAGTAGGGGAAATTAGAGATTTGTAAATGTAAGTATGAACAAGGGTGTCTTTTAATCTTGAGTAACCATGGGAGAAAGGAGGAAAAAATTACTAAAGGAAGTAGCAGATTAACAGAATGAAAAAAGAAAAGGAAATGAAAAAGATTAAAAAGGATGGGGAGGAGGTCGATTGAGTGGAAGATTGAGGAAGGGAAAGAGAAAGAAAATGGAGAATAATGAAATGAAAAAAATAATAAAAGGAAAGGGAATTGAGGGTTTTCTTTTCTCTTTTCCTTCTTATTTTTGGTTTCATTACTTTTTCCTTCGTAACTTTTTTTCTTTTCTCTTACTTGAATAGAAGAAAAGTTCATTGAATAAAAGTTATACAATCTAATCAGAAAAAAATAATTAAGTTCATAGATACATGAATAATTATATTAGAATAAGAGAATCGTGTATTCATAAAGTTGAATTATTTTTTAAATAAATTATAAATAATTATTTTTTCTATTAGGTGTTTCTCCCAACCGCGCTTCGCGCGGCAAATTCCCCAGTAAATAAATAAAAACAAGTGCATTAGTCCTTGGGATTATTCTTTATTTATTTATTTTTTGAAGACCTGGATTTTCAAAAGTCTTTGGAGTTTTCTGCTTTTTTTCTTTTCTTTTCGAAAGACACGTTGGGTCAAGTAGTCTTTGTACTTTCTTTATTTATCTTATCTTCGAAGCAGTGGAAAGTAAACAAGTGCTTTGCCAGACGTGTGGGATTGAGAGTTAAATTTCGTGGAATAAATTCAAAAGTTTGTTTTCTTTTTTCTCACTTTCTATGTCTCTAGTCTTTTTCTCTTTAATTTGTTTTTTAAACAAATAAAGAGTTAAAAATTTTAATTTATTGAGTTCAGAATGAGTTATATATACATATTAAGTGAATTTTTAAGATAAATACAGAATCTAGACAAAGCTATTAGATTCTATTCTCATAAATTTTATTGTAGCTCTACCCTCCAACTCCACCCTGTCCCACCAACTTTCTTGGTGGCAGTAAGGAAAACAATACATGATACTTCAGGCTTATTATTTCATTCTTATCCCCAACACCCGGCTTAACCCCATCACCCTTGCACTCGCCTCCTACCCTACCCAATAGTATTTGCCTAGATTACAAGCATATGAATATATTTGCAATAATACATAGTTCTTGCTTACTTAACAAATCCCAACAAATAAGTAAGAAAAACATTTATTTCTCTAAATAATAATTTTTGTGAAAAATATTTTTCTTTCGCATCAAACATACCTAAAAGTAATTATTTTTTCCCTTTTAACAGTGTGAAGGACATGTTTCACGAGTTTTCAGTGGGAGCCACCATCTAACTTGTCTATTAAGGGCAAGGAATAAAATAACAAACAAAATGAGGTCCAAATTTCTAGTGTGAGTCATTGACCCCAAGTCTTTAAAAAGGTAGAAAACCACATGACTTGTTGAGAATCAATGTCTTTTTAAAATACCACAAAGTTAACCCAAAGAACACACAAACCTTCTAAAAAGTTGTTCACTCTCTCCTCTCCACTCTCATTTACAACTTCTTCTTCATCTTTTTTTTTTTTTCCATCTTTGATTCTTATGAAACATTAGTAGTTCTTTGTCGCACCGCGAAATAGTGCGTTCAACTGAATCTGTTAAGGTCAAATCTTGAATTCGTCTTTCTGACTTTTCAGCATGTCGGATTATGATTTCTCTTCCTCCAGAAACCCATGCGCTTGTCATTGCGTCAAATTCATAATGATTTTAGGGGTCTTAGCTCTGATCCTCTGGCTAAGGGTGTGTTCGGTATGGAGGAAAATGTTTACCAAGGAAAATGTTTTCCTGAAAAAATATGTTCTTGGAATATAAGTAAATTTCTACTTATTTTCTCATGTTTGGTTGGGTAGTGAAAAATAAGTGAATTTCTGATGTGGCCAATGTATATAGGTTTTTCTACTCGTACTCTGTCAAATTATATTAAAATTTAATATATCGTCGTACAGATATTGGAACCATCTATGCTAGAGATTTGTATTATCTTTGTTACTATTTGAGAGAATCAAATTGATGAAATGAGAGTTCTTTAAAAGTCTTAAAATTAAAATAACAAAGTGAGCAGTATTTTTGGATTTTTTCTAATAAAAGATAGATGTTGGGATACTTTGATTTGACAAGATAAAACAATTATAATAAAATCAAAAGTTTATTATTCATTTCTCTATTTAATGATATGATCACTTATTTCTAATATAACCAAATCATATAAAAGTAACCAATTAAAGACACCTCTTTCGATTAGTGTGGTTAATCGATTAACAGTGAAACAAAGACCTTGTTTAAAGAATGATTGCTTATATCTAATTCAACCACTCCACGTAACGACAATATATTAATAGCACCACTCTCGCTTATACTATCAATATATTGTCAGTTAGCTAGCTACACTAAACAATAATTGATTAATAACACCTCTTTCGATTAGTGTAGTTAACCATTTAAAGTAATGACTTCAAACAAGAATTATCTTAGTTGAGTGCACCAAGTGAACAAAAACTTATTTGATTCAATCCCTCTTTCGATTAGCCTTTGCTAAATCAATAAACTTATTTGATTCAATTCCTCCGTGAGAATAGGACTGAAGAAATAAGATAAAGATCCCTCAAATCGATAAACTATTTGAGTCAATCCCTCCGTGAGAATGGGACTGAAATAAATAAGATAAAGATTGTTTAAATCATTCTCCTCTCTTGAATAAGAAATAAAATAACAAGATAAAGATTTTGATAAATAGATTTAGTTATAACCAATAATAGATATAATTAATATCAAATACCTTGGTGTATAAAGATGATAAAGAGAAAATCCCAATACAAGAAGATAATAAAATTAAGATGTTTATAATAATAACTTTACCAAGCTCTATCTAGTATCCCAACTAAAGAAAATTACTCCATTATGGAGTAAGAAAAACTAAATAGAAAATTAAAAGACTAAAAATTACAATATTTTTAAAAGACTAAAAATATTTTTCTATTTAGTTTTTCTTACTTCGAAATTTCGGTTTGTAAAATACTGACAAAGAGAATTTATGGTAGCTACAAAATGTTTAGAGTCTTTTTTATTATGCCAAATCTATAAATTATCTACCAAACATCTTTGTTGTCTGTCTATTACATATTTTGGTAATACTTTAAAAGTCCAATTTTATGGCTGAAAAGCTACTAGGTTATTGGCTCTGAATTGCATTCTTTCCATAGTATTTCTTTCTAATAAAGATGTAGATCTAAAATAAAGGTTACCTAATACTGTCTGTCTGTATGTGTCTTGGGTTGAGACTATGCCTTTCCCCTTGTCCGTTGTCTGAGAACTGGAAGATCTCATGCTGTTCAAATAGAAAATCAGTTAGCAGTAATCTTTAGTCTACTTAATCGGTCTGCTAAATTATTATTTTTTCCTTTTATATGTTCAAATTTTAAATTATAAATTGAAATGGTATCTAAGAAATTTAGTCATCTTCGTCCACTACTATTTTTATCATTTATCTTTTGATAGAATTTAACTATAGCTTGGCAGTCTGTTCTAACTAGTATTTCTGGTTTATTTAAGATCTATAGTCTAAAGCTATTTAATCTGTATATTACAGCTAAAATCTCTACATCTATACTACTCATATTTCCTTTTTCTTTATACTTACCACTTTGATAAGTACATATTTTTTCTTCACTTTTATTACTATATTTATTTGGTTTTGCTTTTAATACTGCTGCCTATACTTCAAAATTACCATCTATCTCTACAATTAAATAATCTGTTTCTAGTGGCATATTCAGATCAGGAATATTTTTTATTTTTTCTTTGATTTTTTGTACTAATTTTATTGTCTTCAGTATTAAAGTGTTTCTGACCATTAGATCCAGTCTTTGAATTCAATGGTCCAGCTATTTTTCCTAAATCATTTATAAAATTTCTAGCATAATTAACTATTCCTAAAAAAATTCGTAATTCTTTAACATTGTCTAACTTATCTGGCATTTCCAAAGCTTTCTTGGCTATATGAGGTTGCAACTTTATTTTACCCTCTCCTAGTACTACTCCTAAAAAGTTTATATAATTTTTACATAATTCCATCTTTTTCTTACTAATTATTATTCCATTTTCTACAAATAGTCTAAATATCGTTTGTAGATGTCCTAAGTGTTCTTTAATATCTCTATTAAATACTAGTATATCATCTACATATACTAATACAAACCTTTTGTATTTTCCAAATATAATATCCATTTTTCTTTGAAAAATTGGTGGAGCTGTCTTTAACCCAAATGACATTACTAACCATTTGAAATGTCCTTCAGGACAGGTAAATGCCGTTCATTCTATGTTTTCTTCACACATTCGTACCTGCCAGTATCCTAATTTACAATCAAATTTACTAAATATCTTTTTTCCTTGGATTCTATTTATTAATTTTGTTTTGTCTGATAACTTATATCCATCTGTCCTCATATTATCATTAAGTCTTTTATAATTTATTACCATTCTCTCTTTTCCACTTACTATTTCGCTATGATTTCTTACCATAAATGCTACAGATCTATGTTTAGAAGTAGATCTTCGTATTACTCCTAAATCTAATAGCTCTTTTATTTGTACTTTAAAATCTTCTACATCTTGATTTGTTGCTTCAATTGAAGCTGTTTTAATTACATATTCTGGGTTTATTATATCTAATTTGCATACAATCCTATTATTTTTTCAATGTTTTAACGATTTTTCTCCTAAAATTTCTATTTCGTCTAATATTTTTATTATATTATCTAGACCTTTTTGATTTTTTATTACTCCTATTCTTTTTATCACTGTTTTAAAATTATATAATTCTGTTTCTATATCTATTAAGGTATAATCTTTTTCTAACAAGTCATCGTCTCCTAGAATTTCTTCTTCTTCTAGAGTTAATTTTTTTTGTTTCTGTCTTATTTTTACAGCATGTATTATTCTCTTGATAGTCTTTACAACAACTATCTTCTTTCTTTTGCAGGTTTATTCGGTCTGTGGGAGGGATCTTCTTATGGCGGATTCTAGTTTCAGTCTTAAGGACTTGTACTGGTGTATGAGTAATATTTTTTAAGAAAATTACTCCATCTCTTGTAATCATACAACTGCCATTATTATGTAACATAAAGTCTAATCCTATGACAAAATCTACATTTACAATATATATATATATATATATATATATATATATATATATATAAGTGCCATGGGGGGTACGAACACAACTTCCAATAGTTGTACCATGAGCTTCACAATTTGTACACGCAATGAATGCTTGTATCCTAAGCTATATAACTTGTACACTTTATCCAACTATTTTTATATCCCGCGTAGACATATGCCATAGTACTTAATATTTATTCCTTTTTCATGTATAGATGTATGCACTTAAATTTTAATTCTCCGACACATTTATTTTCTTCGTGCATTTTTTCTTAGACGTATGCAGTTCAATTTTAATTCTCCTACACAAATTTAATTTCTCTGTGCACTTTTGACTTTTCACGTTCTTGCTGAATATTTATTCTCTTCTCATGTATACATGTATGCACTCTAATTTTAATTTTTCGACACATATTTATTTCCCCCATGCACTTTTAGTTGTTCACTTTTGACTTTTCATGTTATTTAAGAATTAATAAATGAGGTACTCCCTCTGTCCCATATTAGTTGGCCAAATTACTTGGCTTTTCACGTTCTTTAAGAATTAATAAATGAAGTACTGAAATTACACCTATATCGCGAAAAAGAGCTGCTCTAGCTTTAGCGCGCCCTTGCTGGCCCCTGGGCGAGGGACCCGACAAAATTGGAAGCATTAAATCGCTAAACAATGCGTCGACTCCCGCAAATTCTTGCAGGGTTTTAAAGACTGAAACCATCGTCGATCCGGATTAATGAAGTAGGAGAAATTCAAATGTGAAAAATAGATCCCCTCATATAAGGGGGAAAGGTAAAGATCTGAGATGATAGCCATGGACTTTGTCTCTGGATTGCCGAAGCTTCACAGTTACAAGTCATTTTCTCATTACTTTGGGTCTCTCATTTTCGAACTACTCATCCAACGAGTTGGCATACCTCTTAGTAGTCCCCTAAAACCGGTGCTCGAAGACAGCCTTTCCTTTCTAGTTGTAATCTTTCCTATCCTTTAGGAGAAATGAATAACTCAACCCTTTGCTTGCTACTATTTGTGCTGAGCAAGAGCTTGGGCTAGCCCGTTGGAAAGAAGATGAACCCTCTAATCTGGTGCCTCTTCGCAAGAACTCCAATCTAATAAATAAGGCTCGCGCTAGGCGCTTACCTTTCATCTCATATTACCTAGCCACATTACTATACTTGACTTTTCACGTTCTTTAAGAATTAATAAAAATGAAGTACTCCCTTCGTTCCATATTACTTGGACACATTACTAAAAATATATATTTTTCTATTATATATAAGCATGGAGGAGGGACGAACACTGCTCCTCCAGCTTGTACCATGAGCTTCACAAATTGTACACCCAATGAATGCTTGTACCATAAGATATATAACTTGTACACTTTATCCAACTATTTTTATATCCCACGTAGACATATGTCATAGTACTTAATATTTATTCCCTTCTCATGTATAGACATATGCACTTCAAATTTAATACCCCGACACATTTATTTTCCTCCGTGAACTTTTGCTTGTTCACTTTTGACTTTTCGTGTTCTAGCTGAATATTTATTCTCTTTTCATGTATGACATATGCAGTTCAATTTTAATTCTCCTACACAAATTTATTTCCTCCGTGCACTTTAATTTGTTCACTTTTGACTTTTCACATTCTTTAAGAATTAATAAATCCCACATGGATATATGCCATAGTACTGAATATTTATTCTCTTTTCTATTGACGAACACCGCTCCTCCAGCTTGTACCATGAGCTTCACAAATTGTACACACAATGAATGCTTGTACCATAAGCTATATAACTTGTACACTTTATCCAACTATTTTTATATTCCACGCAGACATATGTCATAGTACTTAATATTTATTCCCTTCTCATGTATACACATATGCACTTCAATTTTAATTTTCCGACACAAATTTATTTCCTCCGTGCACTTTTACTTGTTCACTTTTGACTTTTCACGTTTTTGCTGAATATTTATTCTCTTCTCATGCATATATCCATAACTTTTGGTACAAATTTGCATTGCTATTGTTCGTTCTCTTTTCACGTTTAAAGTATTGAGAAAGAAGGAAAACGGAGATAAAAGTCACTCCCTCTTATCACGTTCTTTAAGAATTAATAAATGAAGTATATTTTATCATAATATCCATATTTATTGGTGTATAGTCTCAATAGCCTTAGAAAATAATTTGAAAATAAGTAATTAATGTAACGAGTAAAATAAGACAAAAATTCCTTTCTCTTGATATGTTAACGTAGACAATTGCTTTTATCCCAATTTTTCTTCTTTGTCAATACTTTACTTATCTTACTCTCCTTTGCATTCTCTGATTATTGTTCCTTTACATTTATAAAATGTATTACTTTATATTTTCATTTCCGAATTAAAATTTGGTGATTTACGATATAACATATATCTTTCTTATTTTGATTTCTTTGTAACAGTTCTTTTTATCTATAATTGTTAATATAAAAAATTATAATATAACTAATTTACCCCTTATTAACATATTTTTTTAATTAATTTAATAAAAATATTTTATTAGTTTAGCTTTTAAAAAATCCAATATATACAACAATAATTCTTATGTTTGGATCTGAACAGTTAATTGATTGAGATGGATATCAACTTGTCGGTATACATATAAGATATTAAACAATTTAAAAGAAAAAAATCTAGAATCAAAATATTAATTTTCCCTCACCTTCTTACTAATTTTCTTTTTCCCATTGATGAACAACTTTCATTGTCATGGCTATAACAAATTTTTAAAAGTTATTTACACTAAATACAAATATTAAAGACCAGCTAATTAAAATGAGTAAACATGTTCGGCCGGTGCATCGCACGAGCATATATGGCTAGTATATATAAGGTTTTATAGTTTTATAAATAAATCAAAACTCTTTTTGGCTTTCAAATATACAACTGCCGAAGAAAGCTTGAAAGAAACTGCAACAATAAGTTCATTTATTTACTCTGTTAGCTTTCACAGCCTAGCTTAAGTATAAACTAGAAAATTACTTATGCCAATGATAAGTTTGTTAAAAATGCAGTTGATTGACCAGTTATTCAGGCATGCCAATCGCTATGGAATTACTCCTGCATAAGTGACATTATTTTTGCAAAGGTCATCATTTTGCATTCTAGTCTTACATTGATTTGGATATTAACCAACTCAATTAATCAAATGCGCTTTCACTCACTCTCATTGGAATTACAAGGCTTCATTGCTTCACCCTCAATGGCTAAGGGCAAAAGAAAAAAAATAACACACTAAAAAAAACACATAAAAAGAAAGAAATAAGAACCAAATATATAACCAAAAAGAAAACACAAGAAAAAGATATATATTGTAACATCCCGTAAATTCGTATAGAGTGTCATTGTATGAGTCCTTTGGAACCTTATATGTTGGGTTACGTGCATGACTTTAGGCTAAAGACCCAAGAGGAGATGGTCAAAATGAAAAGTCTCTACAGTTTCACGAAAAGGAGGTTTGACGGTCGTCCTTTGTACCGTCATTCTGTTCGACGCTCCGTCCTTTTCACCGTCGATTGTGAGGAAAAGAAAGTTGCTCACTGGAAATTTCATGACTTTGACGGAGCAGATCGACGCTCCGTTCTTTGTACCGTCCTTTGTGCCTGCCGAGCTGAAATTATATAGGTAGAAAAATTTTAGGTTTTCTTCCATTCTTTTCACTCTCAAAAACCCTAAGGACGAAAATATCTCTCTAGGGCTCCAACACTAAGGTAAGAACATCTTAATCATTGATTATCAATCCTAACAATAAACCCATGATTCTTAACATGATTCTTGTGACTAAAACCTAGGGTTTGCAATATAATTCTTCCTAAAGTGATTCAAGCTAGGGTTTGGGTGTCCTTCACTAGGAAAGTGAATTGTTAAACTTTGTTTAACACACTAGGTATGTCTCTCTTTTAAAAACCTTATCATGGATATATGTTTTCTTCTCAAAGGTTCTTTATTGAATAAAAAGGTGAACTCTTCATGCAAAACCCTAATTCATGTCTTTGCTTGTGGTTGGTGTGCGTGAGGGGACAAGCCCACATTAAACATTGATTGTATTACCCTCTATATATGTATATGGAATCATAATCGTTTTCTTCTATAAGAGATGATCAGTGATGATGGTTAATTGTTGGTATTGATGACTTTACAAAGAAACTAAGACAAAGGAATCTTGTTTAAAGAAGTGGAAACATTTTCATGATTATCTATGAAATTATGAATTTTTGTAATGGCATAATGAGCTTTAATGCTATTTTATGGTGTGACTACTTTGAGACAAATTATGAATCAGCTTCTATGCTATGAACTTTGTTGTTATGTTTGGCCTAACTACTCGGGAGGAAGGGTAGCCACTATGGATCCTAGTGTGTCATTGCCTAGCCATTCGGGAGGAAGAGTGGCCACCGCTAGGTTCGCTACCCGGGGTGTGATTTATGCCTAGCTATTCGGGAGGAAGGATAGCCACCGCGTACTACATAGTTCGGTGTGATTTATGCCTAGCTATTCGGGAGGAAGAATAGCCACCGAGAATTATATGTTCCGGTGTGGTGTGCTATGCGTGATATGCTTGATTCTTGGGCTTGTATTGGCATGTGTGACATTCTTATTCTCTTATGGAATTGTTGATGATTATCATAATTGATTAAAAAGAAATATTTGAAGTTGTAACTTGACAAGAGGCTTTATAAATGGGTTTTGATACTTATTATTGAGATACATAAACTGAATAACTGTTCTTACATCGCTCTCACCTGATTGGCAAGACTAATTTGTTTATGTATTATGTACTCTATTTTCTTATTACTCATTGTCCCCGAGGCACTCACTTAGTACGAAGTACTCAGACATACCATTGTTGTTTTTGATGGTATGTTAGGTAACGGTGAAGAGCAGGTTCTTGATACTCCAGGCGTTTAGGAAGGACTTACAGTTGCTGCTGATTGGGTGAGCCCACACATTCATTCGTGGGACACCCTACTTATTTAATTCCATTTATTTATATTAGTTTCCGGGATGGGTCCCGATGAGTTAGACATTTATTCCTTATTCTTAGAAGCTCCTTAGTATACATTCGAATGTGGGTAGAAGAAGAGTTGTTGTTTAACTCTTTCAGGCACACTATCATGCTTTGGTTGAATTATTTAATTTATAAAGACTTTCATTGATTTAACTCTTATATTCATGATCTGTTTGCATTTATTTTATTAAACTGTTGGAGGCGAATATTGAACCTGGCGGGTTCAAGTGTTATTATTGCATCATTTAGGTTCTTCCGATGTTGTTCATGACGTCGGATGTCAGTCACGTCTAGGGTAGGTTTTGGGGCGTGACATATATAAAAATATATTCTTCTACCCCCCACACTTAAATTGTGTCATGCCCTCGTGACACATAGTTAAAGCAAGAGGGGCAAAGAATCTACTCTAAATATTTTTTTTTTCCTCCGAGAACTTGTGAACTCCACTCCTAATTGTAAATCAAATTTTCTTTTTCACCCCTTGTGATTTCTTTTGAAGTTAATTTGTTTAGTAATATCACAAAATATATTTTTTCTCAAATCCCGCTTTTTCTTGAACTTATCTTGAGCGGGCAAATAACAGTGAATGGTAATTCTTAACTCCATCTGCATTTTTTGTGAGAATCGTTCCATGCATTTTCCTGAAATTCCTCAATTACAAAATCCACCAAGTCATAATAATCAAAAGAAATTGAAGAAAAATGATCAAAAAGATATGTATTAATTTCATTTATGCTTATGCCCTATTCATTCTCATTTTCTTGTAAACTATCCAATTTATGTTGATAAGAAAAATTGTGTCTGCGCTCATCACATGCTGATAATTCAAATTCAACCAAACCTTTATTGTAAGTCATCGATCTCCACTGGATTTGAACCTTTTTCTTCAGTTATAATTTTTTTCTCACAAGGTTCGTCTTTTTGAGTTGATTCATTCTCACATAATGTTGTTTCATTTATTTGTTCCCCAACAAAATTTAAGGAGTTTACAATACTTACTAAGTGATTTATTTGCATTGTTAAAGTTCACCACGGCTATTTGATCCTGTGCATGTTTTTCTTTTGTCTTTTTCATATAAGTATACATAGTCTCTTCAAAGCTTTTGTTGTCCTCTTGAGGTGGTTGACTCATGTGGCTTTGATTCCACATAAAATTTGGGTATTGATTATATTCCGACTCGTAATTATACCCATAAAAATCATTACACCTGTAACAACTAGAAACATCATGAGATTGTCTATAAAATGAATCAAAAAATATAGGATTACCTGATTGGCATTCATGATTAAGGTGACTTCCACCACAATTTTCACAAATAACAGAACTTTGGTTGATTAATTCCTCAATGTCTTTAATTTTCCTTTGATTGATTAATTCTTCAATCTCTTTTAATTTTCAGAAATATCGTGCGAGATTGTGTTACCTGTTTGGCATTCAAATCTTTTGTGGTTGCCTTCACAAAAATCACATGTGACTGACCTCTGACTTATTTTATCAATTAATTCTTCAAGGTATTTCAGTCTCCCAAAACCACCATATGAGAAAGTGTTACCTGTTTCACATTCATGACTAAGATGATTTTCACCACAATAATCACAAGTAACTGACCTTTGATTTATTCTAATTGGTAATGATTCAATGTCTTTTGACTTCTCGGAATCACCATATGAGAACTCATCAGAGAGTTCACAATCATCTTCATATTCATAAATAACTGATTGGCAATTCAACGTCTGATGGTTCCCACCATAAAGATTACAAGTGTTAATCACTTGACAATAATTTTCATTAAGATTTTTGCGTGGTTGATTAAGATTCATTTTGAAGGTGAGTAGAGTGAGTATCAAGAGCTTCTTCTTCTTCTTCTTCTTCTTCTTCTTCTTCTTCTTCTTCTTCTTTTTTTTTCAAGTATTTTTCTCTAATACTTGGTAGGTATTAAAAAAACAAATTACTTGAGAACAGTTAAGAAAAATATTTTAAATATAAAAATGATAATATATTTATATTATTAGGATGACAACAACAACTATAGCTGCAAGTTTGTCCGCTAATACTTGTCAGGTATTAGAAAACAAAGTATTTGAAGATGCAAAAGAAATGATTTTTTTTTCTCAAAGTAGTAATAAAATAATTAATTTGAAGTAGATGTTTACCAATTCTTGGCAACGGCACCAAAAATTTGATGAGGCCAATGTGTATAAGTTTTTCTGCTCGTACTCTGTCAAATTATAGTAAAGTTTAAGATATCGTCTCACAGAGATTGAAACCACCTATGCTACAGATTTGTATTTTCTTTGTTACTATTTGAGAGAATCAAATTGATGAAATGAGAGTTCTTTAAAAGTCTTAAAATTAAAATAACAAAGTGAGAAATATTTTTTTATTTTTTTTCTAATAAAAGATAGATGTTGGGATACTTTGAATTGGCAAGATAAAATAATTATAATAAAATCAAAAGTTTATTATTTATTTCTCTGTTTAATGATATGATCGCTTATTTCTAATACAACCAAATCGTATAAAAGTAACCAATTGAAAACACCTCTTTCAATTTGTGTAGTTAATCGATTAATAGTGAAACAAAGACCTTGTTTAAAGAATGATTGCTTGTTTATTCAACCACTCCACGTAATGACAATATATTATTAGCATCACTCTTGCTTATACTATCAATATATTATCAGTTAGAGACACCAAACAATAATTGATTAATAACACCTCTTTCGATTAGAGTAGTTAACCATTTAAAGTAATGGCTTCAAACAAGAATTATCTTACCCTTTGATTGCTTCTACTTTGCCCTAGGTAAGTGAGATTACTTCGGTCAAAGTAAATGAGATTATTTTGGGCAAAGTGACTTCTTTTCTTCTTTTCACACATGTCATATTGGCAAGATGACATGTTCCATATTGGCCAAAGTAGCTTCTTCCTATTTTCGTTGATTTTTGGCTTCTTCTTTTCTCCTTTTCCATGTGTTCTTTTTCCTGCAAGATTTGTTAGAAAAATACGAGAATTGGATATAATTATTCATGTTTTAATTTGAAATCTTATTTTTATATACTGAAATTACATGAATAATTTATATCCATCAATTTCTTACTTATTTTCTCATGTTCGATTGGTTGGTGATACGCCCAAATTACACCTTTAATATTAGGAGTAAGCGATTGTTGTCAAATATAGAACCTAACAAGGTTGAGGTCGAATCCCACAAAGAATACAATGAAAAAATATACTTGCTTAGTGTAACGCTCGACTATTAGTTTATATTTCAAGGGAGAAGGAAATATAATAATGATTGGTTTGAAGTTTGATCATTAATGGCTAAGGATTGTTGTTATAAAATGTAAACTATTGGTAAAGGGACTAAGGTTGTAGTTCCAATGGAAAGTAATGCGCTTGGGTAGGGCTGGGCATAAAATACCGAAAACCGAATTACCGAACCGAACCGGCTATTTCGGTATTTCGATATTCGGTAATTCGGTACTAAAATATAAAATTCGGTATTTCGGTTTCGGTATTCGGTATTTACAATTATACCGTTCGGTATTCGGTAAATATCGAATACCGAAATTAAATTACCAATACTATACGTCTGTAGGGCCTAAAGGAGTAAAGGGCTAAAGGCCCATTGTAAAAATATTTTAAGTCCAGCCCAAATCCGTAAAAATCAAGCCCAAATCCGTAAAAATCAAGTGTAAGAGTCTTAAACCCTAACACTTCAGTACTTCACCACCTTCATCTCATTTCCCTTTCTATTCATCCAAACCCTGAATCACTTTTTCAAGATAAAGTAGAACCATGTCCACTAAGTTGTTCTATCTTCTATGGTGGTCAAGAGGACATGTACATCAAGTCATCCGATGATCAAAAAATTGTATCGTATCCTAGTGTGAGTTCTTTTTTTAAAAACATCTTCATGATTTAAAAAAAAAGGTAATGCGATGGCACTAACTCGTTTTGATGTATTTGTAAATATATCAGTACAGGAAGGAAGGAGGAGAATATGATTCTTGCGGAAACCACCAGCATGATGCTTCTAGAGGAAATTGGTGGCAAGGTATGCACGTTGTTAGACTAATTATGTTGGAATGGTTGCAAGTACTCATGAGTGGAAGCTAAGTTTTTGCAATCGAGGTTGGTTGCTTCTTTCTGAATATCAAGTCCCAGCTTCTCTTTTTGATTGTTTTCATCTTATGAGATTGAGAACATAGTACCTTTGACTAAAGTTTTTCTTTAAAATCTCACATTAAGGTTTGGTTTGCAGTCTGAAATCTTTCTTAGCAATCATGTGAGGTATGTTACGAATTTCAAAAAAAATATGTTGTCCTAACAACATTCCTATGTCCCAAATGGATTGGTTAAATTGGCAAGTGAAGGTATTTACGCCACTTAAAAAGGTAGACAGAATAAGTTGATTAGGTTGTGCTTATGCCTCTCCTTTGTTCACAAGATCATATTTTGAATTCAAATATTACAAAGATGCAAGCAGTGAGTATAAAAAGGAACAGAAACAATATACCTTGGTAGTTTGCTGGTGAAAATTGTCTAACTAATTTAGTTTCAATACTAATAGTACTGGTTTGGCTGTTGCAAAAAATTGATTTTATGTTACATATTTGTTCTGATTTTCACAGATATTTCCTGAATAAAAAAATATGATTTCTGGATATCATATTTAGTTATCGCAAGGTGCTATGAAACTGTGAAATAACTTAAGGATTTTTAAAGATCTAACTAGCAATTTTGGAACTTTTGTCCAGTTGGTATACAATTTCTGCCCAATTTATTTTAAGAATATGTTGTTGTTGTTACTAATTACATTGACCCCTTGCATAGTATACTTGCATTCTAATACAGTGGACTTCGACTTCAATATGGTATTACCGAATACCGTACCGAACCGAAGTTTGATTTACCGATTACCGAATTACCGAACCGAAGTTTAAAAGTTCGGTATTTGGTATATACTTTGAATTACCGATTACCGAACCCAAACTTTGAAAATACCGAACCGAATACCGAACGCCCAGCCCTACGCTTGGGTATCAAATCAACTTATTTATATGCGTAGATGTAATAGACCATGGGTTGCTAAATTCTTACTAAAAGTCTTCCATCCAAATTAACAAATTTCATTACTAAGCTTTTCCAACCCTTAGAATGTTGCACATGAGAACACCCATTTAGTCTCAAATAGCTTTCCTATTCCTAGCTCAAGCTATTAGATGGGTGTAAAAGCCCAAATTATTGCTACTAACTCTTTTCCTAACTTACACTATCTTTTCCAAACAAAGTGTAAGTAAATAGGCACAAATAATGTTTGCAACCATTAAAAAACATTAAAGCTTGAAGAGTTAATAGAAAACATCTTTAACACATAAAATAGAGTATAAATATGAAACCCGATCACATAACTAACACATTTGGTCCCACAGCCTTAGCTAAATGATTTAGCTACTCATTTTCATTAATGCCAAACAAAGATAAAGAAAGAATTCATAATGCTTACAATGGTTTAATGTAGAAGATGACAAAAAGGAGTGCGAGAATCTTCACTACCCAACAAAGTTTGCCTTTAATGCTAATGGAAGACAAAAAGTGAAAGTGGAGAGAATATTCAATGTGACTCACAAAAACCTAGGACTAGTATTTATAGAAGGAGGACAAAAAGTGCAAAAGTGGCTTTTAATGACATCCTGCGGACCAAGTATGCGGTCGCAATTGGAGTATGCGACCGCATGCATACTCTCTGCAACTTCGATCTTCTTGACAGTCGATATGCGGCCGCAAAACGAGCTTGCGGTGCGGCATAGTCTTCACAAACTTGCGCATTTAGCTCCACTCACTGGTTATTCTGAGGATGAGTATGCGACTGCATACAAGAGTTTGCGATGCCGCATAGTCTTCGCAAACTTGCGCTTTTAGCTCCACTCACTGGTTATTCTGAGGATGAGTATGCGACTGCATACCAGAGTTTGTGGTGCCACATACTGAACACATATTCAGCTTTTTTCCCTCTTTTACACCATTTTGTCCTTTTTGTGCCCTGGACTCAAAAATCCTGAAAACAAACAACAACCTAGTAGAAATACAGAAAAATATTTGTAAAGACTTTTAAAAAGGCATAAGTAGATGATGTATAAAGCCTAAAATCCATGACTTATCAGTTGGTAGAAACGATTTTTCGAAAAATACCACCCATGCCCCACCAACCCCACCACCCCAACCCTCACAGCCACCCCACCCCAAACACTCACCCAACCTTCACCCCCCAACCAAATCCCACCCCCAGCACCCACCCTCCACTCCTAACCAAATCCCACCCCCACCCAACCACCACCCTCCAACCACTTTATCTTCACCCACCCCTACCTCCACACCACTTTATGATAAATTACGCAAAAAGTAAATCTATTTTCTTTTGCCTTTTCGGCTATTTGTTTTTTTGGAACTTGGATGTATATCTCTTTCTTTAGGAGAGTTACTTTTCTCTAAATAGGAGTAATATTTATTGTGTATTTTATGACGAAGTAGGGGAAATCAGAGATTTGTAAATGTAAGTATGAACAAGGGTTTTTTTTTATTTTTAAGTAACCATAGGCGAAAGGAGGAAAAAATTATTAAAAGAAGTAGCAGATTAATAGAATGAAAAAAAAGAAAAGGAAATGTAAAGATTACAAAGGATGGGGAGGAGGTCGATTGAGTGGAAGATTAATGAAAGGAAAGAGAAAGAAAAAGGAGAATAATGAAATGAAAAAATTAATAAAAGGAGAGGGAATTGAGGGTTTTCTTTTCTCTTTTCCTTCTTCTTTTTGGTTTCATTACTTTTTCCTTCATAACCTTTTTTCCTTTTCTTTTACTTGAATAGAAGAAAAGTTCATTGAATAAAAAGTTATACAATCTAATCAGAAATAAATAATCGAGTCCTTAGATACATGAATAATTATAGTATTAGACTAAGAGAATCGTGTATTCATAAAGTTGAATTATTTTTTTTACTAAATTTATAAATAATTATTTTTTCTATTAGGTGTTTCTCCTTCGCGCGGCAAATTCCCCAGTAAATAAATCAAAACAAGTGCTTTAGTCCTGGGGTTTACTCTTTATTTATTTATTTATTGAAGACCTGGATTTTCAAAAAGTCTTTGGAGTTTTCTGCCTTTTTTTTTTCTTTTCGAAAGACACGTTGGGTCAACTAGTGTTTGTACTTTCTTTATTTATCTTACCTTCGAATTAGTTGAAAGTAGGATTGTACAAAGAAAACCGACAAACCGCACCAAACTGATAATCCCAATCAAACTGAGAAAAAAAACCCGACTAGTGGTTTGATTTGACTTGGTTTGGTGTTTGGAAAAAAATCGATCATAATTGGTTTGGTTTGGTTTTAACAAAAAGAAGTCAAACCAAACCAAACCAACCCGAGAAAACTGAAAAACCCGAGGTCGAAAAACCTGACTTTTATTGGTTTGATTTAGTTTATCGATTTAAAAACCTGACACAATTGGTTTGATTTGATATTTGAGAAACCCAAACCAACCCGGTTCATGTACACTCCTAGTTAAAAGTAAACAAGTGTTTTGCCAGACGTGTGGGACTGAGAGTTAAATTTCGTGGAATAAATTCAAAAGTTTGTTTTCTCTTTTCTCACTTTCTATGTCTCTTGTCATTTTCTGTTTAATTTGTTTTTCAAACAAATATAGAGTTAATTTTTTTTATTTATTGGGTTCCGAATGAATTATATATACATATTAAGTGAATTTAAGATAAATACAGAATCTAGACAAAGCTATTAGATTCTATTGAACTCGTAAATTTTATTGTAGCTCTGCCACTATCACCATCCTCGCCTCCAACTCCACCCTGCCCCACCAACTTTCTTGGTGGGAGTAAGGAAAACAATACATGATACTTCATGCTGATTATTTCCTTCTTAACCCCAACACCCGGCTTAACCCCGTCACCCTTACACTCGCCTCCTACCGTACCCAATAGTGTTTGCCTACATTACAAGTATATAAATATATTCGCAATAATAGTTCTTGCTTACTTACCAAATACCAAAAAATAAGAAAACATTTATTTCTCTAAATAATATTTTTTGTGAAAAATATTTTTCTTCGCATCAAACACACCTAAAAGTAATTATTTTTTTACTTTTAACAACGTGAGTGACATGTTGCACGAGTTTTCAGTGGGAGCCGCCATCTACCTTGGGGCTTTTAATTATAGGTGACTCCTAAATTTTTTAATTTTTTTAGTGGAGGTGACTTAAGTTTTAAATATTGAGTGAAGGTGATGATTTTTGATTAGTGATTAAGGGGTTTTGAACATGCCCAAAAGTTTTCATTTTGACACTTTGACCCTCAACTTTATTTTTAACACTTTGGCCTCAAGTTTTATTTTTAACACTTTGACCTACTCCCGCCCCCGCCCCCTGATCGTCCCTCCACCCCAATCCCCCCCCCCCCAATTTTTTTTTTAATTTTCTTTAATTATTTTTCACCCCTGTGGGATTTCACTGGGTTGTTGTTGTTTATTTATTTTTCACCCCCTCCTCCCGCACCCCCCCCAGGGAGCAAAAAAAATTTTTTTTTTTTTATTTTCTTTAAAAAACAATTCACCCCACCTCTTCCTCCTCCCCCAACCTCCCACACCCACACCCACCCCAACCCTACCCCTCCCCCCAAAAATTAATTTTTTTATTTGTTTTTTCATCCCCCCCCCCCCCGCTCCTCCTCCTCGCAGCCTTCCCCCCACCCCCTCCCCTCACCATCACCTAAAAAAAAATTAATTTTTATTTTATTTTTTCTTACACCCTCCACTCCTTCTCCCACCCCTCCCCGCCAAATTTTTTTTAAAAAGTTTTGATTTTTTTTTCACCAGCACGCTCCTCCTCCCACCCCTCACTTCCCCCTCCCCCCCCCCCCCCCCCACCAAAAAAATTGTTTTTTTAAAAAAGTTTTGAAAAGTTTTTCTTTTTATTTTTTTGCACCTACCACCCCCCACCCTTCCAAAAAAAATGTTTGTTTTTAAAAAAAGTCTTGAAAAGTTTTTATTTTTATTCCCCCCCCCCCCCCCCCCCCCCACACACACACACACACTCTCCAAAAAAAAATCTTGAGAAGAAGTTTTGATTATTATTTTTGGGGTTTAGGAAAAGTTTGGATAAAATTCAAGTTGTTGTTGTTGTTGTTTTGTGTTTGTAGTGAAATATATGGTTCTTCTGTTATTTTCCTAGTATGGTTCAGGGTTTAGGAAAAGATATCCAACTGATGGTTTTTTTGTTCTTGTCCTGATATTTATCTTATTTTGTTTGTAGAAGATAACCAATAAATTTGTAGTTGTTGCAACAAGTTCTATACTTTTTGCAACAAGTAGACAATCTGTTGCAATGACTCATTCATCTGTTGGACATAGCTTCAATCATTTGGTTATGTTTGTAGAAGATATCCAACAGATTTATAGTTGTTATCCAAGCCGAAATGCTCCATAGTTGTTAATTGCACCGTGTTGTAATAATAGTTATCTGTTGGAACTTTATGACATTTTAATGTTGTTCTTTTTTAGAATGGTAATTATGTTCTTGGTGCTTGTGAACTTGGTTTATATGATATGTTGATCGTGTCCAATCATAAATGTGTGTATTGTTGTTAATAAATTGTTGAATAATTTCCAACAAGTAGTGAATATGTTGCAACAACTCTGTAACTTGTTGGGTTTTATCCAACAAGTAACATGACTAATTGCAACAACTAGTAACTTATGTTTTATCCAACTGCTAAACGATTTCCAACAAGTAAGCAATCTTTTGGAACAACTGACAGGCCTTGTTGCAGCAACTAAGTTACATGTTGGGGTTTTTCCAATAAGTGGAGTGACTTGTTGCAGAAACTGGGTAACTTGTTGTGTTTTATCTGATAAGTTGATATTTTACCAATTTATCTCTTCTTTAATCTTATATTTTTGCTATGTTTGATTGATAAAATAGTGCATTTAACATCGTTTACATCTATTTTATATGTTTTATGTGATTTAGAAGTGATCAGAATATACCAACTGAAAAAACAAGTCAAAAAGAGGCCAAATTGAAGAGATGGCAAAAATTGGACAGTTTTGCAAAAACGAGACAGAGCTGCAAGTCCCAAACTTATGGGCTGTTTTGGTCATATTTTGATGTGAGAAAATTGGGTAATTATAAAAGCAAGACTTGGGCAAAATATCCATCATCTTTGGCCACATTTCAAGCTTGGAGCTAGGGTTCATCATCAACTACACCATTGGAGGAGAAGATTGGAGCTCTTGAATGATAAAACTCATAACCCTTTCTTCAATTCCTTCTTATATATTGAATATTTAAGTGTGTTGTATTTTATTCTCTCACTTGCATCTTGTTTATGAGAATATCCATTATCAAGTGTTGAATTAAATCTCTTGTTTTGCTTATGTATTGAACAATTTTTATTTCTAATGAAGTGGGTTAATGTTTTTCTATCAATTCTTCATGTGTAAATATCTCTTAATGGTTGCAAACATTATTTGTGCCCAAGTACTTTTACTTTGCTTGAGAAAGAAAATGAAAGTTAGGAAAAGAGTTAGATAGCAAGGATTTGGGTCATTAAATCCATCTAATAACTTGAGCTAGAGATAGGATAGTTAACTTGAGGTTGAATTGATTGTGTTTAACATCACACTCTAAGGCTTGAGAAAGCTTAGAGTGAAATTCATTGATTTGGTTGAGAGACTTTCAATGAGATGTTAGAAATCATTATCTATTAACATAAACCCGTTCATAGTTGTAAAATTGTAAAATACATTGGATTATTACTTGAGAGTAATTTCTCTTGTATCCATGTTTGTGGCCATTGATCATTTTACTTGCTTTCTAAATTAGTTTATATTTTCGCATTAGTTATAATTTTCTTAAAATCAAAATATTATCAAGTGTTTGTCTTAGCGTAGAAAGTGATAATTCCTTACTTGTTTAAATCGCCTAGTATATTGCTCCCTGTGGGATCGACCCCGACCCATAGTTGGGTAAATTATATTGCATACGACCGTGTACACTTTCTCTTTGAGGAGTGAATTTAGACGTTATTAATTTTGGCGCCGTTGCCGGGGAACAATTTGGCGTATTTGGGTTAGTATGGGATTTTAGCTTACTTGCTTTGATCCAAACTTGTGAATATTTGTGAAAATGTGTTTGTGATTTTTTTTCTATGTTTTGTGTTTAGTTTTTATTTTATTTTTACTTTTGTCTCTATGACATCTTGGAATGAAAATGGGTTTGATGGTTGCAATCCATATTTTGATGACCCATGTCCATATTGTGGAGGATTCCACTTTTGGTAAGATTGTGAAAATGCTCCCGGGAGAGAGATATGTGCACCGTCTCAATCCGATGATGGGAATATTTGTAATATATGTGGTGGTCAAGGTGAACATTGGGGTGATTGTCCCAATTATTTTGCTCCCCCTCCCCCAAGTTGTTCTAACGAAAATGCTAGTTGTGCTTTTGAGTTTGATAGGGACAATGACATGACAAGTGAAGGACAAAGTGCCGGATTTGAAGGCATCATGGCAATGCTCCAAACATACTTAGATCGGGAAGCTAAGATGGAGGAAGAGCGAAAACTCGTCCAACAATCCATTTTAGAAAATGGAGAAGTTATGAAAAGAATAAATGATTCATTTGAGGATGCCAATTCCTCAATTGTCATGGAAGTGTCGACTCCTCAAAATGACTTGGTTGAAGAAGAGATTTCAAATTTTAAAGATAAGCCCGAAAATTCTTGTGTCCACAACGAAAGTTGTGAAAGTGAAGAAGTGGTTCAGCTTGAAGAAGAGCAAAATCTTGAAGAAGAAATCTCCAATTCTCAAAAAGAAGAAGTTGAGGAAATTTTAAAAAGCATAATGGGGAGGAATGAAAACTATGGGCAAGTCTCGACCAAATTGTGGGAAGAAGTTCAACATGGAGATGATGAAACTATCCAAAAGGTATATCTCACCATGGATAGAATTTTACAAGAGTTGGACGACTCTCACAATGAAGAAAAACTTGACAAAATGGAAATTTTGAGCCAAGATTGGCTAATGAATCAAGCTCAACAACTTAGAGCCTATGGAGATCACCGTGAAGGCATTTCACGGATGACGGAAGAATTTCTAAAAATGCATGTTGAGCAAAGTCAAGAAGTGGATCTACTTGAAATTGCTATCCATAAATTGGAGGCCGAATTGAATGCAAAGATTAAGGCATGTGATGTGCAATATCAAAGGGCCATGGATTGTGGTTTTGAGTTGATTTTCAATGAAGAAGAGGTCAAGATTAATTTTCATGAGCTAATGGTGAATTGACAACCGACTAACCCAAAAATAGTGAATGATGCCGAAGTTGAAGAAATGATACTAGAGTTGCATAAAAAAGTTCATAAAATAGTTTTTGAAGACTCTAGTTCATTTTTGGGTGAGGATGTCAAAATTCATGCAAGTTTGGAATTTGAGCGTGTTGGACCTCATTCTAACCATTTTTCGACGTTGTGCTTGGTGGGTGATATGGAATTTGAACTAACCGAGCCTATGGAGAATTTTGGAGATGAAAATCAAAGCGCTTTTATTTTGAAGTTTGCTATGCCAAGAAGACAAAATGGCATGCCTCACTTATGGGCCAAGAAGTGCAAAATGCGACACCCAAGAGTTGACCTCTTTGCTTTTCTACCACCGCCCCATGAGCGTCATCATAATCTTGATTCAAAGTTGGGGGGAAAATTCATATCCTCCAAATGGAGGGAAAAGTGGTAAAGGTAACTGTCGTGCCGCGACGTTAACTTAAGCGCTTGGTGGGAGGCAACCCATCGTTTTCAAAATTTTAACTCGTTTTTGAAATATTATTTTTTTTGAATAGTTTATTTTATTATTTTTGATTAATCTGCAAAGTTTCAGAATTTTTGGAATTGTTTTGAGCAGGTCGGTTTTTCAGAGCAGCCACAAACCAGTAGCTGCTGCTAAAATATGATTCCAGGTGCCTAAGAAAATATCAGGTGACATCACCTGCGATTCGCAGGTCATGCCTTCAAGTCGCAGGTGCTGACAATAAAAAAAAAATCAAGTGACAACCCCTGCGAGTCGCAGGTACTGTTCGCAGGTCGTGACAGTAAAAAAAAAATGAAACTCTTTTATGTTTTGTTTTGATTATGTGCAGCGAGGACACTGCAATGTTTGTAGTTAGGGGTGGCATGTGGTAGCACATTATATTTTGGTTATGCTTGATTTGTGCCCTTGTCGGGCTTTTGTCTTATGTATGGATATTGTGTGCTCTTGCCGGGCTTGTTTTGTGATTGTTGGTGTGGCTGTGGATAGTTGTTGTTACAAATGGAACTTGCTTAAAGTTTTGATTTTTTTTTTGTTGGCATGTTGTGGATTAGTCACTTTTATTATTTTATTTCCATTCTTAGTTAGGTAGTTTAGGAGTAAAAATGGTGTTGGGATGTGATTTGTTTTGCCCCTTGGCTAACTTTTGGCTTGCTTGGTACCAACTTATTTAATCCTTGGCGTATGAATTTTTGATTTTTGAAAGAAAAATAAAATAAAATACGATTGAAGTAAGGATTCTTGTTGTGACTTTTAGACTCAATTTTTGGCTCTTACTTTCACTAATTAGTCTCTTTAGGCTATGAGTGAGTTTTTGAGTTCTTTTTGAGTTCATTTTGTTCAATTAGTTCTTGGATACATATTTCACTTGAGTTTGCATGTGTCATGTGTGGTGAGGTTTTTGTGAGTTCTTTTGCATTACTTGTGGTCTAGAACTTGCCCGGAATGTGTTTCAAGGCAAAATCCTAGACTACACTTGGTTTGAAAAATGAGGTTAGGCCTTCCTTGGACCGTTTTTGTGCTTTAAATTTCCTACCATTGCATATTTTCTCTAGTCAAACCCTTTTGAACCTTTAACCGTTTCTTTGACAACCATATTACAAGCTTTACCTCGTTCTTCAGTGATCCATCTTTTGATACCCTACCTCCTTAAGTGCGTAGAAAGTGCAAACATGGACTAAAAGCCTAAGTTTGGGGGTGATGGTTGGTAAAGTGTGATGTGAAAGTTGCTTGAAAGGTGAAAAAAATAGTGGTATTCCTTGAAATTTTGGAAAAAAAAAAAGAAAGAACAAACAACAACAAAAAGAATGAAGAAAAATAAAGGAAGAATAAAGAGTTATGAATAATGGGAAGACTAGGTGGTGAAATGGAAAAGACGAAGAAAATAGTGGAAAAGTTTTAAAGGAAGTGTGTTTTGATTGTTGAAAATTGTAGTGCTTAGGGAGGTTTTTGAGTCACTATTTCCACATTATGTCTCTACCTTAACCAAAAGCCTACATTACAACCCTTTAAGTCATAATTGATTTTGAACCAAGTGTGCCTACATGAGTGGAGAAATACATGAAGGGCAAGCTTATGGTACTACTTGTGTGCATTTGAACATCTTTGTGTGTGTGTGTGTGTGTGTGTGTGTGTGAGAGAGAGAGAGAGAGAGAGTTAATTCTTTCTATTTGATATCCCATTTGTGGTTTGAATTACATTTTCTAAGTGTGGGATTCTCTCTTGAGTGTGAGGGCACATGAGAATTTAAGTTGTGAATTTGTTCCATTTTCCAATTGAGAGGAATGAACAAAAGAAAGTTGTTTTGTGATCATGAAGGCAAATTTTGAAGCTCTAGTGTCATGACTTGATTGCTACTTTGATTAGCTTGGTGTTTGAGCACTTGAAATGAAAATGAATTTTTTGAGAAGAAGTTGGTGATTCATATGTTTTGGATTAATTATTGGTACCAATCAAAGTCATGTGTTTGTGCTTAAAGTAGACTTTTTGACTTGGTATGATGTCTGTGCACTGTTGAGTCGATTCCTTAGAATGAGATTGTATGTTTTGAATTGCTTGAGGACAAGCAATAGTTTAAGTTTGGGGGTTTGATAAGTTGATATTTTACCAATTTATCTCTTCTTTAATCTTATTTTTTTGCTATGTTTGATTGATAAAATAGTGCATTTAACATCGTTTACATCTATTTTACTGGTTTTATGTGATTTAGAAGTGATCGGAAGAAATCAAGTGAAAAAAACAAGTCAAAAAGAGGCCAAATTGAAGAGATGGCAAAAATTGGACAGTTTTGCAAAAACGGGACAGAGCTACAAATCCCAAACTTATGGGTTGTTTTGGTCATATTTTGGTGTGAGAAAATTGTGCAACTATAAAAGCAAGACTTGGGAAAAATATCCATCATCTTTGGCCACATTTCAACCTTGGAGCTAGAGTTCATCATCAACCACACCATTGGAGGAGAAGATTGGAGCTCTTGAATGATAAAACTCTTAACCCTTTCTTCAATTCCTTGTTATGTATTGAATATTTAAGTGTGTTGTATTTTATTCTCTCACTTGCATCTTGTTTATGAGAATATCCATTATCAAGTGTTGAATTAAATCTCTTATTTTGCTTATGTATTGAACAATTTTTATTTCTAATGAAGTGGGTTAATGTTTTTCTATCAACTCTTCATGCGTAAATGTCTCTTAATGGTTGCAAACATTTGTGCCTAAGTACTTTTACTTTGCTTGAGAAAGAAAGTGAAAGTTTGGAAAAGAGTTAGTTAGCAAGGATTTGGGTCATTAAATCCATCTAATAACTTGAGCTAGAGATAGGATAGTTAACTTGAGGTTGAATTGATTGTGTTTAACATCACACTCTAAGGCTTGAGAAAGCTTAGAGTGAAATTCATTGATTTGGTTGAGAGACTTTCAATGAGATGTTAGAAATCACTATCTATTAACATAAACTCGCTCATAGTTGTAAAATTGTAAAATACATTGGATCATTACTTGAGAGTAATTTCTCTTGCATCCATGTTTGTGGACATTGATCATTTTACTTGCTTTCTAGATTAGTTTATATTTCCGCATTAGTTATAATTTTCTTAAAATCAAAATATTATCAAGTGTTTGGCTTAGCGTAGAAAGTGATAATTCCTTACTTGTTTAAATCGCCTATTATATTGTTTCCTGTGGGATCAACCCCGACTCATAGTTGGGTAAATTATATTGCATACGACCGTGTACTTTTTTTTTGAGGAGTGGATTTAGACGTTATCATTATCCAACAAGAGTAAGGACCTGTTCAACAACTATGTCATTTGCTGCAACAGATACTACAGTTGTTGCAACAGATAGTACACTTGTTGCAACTAATATTACAGTTGTTGCAACAGATACTACTTGATCCACCCATATTTAGTGATCAACAAAGGGAATCAATGATATTTAGTGATAAACAAAGGAAATCAACGATAAGTAGTGATCAATATATAATACTTAATCAATTTAATGGTATTTTATGTCAGGAAAGATGATCGACTAAGTCAGTATGCACTAAATCCAATGATCATTCGAGTGAATTGATGTGAAATACTTTATTCACTCATATTTAGTGATAAACAAATGAAATCAACGATATTTAGTGATCCATATATAATACTAAATCAATTTAATAGTACTTTGAGTCAAGAAAGATGATCTACTAAGTCAGTAGGCACTAAATTGAGTGATCATTAGAGTAAATTGATGCGGAAACCTTGATTCACCCCTATTTAGTGATAAACAAAGGAAATTAACGATATTTAGTGATCAATGTATAATACTTAATAAATTTGATATATTTTGAGTCAGGAAAGATGATCTACTACGTCAGTATGGACTAAATCGAGTGATCATTAGAGTGATTTGATGCGAACTACTTGATTCACCCATATTTAGTATTAAACAAAGGAAATCAACGATTTTTAGTGATGAATATATATATATCTACTAACATCCTTAATGGATTAGATAGTAATTTCATGGATTAGATGGGCAATTCTAAGTGTATTTTTCCTAAATCGAGTGATCATTAGAGTGATTTGATGTAAAGTACTTAATTCAACCATATTTAGTGATAAACAATGAATTCAATGTTATTCAGTATAAACAAAGGAGTTCAATGTGATCAATATCGTGAATATGTTGCAACAATAGAGGAGTTGTTGCAACATATGAGATACCTGATGCAACATATGAGTAAGTTGTTGCAGCATATGAGATACCTGCTGCAACATATGAGTAAGTTATTGTAATAATTCAAACAAGGTGATTAATCTGTTGCAACAACTAAGCAACTGGCTTAAACATTTGATCCATCTGTTGAAACAGATTAGTAACTTGTTACAACCTCTTCAACAAGTGTATGATCTGTTGCAACAATTAACTCATCTGTTGCGACATATTTTTTAATTTTTGCAATAATTTAAGCAATTGTTTGATTTTTTTTTCCAACAGAGTGAGTAATTTGTTGTAACAACTAAGCAACTTGTTTAAAAAGATAAGTAACTTGTTAAAACAGATTAGTAACTTATTGAAACAAATTAGTAACTTGTTGCAACTTCTTCAACAACTGTATGCATCCGTTGCAACAATTAGTAAGCAAAATAAAAAAGTTCATAAACAGAAATTGTTCAACAGCCACCTTAGCTCCAAATACCACAACTAATCAAAATAAATAAGTTCATAAACATCATTCACAAATAACATAAATGACAAAAAAAAAATAAAAAAAAAAATTGTTCAACAGCAACCTTGGCTCCAAATACTACAACTTAAGTAATAATTTATTCAGCAACTGCCTTCTGGGGTGTAGCAGATTTCCTTGATCTACTCCATCTCCATCATCGATTTCTTCATCTTCTAGTTCTTCTTCACTTTCTTCATTTGTATCTACTGCTTATCGGCTCTGTTCTTCATCTCTTTCTGAGGATTGATTGTCAGTTTGGCTATCAATTTAACTATATCTTTCCTCAACATTTGCTGATTCATAAATAGATTGTCTACTTGTTGCAACAAGTATAAAACTTGTTGCAACAACTACAAATCTATTGGATATCTTCTACAAACAGAACCAAATAACTGAAGCTATGTCCAACAAATTTGTAGTTGTTGCAACAGATTATCTACTTGTTGCAACACGTGTAGAACTTGTTGCAACAACTACAAATCTGTTGGATATCTTCTACAAACAGAACCAAATAACTGAAGCTATGTCCAACAGATCTGTAGTTGTTGCAACAGATTGTCTACTTGTTACAACAAGTGCAGAACTTGTTGTAACAACTACAAATCTGTTGGATATCTTCTACAAACAGAACCAAATAACTAAAGTTATGTCCAACAAATTAGTGAGTCGTTGCAACAGATTGTCTACTTGTTGCAAAAAGTGTAGAACTTATTGCAATAACTACAAATCTGTTAGTTATCTTCTACAAACAGAACCAGATAAATACCAAGATAAGAACAAAAAAATTATCTATTCGATATATTTTTCTAAACCCTGAACCATACCAGGACAGCAACAGAAAAATCATCTATTTCACTACAAACACACAACAACAACAACAACCTCGATTTTATCCAAACAATTCTTAAACCCAAAAAAAATAAAATCAAAACTTCCTTTCAAGATTTTTTTTTTGGCGTGTAGGGGGGTGGGCGGGTTCAAAAAACCAAAAATGAGGTGGGGAAAGTAAGAAACCAAAAAAAAAATCTTTTCAAGAAAAATCATTTGGGGGGGGGGGGGGGGGAGGTGGGGGTGTGGTGGTGCAAAAAAATAAAAACTTTTCAAAACTTCTTTTTTTAAAACAATTTTTTTAGAAGGGTGGGGGGTGCAAAAAAATAAAAAGAAAAACTTTTCAAAACTTTTTTAAAAAAATTAATTTTTTTAGGGGTGGGGGTGTGGGGGGGAGGGGGTGAGGGGTGGGAGGAGGAGGAGGAATGGGGACTGATGAAAAAAATTATTTTTTTTTAAATTCTTTTTGGGGGCGGGTCGGGGGGGGGGGGTTTGAAAAAATAAATAAAGAAAATCAAAACTTTAAAAATATTGGGGGGAGGGGTGGGAGGAGGAGGAGGAGGGGGGTGGCTGATGAAAAGTAAAAAAAAAAAAAATTGGTTGGGGGGGGGGGGGGGATGGGGAGGAGGAGGGGGGCTGGTGAAAAAGCAAATAAAAAATATCAAGAAAAAAATTTAATTTTTTTAGGGGGGTTGTGCGGCAGGGGTAGGGGTGGGAGGAGGAGGGGGGCCTGGTGAAAAAGCAAATAAAAAATATCAAAAAAAATTTAAAAAAATATTTGTGGGGGGGGGGGGGGGGGGAGGGGGGTGGGAGGAGGAGAGGGGGGGGGCTGGTGAAAAATCAAATAAAAAATATCAAAACTTTTTTAAAAAACAAATGGGGGGGGGTATGGGGCGGGGGGGGGGGGGGGGAGGGCGGTCGGAGTAGAGTGGGAGCTGGTGAAAAAGCAAATAAAAAATATCAAAAAAAAAATTTAAAAATTTGTTTTTGGGGGGGGGGGGGGAGGGGTGTGGGGGAGGAAGAGAAGGGGGCTGGTAGGTTTTTTTGGATTAAATTGGAATCTTTTTGTATTTTGTAAAAAATAAGAAGTTTGAAAGAATACATTTTGGACCTCAATCTTCTTAACCCCAGATTTAATTGGGTTTTGCTTTCAAGTGGCCCCCATGAGTCACGTATGGTAATTTCAAAACTAAGTAGGCGTTTGGACATGCGATTCCATCTCATGAGATGAAATCAGCATTTGGACATGTGATTTCATCTCTAATTTCATCTCATGAGATGAAATCCCAAATCATGCCTTTTTGGATGATTTGGGATTTGAAAGCATGATTTCAAAAAATATAAATGTAAAATTTGACCCATACGTTTATATTTTGTAAAAAAAAAAACCCATAAGTTGGTAGATATATTTACCAATCATGTTTACCAACCATTTGTATTAAATATTAATATGCAAGTTGGTAAAATATATTTACCAATCATGTTTACCATGTGAGAGGATTATATTAAAGAGTAGTTACATTACTATTCATGTTAAATTTTCCTTTTTATTGAACTAAAGTTTGATCAATTGATGTTATATTTTTTAGAAAAGTCTTCTAGTAGCGTATTAATTTTATTATGAACTATGTGTAAGAATATTGTCTTTTTAATGAGACATTTAATGTGGCCCACAATTATGGTAACAAATTATTTACCTTCTCTTCCAAGTAAATAATGAATATAGCAGATAATAATTTTGATTATGCATATCCGGAAGTTTCCTTGATGGGAGGAAACATTTATTAGGTGTCCTAGGGTAACCATATTTTATGGAAAAGTCCCTAGGGTTAAAGTTATTGCCTAAGAGTCCCTAGCCTACCTATAAATACGCCTGTGACTCCATCAGTCCAGTATTCAGAAATTGTGATAGGCATAGGCTAGAAGGCTCTAGGGTTTTTCACTATTCCTTTCAGGGTTACAATTCGGTAGAAAAACAAAGAAGGTGATTCTCACACTTGAACAACTATGGCTGAAGGTAAGTTCCTGTTTAATATTCCGCTGCGATGACTCTGTGTGTATGTGTTAAGAATTACAATATGTGGCATCAGAGCCTTTCTTTAGCTATATTGTTCAGTACTGTATTCAGATTAAGATCAATACCGAAGGATAGGATAAATATGGCTTTAAATTCTGCCACTGTAAAGTTTTCTGTTTGCTCGAAAACTGTCCAGTATATGTTTCATCTCCACAATTTTATGTTGGAGTAAAATTCGAATGGCGTCCTTTAATTTTGTGGCGGCAGATTGATATGTTTTGTTTGTATGTCTACTGTTTTCGTGAATACTTGATAAGTTTTTGTTTTCTTTTAAGTTCGTATCGTGACTAACTGAATGGCTCATGTTTAGTAGTAATTTGCCTATTAGATCAAGCCTTCGTATAATAGAATTAGTTGTCACTACAATTGTCTAAATTTTGTATCTATTTGTCAAGTAATAGAATATTAAATTGTGGATGGGATGTTACTGTTGCTTGTATTCTTCTGGTCCAATTGCTTTTAACGTTCGGATTCACATGAGTCTTATTCTGATTAATGTTAATTCAGTCCATAATCGATTAAAAGATTTTGTCCAGATTCATAGTCATTAATTGCTTGATCCTTTTTTTTTAGACGTAATAACAAATTTACTTGTTTAATTAAAGATTTGAGCAATCATGTTACTTCTGGACATATCTATTTGTTTTATAGATGCTTTGGGATTATACGTAACTTCTGCTACTATTCTAATAAATTCTTATAATATTCTGATTATAATAATTATAAGAATTACTTTGCTAAGTACTATTGAGGTTTTATAAGCATTCTGCTTACATATTATCTATCTACTATGAAACTAATCAACACATGGTTTAAGTTGGTTATTAATATCAAATTACAGAAAGATGTCATTTTTAAGTTTCCTTTATATCTTGTGCACGGGACTAGCCACAGCATCTTGAGTACTTGATATAAAAGAAATTAAGCTATTTAATCGCATAAAGTTTAGTAATTAAAATTATAATGACATCTATTTAGTTCAGTTATTTCATTAAAATGGTAACCCGGCCCCACAGGGAGGTAACTATTTTGGTGAGATTAATTGGAAGGAGATAGTAAACCTTTTAGTTTGAAAATTTTCCTATGCCCACAGGTACGGATTGTTTTCTAATTTTATTTTGGTTTACTAGTCTAATAAAGTTAAGTAAATTATGTGCATGTGTTGCAACCTCTACCCACAGGAAGGTCTTGAATTTACTTAGAATCGGTATTTACGCGATTCACTTTGATGGTTTGTACTTCATAGCTTATGTGTGCATCATTATTTTGCAGTTTTCACAGCTTTTCCTACTGCTATCTTTAATGAGAATGCTCGAATTCCGATGTTGTCTGGTGACAACTTTACTGAATGGAAGGAGAAAGTCCTTCTCACTTTAGGGTGCTCGGATTTGGATTTGGCAATCCGTGTGGAAGAACCACCTAAACCCACAGAATCAAGTACGCCAGATGCCAAGGCTTATTATGAGCGGTGGGAACGATCTAATCGCTTGAGCTTGATGCTCATAAAGGCTCATATAAGCCAAAGCATTAGGGGTTCCATCCCTAATAGCGATAAGGTCAAAGCTTATATGAAGTCAATTGAGGAACAATTTGTAAGCTCTGACAAGGCGCTGGCCAACACCCTTATGAAGAGGCTCTCAAGTATGACCTTTGATAGAAGTCGTACAGTGCGCGAGCACATTATGGAGATGAGAGACATTGCTGCTAAACTCAAGTCCCTTGAGGTTGATATGTCTGCGCCATTTCTTGTGCACTTTATCCTCAACTCTCTTCCTGCGGAATATGGTCCGTTCAAGATATCTTACAACACACATAAAGATAAATGGTCAATTATTGAACTCCTGACCATGTGTGTTCAAGAAGAGGAGAGGTTGAAGCATGACATACCTGAAAGTGTTAATTTGGTGACTCATGATAAGAGAAATGCGAAGAAGGGCAAAAGTGTTCCTATGAAGAAGAAAGGCATTGTTGATAAAGATTCTTTCCGTTTCTGCAAAAAGAAGGGACACTGGAAGAAAGATTGCCTGAAATACAAGAAATGACTTGAGAAGAAAGGTAATTTTACCTTTGTATGTTATGAATCTAATTTTACTGAAGTTTCTGATAATACATGGTGGATCGATTCTGGTTCCACGACTCATATTGCTAAAACCATGCAGGGTTTTCTAACTCTAAGGAAGCCGATAGGAAGTGAACAAAAAGTTTATTCTGGAAATGGGATGACATCAACTGTGGAAGGCGTGGGGACTTATAGGCTTATTTTAAAAGATGGTTTTCAATTAGATTTAGAAAAAACTTTTTATGTTCCATCGTATTCTAGAAATTTAATTTCTCTTTCAAGACTATCAGTTGCTGGTTATGATTTCAATTTTCATTATTCTTCAGTTAAACTTTTGAAAGATAATAAAGTTATTGGTTTTGGAAATTTGGATGGAAGATTATTTAAATTTGAGCTAGACCCCACGATTGAATGTAATGTTTTAACTCTGCATGATAAAGAAATTGGCACTAAGAGATGTATTATCAATGAGAACTCATCAAGTCTTTGGCACAAAAGATTGGGACATATCTCAATTGACAGAATCAAAAGGTTAGTTAATGATGGAGTTCTAGAAGCTCTTGATTTTTCTGACTTTGGGACTTGTGTGGACTGCATAAAGGGTAAGCAGACTAACAAATCCTCTAAAGGTGCCAAAAGGAGTTCTCAACTGCTTGAGATCATACATACAGATATTTGTGGACCTTTTCCTACCCCTTGCTTGAATGGTGAAAGATATTTTATCTCGTTTATTGATGACTATTCAAGGTACATGTATCTCTATTTTCTGTTTAACAAATCAGAAGCACTTGATGCCTTTAAAGTTTACAAAACAGAAGTAGAGAAACAGGCAGGAGCTCAGATAAAAATTGTAAGGTCTGACAGGGGTGGAGCATATTATGGTAGGTACACAGATAAGGGACAAGTTAAAGGTCCATTTGCTGAGTTCTTTTAAAGTGAAGGTATAATTTCCCAATATATCATGCCAGGAACACCATAACAAAATGGTGTGGCAGAAAGAAGGAACCGAACATTAATGGACATGGTAAGAAGCATGATTAGCAGATCAAGTTTGCCTTTATCCTTATGGAGTGAAGCCTTAAAGACCGTTGTGTATATCTTAAATAGGGTTCCATCCAAGGCTGTCCCCAAGACGCCTTTTGAATTACAGAAAGGATGGAAACCTAGTTTAAGCCATTTACACATTTGGGGATGTCCAACTGAGGTGAGGGTTTATAACCCTCATTTGAAAAAGTTGGATGAAAGAACAATAAGTGGTTTCTTTATAGGCTATGCAGTTAACTCTAAAGGATTTAGGTTCTATTGTCCTTCTCATTCTCCTAAACTTGTTGAGGCTAGAAATGCTAAATTTCTTGAGGAACATGAAGTAAGTGGGAGTGGTTCGACTCAAGTGGTGGAATTGCAAGAGATAAGGGAACCACCTGTGGTACCTTTATATATTGGGAACTTGAATGTAGTTCAGACAAATTCTCATGAACTGTCTGAAGAGCAACAAGTTCCAGAGCTACCACCACATGAGGAGCCACATGAAGATCAATCCACTTTACTTGAACCTATTGAAGGAGTGTCTGAACCAGTGGGAGTAAGAAAATCCTCAAGAGTTCGCAAGCCAGCAATTTCTAGTGACTATGTTGTATACCTTCAAGAGTCTGATCATGATATTGGACTTAAAGATGATCCATGCTCTTTTTCACAAGCCATGAGTGGAGAGAACTCCACACTTTGGTATGATGCCATGAAAGAAGAGTTGGAATCTATGACCAAGAATAAAGTCTGGAATCTCGTTAAATTACCAGAAGGAGTCTCTACTATAGGATCCAAATGGGTTTATAAAACCAAAAGAGATTCATCTGGTAATATTGAACGATATAAAGCCAGACTTGTAGCCAAGGGTTTCACTCAAAAGGAAGGCATTGATTACCATGAAACCTTCTCTCTAGTTTCAAAGAAGGATTCATTAAGAATAATTATGGCATTAGTAGCTCATTTTGATTTAGAGCTACATCAAATGGATGCGAAAACGACTTTCTTGAATGGAGATCTTGAAGAGGAGGTATACATGCGTCAGCCTGAAGGTTTTTGTGATAAGGATAATAGTCACCTTGTTTGCAAGTTGAATAAATCCATTTATGGACTAAAACAGGTTTCCCGCCAATGGTATATTAAATTTCATAATGTTGTTTCTTCATTTGGATTTACGGAGAACATCATTGATCAGTGTATATACCTTAAGATAAGTGGGAGCAAATATATTTTCCTAGTCCTATATGTGGATGATATTTTACTTGCTAGTAGTGATCTGGGATTGTCTATTTTACCTAGACAAAAATAGGTAATTTGACTAAACTATCCCTAATTAAATAGGCATTGGGATTTGATCATATAATACTTAATAGAGACAAATATGAAAAAATAGGGTTAATTCTTTCATGATTTGCTAAGTGAACTCTTTTTTTCACAAAAAAAAAAAAGTTAAGTGGACACCTTTTTTAATCCGGAGGTCACAAGCTAAAGAAAGGATATCTAAATTATTAGGTGCAACCGTGCAAGTAATGAACTTTATTTTAGTTTCTCGAGATTCGAGAAGACGTGTTGGCTTTTTCTTTTTTTATGAGGATTGGCTTTTTGAATTGTCCTTTTGTTTTCTTTTTAAAAAAAGTATTTTCTTTGTTCCCGTTTATGTTTATGTGCCACTTTCATTTTAGTTCGTTTCAAAACAAATGGTGCATTTTGAATGTGAAATTAATTAATTTCATATTTTTTATTTTATTCTTAATGAGAAGCTTTTATAATCACATAAATATTATGGCATGTTTAAAGCTATAAATGTCAAAAAGTTTTGTAACTATACAAATGGTATGACATTTTTTGGTCTATAAATTTCAAAACTCTATATTAATTTTTTAACTCTGTTGTTTCAAACTATATATGTTACTGCATAAATTGAGACGAAGAGTTAGTTTTACTTGATTTTTGGAAACTACTTCAACATTGTTGAATTGTTCCATGAAATTTCACTGGCAAGTGTCAACCACTATCTAAGGGCAAGGAAGAAAATAGCAAACAAAATGAGATCCAAAATAGAAGAGTCATTGACCCCAGGTCTTTAAAAAAGCAGATAACCCCCTGACTCGTTGAGAATCAATGTCTTTAAAAAACCAAATAAGTTAAACCCCAACAATACGCTCTTGTCAAAAAGATTGTTCACTCTCTCCTCTCTACTCTCATCTCCAATTTCTTCTTCATCTCTTTTTGTATCTTTGATAACAATCCTCGACTACCACTGATCTTTGCTTTTAAACATGTCAGATTACGATTTCTCTCCCTCTAGAAACCCGTGCGCTTGTCATTGCGTCAAATTCATAGTGAGTTTAGGGGTCCTAGCTCTGATCCTCTGGCTAAGTCTTCGTACCAAGAAGCCCAAATGTTCCATCGGAGATGTTTATGTGCGAGGCCTCGACAAATCAATCAACTCCAACAACAATGCGACGATGCGGAACAATAATTTGTCGTTTCAGCTCAATCTGAAGAATGAAATGAAGGACAAAGGTGTCCGTTACGACGACATTACCCTCAATTTCTACTATGGTACAAACACTAGTTACCCTATTGGTAATCATACATTTGATGGATTTAAACAAGGCAAAGATAAAGAAGCTTTTAAAAGTGGCATGATTGAGACTCATAATATGCCATGGGATGATGCAATTAAGGCAATTTTTAGAGTTGATGTGAGTAGTAGAATTAAGTACAAAATTACATTTTGGTATACTAAGAAACATCATTATTTTGTGGAGAATAAGGTTGAAGTTGATGATACTGGTAAATCTAGTGCACAACAACTTCATTGTTGTTTTGGGGTTTTTGGACTTACATTATTTGTTTTATCATTTTTACTTTAATATATTAGTTTTGGGGTTCATGAAGGAGAAGAATCTTTTGACTACTTAATTTAGAGTACTTTTTTGTCATTCTGTCTTTCCAGGTTGTAAAGGACTTGTTCCTGGAAATTGCATTGGTTAAGGTTCATATTTTCCTTTCTTTTTTAACAATTATTATTGTTGGGGATTAGGTTCTCCATGACAGGCAAATATGAGTCAGTCCGTGCTATATAACATCACTTGTAGTCTCCATCCAAAGCAATTCAAGCAATCCTTTTGAAATAACGTAGGAATTCCCTACACACATCTAGGAGCACCCTTTCCTGCATATCCAAATAGGACCCGAGTAGGCAGGTCGACATCCTATGAGTCTGTGTCCTTTGTATTCAGCTACCAATATATGGTTACTTGAGATTTTTTGAGTACTTAAATACTTCAAATGATTGTCCTCTTAATTGAGGTCTCGTCCGATATGTTTCCGAGCTGCTTTCGCCTGATAATATTAGCTAACGACAGAAAGCCGATGTAAAAGTAGTCTTTTAAATGAGGAAACACCAGATAGACGAACCTCTACTAAAATACACGATGGTAGCCAATTAAATGAGGCGACCAAAAATAGTACGCCCCGTGAAATTTTTACAAGTCAACTAGATTGATCTAGTAACTGGAGCTTTATTAGAATTGGGCTAGAGATAACATTATCAAGAGTTGGACTCACCCAATTACTTGAATTATTCATGGACTATCCAAAGCCCACTTACCACAAGAGTTAGATGCGTTTGGATTTTGGAGCAGATGAGTTAAGATTCTTCACTTTGGAAAGTAGAACATGTTCCCCAATTTTATTTCGTTTTCTTTTGAAGAATTTAACTTATATATTGATAACGTAAAGGATATTTACATTATGACTATATTAATTTTCACATGGTGCAGGTAATCTAGCTTTATTTTTAGGTTACTAAATTCACTTTTTATGAACAATTATGTATTTATTTTTAGGCGATTTGATAATTTAAAAATTACTTTTAACATTATATAAGTGTAAATACAAAAGTTACAAATTTTTGTGCAACTCCAGTATATCACTCCTGTGAGATTCTTTGCCTTAATATGCGAATGCGGAGCCAAAATGGCTTATTTTTGCAACCATTAGCCCAAAATGGGCTGTTTTTGTTTTTTTTATACCACAATGGGTATTTCGTTGATTATCCAACAAAATACCCACACAACACTATTCATAGCCGGAAAATTTGGTTGCATTTCGCTACAAGTGTAGCGAAATGCAACAATATTTTTTCTTGCATTTCGTGAACTAATCAACGAAATAGGTAAAACCTATTTTTTTTTTTTATGTATTTCGTGAATTAATATGAACGAAACTGATTTTTTTTTTTTTGCATTTCGTTCATTAATTCACGAAATAGGTTTTTTTTTTTTTTTTTTTGTATTTCGTGAATTAATATGAACGAAACTGATTTATTTTTTATTTTTATTTTTTGCATTTCGTGATTTAATTCACTAAATAGGTTTTGTTTTTTGCATTTCGTAATTTAATTCACGAAATAGGTTTATTTTTTTTGCATTTCGTGAATAAAAAAACGAAATAGGATTTTTCTTTTTTTTTTGCATTTAGAGTTTTAAAAAACGAAATAAGATAAAAAAAAAATTAATTTCGTTCATATAAAAACGAAATTGGAAAATATATATATAAATTTTTTTTTTTGCATTTCGTTGGTATATCTACGAAATAGTAATTTTTTTTTTTTTTTTGCATTTCGTTTATTAAAAAACGAAATATGAAAATAATTTTTTTTTTATTTTTGTATTTCATTTATATAAAAAAATAGGAAAATAATTTTATTTTCATTTCGTTTATATAAAAATGAAATAGGAAATATATTTTGTATTTCATTTATATAAAAACGAAATACGAAAATAATTTATTTTTTTTCGTTTATATATCAACGAAATGTTTTGTTCCATTTCGCAGGTATATAACGAAACCCCCCCCCCCCCCCCCCCCCCCCCCCCCCTTTTTACCGTTTTTCTGCTCTCCATATCGCTATGGTTTTAATTTTATTTTTTTGTTCATTTCTGTTGGTTCAATCAGTTTCAGACGAGCATTGAATAGTTGTCAAAATAATATCTTTTACATTTCGTGACTTAATTTGCGAATTTTTTTACTTTTCTTCATTTATAAATATTGTCCTATCTTTACTTATGGTATATCCTTAGTCTTTCAATTTTCTTTTATCCATCTCATATCTTTCATCTATTGTTTTTCTCTTATCTGTTTCATATCTTTCAACTTTTATTTTTTCTCTCATATATCTCATAAAAGATGACGGAAATTCATGTTAAAGTGTATTTATTTTGGGGTGGTGAAGTTGTGGATGAAGCAGGTTCGGTTAGATACAACCGTGGTCCTGAAATAGGGCAAAGGTTTCCAATTTCCCTAAAATATGATCGTCTGCAACGCGTCTTAAGGAGTAAAATGTTCGTAAATGATCCTGAACTATTGGTGGTTATAACCAGACGATGTCCAAGTTCATTTACAACCGATGGTTCACCAATTTATGGTGAGATGTCAATTACGGACGATGAATCTTTATCGTCATTTCTTCGTTGTCCTGAGATTTTTAAAAATCACATATGCATAGCGGCGCTTGACATGTATGCTACAGTTCAACGCTCTACCCAGGTCGAAGTACCAACCGACAATGAGTTCAATTATGGAGGTACTACCTATTTCCCAAGTTTGAATATTGGTTTTTCAAGGGGTGTAGTTCAACAACAAACAATTGTAGGATTTGGTAGTCAGTCAAATGATACAACTAATTATGGTACACAGTATGATGGTATGGCTTCAACACACGATCATAACTTTGATTGGAGTGGACAGAATCGTGAGGCAGGTGGACCAAATAATGCTACTACGCAGTTGTATAATTTGAATTGTAATGTACGACACCCTTCACATCCTGGTCCAAGTGAATTGGACAGTGATAGGTAAATATAATCATATTTTATTCACTTTATTTATGGATTGTATAATTGTATTTGACTTGTAAATTCTATGAATTTTTCTTATTTATAGGCATAACGATTTTGAAGATAACCCACGTTGACTCAGCTCACACAAATTGTGAGCAATAACGATTTAGCTAATGATATAATAAATGAGTCGGATAGCGATAGTCCATTAGATCATGAAGGGACGGACGATGATCAATCGTCTGCTGATGGTGACGATTCTGATGAAGATGTTGCGGCCCCCAGTAATGTTAGTGTTAATTATCATTCAAATGTGATCCCATATTTGGATAATACAGAAGAAGTAGAACCGGAAGATTTTGCATACGTGAGAGATAACGGGTCTGTTTGGGCTGCACTTTGGAATTCCAGTAATCCTAAAGTTATCAAGTCAGGTTAGTTTGTTGCGACTAATTTTTTTAATAATATATTATTTTTGAATTTTGTGATTTTAATTGGTGTAATTAGGAGTTGATATTTTTTTCTTGTACATGCAAATAGGTATGTTATTTCACAGCAAGAAGTAAATGAAAAGTGCAGTGAGACTCTATAATATAGCCCACAAAAAAGAATATAAAACAGATCAAGCCAAAGGTACATTTTGGAAGGTTATTTGCAAGCGGCATAAGGAAGGTTGTAGTTGGATGATCCGTTTTTCGTTGATCGGAAGTGGTATGTGGAAAGCAGGAAAAATGATTGAGCCACATAATTGTGATACGGATGATTATACAGAGGATCATTTCAATTTGAATAGCAACATGATTGCTACTTCGTTGATACCATATGTTATGATCAATGCACAAATCAGTATTAAGTTTGTTCAAGAAACTATAAAAGGCATCCATCACTATACTCCTAGTTATAGAAAAGCGTAAAAGGGGCGTAAGAAAGCTTTTGAGATGGTGTATGGTGATTTCGAAGGTTCTTTTAGGGCATTGCCTCGATACATGGCTGCCCTAGAACATTTCAATCCGGGCACTATTTTTGAGTGGACACACGAGTCAACTACAATGCAAGGCGAACACATCTTCAAGTATCTTTTCTGGGCCTTTAAACCAAGTATCGATGGATTCAAAAGTTGCAGGCCGGTCATCTCAATAGATGGCACCCATGTCTAGGGTAAGTATGAGATGAAATTGTTGATTGTTGTTGGCATTGATGCAAACGGAAATATTTTTCCACTTGCATATGCTATAGTTGCACGTGAGAGCTATGAGTCATGGACTTGGTTTCTCAATTTATTATGGAGACATGTTGTTTGTGATAGAAAAGGCATTGGACTAATTTCTGACCGTCACCAAGGGATCTTGCAATGTGTAATGACACATGAATGGTTACAGCCACCCACCACACATCATAGATTTTGTGTTCGACATTTAAAAAGCAACTTTAACAAAAAGTTTCTTAACTCTGATCTTGAGAAGCTAATGTGGTTGGCTGCTACAGAGCACCAGAATAAGAAATACCAAATGAGGATGCAACAAATCAAAACTTTGTCACCTGCAGCGCATATGTGGTTAAGCGAGCTTCCGAAGGAAAAATGGACATTGTATAAGGACGGTGGTTATAGGTGAGGGGCTATGACGACAAATGTCTCTGAGTCTTACAACGGTTTATTGAAGAAAGCCCGTGGATTGCCTGTTACTGCCATGGTTCGCTTGACCTTTAAAAATCTTGTTGACCATTTTGTTAAAAGAAGCGCCTTTGCTGCTTTGCTAATGGTAAATAAGAAGACTTGTCCGCCCGGTGTTGATAAGAAGTTCCATGAATATTGGGATAGGGCCGCCATGCACACTGATATGATGAACTACAACATTGTGATTGGGTCTTCGAGATTCTGACATTTGCACACGAAGGTAAGGGTGGAAATGTCCATAAAGTGTCTGACAATGGCAAAAAATGTTCGTGTGGGAAATGAAAAAACTACCACATGGCATGTTCCCATGCAATTAAATTCTGTCGAATCCGTAAAATTCAGCCTAAGGACTATGTTAGCAAGTACTACAGTTGTAGGTATTATAAGCAAACATACAGTGGAAAGTTTTCTCCCTTGGGTGATGAGGCATATTGGCCTGCAAGTCCCTTCTGTTTAATTGCAAACACTGCATACGAGCGAACATCTGGAGCCCAGAGAACAACTAGAAGGAGGTATGAAATGGATATTGCTCCGGCTCGCATGGCTAGGAGGTGGGGAACTTGCAGGCAAACCGGTCATAACAAAAATCGTTGCCCCAATCGTACTCAGTAGTTGTTGTTGCTTGTTTACTGTTAAGTTTTTTCATGAGTTCTATGTTATTGTTATTTTATGTAATCTTTGTTATCTTATGTAATCTTCAATAATATGTTGTCGTCCTTCAATAATATGTTGTCGTCCTTACTTTAAAATATAAACGATTCGTATTGTAGAGTTTAATTTTGTCTTTAATTTAACAGTTATTGTTGGATAGAACTTACACAACACTTTATTAAATGAACATAAAATTACATTATAATTGAAAATTAAAACACATAACACATAGTTGGTATAAGGGCGTTCGTTAGGCATGTCATCATCCGACTTATAAAGTTCGTGTGCTAAAACACTTGCTCTTTCATGTTCTGTTAGCGTGTGATTTGTTGCTGCAGCTTGTTCTTCAGCGAGCTTATGGATATAGTACCTACAACGTCTCACCAACATCCTCTTATTCTCCTTTCGAATTTGTTTCACAGCTACCTCATATTCTACCATATCCCTGCGTTCCATCCACACAGAGACTCGACGTGGCTTGGGTGCCCCCAGTTGCTCAAGCTCATTCATGAGCATATTTGACTCATGGTACCTATGCTCCCATTCACGGCGTAATCCGCAGTAGTACTCACATGGATCTGATTTTTTCAGCATCCGAAAATCATCCTCTCGTTTGTCAAGCATGTGCGGGTTGTACATGTTCATCTCAAAATCATATGGATGCCATGTTCCCCAGTCGCTGTTGGGTGACTATGAACTTGAGCTATCATTTCTGTTTTTCGGGAATGCCCAAGCAAAAGGTGAGGAAGAGCTTCGAGGAGTGTTCTCTTTTTTGTTCGACATTTTTTGGATAGTAAATGGATTGTTAAGTCTCAGTCGAAGATTTTGGATAATTTGCGAAATGCAAAATAGAAAAAATGGCTCTTGCTTGTAAACGCTCACCCGAAGATAACAATGACCGGTTAGAGTTCTTTATAATGTAAATTTTGTTGCATTTCGTTGCATATGCACCGAAAATGTAAAATAAAAAATTGGAGTAATCCAAGTTTATAAATAACTTTTCGTCATGGACTTGTCAAATTTAAGTTTTTAATATTTTGTTGCTGACCTTGCGAAATGCAAGGATAAAAAATTGTCAATAGCTTCAATTTTTATTTTTTTTTACTTGGAAATGTATTCCTTTTCTTTTTACATGGACAAGTCAAATCCAATTTTTTTTAAGAATCCTGTCAGAAGCATTGTTGCAGTTATCTTTTCCAAGCTTTTATATTTCGTTGCATACTTTGCGAAATGCAAAGCTAAAAAATTGGACAAGTCAGAAGCTAAAAAAGAAGCTCGTCAGCTTTCAATTTTTTTTCACGTGGAAATGGATTCCTTTTCTTTTTACATGCATAAGTCAGAAGCTAAAAAGAATCTAATCAATAGCTTTCAATTTATTTTTAACTTGGAAACGAATTTCTTTGCTTTTTACATGGACAATTGATAAGCTAAAAAAGAAGCTAGTCAATAGCTTTCAATTTTCTTAAAGAATCTTGTTAGAAGCATTATTGCACTTATCTTCTCCAAGCATTGTTGCATACTTTAAGAACCTTGTCAGCGGATTCTTAAATTTTTTACATGGACAAGTCAGAAGCTAAAAAAGAAGCTAGTCAATAACTTTCAATTTTTTTTTTACTTGGAAACGGATTCCTTTTCTTTTTACATGGACAAGTCAGAAGCTAAAAAAGAAGCTAGTCGATAGCTTTCAATTTATTTTTGACTTGGAAACGAATTTCTTTGCTTTTTACATGGACAATTCATAAGCTAAAAAAGAAGCTAGTCAATAGCTTTCAATTTTTTTCACTTGGAAATGGATTCCTTTTCTTTTTACATGGACAAGTCAGAAGCTAAAAAGAAGCTAGTCAATAGCTTTCAATTTATTTTTGACTTGGAAACGGATTTCTTTGCTTTTTACATGAACAATTCATAAGCTAAAAAAGAATCTAGTCAATACCTTTCAATTTTTTTAAAGAATCTTGTCAGAAGCATTGTTGCACTTATCTTTTCCAAGCATTGTTGCATACGTTAAGAAGAAGTTAAAAAAAAAGAAGCTAGTCAATAGCTTTCAATTCATTTTAAGAATCTTGGCAGAAGCATTGTTGCACTTATCTTTTCCAAGCATTGTTGCATACTTTAAGAATCTTGTCAGCGGATTGTTAAACTTTTTACATGTACAAGTCAAAAGCTAAAAAAGAAGCTAGTCAATAGCTTTCAATTCATTTTAAGAATCTTGGCAGAAGCATTGTTGCACTTATCTTTTCCAAGCATTCCAAGCATTCCAAGCATTGTTGCATACGTTAAGAAGAAGCTAAAAAAGAAGCTAGTCAATAGCTTTCAATTCATTTTAAGAATCTTGGCAGAAGCATTGTTGCACTTATCTTTTCCAAGCTTTTATATTTCGTTGCATACTTTGCAAAATGCAGGGACAATTTTTTAGCATGAACAAGTCAAATCCCAATTTTTGTTTTACACGGATTCCTTGGTCTTGGCTGTTGAAAGAGCTAACATTTTCTTACAATTGCATTCATCCAATTTATAAATAATCGGACTACTTCAACCAAAAAAATATAAACTTTCAACCAATATTCATCGTATTCGATTATCTATATCTCAATCTAACTAACTTCATTAATGTCTAAAAAACTTTTTTTGAGCGGATGGTTTTAAAAAAAAAACATAAAGGAGAGGGGAGTTGGATTACGACGCTGTGAACTGTGGGGTTTGGACTACGACGCTCTCGGATGGGAGGGGGGAAATCGCTCACTCGATAATGAAGATGGACGAGATGGAGAGGAAGATGAATGCGATAGCATTTCGCATAAAATACAAATTGAAATAACATTGAAAAATGAAACAGGTACAAATACAATACTTAAATAGCCGACATAACAACAGAAAATGCTTATGGAAAATCATCTTCATCAGACATTTCGCAGTCTGAGTTCCAATCAGGGGTAACATATAACCCCAATTTGTCTCCCTCCAAACGCAACCATCGCAAACGCATCCTATTATTTTCTTCGCGAATGCGGTTCAATGCAACATTCAGTTCTTGGGGTGATGTGAGCGGCATGCCTATTGCACGGCGTTTTGGACGATGCAGGCCACGACTTCTTAAATCGGTCTCAATATTATGAGCTACATCCAGGCGGTAGTTCCATTCTCTCCTCATTTTGCAAATGTATTGTCTATTATAGCGCTCGCTCGGAATAAGCGAGTACTCAAATTCACGTTCCAAAACCCATTTCCTACCCATTGACTCAAAAATGTCACCTGGGTGATATGTCATTGGGCCGCGTTGCCAGAAGAATGGATTCCACGATGACATTTTAAAAGAGTTTGTTTTAGCGTGGAGAGATGAATAAGGTATTATGGAAGACTATTTATAGAAAAATACATGGTGCAGAAAGGTCTAAACCCCACATGCAATTTTCGTATTTATTAAAAAAATAATTCATATAAAAGTCTAATTAGTCATAAATACACCATAATTCATATTGACGGAATATATGTCGCTATAATAAGTCATATATAAGTCTAAATAGTCATAGATACACAATAGATTTTCAAAATAAGTTGTTAAAGCTCCTCATGCATCCCTACGTGTGCATCTTTTCCTCCCACCAGTGCCACATTGTGTTGGCCGGCGATCCCTACGAGATCTGCGCGGAGGAACCCCCTCATGCATCCCTTCCGCACCCTATAAATATCATACAAAATAAAAGTTACTTTTTAATGCGACACTTAAATTATATATATAAAAATGTAAATTCAAAACGAACCTGTGCCTCTAAGTCCTGAACATCTGGCGTAGGTGCATATGCATCATTAAAACTGAGCCTCCTTCCATCACAGGGAAAATTAGCTGGAGGTCGAGATGAGGTACTAGTCTGAGGAACCTGAAAAAGGAGGTTGTCCAAAGCCTGTTGGCTCCAAGGTTGTGAGGAAGGTCTAAATGGGGTGAAACCTTTTAATTTTGATGATGCTTGTGGAGTGACCATATTAGATGAGTTATATGGAGCCTCCGACCGAATCATAGATGGGCCAGATATATCCATGGTCGGATAGTGGGAGCTATGTATATCCAGAGATGAGTGACATGGAGCTTCTGGGGCAGTCATAGATGGGTCGGAAAATTCCATCGATGAATAATATGGGCAAGGTAAATTCGTATGTGGGTCATGTGGACTGGATGGGTGATATGGGGTGGGTAAATTCGTAGGTGAATGATAGGAAGCAGTCATAGATGGGAAGACATTATAACAGAATGAATGAGCCAGGTCTGGGTGTGGCTCTAGATCGTCAACTTGATCGTCATCAATAAGCTGGTGCTCCACCTGACCTCGACCCCGTGGGTTACCAGCACGACGTACATTTGCACGATCCCGACGACCAGTTGGAAACTTAGGCAGTGCCACATAAACTGCTGGTGGTATATAATCGGGATCAAATGTCAACTTCGTCCCCATTGCAGCAGCATTCAGAGACTCAGTCGACATGTTAATAAACCTTTGCATCAATGCATTCATACCCTGAGAATCTGAAGGCCACTCTGATGGATTTTCCTGAACACTGTAAGCCAAATGTCTAACTCCATGAATTCCACGAGCCTACAAAAAAATATATGACAAACAGTGACGTAAGAAAGCCACTGATTGGCAAAAAGAAATTAATGTGTATCATATACGATATAGTTATTAATATTACTATAATATTTAATACATATGATACACATGTATTTGCATGTAAATCGGTTCCAAATCCTTTATATGATGATTTAGTTAGAAAATATAATTAAATTACTTTCATAATCATGGTCAATTTATTATTATACAGTCTTTTTGCTAAATAACGAAAGAGATAAAGTATAAAAATCGAAGCACCTAGGTTAAGATTTTCATGGTAAATTTGCCTGAATACTGGCATTTGATGAGTGTAGTAAGTCAAATTCTTAGACTATTTTCAAGATATATTAATTAGTACTACCAGTAATTTTGTTTCTACTCAAATGTTAGAAAACTCTATAGTACATCATTAACTTTCTATTTAACTTGACATGCACCAAAAGTTACGTACCAGTGCTTCGTGCCTTCCTGCCAGGTGTTGGTATCCCCTATCCACGGTATGTTCTGGATTTCCTATCAAGGTGTGAGAGTACCTCCGGTACCATTTAAAATATTCAGAATCCAGTCTGGGAGCTACAGTAGTATATGGAGCTTCAACTATTAGTTCCCGACGGCGTTCCCACAAATATTCAGCTTCCTCAAATTTTTCCCCCATCTCCTGACTTATCTTAAATCGCTTGTCCAGTGAAAAATGAATGGTCTATATGGGGGGATTGGTCCCGGAACAGACTGCTCCTTACCAAATTGTCTGTTGACCCGACCCGCCATGTGCCACTCTCGGTAGATCCCACAAATGAGTGGCAACTGCACCATCCAAATGTCTTGACCATGTCAGCACCACTCTGGAAGTCCATCATTGATGGCCTCTGTATAAGGCTCCCACACAAACTATGATAGCAAAAATATTATACAGTCATTTATAATTTATAATACAAATTATAAATTTTCTCATTACAACAAACATCCATTATGCATTTTCAGTTAAGTAAAGGTTAGAACATTCAAGAAATTTCCTTTCTTCTAAATACACAAAATTTCATCATTTCCAAACCGTGCAAATGAAGAATAAAAAATACTCAATAGTAGAAAGCGTATCATGACCAAATCCTTGCAAGGAGCACTTTCTTTTTTATTTAGTTCCAAAGCATAACAAGAACAGGCTAACTTGAAAATTCTATAATGAATTTTGATGGAAATAAAAACAAAATAAAATACTTTAGTAACCTTCTAGCCATTAAAAAAAACCTAGACAAAATACTAATTATGCCAAAAGAAGAAATGGGATCTAAAAAATATCACAACCAGTAGCAAGTTGTAGCAAATTAGCTATAACAAATTAAAACAAAATCAACCCATTATCATAGTACGAGTTAGCAAAAAATGAACAAATCTATAAAAACTCTATTGTTGTTATATTTTTCACATTTCTTATCAAAAAAATTTAAAAGAAAAAATACCTGATCATCACTTAGGTTGTCTAAAACATCCCTACAAACTACTAGCACAGCTCGTGCCTCGCTTTCACGAACTCCACGATGAGTCCACTTCTGCGCAAATACAATATCTCGTTCGTTTACTCTTGGGGGACGAAGTAATGGCTGCATCGGGATTATTCACTCCCAAGCCCAAACCTGTATAAGTAAATTTAAATATATAAATATTTTTGGAATTAAATAAAATAACCCGAAAATACACATGAAAATTGTGTTCTTATGATTGGGTTCCGATAATGCGCTAATATTGTTGTGCAAGCTATTCGACAATATTATAATTTTTAATGATTTATTATACAAATTATAACACTAGGAAATCTAAAATATTATTTAAAAGATAGCAGAGAAGTTGACTATTTAAACGTGTATCAAGCAATACTTTTACATTGTTAGCGTGACAACTCAAGGAAATATGGTTAGCTGACATTTAGAATTATACACAAATATTAATAATCCAGATTGCATTATATATAGTGGTACATTTAGTGTTTATAATAAAGCTCAACTTTCGATTCCTAATTTCATTTTTCAAAATTTGGGTAATTGTGGTTATAAGAATGCTGCTTGATCTCTTATTTCTACTGAAGTAGAGCAATATATTATTGAAATTCACGTACTTGTAACAAAGCAATAAATCCACAAACATCACGGCTATTGGCCATCGAAGCACGGCATAAACAATTGTACAAGTATGATAATGCTGCTGCTCCCCAAGCTTTCCCGCCTATTGCATCAAGGTCTATTATGTCAAGCAAAAAGTGTAAACTAAGCTTTGAACCAGTATTATCAGGGAATATATTGCCACCAATCAACCAAAGCAGGTACAACCTGACCCTCTTTTGTACCTCAACCTCATCAGTGTGTTCTTCAATAATATCATTATTGACAATCAAGGTTTCCAAATGATTAGATAATTGTGTTATTACCAACAAGCTATTACCTATAATTGCTTCTTCTCCGGGCAACCAACCAGTAAGGTCGTACATCAATTCCTGCCACCTTGATTTAGTTATATTTTTAACATTTCTCTGCACCAATGGGTGGCCATCCACGGGAATGCCATATAACACCTCGACATCCTGCAGTGTGATGGTACATTCGCCAGTCCGCATATGAAATGTATGCGTCTCTGGACGCCATCTCTCAATAAGTGCAGTGATGATTCCTTCATCATACTGCACATTACCTACTGCTAAAACTCCCCCAAATCCACACCTCTCAAAGTAATTAAGGATGCGATTATGTAAAGGGTATTGCCTCACGTGATTCCAGAATTCATGATCCGCACGACGTATAGTTAAACAAGCGTTCTTTCCAGTCAATTTTCCATCCCACACAGCCTGGGATCGATGCTCATGCTGGAGTATTAATAAATCATAGTTTTCTAGACCTGGATGTACAGTGACTTTGGGGCGATCCATATCTATAACATTGCAACACCAAGCCACTGTTGTTAGAATAATGGACAACACATTACAGAATTGTTTACTATATATTCAATAGGAAAGTCAATAAAGGTCAAACTATAAGATATATTATCACGTGAGAAAATAAAAAAAAAATTAATAAGAGTACAGCTGTCAAAAAATAATTGCAGTTCCCTATGTGGTGAACGAAATGTAATTAAACTTTTGGTTAAGCTCATAATTAATTGCCATAATAATATTCATCTTACATATAACTACTTCTTTTCTATTTAAAACAAAGCATATGACTGGAGAGGGGATGCAAGGAAAATATATATATATATATATATATATATATATTTTTAACAGATCGGAATAGTATTTAGTCAGTTATCCAACGAAATATCCATTTTGGTATTAAAAAAAAAGGACAGGCTATTTTTTTCTATTAGCTTCAAAAACAACTCTAACTTCCTCACAGTTTCTTGATCTTATACTTTTAATTTGAAAATTAAAAATTCTTCATGCTTATTAACAGAAAATAATCTCCAACTACTAGTCACAATTTGAACATAGAAAATGACCCAACAAATGATACAAATATCTTTATGCTATATTTAACAATCTTACTTTCCTCACAATTTCTTCATCTTTTTTTTAACTGTTGTTCTATGAAAATGACTAACTAAAAGAACATTTTATAATGTAAATTTATACCTTTTTAATCAGTAGCTTCAACGATTTTTTTAGTATTTTAATTGTAGTTCGTTGACCAATAAACTCTACTAACATTTTTTAAAAGCTTTTTTTAATTGAAGCAATGACTGAAATTACCAACTATTGATTAATTAAACTTATAACTTTTGTTTTCTTTATTATAGTCTACTACACTAAGTATAAGATATAAATAAATCAAAAAAATAAATGTAAACTAATATATAATGACTAAATCAAAAAATATATGTAAAAACTTATAAAATTAATAAATAACCTCAATTTGAAGAAGATTATGGAGCAAAAATTGAGGAATCCTTCTGATAGGATTAGTAGAAAAAGAAGAAAAGAATGAAGAACGGAAGAAGAGAAAGAATGGAGGTAGAGGAAGAACGGAAAATGGAGAAGGGAGAAGGGAGAATGGAGAGGATAAGGTAAAATAATATAGGGTAAAAGTGGGGAGCAGAAAAAGGGTATATGAACGAAATAAAAAAAAAATCCTATTTCGTTGGAATATAAACGAAATGCAAAAAAAAAAAAAAAATCCTATTTCGTTTTTATATAAACGAAATACCAAAAAAAAATTATATTTTCCTATTTCGTTTTTATATAAATGAAATATAAAAAATAAAAAAAATTATCCTATTTCATTCATGTATCAACGAAATACAATATATATATATATATATATATATATATATATATATATATATATATATATATATATATATATATTCCAATTTCGTTTTTATATGAATGAAATAAAAAAATATTTTCATATTTCGTTTTTTAATAAACGAAATACAAAAATAATTACTATTTCGTTGATATACCAACGAAATGCAAAAAAAAATATATATATATATTTTCCAGTTTTGTTTTTATATGAACGAAATTAAAAAAAAATTATCCTATTTCGTTTTTTAGTACACTAAATGCAAAAATATATATATATATAATTTCCTATTTTGTTTTTTTTTATTCACGAAATACAAAAAAAAAAACAACCTATTTCGTGAATTAAATCATGAAATGCAAAAAAAAAAAAACCTATTTCGTGAATTAAATCATGAAATGCAAAAAAAAATCAGTTTCGTTAATATTCACGAAATACAAAAAAAAAAAAAAAACACCTATTTCGTTGATTAATTCACGAAATGCAAAAAAAAAAAAAAAAAAAAAAACAAATTAGTTTCATTAATATTCACGAAATAAAGAAAACTGTAATAATCGATCTATTTTTAAAGAAAACTGTAATAATGAATATATATAATAGACCAGGACGTAGAAAGAGTAAATTCCCTAAAAAGGTCACTCATGTATTGAGAATTTGTTTTCTAATATCACTTTTGTTTCTTATAGGATTAGAATATCACCTAATTATCACTATTTTCGTCAAAATATACTACAACAACAACAACAACAACCCAGTGAAATCCCACATCGTAGGGTCTGGGGAGGGTAGAGTGTACGCAGACCTGACTCCTACCAAGGTAGGACGGCTGTTTCCGAAAGACCCCCGGTTTCGTCAAAATATACTAAACACACAAAACCCTCATATCCTCCTAGTTAGCATGTCATGTCACATAAAATTCTATTTTCATAATAATAAATTTATTTAATTCGTCCAATCTATTTAACTTAACTCAACCTAAACTCATTTAACCAACCAATCCATATCTTATATGCATATAACCCAACTAGAAAATATCAAACAAGCGTAACATGGTCCCAATTGCTATATGATGTTAAGGGGTTAGCGGAAGCCAAAAACTTCATAGATGCCAGTTTTTCCTATAGTTCTCATTGTTGTCACAGACATAAAAAGATATGGTAGAAGAACTTAGATTTGAGTTGGGATCTGGGAAGCAGTTGATAAACAAGTGAACTAGCTAGCCCACAAGTACGTAGTACCCAATTCAAGCTCAATCCCTAAGGAATTAGAGGTGTTAAATTGACGGATTAGATAGATCTAAACGGATTAAAATGAGTTGACTTAATAAATAAACAGATTAGTAATTTATTCAAAAGTTACTTGGATTGAGATAAAATTGGTCAAAGATGAGCTAAACAATGGTCATAATCATCCAACCCCCCCACATCCCGCACAGTTTTGATTTCTTTGTTTGTTTTTTAATAAGTTATTTAATCAACTAATATTTTTTTTAATGGTTTCTAACAAGGTCAAATGGATATAAGACATTGGTTGGGTGGGTGGTTAAATGAGTTTGGATCGGGTTGAGTTAAATGGATTGGATGAAATAAATAATTTTATTATTAAAAAAATAGAATTTTATGTGTCATGGCCTGCCAACTAGGAGAGAACAAAGGTTGTGTGTTTAATATATTTTGAGCAAAATAGTGATAGTTGGGTGATATACTAGTCCTAAAAGAAACGAAAGTGATATTAGAAGGCAATTCTCAATACATGAGTGATCTTTTAAGAATTTACTTGGCGAAGCTACAGCCTTGGCCTATTAGGTATACAAGTTAGAATTATGCTATTAGCTTTTGTTTAGACTCTGTTTCCGTATTAGTAAATGTATCAAATATATATAAATATTTAATTACGAATACAGTAACTAAAATGAGCTATAAATTTGATAAAACATTCAAAACCTATCAGCTTTAGATTCTGACTCTGATTCTGAACAGTGCCGACTTTATAGCTAGGCCAGGAAAGGCTTTGCCTTAGGCCTCCATTTTTGGGGGGCCCCAATTTTTACCAGAATAGGTTAATAGGTTTAAAAAAATATTTGGATTTTCTAGTAAAAATAACAATTTTTTTGTAAAAATGAAAAGTGGGAATGGGAAAATTAACATGGGCCCTTATTTTTACAAAGAATAGGTTTTTGTTGATCGTGAATGTTGTTTATAATATCCTCAGACACTCTAGTATTGATGATTTAGACTTACTTTATGAATTAATACGGAAAATATAACAAGTCGAAAATAATATTCTAATTGATATACTTAGGCCCCGTTTGTCCATAGAAACTAAAAAAAAAAATCGTTTTTTTTTGGAATTTTGGAGTTGGAGTTGTGTTTGGCCATAGTTTTTGAAATTGTGGTTTTTGGTAAAATGTAGTTGTAAAAAAGTGAAAAAAGTGAAATTTTTTAAAAAATAAGTTTTTTGAGTTTTTGGTATTCCGGAATACAACTTCAAGTTGTATTCGGAATTCTTATGGCCAAACGCTGAAAAGTGAAAAAAGTGAAAAAAAATTCTGGAATAAAGTGAATAATTCTATGCCAAACGCCTACATAGTTGGATAAAAAGAATTGATTCTTTTTCAAGTGCATGTACTGCTTTTATACAAAATTATGTTAAAAGTTGCTTCAATGGAAAGAACTTTTTCAAAATTAAAATTTATAAAATATCACCTAAGATCAATAATGTCTCAAGAGATATTAAATAAATTAGCTATATTATCAATTGAAAAAATATTATTATAAGGAATCATTATAAAAAAGCTAGAAAGATAGAGTAAATTATATTTTTAAGTTTGGGCCTCTGACTAATTTTTGTCTTTGCCCTCCAACTATGTTGAGCCACCCTTGATTTTGAATATAGGTGCTATTTCTCAAGAAGCCAAAATGAAAAAATCAGATTAAGAAGAGATCCAACTAAAAGCGCGCGGGGGGGGGGGGGGGGGGGGGGGGAGTTACCGATTAAATGAGGTGGCCAAATTAGGGCGCCCCGTGATTTTTTTTACAAATCAATAGCTTGATCTAGTCTTGAACTGGAGCTTTGTTAGAACTGGGCTAGAGATGAACGTTATAAAGAATTGGACTCAACCCAATACTGGAATTATTCTTGGATGTTATTAAAGATAACCTCCAAATATTATATCAGTTCTTCAAATAACAAGAGCTGCGACACCTTAATTCGCTATGAATTTGAGACAATGTTGCTAGGTGCATGTATTTTTTGAGGAAGTGATGTAATCATGGTCCAACAAGTTGAGGTAGTTGGATGCGGGGAGAAGTAACTACAAGCGAATTTAGAATCTAGAGTATCGATGGATTCAGAATGCATAATAACTTGAATTCATAACTCATCCTTGATCAGTTTTTTTTTTTTTAAAAAAAAAAAAAATTAGTGTGAATGTATATCATAGACTAGGGCGAAGCTATAGTATTATTAGAATGATGCTATTAGCTTTTGCTTAGACTCTATATCTGTATTATTAAGTTTATTAAATATTTATAATATTTAGTTACAAATACCGTAACTGAAATGAGCTATAAATTTGATAACGATTTTCAAAATCTATAAATTTCATATTCTAGGTGGCCAAATTAGGGCGACCCATGAATTTTTTACAAATCAATAGCCTGATCTAGTCTCGAACTAGAGCTCTGTTAGAACTGGGCTAGAGATGAACATTATCAATAATTGGACTCAACCCAATACTTGAATTATTCTTGGATCTTATTAAAGATAACCTCCAAATATTATATCAGATCTTCAGATAACAAGAGCTGCGACGCCTTAATTCGCTATGAATTTGAGGCAATGTTACTAGGTGCATGTATTTTTGGAGGAAGTGATGTAATCATGGTCCAACAAGTTGAAATAGTTGGATGTGGGGAGAAGTAACTGCAAGCGAATTTAGAATCTAGAGTATCGATGGATTCAGAATGAACAATAACTTGAATTCATAACCCATCATTTATCTGTTTTTTCAAAAAAAAAAAAATGTAGTGTGAATGTATATCATAGACTAGGGCGAAGCTATAGTATAATTAGAATAATGTTATTAGTTTTTGCTTAGACTCTGTATCCGTATTAGTAAGCTTATTAAATATTTATAATATTTAGTTACAAATACAGTAACTGAAATGAGCTATAAATTTGATAACAATTTTCAAAATTTATATAAATTTCATATTCCGACTCCGATTCTAAATATAGATGCTACTGCTCATAATAGAAAACAGATTTAGAAGAGACCAAAATTAAACAACAGTGAAAGCGAGTAAACAAATATTAATTGTATTCTTGATAAGTGCATTAATTCTTAGGTTTATTATTTGATATTTTTAAAGACCAGGAGTCTCAAAAAGTATTGGTCAACTCGTCTTGTCCAATATACTTTCTTTAATTAAACAGCAAGTGCTATGCTAGGAGTGTGGGACTGATTTTCAAATTTCGTGGAACCATTCAATAATTTTGTTTTATTCTCTTTCTCACAACAACATTTTTGAAGAATAATAAGACGTTTACACCTGGTAAATGTATATATAGCATGGATTTTTATAAATATATTTGTTATTTAATTATAATTAGGTAATACATAAATTTATTTTAATATTTAATTATTAAATTGAATAATTTGATGTTAACAAATAAATGTTTACTATTTCTAGATCTCTTGCCTTTTCTCTTCAATTATTTCTTCGATTCATCTAATCTACTACTCATCTTTTAAGGTTATTGTACACATTTTATAAAATATAGGAATATTTAACAACATCAATCGTACTAATGTTTATTTGAATTATTATTTTATCTTTCGTTAAACGTCTCACTTAGCTCCTGTTTGACCATAGATTTTGGGAGCATATTTTGAAGATTTGTTTTCAATTTTTTGTTTGGCCATATAAATTTTAACAGATTTTGAAAACAAAATTTCAAATCTCAAATTCTGCTCAAACCTGTTTTTGGGCCAAGATCTATGCTTTGGCTTTTTTAAAAACTATCTCAAACTTTTGTATTCTATACAAAAGCACCATCTATTTATGACTCTAATAATTCTATCTACCATGTTCCTCCATTAAAGCCGTATTTATCATGTTTCCACAATTAACGCAATATCTTCTATAAAGTGAACGAGCTAAGTTGTGCTCAAACAGTAGAAGAATAAATCCTAGGAAAAATTGCTCTGCCAATTGTAGAAATCCGTTGCAAAAATAAAAATGAATCTTTGTATTGTAATTTGAATTGTAGTAATTAGTAAATGAGTTATTAGCAGTTGTTATTAAAATATCACGTTCTGCATAATTTGAAATTAGCAAGTATGTATGTTTTGTACAATTGAGTATTCTTGATAATTTTTAAAACTTATGGGTATAAGTAATGTATCATGCTTCCCAAAACAAAAAGTGAAATATGTTTTGAAAAACTATGACCAAACACATTTCAAATCTTTAGTTAGTAAATATGTTATTAGCAGTTGTTATTAAAGTATCATGTTCTGCATAATTTGAGATTAGCAGGTATGTATGTTTTGTACAATTGGGTATTCTTGATAATTTTTAAAACTTATGGGTATAAGTAATGTATCATGTTTCCCAAAACAAAAAGTGAAATATGTTTGAAAAATTATGGCCAAATACATTTTCAAAACTTAAAAAACTCCACCCAAATCAATTTTTTCTAAACTTTTTTGGGAATCTATGACCAAATGCTAGCTTAATTGATAGTCCACTCGTTGAAACAACAAATATAGATTTGAAAAAATGCAGTAAATGACTTTTTGATTTTCTATAACGCCAAATATTTCGAACTAAATTTAGTACTAAAATAATTGAGATATCTTTATTTAATTGAAGAAGTGTCAGATTTGATAACTGATACACATATTTTATTTATATTTCAATTATATGTCTTTAAAATATAAAAAATTAGAACCAGCTAAAGAAAGGATATCTAAAATCATTAGGTGCAAGTAATGAATTTTATTTTAGTTTCTCGAGAAGCCGTGTGTAAGCTTTTCTTTTTTATGAAAACTGACTTTTGGATTGTCCTTCTTTTTTTTTCCCCTTTGTTCCCATTTGTGTTACACTTTCATTTTAGTTAGTTTCAAATAAATGATGCATTTATAATTTAAAATAATTAATTTTCCATTTTATCTTTAAGAGAAGTTTTTATAATCATATAAATGTTATGACATATTTAAGATCATAAATTTCAAAATGTTTTATAACTATACAAATGATATGACATATGTTAGTCTATAAATTTCAAAACTATTTACTATTATTTTTTTAACCCCATGTTGTCTCAAACTATATATGTTACACAAATTGAAACGGAGACTCGGAGAGTAAGTTTTACTAGATTCTTGGAAACTACTCCAACATTGTTGAATTGTTCCATGAAATTTCACTGGCAAGAAGCAACCACTATCTAAGGGCAAGGAAGAAAATAGCAAACAAAATAGAAGAGTCATTGACCCAAGTCTTCTTTTAAAAGTTAAATAAGCAGAAAACACATGACTTGTTGAGAATCATGTCTTTAAAAACCACAGAAGTTATCTCAACAATGTGCTTCTCAAGAAAATTGTTCCACCACTCCTCTCTACTCTCATCTCAATTTCTTCTTCATCTGTTTTTCTCTCTTTGATAACATCTCAAATCTTGAACTTGTCTTCGACTTTTCAATATGCCTTATAACGGTTCTTCCTCCAAAAAGTCATGTGCTTGTCACAGCATAGTGAGTCTAGGCGTCACAGCTCTGATCCTCTGGCTAAGTCTACGTACCACGAAGCCTAAATGTTCCATCGGAGATGTTTATGTGCGAGGCCTTGACAAATCGGTAAACTCCAACAACAATGCAACGATGCGGGACAACAATCTGTCGTTTCAGCTCAATCTGAAGAACGAAATGAAGGACAAGGGGGTCCGCTACTTCGATATTAACCTCAAATTCTACTATGGTACAAACACTAGTTACCCTATTGGTAATCATACATTTGATGGATTTAAACAAGGCAAAGATAAAGAAGCTTTTAAAAGTGGCATGATTGAGACTCATAATATGCCATGGGATGATGCAATTAAGGCTGTTTCAAACGGATCTAAGGCAATTTTTAGAGTTGATGTGAGTAGTAGAATTAAGTACAAAATTACATTTTGGTATACTAAGAAACATCATTATTTTGTGGAGAATAAGGTTGAAGTTGATGATACTGGTAAATCTAGTGCACAACAACTTCATTGTTGTTTTGGGGTTTTTGGACTTACATTATTTGTTTTATCATTTTTACTTTAATATATTAGTTTTGGGGTTCATGAAGGAGAAGAATCTTTTGACTACTTAATTTAGAGTACTTTTTTGTCATTCTGTCTTTCCAGGTTGTAAAGGACTTGTTCCTGGAAATTGCATTGGTTAAGGTTCATATTTTCCTTTCTTTTTTAACAATTATTATTGTTGGGGATTAGGTTCTCCATGACCGGCAAATATGAGTCAGTCCGTGCTATATAACATCACTTGTAGTCTCCATCCAAAGCAATTCAAGCAATCCTTTTGAAATAACGTAGGAATTCCCTACACACATCTAGTAGCACCCTTTCCTGCATATCCAAATAGGACCCGAGTAGGCAGGTCGACATCCTATGAGTCTGTGTCCTTTGTATTCAGCTACCAATATATGGTTACTTGAGATTTTTTGAGTACTTAAGTACTTCAAATGATTGTCCTCTTAATTGAGGTCTCGTCCGATATGTTTCCGAGTTGCTTTCGCCTGATAATATTAGCTAACGCCAGAAAGCCGATGTAAAAGTAGTCTTTTAAATGAGGAAACACCAGATAGACGGACCTCTACTAAAATACACGATGGTACCAATTAAATGAGGCGACCAAAAATAGTACGCCCCGTGAAATTTTTACAAGTCAACTAGATTGATCTAGTAACTGGAGCTTTATTAGAATTCGGCTAGAGATAAACATTATCAAGAGTTGGACTCACCCAATTACTTGAATTATTCATGGCCTATCCAAAGCCCACTTACCACAAGAGTCAGATGCGTTTGGATTTTGGAGCAGATGAGTTAAGATTCTTCACTTTGGAAAGGAGAACATATTCCCCAATTTTATTTCGTTTTCTTTTGAAGAATTTAACTTATATATTGATACGTAAAGGATATTTACATTATGACTATGTTAATTTTCACATGGTGCAGGTAATCTAGCTTTATTTTTAGGTTACTAAATTCACTTTTTATGAACAATTATGTATTTATTTTTAGGCGATTTGATAATTTAAAAATTACTTTTAACATTATATAAGTGTAAATACAAAAGTTACAAATTTTTGTGCAACTCCAGTATATCACTCTTGTGAGATTCTTTGCCTTAATATGCGAGTGCGGAACCAAAATAGCTTATTTTTGCAGCCATTAGCCCAAAATGGACTGCCTTTTTTTTTTTATACCACAATGGGTATTTCGTTGGTTATCAAACGAAATACCCACACAACACTATTCATAGCCGGAAAATTTGGTTGCATTTCGCTACAAGTGTAGCGAAATGCAACAATTTTTTTTTCTTGCATTTCGTGAACTAATCAACGGAATAGGTAAAACCTAATTTTTTTTTTGTATTTCGTGAATTAATATGAACGAAACTGATTTTTTTTTTTTTTTTTGCATTTCGTTCATTAATTCACAAAATAGTTTTTTTTTTTTTTTTTGTTTTTGCATTTCGTGATTTAATTCACGAAATAGGTTTACTTTTTTTGCATTTCGTGAATAAAAAAACAAAATAGGATTTTTTTTTTTGCATTTAGTGTATTAAAAAACGAAATAGGATAAAAAAAAATTCGTTCATATAAAAACGAAATTGGAAAATATATATATATTTTTTGCATTTCGTTGGTATATCTACGAAATAGTAAAAAAAAAAAATTTGCATTTCGTTTATTAAAAAATGAAATATGAAAATAATTATTTTTTTATTTTTGTATTTCGTTTATATAAAAAAATAGGAAAATAATTTTATTTTCATTTCGTTTATATAAAAACGAAATAGGAATATATATATATATATATATATATATATATATATATATATATATATATATATATTTTATTTCATTTATATAAAAACGAAATAGGAAAATAATTTATTTTTATCGTTTTTCTGCTCTCCATATCGCTATGGTTTTAATTTTATTTTTTTGTTCATTTCTGTTGGTTCAATCAGTTTCAGACGAGCATTGAATAATTTTCAAAATAATATCTTTTACATTTCGTGACTTAATTTGCGAAATTTTTTACTTTTCTTCATTTATAAATATTGTCCTATCTTTACTTATGGTATATCCTTAGTCTTTCAATTTTCTTTTATCCATCTCATATCTTTCATCTATTGTTTTTCTCTTATCTGTTTCATATCCTTCAACTTTTATTTTTTCTCTCATATATATCTCATAAAAGATGACGGAAACTCATGTTAAAGTGTATTTATTTTGGGGTGGTGAAGTTGTGGATGAAGCAGGTTCGGTTAGATACAACTGTGGTCCTGAAATAGGGCAAAGGTTTCCAATTTCCCTAAAATATGATCGTCTGCAACGCGTCTTAAGGAGTAAAATGTTCGTAAATGATCCTGAACTATCGGTGGTTATAACCGAACGATGTCCAAGTTCATTTACAGTCGATGGTTCACCAATTTATGGTGAGATGCCAATTACGGACGATGAATCTTTATCGTCATTTCTTCGTTGTCCTGAGACTTTTAAAAATCACATATGCATAGCGGCGCTTGACATGTATGCTACAGTTCAACGCTCTACCCAGGTCGAAGTACCGACCGACAATGAGTTCAATTTTGGAGGTACTACCTATCTCCCAAGTTTGAATATTGGTTTTTCAAGGGGTGTAGTTCAACAACAAACAATTGTAGGATTTGGTAGTCAGTCAAATGATACAACTAATTATGGTACACGGTATGATGGTATGGCTTCAACACACGATCATAACTTCGATTGGAGTGGACAGAATCGTGAGGCGGGTGGACCAAATAATGCTACTACGCAGTTGCATAATTTGAATTGTAATGTACGACACCCTTCACATCCTGGTCCAAGTGAATTGGACAGTGATAGGTAAATGTAATCATATTTTATTCACTTTATTTATGGATTGTATAATTGTATTTGACTTGTAAATTCTATGAATTTTTCTTATTTATAGGCATAACGATTTTGAAGATAACCCCACGTTGACTCAGCTCACACAAATTGTGAGCAATAACGATTTAGCTAATGATATAATAAATGTGTCGGATAGCGATAGTCCATTAGATCATGAAGGGACGGACGATGATCAATCGTCTGTTGATGGTGACGATTCTGATGAAGATGTTGCGGCCCCCAGTAATGTTAGTGTTAATTATCATTCAAATGTGATCCCATATTTGGATAATACAGAAGAAGTAGAACCGGAAGATTTTGCATACATGACAGATAACGGGTCTGTTCGGGCTGCACTTTGGAATTCCAGTAATCCTAAAGTTATCAAATCAGGTTAGTTTGTTGCGACTAATTTTTTTAATAATATATTATTTTTGAATTTTGTGATTTTAATTGGTGTAATTAGGAGTTGATATTTTTCTTGTACATGCAAATAGGTATGTTATTTCACAGCAAGAAGTAAATGAAAAGTGTAGTGAGACTCTATAATATAGCCCACAAAAAAGAATATAAAACAGATCAAGCCAAAGGTACATTTTGGAAGGTTATTTGCAAGCGGCATGAGGAAGGTTGTAGTTGGATGATCCATTTTTCGTTGATCGGAAGTGGTATGTGGAAAGCAGGAAAAATGATTGAGCCACATAATTGTGATACGGATGATTATACAGAGGATCATTTCAATTTGAATAGCAACATGATTGCTACTTCGTTGATACCATATGTTATGATCAATGCACAAATCAGTATTAAGTTTGTTCAGGAAACTATAAAAGGCATCCATCACTATACTCCTAGTTATAGAAAAGCGTAAAAGGGGCGTAAGAAAGCTTTTGCGATGGTGTATGGTGATTTCGAAGGTTCTTTTAGGGCATTGCCTCGATACATGGCTGCCCTAGAACATTTCAATCCGGGCACTATTGTTGAGTGGACACACGAGTCAACTACAATGCAAGGCGAACACATCTTCAAGTATCTTTTCTGGGCCTTTAAACCAAGTATCGATGGATTCAAAAGTTGTAGGCCAGTCATCTCAATAGATGGCACCCATGTCTAGGGTAAGTATGAGATGAAATTGTTGATTGTTGTTGGCATTGATGCAAACGGAAATATTTTTCCACTTGCATATGCTATAGTTGCACGTGAGAGCTATGAGTCATGGACTTGGTTTCTCAGTTTATTATGGAGACATGTTGTTTGTGATAGAAAAGACATTGGACTAATTTCTGACCGTCACCAAGGGATCTTGCAATGTGTAATGACACATGAATGGTTACAGCCACCCACCACACATCATAGATTTTGTGTTCGACATTTAAAAAGCAACTTTAACAAAAAGTTTCTTTACTCTGATCTTGAGAAGCTAATGTGGTTGGCTGCTACAGAGCACCAGAAGAAGAAATACCAAATGAGGATGCAACAAATCAAAACTTTGTCACCTGCAGCGCATATGTGGTTAAGCGAGCTTCCGAAGGAAAAATGGACATTGGATAAGGACGGTGGTTATAGGTGGGGGGCTATGACGACAAATGTCTCTGAGTCTTACAACGGTTTATTGAAGAAAGCCCGTGGATTGCCTGTTGCTGTCATGGTTCGCTTGACCTTTAAAAATCTTGTTGACCATTTTGTTAAAAGAAATGTCTTTTCTGCTCTGCTAATAGTAAATAAGAAGACTTGGCCGCCCGGTGTTGATAAGAAGTTCCATGAATATTGCGATAGGGCCGCCATGCACACTGATATGATGAACTACAACATTGTGACTGGGGTCTTCGAGATTCTGACATTTGCACACGAAGGTAAGGGTGAAAATGTCCATAAAGTCTCTGACAATGGAAAAAAATGTTCGTGTGGGAAATGAAAAAACTACCACACGCCATGTTCCCATGCAATTAAATTCTATCGAATCCGTAAAATTCAGCCTAAGGACTATGTTAGCAAGTACTACAGTTGTAGGTATTATAAGCAAACATACAGTGGAAAGTTTTCTCCCTTGGGTGATGAGGCATATTGGCCTGCAAGTCCCTTCTGTTTAATTGCAAACACTGCATACGAGCGAACATCTGGAGCCCAGAGAACAACTAGAAGGAGGAATGAAATGGATATTGCTCCTGCTCGCATGGCTAGGAGGTGTGGAACTTGCAGGCAAACCAGTCATAACAAAAATTGTTGCTTGTTTACTGTTAAGTTTTTTCATGAGTTCTATGTTATTGTTATTGTTATTTTATGTAATCTTTGTTATCTTATGTAATCTTCAATAATATGTTGTCGTCCTTCAATAATATGTTGTCGTCCTTACTTTAAAATATAAACGGTTCGTATTGTAGAGTTTAATTTTATCTTTAATTTAACAGTTATTGTTGGATAGAACTTACACAACACTTTATTGAATGAACATAAAATTACATTATAATTGAAAATTAAAACACATAACACATAGTTGGTCTAAGGGCGCTCGTTAGGCATGTCATCATCCGATTTATAAAGTTCGTGTGCTAAAACACTTGCTCTTTCATGTTCTGTTAGCGTGCGATTTGTTGCTGCAACTTGTTCTTCAGCAAGCTTAAGGATATAGTACCTACAACGTCTCACCAACATCCTATTATTCTCCTTTCGAATTTGTTTCACAGCTACCTCATATTCTACCATATCCCTGCGTTCCATCCACACAGAGAATCGACGTGGCTTGGGTGCCCCCAGTTGCTCAAGCTCATTCATGAGCATATTTGACTCATGGTACCTATGCTCCCATTCACGGCGTAATCCGCAGTAGTACTCACATGGATCTGATTTTTTCAGCATCCGAAAATCATCCTCTTGTTCGTCAAGCATGTGGGGGTTGTACATATTCATCTCAAAATCATATGGATCCTATGTTCCCCAGTCGCTGTTGGGTGACTCTGAACTTGAGCTATCATTTCTGTTTTCCGGGAATGTCCAAGCAAAAGGTGAGGAAGAGCTTCCAGGAGTGTTCTTTTTTTGTTCGACATTTTTTGGATAGTAAATGGATTGTTAAGTCTCAGTCGAAGATTTTGGATAATTTGCGAAATGCAAAATAAAAAAAAATGGCTCTTGCTTGTAAACGCTCACCCGAAGATAACAATGACCGGTTAGAGTTCTTTATAAGGTAAATTTTGTTGCATTTTATTGCATATGCACCGAAAATGTAAAATACAAAATTGGAGTAATCCAAGTTTATAAATAACTTTTCGTCATGGACTTGTCAAATTTAAGTTTTTAATATTTTGTTGCTGACCTTGCGAAATGCAAGGATAAAAAATTGTCAGAAGCTTGTCAATAGCTTCAATTTTTTTTTTTTTACTTGGAAATGTATTCCTTTTCTTTTTACATGGATAAGTCAAATCCAATTTTTTTAAGAATCTTGTCAAAAGCATTGTTGCAGTTATCTTTTCCAAACTTTTATATTTCGTTGCATACTTTGCGAAATGCAAAGCTAAAAAATTGGACAAGTCAGAAGCTAAAAAAGAAGCTCGTCAGCTTTTAATTTTTTTTCACTTGGAAATGGATTCCTTTTCTTTTTACATGCATAAGTCAGAAGCTAAAAAGAAGCTAATCAATAGCTTTCAATTTATTTTTAACTTGGAAACGAATTTCTTTGCTTTTTACATGGACAATTGATAAGCTAAAAAAAACGCTAGTCAATGGCTTTCAATTTTTTTAAAGAATCTTGTCAGAAGCATTATTGCACTTATCTTTTCCAAGCATTGTTGCATACTTTAAGAACCTTGTCAGCGGATTCTTAAATTTTTTACATGGACAAGTCAGAAGCCAAAAAAGAAGTTAGTCAATAACTTTCAATTTTTTTTTACTTGGAAACGGATTCCTTTTCTTTTTACATAGACAAGTCAGAAGCTAAAAAAGAAGCTAGTCGATAGCTTTCAATTTATTTTTGACTTGGAAACGAATTTCTTTGCTTTTTACATGGACAATTCATAAGCTAAAAAAGAAGCTAGTCAATAGCTTTCAATTTTTTTCACTTGGAAATGGATTCCTTTTCTTTTTACATGGACAAGTCAGAAGCTAAAAAGAAGCTAGTCAATAGCTTTCAATTTATTTTTGACTTGGAAACGGATTTCTTTGCTTTTTACATGAACAATTCATAAGTTAAAAAAAAAGTTAGTCAATACCTTTCAATTTTTTTAAAGAATCTTGTCAGAAGCATTGTTGCACTTATCTTTTCCAAGCATTGTTGCATACGTTAAGAAGAAGCTAAAAAAGAAGCTAGTCAATAGCTTTCAATTCATTTTAAGAATCTTGGCAGAAGCATTGTTGCACTTATCTTTTCGAAGCATTGTTGCATACTTTAAGAATCTTGTCAGCGGATTGTTAAACTTTTTACACGTACAAGTCAAAAGCTAAAAAAGAAGCTAGTCAATAGCTTTCAATTCATTTTAAGAATCTTGGCAGAAGCATTGTTGCACTTATCTTTTCCAAGCATTCCAAGCATTGTTGCATACGTTAAGAAGAAGCTAAAAAAGAAGCTAGTCAATAGCTTTCAATTCATTTTAAGAATCTTGACAGAAGCATTGTTGCACTTATCTTTTCCAAGCTTTTATATTTCGTTGCATATTTTGCGAAATGCAGGGACAATTTTTTTAGCATGGACAAGTCAAATCCCAATTTTTTTTTACACGGATTCCTTGGTCTTGGCTGTTGAAAGAGCTAACATTTTCTTACAATTGCATTAATCCAATTTATAAATAATCAGACTACTTCAACCAAAACAATATAAACTTTCAACCAATATTCATCGTATTCGATTATCTATATCTCAATCTAATTAACTTCATTAATGTCTAAAAAACCTTTTTTGAGCGGATGGTTTTAAAAAAAAAACATAAAGGAGAGGGGAGTTGGATTACGGCGCTGTGAACTGTGGGGCTTGGACTACGACGCTCTCGGATGGGGGGGGGGGGGGGGAACTCGCTCACTCGATAATGAAGATGGACGATATGGAGAGGAAGATGAAGATGAAGATGAATACGATAGCATTTCGCATAAAATACAAATTGAAATAACATTGAAAAATGAAAGAGGTACAAGTACAATACTTAAATAGCCGACATAACAACAGAAACTGCTTATGGAAAATCATCTTCATCAGACATTTCGCAGTCTGAGTTCCAATCAGGAGTAACATATAACCCCAATCTGTGTCCCTCCAAACGCAACCATCGCAAACGCATCCTATTATTTTCTTCGCGAATGCGGTTCAATGCAACATTCAGTTCTTGGGGTGATGTGAGCGGCATGCCTATTGCACGGCGTTTTGGACGATGCAGGCCACGACTTCTTAAATCGGTCACAATATTATGAGCTTCATCCAGGCGGTAGTTCCATTCTCTCCTCATTTTGCAAATGTATTGTCTATTGTAGCGCTCGCTCGGAATAAGCGAGTACTCTAATTCACGTTCCAAAACCCATTTCCTACCCATTGACTTAAAAATGTCACCTGGGCGATATGTCATTGGGCCGCGTTGCCAGAAGAATGGATTCCACGATGACATTTTGAAAGAGTTTGTTTTTGCGTGGTGAGATGAATAAGGTATTATGGAAGACTATTTATAGAAAAATACATGGTGCAGAAAGGTCTAAACCCCACATGCAATTTTCGTATTTATTAAAAAAATAATTCATATAGAAGTCTAATTAGTCATAAATACACCATAATTCATATTGACGGAATATATGTCGCTATAATAAGTCATATATAAGTCTAAATAGTCATAGATACACAATAAATTTTCAAAATAATTTGTTAAAGCTCCTCATGCATCCCTACGTGTGCATCTTTTCCTCCCACCAGTGCCACATTGTGTTGGCCGGCGATCCCTACGAGATCTGCGCGGAGGAACCCCCTCATGCATCCCTTCCGCACCCTATAAATATCATACAAAATAAAAGTTACTTTTTAATGCGACACTTAAATTATATATATAAAAATGTAAATTCAAAACGAACCTGTGCCTCTAAGTCCTGAACATCTGGCGTAGGTGCATATGTATCATTAAAACTGAGCCTCCTTCCATCACAGGGAAAATTAGCTGGAGGTCGAGATGAGGTACTAGTCTGAGGAACCTGGAAAAGGAGGTTGTCCAAAGCCTGTTGGCTCCAAGGTTGTGAGGAAGGTCTAAATGGGGTGAAACCTTTTAATTTTGATGATGCTTGTGGAGTGACCATATTAGATGAGTTATATGGAGCCTCCGACCGAATCATAGATGGGCCAGATATATACATGGTCGGATAGTGGGAGCTATGTATATATAGAGATGAGTGACATGGAGCTTCTGGGGCAGTCATAGATGGGTCGAAAAATTCCATCAACGAATAATATGGGCTAGGTAAATTCGTGTGTGGGTCATGTGGACTGGATGGGTGATATGGGGTGGGTAAATTCGTAGGTGGATGATAGGAAGCAGTCATAGATGGGCCGACATTACAACAGAATGAATGAGTCGGGTCTGGGTGTGGCTTTAGATCGTCAACTTGCGCCACCTGACTTCGACCCCGTGGGTTACCAGCACGACGTACATTTGCACGATCCCGACAACCAGTTGGCAACTTAGGCAGTGCCACATAAACTGCTGGTGGTATATAATCGGGATCAAATGTCAACCTCGTCCCCATTGCAGCAGCATTCAGAGACTCAGTCGACATGTAAATAAACCTTTGCATCAATGCATTCATACCCTGAGAATCTGAAGGCCACTCTGACGGACTTTTCTGAACACTGTAAGCCAAATGTCTAACTCCATGAATTTCACGAGCCTACAAAAAAATATATAACAAACAGTGACGTAAGAAAGCCACTGATTGACAAAAAGAAATTAATGTGTATCATATACGATATAGTTATTAATATTACTATAATATTTAATACATATGATACACATGTATTTGCATGTAAATCGGTTCCAAATCCTTTATATGATGATTTAGTTAGAAAATATAATTAAATTACTTTCATAATCATGGTCAATTTATTATTACACAGTCTTTTTGCTAAATAACGAAAGAGATAAAGTATAAAAATCGAAGCACCTAGGTTAAGATTTTCATGGTAAAATTGCCTGAATACTGGCATTTGATGAGTGTAGTAAGTCAAATTCTTAGACTATTTTCAAGATATATTAATTAGTACTAGCAGTAATTTTGTTTCTACTCAAATGTTAGAAAACTATATAGTACATCATTAACTGTCTATTTAACTAGACATGCACCAAAAGTTACGTACCAGTGCTTCGTGCCTTCCTGCCAGGTGTTGGTATCCCCTATCCACGATACGTTCTGGATTTCCTATCAAGGTGTAGGAGTACCTTCGGTACCATTTAAAATATTCAGAATCCGGTCCGGGAGCTACAGTAGTATATGGAGCCTCAACTATTAGTTCCCGACGGCGTTCCCACAAATATTCAGCTTCCTCAAATTTTTCCCCCATCTCCTGACTTATTTTAAATCGCTTGTCCAGTGAAAAATGAAATGGTCTATGTGGGGGGATTGGTCCCAAAACATACTGCTCCTTACCAAATTGTTTGTTGACCCGACCCGCCATGTCCCACTCTCGGTAGATCCCACAAATGAGTGGCAACTGCACCATCCAAATGTCTTGACCACTTCGGCACCACTCCGGAAGTCCATCATTGATGGCCTCTGTATAAGGCTCCCACACAAACTATGTGTTACACCCCATTTTAACCGGATTGAAGCGGAGTACAACATATTGGTGATTCCTGTATTGTTTATTTAAGGAGTCGCCACCTAATTGATTTTAAGGTGAATTAGGGCACCTAATTATTAACTAAGGTAAAGCTAACTAAACCTCCGCTAATAGTCTGCTTAATCAGTATGATTCTAGGTAAGGGTTCTATATTATCCTAAAGGGAAGGGATTAGGCATCCTCTAGAATCCGTTAACTACGGTTGTCCGACCAAACTTAGGTTAACTAATTAAAGTAAAAAATGCAAATATAGTGCTTGAACTTTAAGAAAAACGGCTTGTAAATGCTGTTGGGGTTTTAAAAGAAAATATACTAATACTTTGAAATAAGACTTATAAATGTTATTGAGCTTTAAATGAAAATATAATAATGCTATTTAGAAAATATAATGATTTACATAAGAGGAAATTTTAAATGCCATTTAAAATAGAACTTATAAAAAGTTGATAAGGCTTTAAATAAAAATGCTATTTAGAATGAGATTTATAGAAAACATAATAATTTGCATAAAAGGAAAACTTCAAATGCATGTAAAATAAACTTATAAATGTTGCAAAGATTTTAATGCTATTTAAAATAAGATTTGCACAAAATATATATAAATAGAAGAAAATGCGGATTTGTGCAGTGTTTTAATAAATATTTGAAACAACTCGAATGGTGAAATATTAATTGATTCTTTTGCAGTTCGCAAGTGTAAAAAAACGAAATAGCTAATGTGGATTTTCGTATCCTTTTGTTATTTCAACTAATCATGATTCAAATTTGAAGAGTTATTTATAAAATATACTTGAATTCATATTTGCGTATTAATGACGTGTTGAAATGTATATGATAGTAAGAATAAAATATTACTCCCTTTATTTAAAATATAAATAGTCATGCCGTCAATTGTCCCAAATAAAATAAATATTAGGCGTTATAAATAACTTTAACATGAAAAAGAAGAGAATAAGCTTATGGAATTAATTGTTAGTTTTCCTTAAACTAACTACCCATTACTAAAGCTAAACCTACTAATTCATTAGGATTGATCTAAACTGAGAAAACAAACAAGCAAAAGTTAGCTGCATAATACAAATTAAATGCACAAAATAAATAGAGGAGTAGATCATTCTAAATGGGCTCAGCCCATTTTTAAAAGAGCTGCTGCAATCGGGCTGCTGTTGGGCTTTGGCCCAATAATAATTTTACATGCCACTGCGGACTGTTGCTGCTGTTATGGGCCTTGGCCCAGAATTTTTGTACAGCTGATGGGGCTGACTCGGTAAGAATGTTTCGTTGGGCTTTAGCCCAACATTGAATGCGGAAGGAGACGAATCCCTCGGACTCGCACGCGGTGGTCATACATAAAAATAAAAGGAAAAAGGAAAAAGGATTAGTATCTAATCGATAAATATATGAAAATACACATTCAACAGGTCGGTGGGTTATGTATATTCCATGTATATTTTAGATATATCTCATATATACACACTTATTATATTTTAGATATATCTCATTATAAGCAGTAAAACGTCTACTGCTTATAATGCCACATGCTGGTTACATTCTTACTCCTCCTATTCATTCTAACAATTAAAAAAATAAAGAAGGTAGAATATATGAATACAGAACAAAGAAGAAAACAAACGCTTACATAGAGCAGGCCAAACCAAGCCATACGTATTCAAGTCAGGGGAATACAATTCAACATTAGAAAATAGGCAAACTTGCACCACCATATTTACTAGCATCAAAACAGATTAACAAGTCTTTGCTAACCACAAACCAGAATAGTCAAAACCAGATAAAGTGATGACCAAAATGCGTATTGAATTTTCTTCAGGTAAATTGCCAAACAACTAATTTAGCTTCTTACTAATAAAGAAAGGGCCATACTAATAGAGAAAAAGAGCCATGATCTATTTTCAAATTATGAATTGCTCTTGGCCAAACTTCAGCAAATGGGTTCATTTTCCAATTGAAAAATCAGTAAAGAAATAGCACAGATCACAGAATATTTTTTGTCTGAGAAGGTCTACATATTAGATCACTGAACATTCTTAGCAGAATTGATTGAACAAATGTTACAACAAAACGTTACTCCTCATGAATGGGTATTGATAGACAAGTTGACTTAATGTGAAACATTCTTGACGTGAGCTAAACGGGCATTATGCGCACTTGAAAACCCGGAAAGGAAACATAAGAAGATATCTTTTAATATATTGCAAACTGAAGAAAAGTGATTCTTTAGAGACTTCCTCGCATTTTACTGCTTTGGTCCGTATTTTATTAGCCTTGCATTTAACTTTCCAAGTTCCATTTTTTACAGCCAAACACACAGCTTTCCCTTTATGTTTACCAGGGCTAAGCAGACACTTCAGCTTCCAAAACTCCTGAATTGTTAAGAACAATGACGTCCCCCTCAGACAAACAGGTCAATACTCAACCATGAACCATTTTAACCAATCTTTTATCATAAACAAATCAGCAATGTGTCACTATCAGAGATACTCATCTGATGTAAGCTTTATGCCCTTTTAATCTGGTTAACTAGTTATAGTTCAACCATGTGGTTATTCATCCGACAGTCTCCAAAAAACAGATTCGCGATTCTATTTTTGTAAGATAAGGAGACTGTCAAACACTTTGAACACTTACTGACAGTAAAGCTATATTTTTTCCATGTTGAAGTAAATTTCAGGAAATCAAAGTTATATGTTCCCCACAGTTGACTGAAACAGACTGAATGCTAACGCGTTTAAACCTTTTATGCCTTTACTAATTTAAACAAGATGTGGTTTGGAAACAACAAGGTCTAGATAATTTAATCATACTTCCAAGCATGTATGTATGGACCAGTATCCTAACCTTAAAACATATCACACCATTCTCAAATTGAACAAACAAGTTAGGCCACCTTGAGTGTATTTTATACTAATTACAATTCTAGGCAGAACAACCTCAATGACTAAACATGGCTTCATGCCCACTACAACACTAGGCGAATAAACTGACTGGCTAAACACAGTTCCCTATCAACTGCCACACAAAGCGAAGCAAACTAAACAACTAAACACAGTTCATACTAACTACCATACTAGGCAAACACAAACTAAATAACTAAACACATAACAAATTGCTCATGATTGCATAAAAACTAACAATAAATAAGAGGATGGACCAGATCTGGTCAACTTTAGCGAACTTAAGGGATGATATGCATGCGGATATATATTAGGATGACAACAGACTTATTCGAAATATAAAGGACAATTTGGATTAAGAGCACATTGAACCATAATAAACATCAACCTCTAAACTTCATCAGACCAAACGGATGCTTGATCTTGCTAGACATGCTTTCAAGTGCGCACAACAATTAACAGAGCACATTATAACGTATAAATAACTACTAACGCATTAAGAACCTAAACCAGCGTGGAAACAAGGAAGGTAATGGTCACACACAGCCTTAAAAAAATACTAACCACATGCTGGTATTGTTCAAACGACATAACGAGGACCAAATTATCCACTAAAGAGTAAAACATACTAAACTTAAACTAAACAAGAACTGAACCAAATCAATCTAAGCAGAACGGGAATTACATCTATCAGCATTATCGCACTGCCTAACTAACAAGCGTGTAAAGCATATAAAAAACACATAATACAAAGCAGAGAGTACTCAATTCATGGATAAATAAATAAAAGGGTGTTAACTGACCTTCTTCGGGCGCAGCGAAGTGGGGCAGGCGTCTCCGATTCACGCTCGAACACTTCAAATCTCCGAGTTTGCGGAGACTCGGATGCGAAACAATAACAAGGCAAAAATGCGAAAATAAAAATGACTCGACACTTTGAATATTAAGAAAACAGTGGGTCAATATTTTAGGGGGAAAACAAAGGCGGTGGGCAAACTCAATATTTTCAGGGGATTTCCACCACCGAAAAAAATGTTATTTTCCGGCGACTTCGAGTGTTCAAGATTGGTTTTGTAAGGGGATTCTTTTTTATTCCAGCTTTGATTCTTAGGGGGGTTTCTGCGATTCCAAAAAAGGCTTTCTCTCCTATGGTTCCTCCGTTCTGATGATCCCCCTCTGATGAAATTTGAAACCAATATTTATAGGAAATAAACTAGGGTTTGCTAAAGAGAAAGGGTGTGAGGAGAGAGAGGAGCGGGAGAGAGAGACAAGTGGGGGACAGGGGTGAATGGGGAGCGGAGAAGAAGGAGGGAAAGAGGGTGAGTGGGAGCGGCGTGAGAGGCGGGAAAGAGGGATAGCGGCTAGGGTTTGAGAGGAGGAAAGAGATGGAGAGAAAAGGAAGGAGAAGAGGCGGAAGCGGAAGAAAAAAAAATGAGGGGAACCCTTTTTAGGGTTTCCCTTATTTTGATGAAAATATCGGACCCGGTCCATTTGTGGACCGGGTCAATTTTAGACTGGGTTCTAAAAGGATGGACTAGTGAATTAAAACATGTACTGGTCTAAAAATTGAGATAAAAAACATGGTCTAGTCCAAAATATTAGGAGTTAATCGGACTTTGATTTGGGGTCCGGTAAGTCAAAAAATATGGACTGAGTGCAAGAAATAGTTTGGTTTCTAAATTTGAATAAAAGTCCTATTTTGATTAACGATGTACCAAGGGTGCCAGAATATCACCTGGTACGAAAAAATGTGTCATTGTAAAAGACCCGGATAATAAAGTTATATGATGTTGCAATGACCGTGCAATAATGTTTTAAACAATAAATAAATTTATCATTTTAAATGTGCGAAACAAATGCGATGTGTACGCGAAAGTTGATAAAATGCCGGGAAATGCAAGTTTCAATAATACTAAATAATAGCAGTAAATAAATAGCGGTAGTAATACTGCTAATAATGATAACAATAATGATAATGGTGAAAATAATAATAGATATAATAATAATAGTAGATAACAAATATTGATAATTAATAACAAGATAACAATAGGAATAATGACAATAATTAATAATAAAAATACTAACAATAATAATAATAATAATAATAACAATGACGATAATGATAATAAATAACAATTGTTGATAAAAGCAATGATAATAATTAATAATAAAATAACGATGGTAATGATGAATAATAATTAATAACAAAAAAATAACGCTGATAATAGTGATTAGTAATTAACAATAATAATAATAATAATGATAATGGAAATAACAAGAATAATAATAATTAATGACAAATTAGTAATAATAATAATAATAATAATAGTTATTATTATTAATAATAATAATAATAATGATAATAATAATAATAATAGTTGTAACAGAATAATGAAACGCCGTTATTGATAGGGACTAATAACTATAGTAAGCATAATATATATATTATTATTATTATTTATTTATTTATTGATTTATTTATTTATTTTAAATATTAGAAGCGCAAATATGTATTTCGGAGGAGAGGCGGGACAAAATTGGGTGTCAACACTATGATAGCAAAAATATTATACAGTCATTTATAATTTATAATACAAATTATAAATTTTCTCATTACAACAAACATCCATTATGCATTTTCAATTAAGTAAAGGTTAGAACATCCAAGCAATTTCCTTTCTTCTAAATACACAAAATTTCATCATTTCCAAACCGTGCAAATGAAGAATCAAAAATACTCAATAGTAGAAAGCGTATCATGACCAAATCCTTGCAAGGAGCACTTTCGTTTTTATTCAGTTCCAAAGCATAACAAGAACATGCTAACTTGAAAATTCCATAATGAATTTTGATGGTAATAAAAACAAAATAAAATACTTTAGTAACCTTCTAGCCATTAAAACAAACCTAGACAAAATACAAATTATGCCAAAAGAAGAAATGGGATCTAAAAAATATCACAACCAGTAGCAAGTTGTAGCAAATTAGCTATAACAAATTAAAACAAAATCAACCCATTATCATAGTACGAGTTAGCAAAAAAAGAACAAATCTATAAAAACTCTATTGTTGTTATATTTTTCACATTTCTTATCAAAAAAATTTAAAAGGAAAAATACCCGATCATCAGTTAGGTTGTCTAAAACATCCCTACAAACTACTAGCACAGCTCGTGCCTTGCTTTCACGAACTCCACGACGAGTCCACTTCTGCGCAAATACAATATCTCGTTCGTTTACTCTTGGGGGACGAAGTAATGGCTGCATCGGGATTATTCGCTCCCAAGCCCAAACCTGTATAAGTAAATTTAAATATATAAATATTTTTTGAATTAAATAAAATAACCCGAAAATACACATGAAAATTGTGTTCTTATGATTGGGTTCCGATATTGCGCTAATATTGTTGTGCAAGCTATTCGACAATATTATAATTTTTAATGATTTATTATACAAATTATAACACTAGGAAATCTAAAATATTATTTAAAAGATAGAAGAGAAGTTGACTATTTAAACGTGTATCAAGCAATACTTTTACATTGTTAGCGTGACAACTCAAGGAAATATGGTTAGCTGACATTTAGAATTATAAATAAATATTAATAATCCAGATTTCATTATATATAGTGGTACATTTATAATAAAGCTTAACTTTCGATTCCTAATTTTGTTTTTCAAAATTTGGGTAATTGTGGTTATAAGAATGCTGCTTGATCTCTTATTTCTACTGAAGTAGAGCAATATATTAGTGAAATTCACGTACCTGTAACAAAGCAATAAATCCACAAACATCACGGCTATTGGCCATCGAAGCACGGCATAAACAATTGTACAAGTATGATAATGCTGCTGCTCCCCAAGCTTTCCCGTCTATTGCATCAAGGTCTATTATGTCAAGCAAAAAGTGTAAACTAAGCTTTGAACCAGTATTATCAGGGAATATATTGCCACCAATCAACCAAAGCAGGTACAACTTGACCCTCTTTTGTACCTCAGCCTCATCAGTGTGTTCATCAATAATATCATTATTGGCAATCAAGGTTTCCTAATGATTAGATATCTATCCAAATGATTACTGAATACTGGATATTAGCTAGGTTGGTATGACTTCTGATTTTGTGGGCTTGTCTCCATTACTTTATGTACTGAATATTTAATTATCAAATTGCATAATTTGATGTAAACAAATAAATGTTTACTATTTCTAGATCTCTTGTCTTTTCTCTTCAATTATTTCTTCGGTTCATCTAATATACTACTCATCTTTTAAGGTTATTGTACACATTTTATAAAATATAGGAATATTTAACAACATCAATCGTACTAATGTTTATTTGAATTGTTATTTATCTCTCGTTAAACGTCTCACTTAGCTCCCATTTGGCCATAGATTTTGGGAGCATATTTTGAAGATCTTTTTTTGAAATCTTTGTTTGGCCATATAAATTTTAACAGATTTTGAAAACAAAATTTCAAATCCCAAATTCTGGCTCAAATCTGTTTTTGGGAGAAGATTTTGTAACGACCCGTTTAGTCGTTATAGTGATTTGACCCGTTGACTTTTCCACAAGTCCCGTTAGTATGATCTATGACTTAATGAAATCATTGGGTTGGTCTCTGCAAGGTTCGAGTGTAATTGAGTCATTGATGGAGAAACTAGTTAAGTTGACGAGTTAGCGTTGACCACGGTCAATTCCGGGTTAGGATGACCCCGTGTCAATGATTTGGAAGTTCCAACATGTTATTATGATGATTTTGAACTTGTCCACAAGTTTTGGTGAGGTTCCGAAGAGTTTTAGATGGGTTTGGGTTTTGTCGCGCTCGTATTCGGTGTTTCCGCCGGAGGTCTGTGGATAGAAACGGCTACAGATTGATCATCTGAATTTTATTTTGAGTGACGTCTGAACCATTAGATCCGTATCGAAATTACGAAGCTATCGGAAAAAGATCGACGCATTTGGCCTCCGGATGAGGGAGTTATGTCCGTTTTTGTTCGGGTTGTTCTAGCTGGCCGCTGGCAGCGACCAGAGGACCGCTATAGAGGCCTGGTGGCCACCACAACGGCCTGGTGAGCGCCACAGCAGCCCAACTGGGCAGTAGGCTCGTTTTTAATTGCTTTTTTTTTCAAGTCTTTCCCCTCATAAACCCGAAAACACATCCTTAGAATGTGAGAGGCTATTTTCCTAGGGTTAGGGTGAAGTTCTTCCTTGAAGGAAAGTGCAAACCCTTATGTGATTCCTTATCATTCCTTCTTCAAATCCCATGCCAAGTTTAAGCTCCATTAATGGTGGGTGCAAGATTAGAACCTAAGAATTTATGAAACCTTCAATAGTTGAAGGGTTGGGAGATAACAATGGAAAATCGTTCACAAGCACTTTGGGGTAAGATTCTAACCTAGTATTCATTATTTATGGGTCGATTATCATCATCTCATAGTCATTCCTATGCATTAATTGTGAAGAACTAATGGGTTAAGAACCCTAGGGCTAAAAATAGAAAAGATGAATTGGAATATCTTGTGATGAATAGATTTTCATGAAATTAAGATTGAAGGTTAACTAGATGATGGGTAACATAATTATGCACTAAATTTCCCGTTTTACCCTCATGAACCCGGATTCACATTGTAGGGGTATTTTGGGTATTTTTCTAAAAGTATAGCAATATGGATATCGTTGGACTCGTTTAGACTCGTAGAGTACTGTTTTGACTATATTGTATCTGAATTTTTAATAAAATTACAGTTTTTCCCTTGTGGCTCGGGTTTGGCTATTTTGGATCCATTTTTGAGTTTTGGGTAAAACTATGGCAATATGGGTACCCTTAGATTCATATTCTGACGTAGAATTCATATTTGATAGACGCTAATCATTTTGAGGTTCTCCAAAAGAGGAAGGCAAGGCTAAGGCTTGGAGATTCGAGATTGTTACTCGGCATTCTACGTAGGTTATGACTTACTTTAGTTAGACTTTGATTAGAAAAATGTATGTATTGTGTAGAATTGATGGGAGAAAGCATGATTAGGTCTTCGTACATGGTGTTTGGGTTGGATATTAGCTAGGTTGGTATGACTTTTGATTTTGTGGGCTTGTCGCCATTACTTTATGTACTGAATATGAGGTGTAGTTGTATTCATACTGTGGCGATTCGGGATGGATTTCTATTAGGTTGATTTATTGTTGATAGTGGCTCGTGGCCTCATTATTGTGATTAGACTTATTACCTGAATTTTCGTGTTGTACTCAATTCTCTCTTATTGTGACATATATCATCGAAGAAAGGAAGGAATACTGAGTTTAGACCTGAATTGTGATTATATATATATATGATAATACGTAGATGACTAGTTGATGTATGATTTACTGTTGATGATAATATATAGAAAAGTGGAGCTTCTTAGTGATGCAAGACTTAGCTGTGAGGCGTACTTGCTACATGTGGAAGTAAAGAGGGACATAGACTATTATGTTGGTTGAGACGATTGTATGATTCATTTCATGGCTGAGTTGATCCAAGACTTGATATGACTTATGGCTTTGTGACATGTACCTCCACTGTTTCTTTCTTGGCAAGCATTGATTTACCACGCTTACACTCATTTCTGCATTCATACACTCATGCATGATGGAAATGGTTTGGAAGACTGCTGGCATGATGCCTTGTGTTTGACATTGATATTGCTAATTGTTCATAGTCCATACATACTAATGAACTGGAATACGTTGAGACATACATTGTGATGTGAAATTTGTGAAGAAGTTAATATAATCTTCTTGTTGAACTTGTGATACTATTTGATACATGGTACTTGATGATTTGAGCATGGATAATAAGAGGATAGGAAATACCGTTACGTACAGATATATGGAAAGGCAAATATGTGACCTAGATTATGGCTCATGGTCCGAGGTTTGTTTCGGAAACGAGGGATACATTGATGTGGCCCGTGTCCGAGGTTCGTTCCGGAGCGGAGGTTTATACTCGGGTCCGAGGAGTGAATCTGGAACGAGTGGTACATGGACACCGTAGGTCCCCTATGACATCACTTAGCATGTGTGTATAGTTTGAGTGATTGGCCAGTGCATTGCATTGCATTGCACATTATCATATTTTGCATTGCATATCATTACATTTTATTCTGCATTATTATATATCTCGTTTAGTTCTGCTTTTGGTGTGTTTGCTGAAACGGTTGTTGTGGTATTGATATGATCATTGACTGAGTTAAATTGTGGATTAGTGACTCTACCTAGGGAAGGAACTTGGACTTGTGATTATCAAGTGAGATTATTGAAACTTGATAGACTGGTGGGTTAGAAGCTTCATCTTAGGTTGTGACTCTGTTATGGGATATTCTGTGACTTGGATTTGCGTATTAAGTGTCTATGTGTTTATCTTGTTGATTTTATACCTATATGCGTGAACTAATCTTAGTCGGCTTATGATGCTTACCAGTACATAGTGTTTGTACTGATATTATCTTGCTGCACCCTTTTGAGTGCAGATTGTGTTCCAGGGATTTCATCCAGACTACATGTCACGACCCAGCTAGGGCCATGACGGGTACCCGGGGCTAACCACCGAGCACCACTTGATCTATTACTTATTCTGCGTACAATCGTATTTCTTACGCTCATAATCGTAGGAAAACCATTTTTCATTTGAAACATAATTTCTTTTATATACAAAAGCCCTTCGGCTATCAAAATAATATACATACAATGAGGTCATCGTGAGACCATGCTACCCACACATACGTATCTACGAGCCTCTACTAGAGTACTAGACATATGGACGGGACAGGATCCCGTTGTGCCCAAAACATATATGTACATAAAATAGTAAATCAATGGCACCTCCAGAATAATGGAGTGCTCTCGAAAATCTGCTTATCGGCTTCTATAAATCAGGGTCGCTTCCCTATCTACCTGTGGGCATGAACACAGCGTCCAAAGAAAACGGACGTCAGTACGAATATTGTACTGAGTATGTAAGGCATGAATGAAATGAACATAATAGAGAATCATAATACATAAGACGAAGATATGACCTGCGTAACTCTTAAGGGTGGATACCTTTCATGCCTATATCATATATAATCGTAGTACATGTATCATCATAGCGCATACATCATCGTATCATATATATAGTACCGTATCTGCTCATACACATTAAACATTATCCGTATTCGGCCACATAGTGGCTCGACAATATCACATACATGTCTTCCGGGCTTTTCATACATTTGAATACATAGTAGTATCATACCCGACCATATAGGTTCGGTGTCTTACGTACCCAGCTATAATAAAGCTTGGTGTTATGCGTACCTGGCCCTACCAAGGCTCAGTATTGTCCGTACCTGGCCCTACCAAGGCTCAGTGGTATCCGTACCTGGCCCTACCAAGGCTCAGGGTTGTTCGTACCCAACTGCAGTGGTGCGCGCGCATTATATATATATATATATATATATATATATATATATATATATATATATTTTACCCGGCCATATAAGCTCGGGGTTTCATAATAGCCATACATAGACACATATACATAAAAGCCCATAAACATCTTTAGTGTCATCACTATTATCATCGTCATCATTATCATCATCACTATTAACATCGTCATCGTTATCATTATCACTATGGAAATCTTTTATCATCACACACATCTCATAAGCTTGTCATAACTTTTCATAGAGCATGCATTTGAATTTAAAGACAATCTATGAAAATCATATCATATTCGTAGCATGAACTTCATAAAAATATCGTATGATAGGCTTTATAATTTCTAAACTTAAGCTCATCATTACCTTTATCGTATCTAAGGCATATCTCTTACCTTTATCTCATATGAAATCCTCTATGAACATAGACTCGTAATTTTTCGGGACATTGGTCATAGGACAAGCATTAGAGGTTATAGACAATCTATAACAATGTCGGGGTGACATAAGGTCGAGAACCCCCGATTACATTATGGAATAATCATAATCATTATATCTCACCTTGAAGGAACTAACATTTTAAGGTGAGTGTACACCATAAACAATATTAAGGGATCGTAAATAAGATCATTAACTTCATAGACATCATATCTTACTTCAGAATCTCTAGGCTTAAACTTATCATCATTTTTAACGTATTCATGATATATTTCTCATCTTTATCTCATAAGAAGCTCTCTATCAACGTTGACTCATCGTTCCCGGAATGTAAGAAGGTCATGGAAAGGTAGGGAAAATAATATCATAGGAATCATATAAGGATCATTAGCTTCGTAGGAATGTCATATCATGAGCTTTAGGACTTCTAGACTTAGATTCATCATCAGTATTGTCATGCCCGTAACGTATCTCTTTTCTTTATCATGTATGAAGCTCTTTATAATCGTAGACTCATAATTTACGATATGTAGGAAAATCATGGAAAGATAGAAGGATTCATGCCGTAGAAGTCATGCCTTAGAAAGAAGGGACTAGCCTTACGTACCTCTTTCGTTTAACAATTCCATCGCTAGATTGTTCTCCTTCAATGCTCACGTGTCTGCCTTCAAGAGAATTCGCATTAACATTAGCTAATCGATTATATGAATGTGCTTACTAAAGCGAGAGAAAATTGGGTGGCATTTCCTTTGTTTCTACTACTTTCTCCATGTCATATATCAACTCCCAAACGTCAATAATAACATTCATAATATCATCATCAATAACTTTCATCAAGTTCATCATTATCCAATCTCAAGGTCATCCCTAATCATGATTATAATACAACATTACACTCATTATCATCTAACGTTTCTCTCATGCTCTTAACATCATTCATAACATAATTACAATCACAACATATCAAGAATCATGATTCACATTAACCTACTACTCAAAAGTGTCACTCTTCTCATATTTGTAACCCATTTTCTATATCCCTCCACAATCCAAGTGTTTCAACTTCTCAATACCTTAAACAACATAGAAATACCATAAAACTTATCTTAGATGGTGTAGGAATAAGCCTTGGGTGGGAATACTTATTTTGAGCCAAAACCCTAGTTCTACTTCCAATGAGATTTCTTGTCTTGGATGAACCCTAGTAAGTTTCTTACACTTGATTCTCTGGGATATATGCTATGAACCTTTGATTTGTCTTGAATTTGTGTTGATGAAATATTTAGAACCCTCTAGAACTCTTGAGAGAGATGAAGAAGTGGAAAGAATGAGAAAATAAAAGTGGGAACCTGTATTTCAACTTGCAACTTAATCAGTCCGTCGGGCATTATACGGACCACTTATACGGTCTGTATAACATTGTACGGTCCGTATAAGTGTCTGTGGTTCATTGCCATGGAAAACATTCTTTCTGTTGGGTTATACGGACCCTTATACGGTTCGTACAAAATTCTAGGGTCCGTGTAACGTGGTCGTGTAACTCATAGCTTTTCCGAAGTTGTCCTCATCGCTTCGTTTGATCTCCAATCCTTATACAATCTTCTTAACACTTGTTTAATACTTCATTAACAATCTAAGGGACATTATAACTCTTCTCCAAAATATCATTAAGCCATCATTAATTTGATACTCGTAAATCTTTCCAAAACACAACATATGCTTTGTCTTCCTTAACATCTTCCGTCTCCTACCTCACATGTCTTTTAAATCTCATAGAATCATCAAATGTTATTTCTTACTCATCAAAACATCGTATACGTCGTGCCCTTCGTCAGTCTATTCACTGTGCATGAACGGAAATTTTTTCGAGGTGTAACACTACATCTCTAGCTTGAAGCTAGTTTGCTCGATCAGATCCGAGGGTAAGCTTCTACCCATGCCATGCCACCTGAAGATCTCTCTTTCCAGATGTCTACTTTCATTCTAGACATTAATTGTTAGTATAATTGAGATATACTTCATTCTTTAAACGTTGTTAGTTAGAGTCCTTGTACGATGACTTTCAGATCTTGGGGGTGTAATATTAGACTTCCGCACTTATATTATCTATTAATTATAAATTGTTTAGTTATTTATTTATTCACGTGATCATTGATTGTTTAAGTATAAATGATTACAGAAGTTAAAATTGGCTAATGATTAATGGGTTAACGGGTAAGGGTTCGCCTACTAGTGATAATAAGGTCGGTGCCCGCACGATCAGTAATTAGGGTCGTGACAGATTTATGTTTTAGCTTTTTCAAAAGTTTTAAATACTAATTGTAAACACCTAATTTTTGACCAAACATAAATTTTTACATCATTTTTAGCGTTTAAATACTTCTTGTAGGTCTAGATCAAATATTTTAATTTTTATGTCATTTTTAGTAAGTCTTACTTTTAAAATTTGAAAACTACAAAAAATAGTCACATTTTAGGATAAGTTTCGTCATTTATTTTTCAGGAAAAAAAGATAATTTACAAAAATATTTTTTTTAAATAAGCTAGTGATTTTTAGTAGTTTTCTTAGTTTAGATTTCATTTTGGACTGCCTATTAAATTTTTCTACATTGTATTAATCTAAAAATAGTTCATTAGTAGTTTTTATCTTACGTTATATTTTAAAGCACAAAAGGAACTAAATAAAAAATAAGGTGAAATAACAAAACTAGCCTAAAACTACCTTGCCACTAAAATCAAGACCCCTATAATACCATACCTCTTACGTCTATCCCTACAAAAACTAACCAAGAATTCTGCAACAAAAATATATCCCTGCACTCACAGCCGCCTAAACTGCCCCAACCAAACCCAATCCTAATCCCTATCCCTTAAACCCCTCAACCATAACTAATTCCCCCTTATCCCAACTCCCTATCCCTCACGTTCCTTTTAATTAGGCAGCAAATATACACGACACTACTTCCATTCACCTATATAAATTAACCATACACACAGGGAGAAAAGGAGAACACACAACAAAAACACAGAGGAAAACGTAAAACACAGAAACAAACACAGGATATAGAGAGGAAAAGAATTTCAGGAAAAGAAAAAAAAAAGAGTGGTTTTAGCAAAAGAGTTTTGCAAGTTTGCGAGCTTGAGTTGTGGTTCCTGTCGAGTTCCGGTAACAACGTTCTTGCTGCTATTTTCAGTTAACCTACTACACAGGTTCTTACTCACTGTATTTATTTTTAGCAACTTTATTATGAATAAAAACTTGCAGCATATAAGTTTGGATTATTTATGTTGGATCTTCAGTTGAATTTGTGTGTTCAATATCATGGTTAAATGATACATATCGTGTTTTAATTGTCGCTCCCCGTTTATTAAGCCCGAAGGTTTGAAACTCATATTATGGTTTATTTTCGCCTCGTTCTCGTTTAATCAGTCTGAGAGATTGCCCATATTTTAATTCATTGTTTAACGTTTGTTATTTTTCATATTCGACATTTTCTTGCATATGGCTTATCAAAAATGAAATCTGAATATGGCTTTCCGATCATTAAAATTAGGTTGTATTAACGTCATTTGTTGATAGTTTTGATGTATTAGTTTATAAAGTCAAAGGTTAAATAAAGAGATGTTCTTCAAACTCGTGATGATTTTAAATGTTTAAAAAAGGGATTAATGGTGCAAGCTTAGTTGTGTTTGCTTAATTATGGTGACTTAGCGAGAGTTTAGCTTTAATTGTCAAAAATCTTGGAATAACCTTTTAACCTTGCTTTATGATTGAATATAGGTGATGGATTGATTCCAGTTAACTAATAGTTGTTTACGTTGAGATTAGAGGTTTCAAATAGTATTTTGGGGTGTAAAGTTATTTGCCAAAATTGACGTAAAAGGAAATTTATTTTAATATTTTATGTCATGATTAATTGTACTTATTCTGTTATCTGTTTATTTCTTTCAAATAATGAGTGAATCTGGCCTAAACTAATGTGGAATTGAAAGCATTAATTAAGTTCTAATGTTTTTTATCCTTTTCCGTCAAAGAGAGCTATGGTTTGGATCAATTAAAAAATGAAAGCATGTATAGTGTGCACTATGTATATTCTGTTTGAAATTCCCCCCCCCCCCCCCCCCCTACATGTAATTTGCTCCATGAAATAAACTGAAGTATTTTACGTAAGTGGGTAGTTTGTTTTGTTATTAGACTTAATAGATTGTTTTCTCAAGAGATCGAAAAATTATAATGGTTTTAACGAGAAGTTTCATGTCATTTAACAATACTTCAAATAGCTAGTTTAATTTAATTGTCTTGACTTCTTCGAATATATTATTTCATCTCTCCGTTGATTTGGTCAGGAATATATATTTTAAGTAAGACAATCACGTTTTCTTCAAGATTAATTTAAGCTGAATATTAGTCAATAAAGCGACCGTGCTAGAATCACGGGACTCGAGGGGTGCCTCACACCTTCCCCTCGGTCAACAGAATTCCTTATCCGGAATTTTGTTTTCGTAGACCAATAAAGATAGAGTCATTTCCTTTTGATTAGGGATTCATAAGGTGACTTGGAACACCAAAAACTCAATTCCAAGTGGCGACTCTGAATAAATTAAATAATCCCTTCTCAAAACGTCACTTTAATTGGAAAAACCCTTTTAAAGTGACAGATGGCGACTCTGCTGGGGATAACCAGAATTCGAGCTTTGTGTATTGACTTATGTTTGGCTTGTGTTATTTTTTTTTTCTTGGATATTTTGTATATATGGGACTAATATACTTTATGCCTACTTATTTACTACTTTGGTATTTTTGAACTGCAATATAATTGTCTTCTCTCACGCACCCCCTCTGAGTCTTCAATAATACACTTTGCTACAAAAACGGGAATTGCGAATACGCACCCCGTTTTTGTTGAGATAAAGCCAGTGGGCCCTTGGTCCCTGGTGAATGATTTATAATCACACATGTTTAGGATGGGGAGGACCCATAACAAAGCTGGAAAGCGCTGCTACCGGTATGTTTTCCCTCGCCCGACTCGAGTTGTCTGCTCGTTTTACAGCCAGTCTAGATACCTTTCTCCATCGAGATGTTAAACTTAGTAGAACAAGTCACTTGTAATGATTATCCTTAGTAGGTTACGCTTTGTTTACATCATGTTCATTTGACTTAGCGGGGCTCGGCATAGGGGTCGAGTCCGTCTTTAGACAGGTACCCGTTTCTTTTGACCAACATGTGCATCATATGTGCTATTTGCAATATTATTCGGAATGACTTGTTCATTGTTGACCAATCTTTAGGGTAATTAGTAAAACAAAAGAAAGAGATTTATTAAATACCCATTTTCATTTTTTCACAATAATTTCCCGAAACAAACGAGTCTTTTTTTTAAAAAAAAATTCCCTGCTTGTAGTAGTTTACAAGAACTACGGAAACCTGATTCTCATCCCGGTGAGATATGTAGGCAGCCTTTCTTGGGTTCGGTATTCCTATTAAAAAAAACAATATGAAAAAAAAAAAGAGTTGTTATTCTTTCACAAAAAGAAACAAAAAAGAGCTTTTATTTCATTATCCCAAAATTTAATAAAAATGTTTGTATACTTTTTTTCCTGAACTACGTCTGACCTAATTCTTGTTTCGACAAGATACGTAGGCAACCCTTCTTTGGGGTTCGGTCCACCTAAAAAAAAAAGGAATAAGAAAATCTCTTGACTTGGTTGGTACTACCATATTTAGGAGTGTGCATGGGAAAGAAGCAAGTGTTAAAAGAATGAGGATGATAGGGAGGACCAACTTTGTTGTGAACCATAGATTCTTTTGCTACCTCTTGATTATACCTAAATGACACTTGAGAAATTCTTTTGCTAAAATTTATGGTCAAAATTAATCCGACCTCATCGTTTCATGTGCATTGTGTGGTGAGCTTTAGATTGAAAATATAATGACATTGCTTTGTTGATCTAGAACTTGGCCCGAATGTTTGTTGAGGCGAAATATTGAGCAACACTTGGTTTGAGAAAGGATTGTAGGCTTTCTTTGACCCGATTGTATCTTTCAAGCCTACCAAATGACATATGATCCCTAGTGTTACCCTTTTGAGTCTAAAAAAAAGAAGCAGCAAAGCAAATAAAGATCGAGTGCGAACATCAAAAAAATATATAGAATTATAGTGTTATGCTCAAGGAGGGAATAGTCACTTTATCACAAATATATATCCTACCCATCTGTAAGCCTACGTTACAAGCCAATAACAAGTCCTACTTGATCCCATTCTGAGTTTCCTCACATTAGTGGATACTTACATGAAGGTCAAGCATATGGTATCCCAATTGCACGCATTGAACATCCTTCTGAGTGTGAGTTTACTTCTTGAACGTCCTAAGATCTAAATGCTTAAATTGAGTGTGAATTAGGACTTTACTTGTGGTAAGGGCACTTGAAACATGAGGATAGGAATAATTCAAAACCTCTAATTGATGCAAAATGAATAGATCATGTCAATACTTAGGTATGTTTGACGTACCATTTGAAACTATAGGAGTCACTTCTAATTTGACCTCCGGTTCGTCCGAGAGTCATTGATGGTAATTTTCGATGCATAATACTAATAGTTGGTGCCAACTAAAGTCAAGATATACTAAACCAATGAATTGATTTCTTTGTCTTCATCCTCTGATTCTCCTTATAAGAGACACCCTTTTGAAAAGAAAAAAAACTTAGTTTTTTATGAACTACGTTTGACCTGATTCTTGTTACGGCAGGATACGTAGGCAGTCCTACACTGGGGCTCGGTCTCACTCAATAATAAGTCTCATATCCCCAAAAGATCAAAACTGGGACATTTTTTTTTTTTTTGAAAAAAAAATCATTTCAAAAAAAAAAAAAAACAAACACAAAAAGAAAATATAAAAAACAAAAAAAAAATCAAAGTTCCTCAGTTTCAAAACTGGGACAATGTAATTAGAAATTTCAATTAAGAAAAAAAAAAGAGTTCCAAAGTTCCTCAGTTTCAAAAACTTGAGCGTTTAAAAAATAAAAAAAAAACTGTTTTATTCATGCTTCACAGGGTACGACATTCCCTGGTTGCATTTTAGGGAACAAAAATCCCTGCTTTTCTCATATTTTCATAGGTTGACTACCTCAGAATAAAGTCACATTTTCATAGGTTGACTACCTCCGAATAAAGTCATGTTTTTAAATTTCAGGTTGACTGCCTCAGAATAAAGTCACATTTTTCCTAGGTTGACTAGCTCAGAATAAAGTCATGTTTTTAAATTTCAGGTTGACTGCCTCCAAATAAAGTCATATTTTTAGGTGGACTACCTCATAATAAAGTCACATTTTCATTGGTTGACTACCTCAGAATAAAGTCATGTTTTTAAATTTCAGGTTGACTGCCTCCGAATAAAATCATATTTTTAAATTTCAAGTTGACTGCCTCCGAATAAAGTCATATTTTTAAATTTCAGGTTGACTACCTCAGAATACAGTCGCGTATTTAAATTTCAGGTTGACTACCTCAGAACACAGTCACGTATTTAAATTTCAGGTTGACTACCTCAGAATACAGTCACGTATTTAAATTTCAGGTTGACTACCTCAAAATACAGTCACGTTTTTAAATTTCAGGTTGACTACCTCAGAATGCAGTCACTTTTTTAAATTTTAGGTTGACTACCTCCAAATAAAGTCATATTTTTAGGTTAACTACCTCCAAATAAAGTCATATTTTCAGGTTGACTACCTCAGAATACAGTCATATTTTTAAATTTCAGGTTGACTACCTCAGAATACAGTCGCGTATTTAAATTTCAGGTTGACTACCTCAGAATACAGTCACGTATTTAAATTTCAGGTTGACTAATTCAGAATACAGTCACGTTTTTAAATTTCAGGTTGACTACCTCAGAATACAGTCACGTATTTAAATTTCAGGTTGACTACCTCAGAATACAGTCACGTATTTAAATTTCTGGTTGACTACCTCAGAATACAGTCACGTATTTAAATTTCAGGTTGACTACCTCAGAACACCGTCACGTATTTAAATTTCAGGTTGACTACCTCAGAATACACTCACGTATTCAAATTTCAGGTTGACTACCTCAGAATACAGTCACGTTTTTAAATTTCAGGTTGACTACCTCAGAATGCAGTCACATTTTTAAATTTTAGGTTGACTACCTCCAAATAAAGTCATATTTTTAGGTTAACTACCTCCAAATAAAGTCATATTTTCAGGTTGACTACCTCAGAATACAGTCATATTTTTAAATTTCAGGTTGACTACCTCAGAATACAGTCGCGTATTTAAATTTCAGGTTGACTATCTCAGAATACAGTCACGTTTTTAAATTTCAGGTTGACTACCTCAGAATACAGTCACGTATTTAAATTTCAGGTTGACTACCTCAGAATACACTCGCGTATTTAAATTTTTGGTTGACTACCTCAGAATACAGTCACGTATTTAAATTTCAGGTTGACTGCCTCAGAATATAGTCACGTATTTAAATTTCAGGTTGACTACCTCATAACACAGTCACGTATTTAAATTTCAGGTGGACTACCTCAGAATATAGTCACGTATTTAAATTTCAGGTTGACTACCTGAGAATACAGTCACGTTTTTAAATTTCAGGTTGACTACCTTAGAATGCAGTCACGTTTTTAAATTTCAGGTTGACTACCTCAAAATACAGTCATATTTTCAGGTTGACTACCTCATAATACAGTCACGTTTTTAAATTTCAGGTTGACTACCTCAGAATACAGTCACGTATTTAAATTTCAAGTTGACTACCTCCGAATAAAGTCATATTTTCATAGGTTGACTACCTTAGAATAAAGTCGTGTTTTTAAATTTCAGGGTGACTACCTCCAAATAAAGTCATATTTTTAGGCTGACTCCCTCACAATAAAGTCATATTTTTAAATTTCAGGTTGACTACCTCCAAACATAGTCATGTTTTAAATTTCAGGTTGACTACCTCCAAATACAGTCATATTTTTAAATTTTATGATGGCTGCTTCCAAATACGCTCATATTTTTAAATTTTAGGTTGACTACCCTCAGAATATAGTTATGCTTTCAGGTCGACTACCTCCAAAGAAAGTCATGTTTTTAAACTTCGGGTTGACTACCTCCGGATATAGTCCCAAGTGGTTTATGATTTTGTTAACACTCACAAAATTTTCCTTGTACAAACTAGGGCAGAAAAAATTTGTTCATTTTTGTTTGTCTTTGATGGCATGCAGGTTCGCCCGCAAGCACAAAATTGATATTCAAGAATGAAGTTCCATCATTGGTCAGAGAAAAGAATAATGTTCAATCTCGAAGACAGTTAGAGTCAGCTTTGACACATAAGGCGGCCCAGCATCTCAAGATACATCTTCTCAGCTTTTAATCAAGAAACAAGCATCCAAGAATATTCTACGGACTGTCATTCGGAATAGCATCAACAACTCATTCCAAGTTACCAGTTCAAGCCCCAAATTCTAACTTCGAGATCATACTTTGAGATCAAGGTACCCACCGAAAGAAGGTGGAGTGATAACTGAAGATCCAAGTGAAGGTTTAAAGGAAGACTGAAGAAAAGTAGAATAGATAGGATCTTGTATTTCCTTTCCTCGTTTGTTGTATTTTTCATTTTTTTTTATTTTGTAATAACAGGAGCCACGGACCGAAACCTCGAAGGAACCTCACTCGATTCTCCAACTCATCATTCCATCCTTTTACCCACTTGAACTACACGTGACCTGATTCCCTTATAACCCGGGATATGTAGGATGCCCAAAACCAGGACTCGGTCACATCCTTTTCTTTTATATCTTTTCGCCTTTCAAATAATGGTCAGGTCAAAAATTAGTCACAGTGTTCACTTCTTTGCTTGAAAACTCTTCATGTTTCCAAGCAAAGAGGGACATTCTGTAAACACCTAATTTTTGACCAAACAAAAATTTTTACATCATTTTTAGCGTTTAAATACTTCTTGTAGGTCTAGATCAAATATTTTAATTTTTATGTCATTTTTAGTAAGTCTTACTTTTAAAATTTTGAAAACTACAAAAAATTGTCACATTTTAGGATAAAGTTTCGTCATTTATTTTTCAGGAAAAAAAGATAATTTACAAAAATATTTTTTTTAAAATAAGCTAGTGATTTTTAGTAGTTTTCTTAGTTTAGATTTCATTTTGGACTGCCTATTAAATTTTTCTACATTGTATTAATCTAAAAATAGTTCATTAGTAGTTTTTATCTTACGTTATATTTTAAAGCACAAAAGGAACTAAATAAAAAATAAGGTGAAATAACAAAACTAGCCTAAAACTACCTTGCCACTAAAATCAAGACCCCTATAATACCATACCTCTTACGTCTATCCCTACAAAAACTAACCAAGAATTCTGCAACAAAAATATATCCCTGCACTCACAGCCGCCTAAACTGCCCCAACCAAACCCAATCCTAATCCCTATCCCTTAAACCCCTCAACCATAACTAATTCCCCCTTATCCCAACTCCCTATCCCTCACGTTCCTTTTAATTAGGCAGCAAATATACACGACACTACTTCCATTCACCTATATAAATTAACCATACACACAGGGAGAAAAGGAGAACACACAACAAAAACACAGAGGAAAACGTAAAACACAGAAACAAACACAGGATATAGAGAGGAAAAGAATTTCAGGAAAAGAAAAAAAAAAGAGTGGTTTTAGCAAAAGAGTTTTGCAAGTTTGCGAGCTTGAGTTGTGGTTCCTGTCGAGTTCCGGTAACAACGTTCTTGCTGCTATTTTCAGTTAACCTACTACACAGGTTCTTACTCACTGTATTTATTTTTAGCAACTTTATTATGAATAAAAACTTGCAGCATATAAGTTTGGATTATTTATGTTGGATCTTCAGTTGAATTTGTGTGTTCAATATCATGGTTAAATGATACATATCGTGTTTTAATTGTCGCTCCCCGTTTATTAAGCCCGAAGGTTTGAAACTCATATTATGGTTTATTTTCGCCTCGTTCTCGTTTAATCAGTCTGAGAGATTGCCCATATTTTAATTCATTGTTTAACGTTTGTTATTTTTCATATTCGACATTTTCTTGCATATGGCTTATCAAAAATGAAATCTGAATATGGCTTTCCGATCATTAAAATTAGGTTGTATTAACGTCATTTGTTGATAGTTTTGATGTATTAGTTTATAAAGTCAAAGGTTAAATAAAGAGATGTTCTTCAAACTCGTGATGATTTTAAATGTTTAAAAAAGGGATTAATGGTGCAAGCTTAGTTGTGTTTGCTTAATTATGGTGACTTAGCGAGAGTTTAGCTTTAATTGTCAAAAATCTTGGAATAACCTTTTAACCTTGCTTTATGATTGAATATAGGTGATGGATTGATTCCAGTTAACTAATAGTTGTTTACGTTGAGATTAGAGGTTTCAAATAGTATTTTGGGGTGTAAAGTTATTTGCCAAAATTGACGTAAAAGGAAATTTATTTTAATATTTTATGTCATGATTAATTGTACTTATTCTGTTATCTGTTTATTTCTTTCAAATAATGAGTGAATCTGGCCTAAACTAATGTGGAATTGAAAGCATTAATTAAGTTCTAATGTTTTTTATCCTTTTCCGTCAAAGAGAGCTATGGTTTGGATCAATTAAAAAATGAAAGCATGTATAGTGTGCACTATGTATATTCTGTTTGAAATCCCCCCCCCCCCCCCCCCTACATGTAATTTGCTCCATGAAATAAACTGAAGTATTTTACGTAAGTGGGTAGTTTGTTTTGTTATTAGACTTAATAGATTGTTTTCTCAAGAGATCGAAAAATTATAATGGTTTTAACGAGAAGTTTCATGTCATTTAACAATACTTCAAATAGCTAGTTTAATTTAATTGTCTTGACTTCTTCGAATATATTATTTCATCTCTCCGTTGATTTGGTCAAGAATATGTATTTTAAGTAAGACAAACACGTTTTCTTCAAGATTAATATAAGCTGAATATTAGTCAATAAAGCGACCGTGCTAGAATCACGAGACTCGAGGGGTGTCACCTTCCCCTCGGTCAACAGAATTCCTTATCCGGACTTTTGTTTTCGCAGACCAATAAAGATAGAGTCATTTCCTTTTGATTAGGGATTCATAAGGTGACTTGGAACACCAAAACTCAATTCCAAGTGGCGACTCTGAATAAATTAAATAATCCCTTCTCAAAACGTCACTTTAATTGGAAAAACCCTTTTAATCTAAAAACAAATCAAATTTATTTTTATTTATGGAAAAAAAAGGGGGTGTGACACTAATCCAAACTTTTGTATTTTATATAAAAGCATCATCTACTTATGACTCAATTAATTCTATCTATCATGTTACTCTATTAAAGTCATGTTTTCACAATTAAAGCAGTATCTTCTATAAAGTGAACGAGTTAAGTTGTGCGCAATCATTAGAAGAATAGATTCTAGGGAAAATTGCTCTGGCAATTGTAGAAATTCGTTGCAAATATAGATTTGAAAAAATGTAGTAAATGACTTTTAGATTTTCAATAACGCCAAATATTTCGAACTAAATTTAGTACTAAAACAATTGAGATATCTTAAATTGAAGAAGTGTCAGATTTGATAACTGAAACACATATTTTATTTATAATTCAAAATTGGCATATCCATTCTCTCTCCACAATGGTAAGCTCCTGGTTCACACCTAGATCTGGCCGGAGAATAGCAAAAGAAAGATCATTATATGTCTTTAAGAATATAAAAAATTAGAACCAGCTAAAGAAAGGATATCTAAAATCATTAGGTGCAAATAATGAATTTTATTTTAGTTTCTCGAGAAGACGTGTGTAAGCTTTTCTTTTTTATGAAAACTGACTTTTAGATTGTCCTTTTTGTTTCTTTTAAAATATTTCCTTTGTTCCCAGTGTGACACTTCATTTTAGTTAGTTTCAAATAATGATGCATTTATAATTTGAAATAATTAGTTTTATATTTTATCTTTAAGAGAAGTTTCTATAATCACATAAATGTTATGACATATTTAAGATCATAAATTTCAAAATGTTTTATAACTATACAAATGATATGACATGTTTTAGTCTATTCAAAACTATTTATTATTTTTTTAAACCCATGTTGTTTCAAACTATATATGTTACATAAATTGAGAGGGAGAGTAAGTTTTACTAGATTCTTGGAAACTACTCCATTGTTGAATTGTTCCATGAAATTTCACTGCAATTAGCAACCACTATCTAAGGGCAAGGAAGAAAATAGCAAACAAAATAGAAGAGTCATTGACACAAGTCTTCTTTTAAAAATTAAATAAGCAGAAAACCACATGACTTGTTGAGAATCATGTCTTTAAAAACCACAGAAGTTAATCTCAACAATGTACTTCTCAAGAAAATTGTTCCACCACTCCTCTCTACTCTCATCTCAATTTCTTCTTCATCTATTTTTCTATCTTTGGTAACATTAATTCACCGGAAAATAGTGCATTCAGTTGAATGTGTTAAGTCAAATCTTTGTCTTTAACTTTTCAATATGTCTTATTACGATTCTTCCTCCAAAAACTCATCATGTGCTTGTCACTGCTTCAAATTAATAGTGAGTTTAGGCGTCACAGCTCTGATCCTCTGGCTAAGTCTACGTACCACGAAGCCTAAATGTTTCATCGGAGATGTTTATGTGCGAGGCCTTGACAAATCGGTAAACTCCAACAACAATGCAACGATGCGGGACAACAATTTGTCGTTTCAGCTCAATCTGAAGAACGAAATGAAGGACAAGGGGGTCCGCTACTTCGATATTAACCTCAAATTCTACTATGGTACAAACACTAGTTACCCTATTGGTAATCATACATTTGATGGATTTAAACAAGGCAAAGATAAAGAAGCTTTTAAAAGTGGCATGATTGAGACTCATAATATGCCATGGGATGATGCAATTAAGGCTGTTTCAAACGGATCTAAGGCAATTTTTAGAGTTGATGTGAGTAGTAGAATTAAGTACAAAATTACATTTTGGTATACTAAGAAACATCATTATTTTGTGGAGAATAAGGTTGAAGTTGATGATACTGGTAAATCTAGTGCACAACAACTTCATTGTTGTTTTGGGGTTTTTGGACTTACATTATTTGTTTTATCATTTTTACTTTAATATATTAGTTTTGGGGTTCATGAAGGAGAAGAATCTTTTGACTACTTAATTTAGAGTACTTTTTTGTCATTCTGTCTGTCCAGGTTGTAAAGGACTTGTTCCTGGAAATTGCATTGGTTAATGTTCATATTTTCCTTTCTTTTTTAACAATTATTATTGGTTGGTTCTTTTTTGTTTAACCATTGAGCATTTGAATTATTAGTAGCACAATTAGTTCTAATTCGTGCCGCGTACGTAGGACCTACGAAAAAGTTTAATAGTGGCATTTGAATTCGCCTCATTTAAGATTCACTAATGTTAGTGACAAATCAAGAAATTTCATTAAGAGTATTCAAATAATTAACCTATATATCACTACTAAAAAAACTGGTTTTCCCGACCTCAAAAAATTGACCTCAGTTGAGGTCGGAAAAAAATCGACCTCATGAGTCTTAATTTTTTTAAAAATAAACCGACCTCATGAGGTCGGTAATATTGTACCAAAATTTAAAAAAATAATATACCGACCTCACTAGGTCGGGAATTTATTTCATGATAAATATTATAACTTGATTTTAAATAAAAAATAAACTTATTAAATATACCGACCTCATGAGGTCGGTATTATTTTAATCACTCAACTAAAATACACGAAGACCCAATTTGTTCCCATTTCTCTGCCTCTCTCCTCTCACTGTTCTCTCCCCCCCCCCCCCCCCCCCCCTCTCTCTCTAACCCTAGTATAACTCCGGCGACGTTACCATGTCTCACGCCCTTCTCTTCTTCCATTGCTCTCCACCTTCATTTTCCATCTTCTAGGTAAGCCCTAATTTCTCCTTTGATTCACTAATTTCCTTTCTCATTTTAATTCCCAAAGTTACTTCCCCTTTTTTTGTTAACTCTTACTAAAATGTTAAAGCCTTGGCTGGAATTGACCCAGTCTTTCCCTTATTTTAGTTGCCATTTCAGCTAAAGTTGTTTGTGCTTGATTTAGGAGATCATTGTGCTACTACCTCTATTGACAGCTTTGACGCTTAGTAGACAGCCTCCTTAATCTTTCTGGTGTGTATTTTCCTATCTCAAAATGTGATTTCTCTATTTTAATTGTTGAATTGATGCTTAATGTAATTTGGAATTAGAAACACTGTAATTGTTATCTTGCTGTCTTTCGTCACGTAACTTGGAATTAGAAACACCGTAATTGTTATGTTGCTGTCTTTTATCATGTAATTTGGAAAATTAGAAACACCGTAATTGTTATCTTGCTGTCTTTTGTCTTCCATTGTTTTATACAACTTTATTTGGGGCATGATGGCATCATTAACTAGCCAAAACAGCAGACCATTTTGTCATATTAGTAAAGTTCGTGTAGGACTTTGACAAAAAAAAGAAATATAAAAAGAAAATAATTAATGAAGGATATTAAAGTTGTTGAATTGTAAAGCAAAGAATGGAGTACCGAAGTAGTCTACGGGCTATGATTCTTTTCTTTATGAAAATTCAAGAATAAGTCCAGAATCATGACGTTCTTTACTATTCCAAAAAGATTAGTCGGTAAAGGATGGAAAAGGTAAATAAATGATAATTAATTTTGAAGTTTTCTTAGATTAAATTGTCCTAGTTAGTTTTTCCTAGTCTGAAGCTTTAATTTGCTAATTAGGCAACTGGTGATTTGGGTTTTGAACATTGAATTAAATTAAACATTGAATTTGTTCCCTAACAATTTCAAATTTGGTGTTATTTGTGTAGATGGAATCTCGTAATTGGATGTATAATAGGACAAACGAAAACCGAGAGGGGATGAGGCAAGAATTTGTAGACGGTGTCGATGCTTTTGTTGGCTATGCAATGACACTTGAAACTTTTCTAATTGATGGCTTGGTTAGGTACCACCCTTGTGTGAAATGTCAATGTAGGAATTACGAGAATCCAGAGATTGTTAGGCTTCATCTCTATAAAGACGACTTTCAAAAAGATTATACAGTGTGGACTAGTCATGGAGAAATGAATAGTAGTTTTGGTAGATTTCAAGACTTTGTTGTTGGTGAAAGTAGTAGGGCGGTGGAACCTAATGTCCAAAATTCTAGAATGCACGACATGGTTCAAGATGCTTATGGGATGCATTCCGATTTTGAATCTGGTAACCATGGTGAAGAAGCTCCAAATGAAGAAGCTAGTCGTTTTTTTGAACAGTTGAAAAAGGCTAGTCAGCCTTTATATGACGGGAGTCCCCACTCTCAATTGTCTATTGTTGTTAGATTATTAAGCATCAAAGCAGATTTGAATGTTCCTCAAGGTGCAATGGATGCTGTGATTGGCCTTATACATGAATTAGTTGACCCGAATTTAGAGATACCTGAAAATTACTATAAGGAAAAGAGACTAGTGTCTAAGTTAGGACTCTCGTCGATGAGAATTGATTGTTGTGAAAATGGATGCATGTTATACTATAAGGATGACGAAGGTCTAGAATCTTGTAAGTTTTGTGGAAGAGCTCGTTTTAAGCGGACTCGTAGCGGGAAGAGGGTTGTCGTTAAGGCGATGCATTACTTACCTTTTACACCAAGGTTAAAGAGGTTGTACGCATCAAATAGCTTCGCTCCTCATATGAGATGGAACAGTGAAAATAGAAGGTCGCCTGGTGTTATGTGTCATCCATCAGACGGAGAGGCTTGGAAATATTTTGACACAACATATCCAGACTTTGCGGCTGAACCACGAAACATTAGGTTGGGTTTATGTTCCGATGGATTCACTCCACATTCTGTTTCTGCTGCACCACATTCTTGCTGGCCTGTTTTTTTAACACCATATAATCTTCCGCCTGAGTTGTGTATGACTAGTCCATATATATTCCTTACTTGCATCATTCCTGGCCCACGTAATCCAAAAGTTTTAATTGATGTATACTTGCAACCTTTGATTGATGAGTTGAAAATGTTGTGGGTTGAAGGGGTTGAGACGTTTGACGTTTCTCTTAAGCAGAATTTTAATTTGCGGGCCACTTTAATGTGAACTATTAATGATTTTCCTGCCTACGGGATGTTGTCTGGGTGGATGACTGTTGGAAAGTTAGCTTGTCCTTACTGCATGGAGAATACTAAATCGTTCACTTTAAAGCATGGCAAAAAAAAAATTCATGGTTTGATTGTCACCGTCAGTTCTTGCCAATGGATCATGAGTTTAGGAGTATGAAAAATGCATTTAGGAAGAACAAAATTGAACGAAACTATCCACCTCCAAGACTCTCAGGAGAGGAAATTTGGGAGAGGGTTGAGAACTTTCCAAAAGTTACTGAAGAACCACCGTACAAGTTCGATGGGTATGGGCTTGCACATAACTGGACCAAACAGAGCATATTTTGGGAGTTACCATATTGGAAGGATAATCTTCTCCGGCATAATCTTGATGTTATGCAAATTGAAAAAAATTACTTTGATAATTTATTCAATACAGTAATGGATGTCAAGGGCAAGACAAAAGATAATCCAAAGGCAAGATTGGACTTACAGGAATATTGTATGCGTAAAGAGTTATGGTTGCAGGACAAAGGGAACAGGGTCTTCAAGCCTAAGGCTAGTTATTCATTCACAATGGATCGTAAGCGAAAGATTTGTGAATGGGTTAAGAACTTGAAGATGCCTGATGGGTATGCATCAAATTTGGAAAAACGTGTTGATATGGCGCAAGGAAAGTTACATGGGATGAAAAGCCATGATTGTCATGTTTTCATGGAAACTTTACTCCCCATTGCATTTAGTAGGTTGCCTGCACGAATCTAGAAGCCTATGATAGAAATTAGTTTGTTCTTCAAAGACTTGTGTTCCAGTACGTTGAGGGTAGACAACCTGGATCGAATGCATCAGAATATTCCTGTAATAACAAGTAAGTTGGAGAAAATTCTTCCACCGGGGTTCTTCGATGTGATGGAACATCTTCCGATTCACCTTGCGGAGGAAGCTCGACTCGGAGGCCCAGTTCATTGTCGTTGGATGTATCCCTTCGAGAGGTAATAGGTTTAAATTTTTATTTATTTCTCTTTACTAATTTATTTTTAAAAAAAATCATGCTTAAAATAATATTATGCAGAACTATTGGCAAGTCTAAACGGGGTATCAAGCAGAAACATAGAGTTGAAGGATCAATTTGCGAAGCCTACCTTGCTAAGGAAACAACTCATTTCTGTTCTTACTACTTTGGGAATGATGTGTCATGCTTGCGAAACAGACCCAATCGGCATTATGAAGGAGGTGAGAATGATGCTTTAGCGAAGCCAATATCAATCTTCAATCAACCGGGTTCAGGTTCAAAAAAACGTACAAGACAATTTAATTATATGGAGTCTAAATCTGCATCGATACATGTCTTGCTAAATTGCCCGGAAGTTCAACGATATTATGAGTAAGTTATTATTATTTTGCACTAAATATCCAAGTACAAAGCATAACAACTAACTCAAACTCCATTTTGTCGGACAACTACTTTGTGCATCTAAATGGCATTGAAAAAGTGTACGACCAGTTTGAGAAGTGGTTTAACAATTATGTAAGTGTTAAAGCCTTTTCACAAAGCTAATATAATTTAAAAAGTGCGCATTATATTATTGCTAACTTACTATTTCTTAACTACTAATAGGTTTACAGTACAAAGTATGGTTACCATGACTAACTTTTAAAGGACATATCTTGGGGACCCGGTATGGTCTATTCTATGGACAAATATGTGGTAAATGGTTTATTGAATGCGAGATTTAAGTTGGTTGCTAATGTTACCTTTTTATTTCAGAATCAAGTTCAACAGTCAAAGGCAGAGTTTCTTCGTACTCAGCCACCCAACACACAGCTGACACAAGAACAAATGGAGGAAAGGTGGCTTGAGAGTTTTGGTGGTCCCACTAGGTTTGGCACAGCTTACAAAATGCCACATCGTGCATTTTGTCAATACCGGTCGCCCCTGGAAGGCCTACATTCTTCCAATACCGAGTCGTTCGATAGAGTGAGTACTATGGCCATGGAGCAAAAGATTGCTGAGCTATCTAGCCAGCTACAGGCCTTAGAGGAAATGGAGAGGCGGAGGGACGTGCAGTTTGACGATATGAGGGCCCAATTAGACACATTACTTGCTTCGAGGGGGATTCCCTCGTGTCCTGATGATGCTCGTAACCCCCATACTCAATCTAGTGGTGCGGATGATGATGGGACTCACGTGTCAAACACACAAAGGCATGTTTGAATGTTAATGTTATGGTGGATTTGTGGATTTGCGAGGGGTAAAGTAGTCTAATGTTGTAGACTAACTTAGTGTAGACTAGTTTAATGCTTTGTGGATGTTTACCAATGTTGAAGTAGTTTAATGTTGTTTTGATGTTTGCGAAGGTTGAAGTAGCTTAATTAATGTCTCTTGTGAATGTTTGATTGACGTTTTTATTCAACTTTGAAGTAGTTTCGAATTGAATTTGATGTTTTGGTGGTTGTAATATATGTGTTGTAATAGTAGCTTATTGTTTTATGTATTTATAGTAGTTTGGTGTATTGTTGGCAGCTATTTGGGCTCGTTTTAGTTGAAAGTAAAATTATTTTCATCTTGACAGGGAGGCAGCTGGAATAACAGGTAGGTGCTACAATTTTGTTTTGCAGAATACCGACCTCATGAGGTCGGTAATAGGCAAAATTTACCCAGAAACTGCTAATTACCGACCTCATGAGGTCGGTTTTCTGCAAAATTATTCAACATATGGCTAATTACCGACCTCATAAGGTCAGTTTTCTGCAAAATATTTCCAGAAATTGAAAATTACCGACCTCATGAGGTCGGTTTTGTGCAAAATATATCATATATTCATATAAATTACCGACCTTAGGAGGTCGGTAAACTCATATGATTATATAATTAATATAATTTACCGACCTAATGAGGTCGGTATTTTATTTAATTAATACCCGGCTAAAAAACTTTACCGACCCACTATTTTCCGACCTGATTTTGAGGTCGGTTTTTGGCCAAAACCGACCTCATGAGGTCGGAAATAGCCATTTTTTGAGGTCGGTAAAACATGTTTTTTTAGTAGTGTATGTAGTATAATTTTCGGCAAAAAGTGTCGAACTAATCACCCTTCGACATAAATAGCTACGCCTCTGACTAAAGAAGAAACACTCCCTAGTAGGTAATTTTTTTTCATAATTCGAAGTCGAGATCTCTGTCAATAGGAATTGAAAAATTTCATCAATTTTATTATTTGATGCTTTTTTTGGCTTTTGTTTAGCCATCCAGCATTTGAAATCCTACTAGTTCGATTAAATTTTATTACACAGTGAAAACCTCCAAACACAAATGTGCATTCATACATATATTGTCAACCCTCCAGGTGTAGATGTTTGATTCACTTGATAGAAATATAGTATTTTTAATAATCATTCATTGAGGTCGCTTTTAAAAATTCATTGAGGTTATAATGAAGTCTTTATTTAAAATTTCATTGAGTTGGCTTATAAAAATTGAGATCTACTTCCAGGTCATATAATTAATCTATTTCTCGGGGTCGTCTTTGTTATTATCATTATTATTATTAATGATAATAATAAAAAAAATTGCTCATGTTGTCAAGTTATAGTAAAGTAGGTAAGAAAAATTACTATCTACTGCTCCTTCGTCCTTCGTCTAGTCAAGCCTCTCATCGATTTACTAAAAACCATAATACATAAAGAGTGACACATGTATAATTTTTTGCAAGAAGTATCTATATTGTTTTTTAAAAATAAACAAGTTATAACCATATGGAAATGAAAAGTTGAGAAGAGTAACACTAGCAAATTCAGTCACACAAACTTTGCAAATTATAGGAAAAGAGGAGTAACTTTTTGTTTAAAACAATTATGATATAAATCTGTTTTAGTACTAAGATATATAATTGCTTTGCATAATTCTTTCTACTTATTTATCACTTTAGTTAATGTACAACAAATTTTGGTGCATTGATCTAAAGGAAGTACTATTCTACTCCCTTCGGTTCCAATAAGTGTCCATTTACCTTTTTTATTTTGATCCAAAATAAGTATCTCACGTACTTACATAAGCAAGAAGGACTCAATTATTTTCTTCCAAAGTTACCCTTATATAGATAACCATGTTTTTATGTAATCAAAAAACTATAATACTTAGTAAGTAATATTCAATGAAGGGTAGTTTAGTCAAAATACTCATCTAGAAGTTAGTATTTTCTTAAGGCTAAGTGGAGACTAATTTTGAAACGAAGAAAGCATTATTCAGATGCTATTAATCGGGTTTGAACCTTCCGACCCTGGCAGGTAGGAAGCTCACCAAATGAGCTAGCTTTCGATCTCTTCAATGATCTTACTTAAGTGTCAAGTATCAAAAGTATTGATATTTTTTTTCTTTTCAAAAAAATTACTCCCTTCATCCCAATTTATCTGATACATTTCGGTTTCGAGAATCAAATTTTTTTATTCGTGAATTCGGATATACAATGTTTAAGTTTTTGAAAAAATAATTAATATATTTAAAACTAAAAAAATATTATAAATCATTAATAATTTAAAATATTTAAAGAGCATATGAATAAATTGCGATAAAAAATTTTACTCTTGAAAAATGTCACATAGTAGGCGTTTGGCCATCAATTTTCAAACCATGGTTTCAAACCAACGTTTAGTTATCAATTTTCAGTCATGGTTTGAAACCTGCTTTGGGCGTATCTAAAATTTTTATTAAGCATATTCAAATATTTGACCTATATATGCACTACAATTTTTCGGCAAAATATGTCACACTTCGGTATACGTAGCTACGCCTCTACCTAAAAGAAGAAATACTCCCTACTAGGTGTTTCTCTATTTTCACAAATTCGATCGAGATATCTAATTTGGGATGAAAAGATTACACCAGTTCTATTATTGAATTTATTTTGTTTAATCATCTAGTATTTGAAGTCATACTAGTTTGATTAATCTCAATCTTTGTCGGCGTACAAAAAGACACACTAAAGTGTCGTCCACTGATTCGATTAATCTGGATTCTCGCCGCGTAATATTGACGAAAAGACATTGATGAAGTCAAGGATCTTGCTAAAAATGTTCACCACCATTCCACATATGTAGTTATGTCCCTGAAGAAGAAAAAGCGCTCTCTATTAGATGTTTTTATTTTATATGTTGTTTTCACCATTCGAAATTAAAATCTCTATTTAAGGATGATAGGATTTTGTCAATTCTATTGTGCCGGTTTCAATCTCATGAGAAAATTTATCTTTTATATCTCCTCCATTATTTACGAATATATTCCTAATAATAAATTATCTTTATGGATCTTATTAAAGCTGTCAGTTTTAAATTTTTCACGTTATTACTACATAGTGAAACCTTAAAACAAATGTGCATTCATACATCCATAGTCAAACCTCCAGATCTATGAATATATTCCTAATAATAAATTATCTTTATGGATCTTATTAAAGCTGTCAGTTTTAAATTTTTCACGTTATTACTACATAGTCAAACCTTAAAACAAATGTGCATTCATACATCCATAGTCAAACCTCCAGATCTATGATTATATTCCTAATAATAAATTATCTTTATGGATCTTATTAAAGCTGTCAGTTTTAAATTTTTCACGTTATTACTACATAGTCAAACCTTAAAATAAATGTGCATTCATACATCCATAGTCAAACCTCCAGATCTATGTTTAGTACACTTGATAGAAATATAGTATTTTTAATACTCATTCAATAGGTCGCTTTTAAAAATTCATTGAGGTTATAATGGAATCTTTATTTAGAAATTCATCGAGTTGACTTGTAATAGTTAAGATCTACTTCCAGTTCATACAATTAATTAATGCTACAAGTTTTAATTTGTGGGTGCATGTGGGTATAGTTCACTTTTAACGAGGTGTGTTTTGCAAATTAATTGATGATAATTCAGGTAGGAAATCCTTACGCCTGATAGTTCAGGTAAAAAACTCAAAAAAAAGGTAGTACTTGAGGTGTGTTTCTTATCCTTAATCATAAGTTTTTTTTTTTTTTTTGACATGATGATGACACGAGTTGAGCTTAAATGACTCTGCACAACACGATTGAAAATTAATCAGGTAACGAATTTTGAATATCAAATTATTGTACTAAAAACTACATAATCAACCCTCCAAATAAAGAAGTCCATGCATTAGATGGAACGTAGTCGTTTTCAAAAATTCACTGTGGTCTACTTTGTTAGCGATTGCCTTGAATTTCCTATCATATTTGGATTCTACACTATAATTGTGTTTTGCTACAAAAATGTTAACTTAGTAGAAAAGGACTCTTTCATGTCTATCTTTTTTCTAGGATGAGAAGTTTCAAACATCTATAAATAGGAGATCCTTCTTCTCATAAACAACATAATAACATCCACAATGTAGTCATTTAAAGAGCTTTGTTTAGGAGGAGATTATTCTCTCTAGAATTTTTTATATTTCCTTTTTATGTTAGTTTTTCAATATGTAGGTCACTTGACCAAATCATATTATAATATTATGTCTTTTGAGTATATTTTCTTTGTTGTCTGATTTATGGTCAATCAAGACTTGCAATTGTTTGCTTCCGCATGACACCATGTTATTTCGATCCCAACATACTTAATATAGTCGTCTTTTAAAAATTAATTGAGTTTTCTTATAAAAATAAATTGAGGTCTACATCTAGTTCGCTCAATAAGTTTAAATTATTAATTATTATTATTATTATTACTATATACTACTACTACTATTACTATTATACTTCAGTCTTGTTAGCACTACATGAGAGCCTTTTAAATAATGACTAAGAAAACACTCTTCAGTCAGCTCAGACCCTTCGCTATTTTGCTTTATATAGTTGTTTTTAAAAACTCATTGAGGTGGCTTATAAAATATAATAAATTTTAATTATTATTATTATTATACTTCAGTCGGAAACAGCCGTCCTACCTTGGTAGGAGTAAGGTCTGCGTACACTCTATCCTTCTCAGACCCCACGTTGTGGGATTTCACTGGGTTGTTATTGTTGTTGTTGTATTATTATTATACTTCAGCAATGTTAGCTCCACATGAGAGCTTTTTAAATAAACACTAAAATGACACTCTTGAGTCAGCTGAGCCCCTTCCCTATTTTGCTTTACCATCTATTAAGAGAATAGGTTCCATACAAACGATCATCTATATCATGCTATACAAGAACCAAGAAAAGATTCCAACGCCCCTCTCTAGATAAGAAGCAATATGCACCACTACCTACAACCGCTTCCTCTGTAGGAGACTTCCACGAAATGAAAGTGGACGGTATCATCGTATGCTCCACTTTTGTTGCCCTTGTTTATAACTTTATATCCCTAAGTACTTCTATCGCTGATTTATCAGCCGACCTGTTTCTACTATCCAAAGGCTTGGTGTCGTTCTGTCGATCGGACAATTGTTGAAAGATCTCTTATTCCGTCGACATGTTGGGAGAAGAGGAAAATTTAAAATCTACAATCAATGAGCTTAAAATATAGGGAATTAATTTAGTTGACTCGCACAATTCATCCTCAATCCGACCTTTTTGAAAGAAGTGGTGGTAAATCATAAATTCTAAAATAGGAAAACATGAGGGGATGAGATCAAAGTGAAACATACAGGATAATTCGAGGTGAGATGGAACTATTAAACAATTTGTTTTCTCCTTTTCTCACAATAAGAGTTAATTTCTAGGTTACCTGTCTTTTTCTCTATAATTAATTTCTTCATCCTTAATTAAAGGTCTTGTGTTCGACCTTCGAGTATGAAATTATCTTTATTAGGGAGCATTTTGATCCCTAATATGGGATTTTTCAGTGCAAATTTGAATTTAATTGGCTTCCGGGAATTGATTATCGTGTGGGAAACAAAACAAAACAAAACAATGTTTCTTTTTCAGCTTTGGTACAGATTTAACTGTAACGCACACAACCAACTTGAACATTTTTTGTCATTTACTCAAATTATATACTACCTTCGGTTCATATTATGTCTTTTTTTTTTCTTTTTCTTATAAGAAAGTCTAAATAACAAGAGTATTGTATAAACTATAACGTGTCTCTCTTTAATGTCGCTTAATTAACACTTCATTTGATTAAAACGATAACGAAAAAGCAAAATAAAAATGATTTCTTACTATGAAAACATACCTTTGGATTTAAGGTTTTTGTTTGTTTTTAGATAATTTAATTTTTCTAAAACTACTTCGTTGTTAAATTGTTCAACCACTATCTACACCTTGTTTGGATGGTTGTTACATGCTGTATAGTTACTTTAAATGCAATATTTGGTTTAATTTTTACTTAAATTTTATTGTATCATATTGTTAAATTCGTTGTACGTAGTGGTGAAAAATTTAATTTTATGTAACGATCTATTTGGTGTAATCACGGTGTTACCGTTTCTTTTTTCTTTTTTCTGATCTCGCTCTTATTTATTATCAAACAAAATCTCGGATTTTACCCTACCTTACCTTTTTATTAATAACTCTCTGCATACCGTATTTTTTCTTTTGTACTATTATAAGTTTATTATTTAAATTGCTAGTGTGTGACATTATGAAACGGGGAAAAATAATACAATATAATGCGAAACATTATGAAACGATAGGTAACGAGCATCAAAACAAACTATGACTCGTCTTATTAAGGAAAAGGAAGAAACTAACTTACAAAATGAGGTCCAAAATAGTCATTGTGCCAAAGTCTCGTTTAAGTAAACAGAAAACCCCATGACTTGTTGAGACGTAATGTCTATAGAAAACTAACAAGTTTAAAGACCCTTAATCGGAAACTTGTCTCACATTGGTGGTGGAAATGGAGATTTGTGTACTTATATATGGAAGCACATTTTTTAGCTCATAAAGAGTTGAGAAGAGAGTCTCTCCTCAGGCAGTTGTCATCGATCAACTCCACTTTTGATTTGATCAAATGATCTAATTGATTGAACATAGATTTATTAATAGAACACAAACTTCTCAAAAAAAAAAAAAAATGGTTCCACCCTCCTATCAAGTCCCGTTTCTAACTCTTTTTTTTTTCCCAAGTCTAATTAAAACTCACAAAGTTTAAATACGGAATCTCTACAATATGTAACCCGACTATCCGAGGTTGTCGACTAATGAAAATTCCCCACAATATTACATAGACCTCCAGTTGTGTTTCTTCAAATTTTACGTCGGTATCATTTCCTTGGTAGTTCGAGTTATCTGGTGAAGTATAAAGTACCCCGGAACCCAAATGTTGCTTAGAAGGATTTTACGTTCCAGGCCTCGATAATAGCCAATAACACTAATTTTAACATTGAAAAACTCTTGGTGTAATGAAACTTTTTATGAGTAAGTCCCGAATGCATATATGAGTCCTACAACTTCAGATATGTACGTCTAAAGTTATAGTTGTCTAAAGTTGACATATATTACGAAAGTTCATGTATATATGTCACATCCCTTTTTCGCGCCCAAAGGACACGAGTTTTATTTATTAAAGGGGTTTTCCAATTGAAGTGACAATTTTGAAAAGGGATTATTTATTTACAGAGTCGTCACTTGGAATTGAGTTTTGGTGTTCCAAGTCACCTTATGAATCTCTAATCAAAAGGAAATGACTCTTTTATTATTGGTCTATGAAAACAAAAGACCGAATAAAGAATTCTGTTGACCAGGGAGAAGGTGTTAGGCATTTCCCAAATCCCGTGGTTTTAGCACGATAGCTTTTATTGTTGATTAATATCCAGCTTAACTAAATTTTTGGAAAAATGCGTATGAGCCTTGAAATTCTTATGGCTTGCCTTTTATTCGCTTTTGAATTTATTTAATTTTATTAATGTGTGGCGTACTGGCACCAGCGCTTTCCAGCCTTACCACAAATTTTGATTTGTTTCTCGCGCCTTTGAGGCATTTATGGAAGTTCCTACTTCCCGTGCCTAAATAAGCATCTAGTGTACTTAAAGGCTGCCCACCCCAGTTAATACGGCTTCGAATATTGGTAAGTAAATTTTATTAGAAATGATCCGTCGGTAGCTGCGCTTTCCGACTTCATCATCAATTATCACTTCAAATTAATTAATTAATTTCTAAATTCTTTTGATTCGGGTCGTAACCCAACAAACACTCTTTCGAGAATCTCTTTTGATAACGGGTCTTGAAGTCATTCGCAACTTATCTCGCTCCCTTACGAATGTTTTTACCACTCTTTTCTTTTAATTTCACAATGGAATTTGAAATAAATTCGCATCCCCCTCACTCGAACTCACAATTAATTAATTGGACCCTTAAACATTGGTCTAGGACCAAAGTTAACTCTGTTTTCTAACTCGTGCTAAAGGCTAAATAACTAAACCCAAGCAGTATTACGAATGTAAACTTACATACATATACGTTAGAAAAAAAAAAGAACAATCATTTGTGTCTTTAATCCAATAAGACTAACGAAACTTCAAATGAAAATAGCAGCTCAAAGCATGATGCAAGCTTCTTTCAGGTGAAAATTTTAAAGCTTAAGGCTCCAAAATTGTTTAACTCCAAACAATTAAAATTACATGAAAAGCTTAAATCAACTTCAAGTCACTTAATTTTTGCATGTTTAAATCATCCAAGAAGGTGACTTTAGAGCCTAAGTGAAAGTTCTAAATTTGGACAGTGGATAACCTTAGAAAGGACAAAAACCAGTAACTAAAATGCTAATCCCTTGGACTTTGAGGGTGTTTCTCTACTAAAATTAATAAAAAAGACAACAAATTTCAAATCATAGTTCATGTTTTTACTTTGCAAATCATTACGTGAGCCCCTTATTCTTCATTCACGTAAGAAGGGAAAGAAAATATGAGCAGTAAATGTAGAATTTTAACGTGATAGAAACACCAAACAAAACAAACACTAAATGAGATTAACGAATGAACCTTTAGCCATTAACACAAACTAGAATAGGCGCATGAACACAGATATAAACTATCCATGAAAATAACTGAAAGAGATGACTAAAGCATGAACTGAAAAGTGAGAATGGACCTTAAAAGAGGCAACACCTTTCTTCAAAAATGATAAGAAAAGCATCCAACTACGGCTTAAAATCACATAAATGTTATGACATATTTAAAGCCATAAATTTCAAAAAAATTTAGAACTATACAAATGGTATGACATGTTTTAGCTTATAAATTTCAAAACTATTTATGTTTTTTTTAAACCCCGTGTTGTTTCAAACTATAGATGTTACACAAATTGACACGGAGAGTAAGTTTTACTAGATTCTTGGAAACACTAGATTCTTGGAAACTACTCCGACATTGTTGAATTGTTCCATGAAATTTCACTGGCAAGTAGCAACCACTATCTAAGGGCAAGCAAGAAAATAGCAAAACAAAATGAGGTCCAAAATAGAAGAGTCATTGATCCAAGTCTTCTTTTAAAAATTAAATAAGCAGAAAACCACATGACTTGTTGAGAATCAAGTCTTTAAATACCACAGAAGTTAATCTCAACAATGTACTTCTCAAGAAAATTGTTCCACCACTCCTCTCTACTCTCATCTCAATTTCTTCTTCATCTGTTTTTCTATCTTTGATAACATTAATTCACCGAAAAATAGTGCATTCAGTTGAATGTGTTAAGGTCAAATCTTGAACTTGTCTTTGACTTTTCAATATGTCTAATTACGATCCTTCCTCCAGAAACTCATGTGTTTGTCACTGCATCAAAATAATAGTGAGCTTAGGCATCATAGCTCTGATCCTCTGGCTAAGTCTACGTACCACCAAGCCTAAATGTTCCATCCGAGATGTTTATGTGCGAGGCCTCGACAAATCGGTCAACTCCAACAACAATGCTACAATGCGGGACAACAATCTATCGTTTCAGCTCAATCTGAAGAACGAAATGAAGGACAAGGGCGTCCGCTACGACGATATTAACCTCAAATTCTACTATGGTACAAACACCAGTCACCCTATTGGTAATTTCACAATTGATGGATTTAAACAAGGCAAAGATAAAGAAGCTTTTAAAAGTGGCATGATTGAGACTCATAATATGCCATGGGATGATGCAATTAAGACTGTTTCAAATGGATCTAAGGCAATTTTTAGAGTTGATGTGAGTAGTAGAATTAAGTACAAAATTACATTTTGGTATACTAAGAAACAAAATTATTTTGTGGAGAATAAGGTTGAAGTTGATGATACTGGTAAATCTAGTGCACAAAAACTTCATTGTTGTTTTGGGGTTTTTGGACTTACATTATTTGTTCTGTCATTTTTACTTTAATTGGTTTAGATTTCATAAAGGAGAAGCGTCTTTTGACTAATTAATTATTTAGAGTACTTTTTTGTTATTCTCTCTTTCCATGTTGTAAAGGACTTGTTCCTAGAAATTGCATTGGTTAATGTTCATATTTTCCTTTCTTTTTTAACAATTATTATTGGTTGGTTCTTTTTTGTTTAACCATTGAGCATTTGAATTATTAGTAGCACAATTAGTTCTAATTCGTGCCGCGTACGTAGGACCTACGAAAAAGTTTAATAGTGGCATTTGAATTCGCCTCATTTAAGATTCACTAATGTTAGTGACAAATCAAGAAATTTCGTTAAAGGTATTCAAATAATTAACCTATATATGTAGTATAATTTTCGGCAAAAAGTGTCAAACTAATCACCCTTCGACATAAATAGCTACGCCTCTGACTAAAGAAGAAACACTCCCTAGTAGGTAATTTTTTTTTTCATAATTCGAAGTCGAGATCTCTGTCAATAGGAATTCAAAGATTTCATCAATTTTATTATTTGATGCTTCTTTTTGGTTTTTGTTTAGCCATCCAGCATTTGAAATCCTACTAGTTCGATTAAGTTAAATTTTATTACACAGTGAAAACCTCCAAACACAAATGTGCATTCATACATATATTGTCAACCCTCCAGGTGTAGATGTTTGATTCACTTGATAGAAATATAGTATTTTTAATAATCATTCATTGAGGTCGCTTTTAAAAATTCATTGAGGTTATAATGAAGTCTTTATTTAAAATTTCATTGAGTTGGCTTATAAAAATTGAGATCTACTTCCAGGTCATATAATTAATCTATTTCTCGGGGTCGTCTTTGTTATTATCATTATTATTATTAATGATAATAATAAAAAAAAATTGCTCATGTTGTCAAGTTATAGTAAAGTAGGTAAGAAAAATTACTATCTACTGCTCCTTCGTCCTTCGTCTAGTCAAGCCTCTCATCGATTTACTAAAAACCATAATACATAAAGAGTGACACATGTATAATTTTTTGCAAGAAGTATCTATATTTTTTAAAAAAAATAAACAAGTTATAACCATATGGAAATGAAAAGTTGAGAAGAGTAACACTAGCAAATTCAGTCACACAAACTTTGCAAATTATAGGAAAAGAGGAGTAACTTTTTGTTTTAAAAAATTATGATATAAATCTGTTTTAGTACTAAGATATATAATTGCTTTGCATAATTCTTTCTACTTATTTATCACTTTAGTTAATGTACAACAAATTTTGGTGCATTGATCTAAAGGAAATACTATTCTACTCCCTCCGGTTCCAATAATTGTCCATTTACCTTTTTTATTTTGGTCCAAAATAAATATCTCATGTACTTACATAAGCAAGAAGGACTCAATTATTTTCTTTTAAAGTTACCCCTATATAGATAACCATGTCTTTATGTAATCAAGAAACTATAATACTTAGTAAGTAATATTCAATGAAGGGTAGTTTAGTCAAAATACCCATCCAGAAGTTAGTATTTTCTTAAGGCTAAGCGGAGACTTATTTTGAAACGAAGAAAGAATTATTCAGATGCTATTAATCGAGTTTGAACCTTCCGACCCTGGCAGGTAGGAAGCTCACCAAATGAGCTAGCTTTCAATCTCTTCAATGATCTTACTTAAGTGTCATGTATCAAAAGTATTAATATTTTTTTTTCTTTTCAAAAAAATTACTCCCTTCATCCCAATTTATCTGATACATTTCGGTTTCGAGAATCAAATTTTTTTATTCGTGAATTCGGATATACAATGTTTAAGTTTTTGAAAAAATAATTAATATATTTAAAACTTATAAAATACTACAAATCATTAATAATTTAAAGTATTTAAAGAGCATATGAATAAATTGCGATAAAAAATTTTACTCTTGAAAAATGTCACATAGTAGGCGTTTAGCCATCAATTTTCAAACCAGCGTTTGGTCATCAATTTTCAGTCATGGTTTGAAACTATGGTTTGAACTCAAATCATCCAAAAAGCATGGTTTCAACTTTTTAAAATACAAAATTTAACCCATAAGTTAATATTTTGTAAAAAAAGACTCATAAGTTGGTAAATATTTTTAACAATTACCTCATCAATCATTTACTAATCTCATTAACTTCCATCAACCTTTATTTATGTCTATCAACCTTTAATTTATGTGGGAAGATTATATTAAATAGTAGTTACATTACTATTCATGTTAAATTTTCGATTTTATTGAAGTAAAGTTTAATTAATTGATGTTGCATTTTTTAGAAGGGAAAATACATAAATACCCCCCAACGTGTACTCGGATTAATTATGACGCACTCAACCTTTGCAGGCGACCTATTGCCCCCCTGACCTTATTTTTTCTATATTTTTGTACCCTTTTTTGGCTGACGTGACAAAAAAAAATTTGATGCCCAGTTGCACAATGGAGAGTGTTACACACTCTCCGTCACGTCGACGCCACGTTACTGCCACATTGGTGCCACCTAAATTTTATTAAACTAAGTATTAAAATTTTAAACAATGCCATCTTCTCCATTGTCACAACCTGGAGAGCTCTCTCCATAGCTTGCATGATTATCAAATAATGCAAATCTGAATTGTAATTCAACTTTAGCACAAACAAACAACTTCAAAGAATTTTCACTAGTGTTTTTAAGCTCCAAATAGTAATACCCAGATGATTAAACAATAGTTAATCACAACATTCATTTTTTTTTCTACTGCAATTTTCAATCTCAAGAACCCAACAATACAGATCTGAGATTTTCACTTTTCAACTTGTTTCAAATCAGCATACAACTTCGAACGCCACCGTCATGGTCAACTCCGCCATGGTCATCGTCGTGCACTTGGCGGTCTCCGGTGACCCTACACCAATCCGCCTCTTTTTCTTCTTTATAAATCCGCCTCTCAATCACATTATTCTCTTCGAATTCACAACTAATCGCAACGCCATGAAATAAACAGCCCAATTTCAACTTCCCAATATCAAGACAAGCTTTAATTACTGTTGATAAAGTAAACCCATTTGGCTCAAACCATAAATCAATCATTTCCCCTTACAATTTCAGAGGAAAAAGAACGGAGCAAGTAACAATGGAGTTCACCGGAGTAAGTAACAATGGAGGTCACAGCAGCTTTCCCATCAGATTTTACTTGCAAACCAATTTTGACTAACAAATCACCAACATACAAAAATTTCAGATTCAAAATTAGTAACCCAACAGCATTTTCGACTACCCATTTCTGATTTAAGAATTCGACTACTCCATTTCATATTCAAAAAATTCAGATTCACAATTGGTAACCCAACAACATTTTCCTCTAATTTTTTCTATCATTGGAGGAAAATGTAGGATTGAATCGACAAAAATGGAGTTCCGGAAGTGAAGAAAAAGAATGAGAGTGAAGAAGAGTTGCACAAAGAAAAAGAAAGTAAAAAATTGTGAAAGAATAAATAAAAGCAACATTAGCAAAAATGAAGAAGAATGGGGGTGGCGGTGGGGTTAGGGGTGGGTGGGGAAAATGAGGGGTGGGATGGAATGAAGAAGAAGAAGAAGAAGAAGAAGGGGGGTTTAGTGACGTGGCGCTAACGTGACGCTGATGTGGCGCCGGTGTGGCTGAGAGTGTGCAACACTCTTCACTGTGCAACTAGGCATCAAAAAAATTTTTGCCACGTCAGCCAAAAAAAGGTACAAAATACAGAAAAAATAAGGCCAGGGGTAAATAGGTCGCCTGCAAAGGTTGAGTGCGTTATAATTAATCAGAGTATATGTTGGGGGTATTTATGTATTTAAAGCCTTCTAGTAGTGTACTAATTTTGTTATAAACTATGATTTGCTCATTTGGTAAGATTATATAAGAATTGAGAATGTTTTGATAGTTTTTACAATTTGTGGAGTTTTTATGTTTACATGAGAAAATATAACTTAAAATATCCAAATTGTATGTTCAAACATGATTTGAAATCATGTCCAAACGGGGCGATAGATTGAGACAAAAGAGCATTTTATTAGCTAAATATTACGTATGGCAATTGATTCTATAGATATTCAAATGGCCCACATGTGCCACGTGTATAGTCATAAACTATCCACGTGGACAAGAAAATCTCATTATAACAAATCAAATTTGCCAAACAAAAACAATCTTGAAAAGTTGGTTGAGGTTGTCCTTAACGGTTTATTATCATACACACAAAATCCCTCCCTCCAAAAATTTCCCAACAATGGCTACAGTTGAAATTGGGAACTTGGGTCTTGGATTTAGGCCACAAATTGCAATAAATCCAACTAGAAAATGGCCATGCAAGAAATTTTTTGGTCAGAAAAAGCAAAACAAGAAGAGAATATTGCTTGTATGTTCTGTTGCTGATAAAAAAGAAGCTAAAGTTAGTTCATTTAGTAAAGAAGAAAATGATTTAATTGAAGCTCTTATTGGTATTCAAGGTCGTGGTCGCTCTGCTTCTCCTCAACAACTTCAAGTTAGTTCACCCTTTAATCACAATCTTTATATATATACATTTTTTTTCTGAATTTTGTTCTAATTTGTGGTATGTTATGGTTGGTGTTGTGATAATATTATATGTGTGTGTGTTGTATTTCATTGGTTATTAAGTGGGATTGAATAGTTTGAAGCTATGTTGTTCAGATTCTCTAAAAATGTTGCAGCGCCTGTGTCGGATTCTTCAAACATGCACTACTTTTGGAGAATCTGCCACACCACATTGATATTTTTGAGGAGTCCAACCAACATAGGTTTGAAGTAGTTAGTGTTAGATAAGGTGAATTATGACTTTGTTTTTTATTTCCTCGTAATGAACCAATGACGGGCAGAGGTAATCTAGAATTTGAAGTTTATGAGTTAGTACAATGACTTCAAGTTATTTTGTCTGTTTTTGTTCTAGTTGTGCTCTGTTGTGGTTGGTGTTGTGATAAGGCTGATTTACACAAATGTCCATTTTTTGACCACCATTTAGATTTTGTCCCTATATTTAGAAGTTGTGCAAATATATACCTTGGAAATTATCCTTTCGGACAATATTAGACTAGGGTATAGTGTTTGCTCATATATTGCTTAACCTTAGACAAAGCATTAGATTGTCGGCTAATGTTTGTAATATTACATACAAAATTTTAGACAATGGTCTAACGATTTCCCATAAGATTTTCAGTTTGCTTAAAAGGAATTATTAGACCATGGTATAAAAGGTCCATAAGTTGCAAGTAAAAGAAAAAGAGGGACCATCTACAAAACGGCTGTCCAATGAGGGACAACCTCCTTAACCAGAGGTCTCGGGTTAAAGCCCTGGGTATGGAAAAATCCTTAGTAAGGAGCGCTTCCCCGAATGGTCCCTATGCGGCGCGAATCCGGACATAGTCGGGCTCCAATGCAGGTACCGAACACCAGGTGAGAAACCAAAAACAAAAGTGATATTGTAATGCCGAGATCTAAAATGCATGGTCTATGAAGTGGATTGAATATTTTGAAGCATTTACTGTTACAGTGAATTCTGAATTTTTTTCTGAGATTGACATCTTTTAGGGTCATTTTGTGCAGTGAAAATATAATACGGTGATAAATCATTTTTTAGAAGTAAATGTACATAAATTACTAATTAGGATTGGGTAATTGAAAGTAAATGTATGGTTATGCAGGAGGTTGAACGTGCTGTTAAAATTCTTGAAGGATCAGAAGGTGTTTCTGAACCAGTGAGTATTGTGTTAAGTATTTTCGCGTTCATTGCATTCCTCTTGTACCCGTTTCTTAGTGTTGATTACGATAATTGTGGCTAAATATGTGAGAGAAAAATATATTAAGAACAGTAATTATGCTGTAATTTTACGATGTCGTGATGTAATCAACAAAAAGGGATTTCAAAGTTTGCAACTTTACAATCATCCGTGATATATTCACATGGGTTAATATCTATAGACGAGTTCAAGTTTGATTGAGGGTCGGTGGCAGCTGATGTTCACAACAAGGCCAGGATCAGCATCTCCTATTCAGGTTAGATGCTATACTTTTTGTGAAAAGATGTAGATTTCGATTTTTTTTTTTTTTCGGAATATTGTAAGGCGTTCCATAAATTAACTGTGAGAAAACTTTCAGTTTACTGTCATTGAATAGTTGGTAAGGAAGCAAAATTTTCTTAAAGTTACTGGAAATTGTTTTCTTATAATTCTTTTATTTTGTTCTGTGTAAGTGTCCCTATAGATACGTCTTTGTAGTTTAACAAGAATGAAGAATGGATGTCTAACAAGAAAGACGATATTCCTACATTAGCAGATAATCAAATTTGAGACTTTGTCTAAAATTGTCCCTATATTGAAGATGAAGATTAGGTTCTATATTGTAACAAAATGAATATTTTTCCAAAATTTTTAAGCTGTCCTTATTCGTTCACCTTGGGAATTAATCATAACATCAGAAAATATCTTCTCTTCCTCGGGGCCAAAATGTAGTAATGTTAAAAACCACTTTGCAGAGAACTTTTGTTGGGGTTGACTCATTCAGCGTATTTCAAGAAGTGTTCCTTAGAACGAACGACCAACGTGTATCCAACATTGTAAAGTTTTCTGAGGCAATAGGTGAGCTGAAAGTAGAGGTATGTATCTTTTATCGTTTTTCCTGAATATTGTAAAGTTTTTTCTAAAGCACTCAATGCCTGTCTTATCAAATTTGTCAATTTCTGCTTCATACATGTATAGTCTGTCCTTTATTTCTTCCTGAATTCTTGGTTGGATAAAAACTATGTCCAATGATCTTGGCAAGGGTAAAATATTGCATCGTCAGTTAAAGTGAGATGAATGATTTTGGCAATGCTAAAATATTGCCACATTAGCGAAGTGGCGAGATTTATCACCTGAGTGTACTGAGGGACTTCGAGTGTGAAATGACGAAAAAAGAATCACTTTTCTGTTACAAAAGAAAAAGAAGTGACTTTCTTGCACAATTTCTATTATTTGGGTGACCTTCCTAGTAATCAACTCATCTGGCCGTCGTCTGAAAAGTTGAAACAATAGGTTATCACAATGCTTACATTCATATTCCAACTGGCTTTCTAGTTGAACCAACGTTGTCGTCATTTATCACTTAAATTGTACAAATTTATCACATGGGCAAACACATAGTTTATCCTAAAGCAAAAAAGGAATCTTTACACAAATAGCCGGTTGGATTCACTGCTTACTTTTCCTTGCCAGTATACCTCGATTATGCACAACTACACACATATTATACATGAATTATATATGTATAATATATCCGCCGGCTATTTTTAGTTTAAGTGTGGGCTGGGTGGCTATCTAGGTTCATTCTTCGAGAGAAACGAGATGATTCTGCATGAGGTTATCAGTACAAGCTTTCTTTGCATTACCGCAGTTTCTAAAAGTGAACGAACAGTTCTGACAAAATCACTAACAAGACAAGCTTTATTTTTATTTTTTCTCCAATATGATCCGTTCATACTGAAATTCATCCTTCTGTGGGGTAGGGAAAAAAAGTTGGAAGTTGTCTCCTATTTTAAACAGTAATTTGGCTCTTCAATATCTTACTGAATACAGATATTTTGTTCTTCAGGCACTTGCAACGATCAAAGATGGAAAACGAATTCTTTTCCAATTTGATCGAGCAGCTTTTTCGTTCAAATTTCTACCATTCAAGGTTCCGTACCCTGTACCTTTTAGACTTCTGGGAGATGAAGCTAAGGGCTGGTTAGACACTACATATTTATCCCCATCCGGGAATCTCCGTATATCAAGAGGAAACAAGGTAGGAGAACATCATTAGCTCCTCATTGTTTTTTTTTTTTTCCTCTTTTCCTCACTGTTATATCATACATGGCATACTTCCTGCACATATCCAGTAAACTGTATCTCAAATTTTCTTGTTAATCGGTAATCAGCTAAGGAATTAAGGGCCACATGCTATACTGCTATAGTGCAGGGAACTACATTTGTGCTGCAAAAGGAAGCCGGACCAAGGCAGAAAGTGCTCTCATCCATTTCAACGGGTACAAGAGTTGAAGAGGTATATATATGACTAGCTTCCTATTAAATCCTGTTGTAACTTGTCTAGGTTCAATATAATTGAATAGTAATTGGTGTTTCTTTAATAAAACAACAGGCGATTGATGAGTTTCTCTCCCTCAACCAAAACGTTGCAAATACTGAACTGGAACTTCTTGAAGGGGAGTGGCAAATGATATGGAGTTCACAGGTATTTGTTCAAGTCAAACTATTTCTTTCCCTTTAGAACGCCACAACTTTATCAAAATTGAAAAAAAAAACTATTTCTGGACTTGCTTATCACTCGGACATACTTTTAGGTGAAAATAGCTTTATGCCACCCATTCTTTATTTATTTCAAACGTCACATTGTTAGCACAATTGAACAGCATATCATTTCCTACTTGCTTATTACTAGGACCAATAGTCATAATGTGAAAGATAACCTCAATACGCATTCTTTTCTACTATGGCACATGGACGTAGTAGTGTATGATAAGATGCAGTCCAAAAGAGCACAAGAAATGAGGATTAACACAAGCAATTGAAAGGTTGTGGCAGGGGCAGAGGGTGGAAGGGCCAAGGGGGTTCATCCGAACCCCCTTGGTGGAAAATTGCACTGTTTATACATGGTAAAAGAAAATTGCATTGTTTATACATGGTAAAACTACTTTTGATGTATATATAGTAGTCGTTGAATCCCCTTTGGCTTCTTCGTGTGTTTATTTTTTTCATATTTTGAACTCCCTTAGTGAAAATCCTGGCTCTGCCACTGGGTCGTGGTAGATATTGAGATTGTCCTCCGCAGAGATAAGTTACTCTCAACCTCTAAACAAAACCTGAAATTTGATAATGAAAAGAAAAAGATTTAGACATTGCTTTTCTTCTGCATTGAGCTTTCACTATCAGTGCCCGAGTTGTTCTCGTGAAAGGAAAATACCACTATGTAATCACTTCTTTTGTTCATTTATTGCTGCTAAAGTTTGGCCGCCTTCTTGTCAGGTTGAAACAGATAGTTGGATAGAGAATGCTGGGAATGGACTCATGGGCGAGCAGGTTCATAGGACTCTTCATGCCTTGTGCTTTATTTTTATTTTTTCCAATCTACTTACTGTGTATGAAGGGAAGCCTTGGCGTAACTGGTAAAGTTGTTGCCATGTGACCAGGAGGTCACGGCTTCAAGCCGTGGAACAGCCTCTTGCAGAAATGCAAGGTAAGACTGCGTACAATAGACCCTTGTGGTCCGGCCCTTCCCCGGACCCCGCGCATAGCGGGAGCTTAGTGCACCGGGCTGCCCTAATCTACTTACTGTGTATCCTTGGCTATTTACTAAGTTTACGTTCTGAATTCTGTGATATTCTTCTTCTTAGATTGTCAAAGCAAATGGACAATTGAAGTTCCTGGTCGACATATTGTTCGGGGTTAGGTTCTCCATGTCAGGCAAATATGAGTAAGTCCCTGCAACATTTCATCCAGTAATGTTGTTTCTCTAGCCAAAGTAATAAAGCAATCTGGTGGATTCTTTTAGTTAAATCAGTAAATTTTTCATCTGTACTTAAGATTTTTTAGCTACTTGAGTACTGTTATTATTATCACCAAAACCTCTAATTTTAGAGACAAATGAAGTGGATCTCTGTAAACCATGGCCTCTTTCCCAATATGTTACAAAACTATCATGCTGAAACATAGTGCACTGCTAAACCTTGAGTTGTATTCTTTCCTCATCATATATCTCTCGACACTCTAGGATTAAAATGATTATGGTAAAGCAAGAAAGAGTCAAGAAAACAAGAATAAATAGGTGTTCAATGGAGTTGGAAAAACTGTAAAAGATTTATGTTTTATGGTTAAGCTCAATTGCTTGTCTCCTAATACAGGAAATCCGGTAGTAACACGTACGATGTCATAATGGATGATGGAGCCATCCTAGCTGGAATGTATGGAATTCCGGTTGAAATGGAAAGCAAGTTCACCATAGAAATACTGTAAGATATCGATCTATTGCAAACATAACATTGCCTTTCTAACTATTTTAGCTTAACTTTGCCATCATTCGTTATGCTAAGTAAATCCTATTGTTTTCATTTGTATAATGTAGATATACTGATGACAAGCTCAGAATTTCACGGGGCTACAACAAAATTCTCTTCGTCTATGTACGCGTAGATGGATCCAACAAGAAGTGATCATCAAGATTTGCAAAGTTACATTAAGCCAATTTGCTATGTTAAAACTGCCAACCATAGTCAAATCTTTGTCAAAGTGTAACTTTATATTCAACTTGTCAAGCACCTTACTCCAGTTCATATAGTGCAATTATACAAATGTTTGTAGGGTGAAATCCCATTGGTAACTCACCATACTATTAGAACTTCCTCAATGTTGGTTTTATTCTGCTCCTAATTTTAAAAAATAGATGCCAAAATGCAGTGTTTTGACCTCTTTCGGTTAGTGTTTATTGTTGAGTGATTGCTCGAATATTTGGAAAGATGACTCGGAAGCTGTCTCTTTCTCGGGAAGTAAGACGAGATTACCACTTCCTTTGTTGATAAACTTACTTGTATTCTTTCTTTACCTTAGTCATTCTTTGTTAAATGATATATTGAGGTAAAAATAAACATTGATTAGTCATTGGTAATATAATAGATATATCGGACCAAGAAAAAATGATAAAATTACAGTCAAACCTCTCTATAACGACACCCACATATAACAGCATCTCTATATAACAACTAAGAGCCCGTTTGGATTGACTTATAAGTTGCTTATAAGCTGTTTTCAGCTTTTTTGAGTATTTGGCTGACCAGCTTAAAGTCATTTTGTGCTTAAAATAAGCTCAAAAAAATAATTGAGCCCATTTGAATTAGCTTATCTAAAGCAGCTTATAAGCTGAAAACAGCTTATAAGCCAAAAAAAAAAAAAAGTTAGACTACCCCAACTTAATTTTTTTAGCTTATAAGCTGTTTACAGCTTATAGGCATAAGCCCATCCAAACAGGCTCTAAGTTTTTCCGGAACCGATTTTTTATGTTATATTTTACTTCTCTATAACAACATTTCACCTATAATAGCAACAACCAACTTTATAACAGTACTCTCTCTGTAAAATTATCTCCCATATAGCAACTATCTTCTTGTTTTGATAATATAATAACTAACCATCTTTATAAAAATAGAATATCTATGATTACCAATAATAAGTGTAGAGATTTTGACCAAATATTTGATCATTTAATGCAATATTTATGACAAAAAATATCATATGAATATATATGTTTCATCATTAAACGATTTTCTTTCGTTATACAAAGTGTGCTTAAGCTTAGAATTTGACAATTAAAAATGAAAATTAGATTTTATGCATCTTTTTTGCCTATAACAACTAAATATTATTTAAATGTCAATGCTATTAAAGGTGTATAACAATTTTTTATTTTTTATTTTTTTTATTTTGACCCCTCCCCCCAGGAGCTCTCTCCTTTGCTCCCTTGGTGACTCGAACTCGCAACTTTCGGGTTGAAAGTGGATGGTGCTTACCATCTGAGCAACCCTCTCTTATCAAAGGTGTATAACAGTCATTCTATATAACAGTTGAAAAATTTCGGACCCAACGATGTTGTCATAGAGTGGTTTGACTGTATATGCAAAAGACACATGTTATGTATTCATTAATTTGATGCAATTTTCTATTTCTTATGGACTTACCAGTGTGTATGAAGGTGAAACTGTGAGGTCATATACCCACTTGGCTTAATATATACTCCACATATTTGACCGCGAACCCAATTATTGTTGTTTCTTGAGGTTGCCGTTAGAACTAATAAACTTCAAATTCTGAATCCGTCTTTGAACACAAGAGCATTTTTCGTCAAGGCGCGTTGTGTGTAAAGTTTGATTATTACGTAGAAAATGACATAAATAGTCCCTTATATTTGAGGATAAGTTCAAAATAGTCTCGTAAATAAACCTATGAGCATTTTATCCCAAACTTAAAGGACTAAAATTGCCCAGTAGTATATTTTAAGGATAACTTTGAACCTACCTCAGACATAAGGGACCATTTTTGTTATTTTTACTTAAAATTAATTGAAAGTATCACTCCTTCCGTCCCAGTTTATGTGTCACCATCTAACTAGGCACACGATTAAGAAAGAAAATGAGGACTTTTGAAATTTGTGGTTCAAAACAAGCCTAAGATATTTCTGTAGCCGTAAATTATTTCATAAGGTTAAATTATTTCTAAAAAACGTGATATTCTTTTTTGGACAGACTAAAAAAAAATGTGCCACATAAATTGGGTCAGGAGAGTATTTTATATTGATATTAAAGCTTAGGTTATATTTTTTGCATTTTATCCAAAACAATGGGATATATAATGATAATTCCTAAACTTAGCTCCATTTTCAACCCGAAAGCCCAAACCAAGATCCGACAACCCGATAACTTTTATATATATATATATATATATATTCACACACATTATAAAATCAAGAAATTTGATAAAATTGAATCTTTGAAGGAAAAGTACGTTCTGGGTCTTTTAGATTTTTATTATTTTTATTCTTATTCATAAATTTGATTTTTTTTCTTCTGTTTATTGAGTTGGTTAATAATTTTTTATTTTTTTTAATTTTATAGGTTTCTGAGATCTTTGAGGATTTTTGTACTTTGAAGTGTTTGTACAAATGGAAAGTTCTGTAGTTGCAGAAAATGACACTAATGCCCCAGGTAAATTTCCTTAACAAAGCTAAAGTTTTTTTTTTTGCAAAATTATTTGAGTGGGTCGGGTTAGATTAGCTATTATAGCTGAATGAGATGATTTTTTCCCATCAATCATAGTCCTAGTGGACTGAGTTAACCGGTACCTGTGCTGGTGGGAGGTAGTAGTTACCTGTGAAATTAGTCGAGTTGCACGCAAGCTAACATTACGGATACTAAAAAAAAGAAAGTTTAGGTCTCAGGTTCAAATCTTAGCCGAGGCAAAAAATTTAGGTGATTTTTCCCATCTATTAAAGCCTCGGTGGACTGAGTTACTTGATATCTGTGCCGGTGGGGCTAGCAGGTAATTATTCGAGTTGCACGTAAGCTGAGACGGACATAGCAGTTGTCAAAAAGAAAGTTTAGGTCTCAGGTTCAATCTCAGCCGAGGCTAAAAAAAATAATGTGATTTTTTTCATCTATCAAAGCCTTGGTGGACTGGGTTACCGTGTTACCTGTGCTGATGGGAGGTAACAAGTACCCGTGAAATTAGTTGAGTTGCGCGTAAGCTGGCCAAGACGCCACGGTTATTAAAAAAAAAAAAAAACGTTTAGGTCTTAGGTTCAAATCACAACAGAGGCAAAAAATCACTAGGTGATTTTTTTTCCATCTATCAAGGCCTTGGGGGACAGAGATACCAGGTACCCTGTGCAGGTAGGAGTAGCAGGTACCCTTTGGAATTAGTCGAGATGAGCGCAAGCTGGCTCAGACATCGTGATTATCAAAAAGAAAAAGTTTAGTTGATTTTGCTCCTCGACTGTGTATTTATAGGCTTACTTCTTGAAAGCAATTTCCTGTAAAGAGTCTTAAGCTGAAGCATTGTGCGAAAGCACTATGGCTAATATTAGTCGAAACGGAAAGCGTGTAATGTAGTGCTGTGTAAAGGTTTGCTTTTTAAGAGAAGGCTGCAGAATAAGCTGAAATGGTTGATAGAGTTTGAGATACATGTTGGAATGTGAACATTGTAGCAATACTGCAATAGTTCATATTCGTTGAAAATTTAAATGGCATGGCGTGCTGGCTAGTTGACCACGTCCTTTCCAGCTTGCTGTTTAAGTTTCTCGATTTTTGGATTGTGGCCATGGGTGGTGAGGATAGTTGGCAGTTTGCTTTCAATTCACTTTCGTGCATTTGATTTGGATAAATCATTGTCCCTTAATATATAGAAAGTGGTTCAATTTGATCTTTTGGCTGAAGAAGTTCTCCTGGACTTTGGTTAGATGTGGTAAATTTTCTATGGCGATTTTCTTATGTACTATAGCTCTTAAGATTTAGCCTGTTCTAGTGTGTTTATATCCATGCTTATCTGGCTCACTCTTACTATTTAAGCTTCAGTTATTATCGTGAAGATCCAAAAACGTTTATCTCGTTGATAACTACTTTCTGTTGAGGTCAAATATCACTTACAAAACATGGGTTAAAAAGTTAACCATCAAAGTCAATTTGGGTTTCGTGCTTCGTTTACCCTTTTATTCTTATCAAGATGTTACTAACACATGGTTTAAATGCTTATTGAATTGTTGCTTTGTTGTCTGTTTCAGAGGATGATGTGAAGGAGAGGTGTTGGGACCAAAGAGAAGCACTACCGGACGAGCCTCGATGTGTTATATGTGGCCGCTATGGGGAGTACATTTGTGATGAGACTGATGATGATATTTGCAGCTTGGAATGCAAAGGTATATTGTTGTCTCGACTTGCAAAATCGAGGCAACCAACTGGTCGTCCATGTCCTGTGAAGTTACCAGCAACTGATGAGTGCTATTATGTTAGGGATAATGATAATAAATCTGAAGTGAAACCACTAACAACTGATCAGACTGAACTCATGAGAAGGAAACTTGATATTCTTGTGAAGGGAGACAAAACTACACCGCCTCCGATCTTGTCATTTGCTTCTTGCAAGCTACCTCAGAAGCTTCTAGATAATATCGAAGTTGCCGGTTATGAAATGCCAACTCCTGTCCAAATGCAAGCAATCCCTGCTGCTTTAGCACGGCAAAGCTTGCTTGTTTCAGCGGAGACTGGTTCTGGTAAAACCGGCTCTTTTCTAATTCCTATAGTTTCTCAATGTGCAAAAGTTAATGAAGAGCATTTCCCCAACCAGCAGATGCCATTAGCTATGGTCCTCACACCTACTAGAGAACTCTGCATACAGGTAGAGGATCAAGCGAAGGTGCTCGGGAAGGGTTTGCCCTTCAAAACAGCTTTGGTTGTAGGTGGTGACGCCATGGCAGGACAGCTCCACCGCATCCAACAGGGAGTATCTTTAATTGTGGGAACTCCTGGAAGGCTCATTGACCTTTTAACGAAGCACGAGATTGAACTGGATACTATTTCAATTCTTGTTCTTGATGAAGTAGATTGCATGCTCCAAAGAGGTTTCCGTGAGCAGGTGATGCAAATATTTACGGCTTTGTCTCAACCTCAAGTATTAATGTTTTCCGCAACAATTCCTAAAGAAGTAGAGAAGATGGCAAGCACAATGGCCAAAAAGGTCACTGTCATCTCTGTTGGGAAGCCAAATAAACCTAATCAGGCTGTCAAGCAGTTAGCTATTTGGGTAGACTCGAAGCGGAAGAAGCAAAAGCTTTTCGATATTTTGATGAGCAAGCAGCACTACAAGCCACCAGTTATTGTATTTGTGGGTTCTAGGCTCGGAGCAGATCTCCTTTCTGAAGCAATAACAGTAAGTACTGGGCTAAAAGCATTATCAATTCACGGTGAGAAATCCATGAAGGATAGGAGAGAAATCGTAAGGTCATTTCTAGTTGGAGAAATTCCAGTTGTTGTGGCCACAGGGGTATTGGGTCGAGGAATCGATCTGTTGACTGTGAGACAGGTAATTGTGTTTGATATGCCAAATTCAATCAAGGAGTATGTGCACCAGGTTGGAAGGGCATCTAGAATGGGGGAGGAAGGTACGGCAATTGTCTTTGTGAATGAAGAGAACAAGAAATTGTTCCCCGAGTTGGTTGAAGCTCTTAAAACATCTGGTGCTGCGATTCCCCGAGAGCTTGCTAATTCAAGGTATTCTGTTAGCTCTTTCTCTGCTGGCAAAGGTCAGAAAAAACGAAAACATGGTTTCTGAAGATGTTGGTCTCCCTTCCCCCTCTGTCGCATAAAGCTCCCCGTGCTAAGAATTAAGAATACTTATTAGACCTGGTGGTCAAAACTGTCTTGCTTGAACATTAGCCTCCTTTTATGTTCACAAATTCTCTCAGGCAACTGGATTCTGCCAGAGACACAATATCTAGGTCCATAAGTATTTATACATGTATATACTGTGTAGCGTGCATATTTTACACGTGATGATTTTTCTCGTGCTAAAAGAAGATGTTTCTGATTTGGAACTGGAGAACTGAAAACCTGCTGGGGCATTTTGATTATTGAATTGATGGGCACAAAGGGTGTGCTTCTCAAAGCTGAAGCACCCGCTGTTGCTTACTCATCCTTGTGTTGCTTTCGTCAATCTTAAAAGCCAATAAGGACATAGAGTTTTGGCAATGCTTGGTTGTATCTGCGGCTGGACTGGTAAACATTGTCATTAACTGCTTACTGAAAGTTTGCTTGTCTAGCATAGCATACATAACAGTTTTTGAGAGAAATAATATTCACCAATGTTCTCGTGTTTTTCCTTAATCAGTATATCCTGTGCTATCCAAGACTTTGAACGGTTGGCATCAGAGAGTATAGACGCTTTTGCCGAATCCTGATAGGACAAGACTGCTGCAGGTTTAATAGTGCGGGTGAATCAGGAGATTGCAAATGTCGACGGGCAGCTATCTACTTGTCGGTTAGGAGCAAGCGGGGGAAAAGGAGGAGATTTGGAGGCAACAGTTACTAGTTGAAAACTCTTGATTTTGAGATGCTAATACCAGTTGTCAACTGTGCACAAATGTTTAAAACACTCAATTTTCCCTGGTTAATAGGTAGATCTTCAGGCGGATAAATGAGCACGTTACCAATTGCTTTGATGCTTGGAAGAGGCTTTTGATTTGATTCTTTATAAGAGGAAGCATAGAAGAACATGCCTCAACATTTAATTAAGTCCAAAGATAGAGAAAATGGAGGGGAACTTCAACAAATTCTATCACATCTCGGTTGTACTGGATTTGAAATTTAACTAAACCTCTTATAGCTTCTGTATAAATTATTGCAAGCTTGTGGTTTAATGGGGTTAATATCAAGCTAGATGCCAGATCTTCCACAAAGCATAAGTAATAGATTCGTTTGAACATTATCAAAAAAAAAAGATTCGTTTGAACATTAGCACATCTATTGCCTATGATTTGTGGAAGAAATGCATGAAATTTGGCATCTGGCTTGAGACTAATGATCTTTAATGTTTTGCAAGGTATCAAGCCCATTTAGCCTGGAGCTTGCAGAAATTTATTCAGGAGCTGTAAGAGATTTAGGTAAATCGCAAATCTATTATAACGAGATGTGAAAGGATTTATTGGATCATTTTCTCTTGAGGATTTGTCGGAGTTATTAAGTGATGTGGCATGTTCATTGATGCTTCCACTTATTTTAAATCATAAAGGATCAAATAAAGCCTCTTCCGATCATCAAACCACTCAGTAACTTTGCTCATTTATCCGTCTGAGAGATCTGTATGTTGACAAAGGAAAATTGAGCCGTATGCGCTTATGAGGTGCAAAATGTTAGAGTGCAGAGTCCTCGAGTTGCAAGAATGGTATCGTGTTGTTTTAGATATTCCAGAAAGAAGATAGATGAACCATCAGAAACAAATCAAAAGATTCTGTTTGACTCCCCCTTTCCTAGTTCTACTTTTTTCTTTCATTGCTTTCCCATGTTGCCGTTCTTCCAAACACAAAAACAAGAATGCTTTTTCGTATGGTAGGTTGGATTGGAACATAGGCTGGAACAGTACTTTATAAAGCAAGTAACCCAACTATGTACATATGAAATCACAGATTAGTTCACATCAAAGAGGCCATTCTTGAGTAAAGAGGGTTTCAATTTCTCCACAATTATTCACTTAGTAAAGTGATATATTTCATGTGCAGAGAGGAGTCCATGATAAGAACATTTGACACAACAGCAACCTTTTATCTCTTCAGAGGATCAGACGAGTAACCATCTTAAGCACTCGTTTGTCCACATCAAAGAGGCCATTCTTGTTATAAAAGCATACACCCGAGACAAAGAATGCAAATGAACTAGCAAGGAATAACGCAAGAATGGTAAAGAAACTGCAGACAAATAATTAGACACCCGGTAAGGCCTCTTTCTACAGCTCATGCTAATTACAGATCCAAGATTGTATTTAAGACTAAAGACCTCGTTCACTTCAAAGTAAAATAAGTTGGACTTGGTTCCAATTTTTAATATGGATATCTTGACAATCATAAAATTTTCATCAGGCCTTCACTGGAGCAAACTCAGAGAGATGAAGTACATTGAATTATGTCACCTACTTTTAACCATCGGCGTAACCCGAGGAAGTTAATTACTTTAGTTTCTGGTAGAGGGAACAACTCATCTGAAACAAGAACCCAGACATAGTTGCACAGAAACTTGTAATTTTCCTGGGCTACTGTTAATTGATCTTACTCCTCCAACTTTAATCATTGACTTCTGGCTACTCAACAAGAACTTCATGGTAGTCAGTCAGAGATTTAGACTAAAGCAAATTAGTCTAGTGTGCCCTTCAACACTAATTACTAATACAAACAGAAGTTACTTCTTTTTCTATTTATCGAAAACTACATGAAGTTTAAGACACCCAACAAATTCAGTTTAGCAAAAAGACCATTTATTCTCCAGTGAAGAGAAGCTGCCAACCATCTCAAGAGTGCCTCGAGTAAAGAAGCAGAGACCTGCTAAACTGACATGAAACAATGCAAAAAAACTGTTTCACAAATTCATCAGTTGCACAGATGAGATTACTTGCTAGAGCGAAAGATATGCAACGATTAAACAGCATATAAAGACAGCTTCTATGAAAAAAAATCCAAATTTCATTCCAACGTCACAGATTATTACAGTCTGATATGCTTCCTGAGGAAGACACAAAACTAGTTTCCTTCATACAAACAGCTCCAAAAACATAATTTTCGACAAAAGAAAAAAAAAATACAGAGGCCATATTACAGTCTGCAAAAGTGCTACATCCTATGCACTTGTGGAAGGTCTACAATCACAGCATACAGAACACTATTTCCTTCTTTTGTCTATAAAAGAAAGGTCAAGGTTTATGTACTCCAAAACAATGTACCTGACACGAGATAAAATGTCAGCCAAATTGCAAGAAAGAACTTCACAAAAAAGAGATTTACTTTACTGAGGTAAACCTAGACAAGTCACCATGGTAAATGTTCTTCTTCTCTGATCATTCATTTTCCTGGTTCTTGTCAACTGTATTTGCCTGGACTACTAGTTCAACATCAGGTCGAGAAGCCTTATCAATAGTTTCATCTCCAACACATGCATTATCTGATGAGTTATTCTTTCTATTATCTTCATTTTCTTGAGTAGGATTAAATTCTTCATTTCCTTTCTCCACTTTCTGCTTCTCCTGTACAGATTCAATATCCCCATCATTCACTTTCTCTTCCTTCGCGTTCACATCTCCATCTACTTCTTCTTCCATGTGTTGTTCAATGAATTCCACATTATTTTCATCAGCAAAATGGGACTCTCCACGGCTTCCACTTTCCTCAGAATAATTCTCCACTACCTCCTCATTAATATCCTCATATCCACAACCCTGCCTCTCAAGATTTTGCAATCTCCTCTTCAAGTCACCAAACTCTCTCTCCATCAAGAACAACCTCTCCTTCAAAATCAAATTCTCTTCCTCCAACTGAGCAATGTGCGAATCCTGATCATCTACACGGTTCTCCAAAACATTGCTATTATTCGGGTAAATCATCTCGAACCTGCTCAAATCATGATCCAATCGCCTTTCCACCTCCACATGTTCTTCCACATCGCTCTCACTTGATCCTCCTCCCTCCTCATCCTCCTCTTCCTCATGTACTTCCATATCATGTCCTGATGATCTCAATCTAATCAAACCATTCATCGATCCATACCCATCAACCCCCCATTCCTCCTTTGCCATATCCACCAGTACCTCCCTCGAGGGAGAAAATTCTGGGGTCGGCAACACTGCCGGAGTCACGGGACAAGGAGATACCAACGAGGCAATTCCACCACTCTTCTTTGCCCTAATAATATAGGATGACGTGTTCCGGGGAGCAAAAGGAGCACCCTTGTTACTACTATTATTATGATAAAATTTCTTCTTAGGGAAAAATCTCTTAGCTTTTAATCTATTCTGATATTGCAACTCATTAAGCGTTGGTGGGTTATATCCACCAAATCCTCCAACATTTCCAATATTTCCAGCACCAGTCATATATCCAGTAGTAGCCATCAAAGACTTCTCTTTTCTCCTACCACTATCCACCGTCCTCCTGTCATTCTTATTGACCTTTTTACCCTTCCAATTACTCCTAGGTCCTAAGTTTTTCGACTGTTCTCCTCTGGCAACAAATCCCGGACCTTTCATTACATTAGGATTTTGAAAGTTCATCTGTTCAGCTCCCATTGCCGGCGGCCACATCCCATAGCTCCGATTCATCATTGGTGGTGGTTGTTGTTGCATCTGTGAATGAAACTGAGGTTTATCAGAGTAATGCTATACATTTGGCCATGAAAAGAAAAAAAAAAAAAAGAGTAGTTTTTGTTTTCAAAATGAAAAATGAGTTATTTGGAAATTGGAGTTGTTTTTTGGATTTTTGTGAGTGATTTTGAATGAAAAGTAAAAATAACTTGTTGGTGTTCTTCAAATTCCAGAATTCAACTCCGGAAAAAAGTACTCCCTCTATCTCAGTTTATGTGGCACATTTTCCTTTTTAGTCTGTCCGAAAAATAATATAACTTTTCCATAATTAGAAACAACTTTAACTTTAAAATTCCCCTTTTACTCCTAATGAAATAATTTATAGCCAGCACAAATGTATAAAGCTTTGTTTTAGACCACAAATTTCAAAAATCTCCCTATCTTTGTTAAACTTATGGCTTACTCAAACGATGCCACATAAATTGGGACAGAGCAAGTAAAAAAATGGGAAATTTTCAAAAATATACAATATCATACAACATTATACCTTGGGAAATCATTATATATAATGTATCAACCTTGTATAAATGGTGTTTATACACAAAAACTTACTGCCTCCGTCCAATTTATGTGGCACCATTTGACTTGACACGAAATTTAAAAAAGAAAAGAAATAGCGTAAAGTTAAATTGTTTCTAAATATAGAAATGTAGCATTATTTTTGTTTTTGTTTTTGGGACAGACTAAAAAGAAAATAGTATCACATAAATTGGGCCAGAGAGAAGGAGTACTAAACATGGTAACAAACTCACAATAGGGGCTAAAGCGTGTAAATTTCATGGCCAAACGGCCACTTAATAAAATTCTTCATTATAGACCTAAACGATGTCGTATTAACACACTATAAATATTATTTTTAAATTATCAAAATTAATTTAACAAATTACCTGATGTTGTTGAATATGTGGATTCATATTCATCATCATTTGTTGTTGTTGTTGTTGTTGATTCAACATTGGTAATTGATCCTTCATAATCAAAACCCTAACCCTACAAAATTCAAATTATTAAAAAAAAAAATTAATACCAAAAACCTCACAGATCCACAAAAATTTCAAATTGAAATTAAAAAAAAAATGAAAAAAAATCTAAATCTGTACCTTTCAGAATTATTGATTAATTACCAAAAAAAAATATATATATATAGACAGATTCAAATGTTTTTTTTTTCTAATCGAATTGTTGATTTAACCGAACAAATTAAGAATTCTTCAAGCGAATTTTGAGGATTAATATTTTGCAATTATTCTTTGATTAAAGAACTTTTTTTGTTTGCAGAATTTTAATGATAAAGTGAAGAGATGGATTTGTTGTAGGGTGAGAGGGTTATATATAGGAAGCGAAGGAGGTAATGGACGGTTAAGATTGTTTTGGTGATAGAGGAAGAGCTGGATGGATGACACGTGGTGATAGAAATAGAAACCGACACTGTTTTGTTTGTTGAATTACAGAATTGCCATTGTGAGTTTTTTTTTTTTTTAATTGCAGGAGGAGTCCATCTAGATATACATATGACAAATGAGTTCAAGGAAGTTTCACAAATTGCTTTATATACCTTCATTATGGTAAACTTCTTTTATTACAAAGGGAGTCCATATATATGTGTGTGTGTGTGTGAGAGAGAGAGAGAGAGAGAGATAAATGACTTAATAAGTTTCACAATTTGCTTAATGTACCTTCATTATGTTATTGTTTTTGGTTTCACGTGTTGTCTGGTATCAGCTTTGAGATCTGACTAATCCGAACTTGCGCCGCAAAATCTCATTTTTAATAAAGTGCTCTCTATCAAAAGTAATTTCATATTCAAGTTATAAACTCGAGATATCATATTAGGATGAATATAGGATGAAAGAATATTCATCACTTTATCACAGCTTTTTTTGACAGTTTCTTTATGGTAATTATCTCTCTCTAGCCAAAATTATTGTTACTTTTACTATTTTGGGTGTCGAACAAACTTACAAAGTGATCTTTGACTAGTATTTTGATAAAGTTTATTGTCATTTACGAGAGAAATTGTCATTAGCGTACCTTTTGCTTAAATTCTACATATCTAATGTTGATCTATTGAGACAGGTGAACTAATCTACTTAATTATCCACTCTACGTCCACAATTTTTTTTTTTTGGCCTTGCTCCTATTAGATTATTGATGGTTCACCATTTTAACCTTTTTTCATTACACTAACTTACAGCTGAAGATACCAACTAAATTAGGATAAAAACAGTGCCAAAAGTTTTTTCTTGTACCAAAAGGCCAAGTTCAATAAGGTCCATTTAATAGTTGAAATTTGTAAAGGAATAATTACGGCCAATATCCATAAGTGATCTAGTTTATCAAAATTAGCCCAACAATCCACTTTTTACCCTAAATATTTCTTCACCAATCTAGTTTGCAGCCAGACCACCACTTCATACCTTTCTCTCTCATAGCTCGCCTCTCTTCTCTCTTCCTTCTCTTCATGCTACACCATTCAGCCACACAAAATCACCATAAACAGAAGAACCACCAAATCGAAACTCATATTGTTCTTTGAAATCCAGTTGTTTCAATCAATTAGAATTGACCAAAAATGTTAGAATTTGAACCATATACGCTAGACAATTTTTTTAGGTTTTCAGATCAGAAGTTGAAAAATGCAATTGGGTTCTAATTTTGCTTCATTTTTGTCTTTCATTTAATATTTGAAGTTTCTAGCATAACTAGGTGAAAATATGTTGGTGTCAAAGTGGATTTTGTTAGTCCTCGAGGGAGATGCATATATCTTGTATAAAAATATATAAAAGGTGTATATATGCACCATTATACACTGTTATACATTATATATATATCTTTTATACAATGCTTATACAACTTTCTAGAATACAAGGTAGCATAAATACACTGTGTAACAATATATAAGAAGTGTATATGCACCTTTATACGATATTATATTCATACACTATATATATGTATATTTATACATTGTATATAGATGTGGCTTGGTGATGGATTTATAATTGGTTCTTTATCTCCTCTTCTCTATTTGGATTTTTCTTTTTCCCCTTGTTATTCGAAATTTTTCACATTAATTATTGTAAGTCGTGAAGGTGAATTATGGTGTTTTCTGGTGATTGTTGGGTAGACCTTTCCTTTTCTTTTTATTGCAGATTGGGGTTATTGCTTCGGTGGTGTTGTCCTGCTGGAGATGCTTGGCTAAGGTGGTGGTAAACTAGATGCCTGACATGTACATCTCTGTTATTTCCCCATTTGTAGACTTTATCAACATAGTCAATTACTGTTTGCGCGAATATCCTTTTATTCCTCAAATATATGATAAAGTTCTCTATCTAACCATTACACGTTCTTAATCCCAACTATTTTGCATGAATTGTGTATCTCCTGTTCTCATCGATTCAGACAAATATCTTTGCTAATATTAAAAGATTATTCTAAACCCAACGGCTGTGTGCTAGAGAGTACATAGCAAATCCAGATTGGAATTTTTAGTCAAAAATGATCATAGCCACCAACATCGGATGGATTTCAAAATAGTAGAACTCGTAACAATTACTCAAATTATTTCCCGTAGAAAAGAACATATGTACCTTGTTTTCTGGCACAAACCATTTCTCACAAGAGGGAAAATCATTAGAATATTTCTCAATTAGGAAAAGATCAGACAGAATGCAAACAATCCACATAAAACTTCCAGCAGTCCTGTCAGCAGGTTGTGTCAACAACAACCCAGTGTAATCCCAGGTCTGAAGAGGGTAGTGTACACAGACTTACCCCTACCATGGGAGGTAGAGTGGAGGTTTCCGGTAGAACCTCCGGTTGCGTCAATGATTCAAATAGATATATTAGATATATATACAAACAATAAATCCAATTTCATTTTTTACGAGAAGGAAAACAGAAGATTCTTGTAAAGTTTTTTTTTTCCCAATCAACTGATTGACAAAATCTAGTGGCAAAGTTGACACATCTCTTCCATTGAGTGTAACAGTAGATTGAACACATTTGGCAGAAAAAGTCAGCTACTCATGTAAGTGCAAATAATCAGTGGCAGCTCAAAATATAAGTGCAATTATAGTGAGGGAGCATATACAGTGCCTAGTCAAAATTATAATGAATAGACTACACCTAAAATAGCCATTATCGAATACTCATTCATCTGGTATAGCTCAACATATCCGAAAACTATACATTGACAGATTTACAACATAGATAAACGAGGAAAAGACTCGGCTCAATAATTACTAATAACAGAAAGTTCTCTACCAAAAACTCCTAAAAAAGATACAACAATATGAACTGAACTACTTTTCTCTGTACAAGATCAGAGGAAGGTAAAGAGATTATAAACCAGTGTTCGGATTGTTTCCAGCAAGGATGAGAGATATCTCCAGCCCTCGACTGAATGCTTGGTTGAACATAAGCCGGGTTTGAAATGTTGAAATGAAGGGGAACCAAGAAAATAGTGCGATTGGGATGAAAATGAGCATCCCCATACCCGCATCATACAAACGAGCAACTGAACGGAAAGACTTCCAAACACCTATTTTCTTGACTAGGGGCTTCCATGCTGCAGCAATCTGTCGAACGACGAAACATGCACTTACAGGAAATTAATACAGCACGGAAGGGATAAAGAAAGATGTGCAAAATCAAAGACAAGATCTGTAATCAAGGTATAATGTCGTAGTTTCGTTGAACATTGGTATATTGTTCACAACTTGGCAGGGGAACTCGAATTTATCCTACTTTTAACTTTTATCCTTCGCGAGAGTACAGGATGGTCATACTGCAATCCGTAGTGATGTCAAAGCTACAAAAAAACCATATTCCACAAAAGCCTAGACTTTTCTAGTCTACTTCAAAACATTTCCACCAAGAAAGAAGAAAATAATATACTATGCTCTACGCTTTGACAAAATACACAGGCTTTAGATTTTGCACTTTGTTTGATTATTTGTATTTAGAGAAATTCTAAATACAGAAAAGGGCCAAAATTACCCCTGAACTTTGGGAAATAGTTCATCCATACCCTTCGTTATACTTTAGGGCCAATTATACCCTTACCGTTATACTATGGGGTCAATTATACCCTTATGTCTAACAGCTGCCACGTGGCATCATCTCAGCCCTTAAAAATTATTTTCCCCTCAAATAATTTTTTACCCACTAAAATAACCCAATCCGACCCGATTTTTTTTTTCCAGCCAAAGTGATACAGAACCAACCCATTACCCCTTGGCTGGAAAAAAAAAATCGGGTCGGGTTGGGTTATTTTAGTGGGTAAAAAGTTATTTGAGGGGAAAATAATTTTGAAGGGCTGGGATGATGCCACGTGGCAGCTGTTAGACATAAGGGTATAATTGACCCCATAGTATAACGATAAGGGTATAATTGGCCCTAAAGTATAACAAAGGGTATGGATGAACTATATCCCATTAATTTTGGCCCTTTTCCGTTCTAAATATCAGGGAACTTTTCTATCTTTTTATAATAAGTATATTGCGCAAAATGTTATCAATGTAATTATGGTACCAACCGTACCATAAGACATGTAATATATGCAAGAAGCAAAAAAAAAAAAAAAAAAAAAAAAAAAAAATGCAAGAAGCAAGAGAAGACTGGATTTTGGGGAAAAGAGGACTTACTGAGAGAATTCCCCAGCCAGTGGGTATGAATGCTAAGATGCATGCAAAAACATCCGTCACAGTAAGTTCCGTCAATACAATAGCAGCAGCTAAACCAGCAAGGGCAAGCAAAAACGATAGGCCTTGGACAAAACGCAACACCAACTGGAAATTAACTGATATTTTTTGGCTGAAAGTGAACACCTGTGGCATCCCAAAATAATGGTTCTCGTTTTAACATCGTCAGACACAATTTGATAAAACTAAAAACATGTAACAAAACTTGGTTCAAACCTTGAAGAGAAGTAAAATGACAGCAAATGCAACCCATGAAAAACCATACACCTGACAACAATAAAGCCACAAGGACCAGCAGTCAGCAATCAGTCAATAGACAGTTACTGATAGTCATATCAAAATTGATTGTACATGAAGACGGCAATGAGAGCAAACGTGGCACAGAGTAACATCAAGAACCAGGTTTTCTCCGGCTCGGCCTCTCATTACTATGACTTCTAATGAAACGTATGTGGTTCACAGTTGAATCTATATACTTTATATAGATACATATCTTGTGCTTAATTAGATTGTAAGAGCTAATAACGAACTTCGTTCCCTCATCAATGATTGAGTGGTAGTGAAACTTACTTCCACACAACATCAACTTCATTTTATTTTTTGAGAAAGACAACATCAAACTTTATGAGCAGAAACTTTGGGTAACAATGATTTGGGTTCTTCAGACACGTGGTAGATGAAAATTCTACCTGTGTATACTGAACATTTTACAATTTGATGACAACTAGGCCTTTCAAAAATAGATAATGGTTAGAATAAGCTGGATCCATCAGTAAAGCAGGTATGCTTCAAAAGATGGTCCCCAAAAACACTTACCTAGTCTTGTAATTCCAAATTAAGGCAAGACAGGAAGGTATTAAGGAATTTTTTTAACAAAGACGAATATAAATTAGGAAAAGAGTAACAGTAATACCGTCAAAGATGTATTTGTTCCCTGAGCATCTAACTTGTAGACAATGCCATATTGGAATATAAAAAATCGTAAGCTAAGAATGGTCTCCATCACCCTCCCTCCAAAGGTTCGAATATGAGCCTGTCAAACAACACAAAGGTGACATCAAATTCCTTTAGAAAAATATGAGTGATATCAGGAATTGCCAATAGACCAAAGCAGCTACACATCAACAGGTAAGGAAAGAAGCATTAATGTACTCATCACGCAATGAAGAAATTATAAAGAAGAATTCAAAGAATCACATGTCTCAAGCACATGTACCTATATTTCTTAAGCATTGTCAGTATTCCCACATCTAATTTTGATAATTTATATGCAGGGTCAAAAGCAAGAAAGACGGACATAAATATAATCACAAAGGGGGCAAATCAATCCAGTGTAATTAAGTTTGCCTATAAGTAGGAAAAGCAAAAAATAGAAAATGAAAAACAAGAGTAACGACACAAGTCCACCCCCTTTTGGACTTCTTACAATCAGTTGTTTACCTTCATACTTTCACCAACTCATAAAAAACCAATATAAATTCTAGAAATATGCTTTAGAAGCATTTGGGATGAATTAATGAAGGCATTATGACAGCTAAATCGGTCATCAGTTGAATTTCAGACACCCACAGGGACATGACATAGGTGGCAAAGACCTATTTAAAGCATCTACATCAGCAGTTTAGTATAAAACTAAACTATCTATTAGGCTCAGAGAATTGATTACCCCAATTTTATTATTCATTAGAAAATTGACGGAGAACAATAGTGAAGGTCAATAACTATTCATATCAAAGTATAGTTCATACCAGTTCTTCATCCCACCAGGCTTCCCAACTTTCTTCCCCTTTAACACCAATTCCACCTCTATAAAGGAGCCAGTTGGTCCAGTCACGGAAGTCCTCTACCGTCCTATAGAGTAAGACAACAATGATGACAAGAAACAAGCAACAATATATGGAACTCCAAACATAATAAAGCATTACTTACTTCTGCCATTCAAATCCTGCTGGGTTAAACAAATATGGAGCAAAAAGCCAAGAAACAGCCAAGAACCAGCTGCTAACAGTGAGAAGTATGTAGGATAAAGCACCACCCTCGTTGTATCCGTAAGCAGCATATACCACCAATAGAAGTACAATTTCCATGCTGAAGGACAAAGATTCGTAAAACTAATTGATATTCCATAAGGACAGAAAAGAGCTACGACAAAAGATGACCACATAGAAGTGTGCAGATGTGCGCATATGCACTCATACCAACACACATACAGAAGAGAGAGGGAGAGAGATACCCCTTAACGAAATGACTGCGGGAGTAGAGCCTATAATTCTCCGTAAACTTGATGTGTTTAACGACAAATCCCCTACCGGTTGCATGATACTGTTATAAAATAAAGTTCACTGATTAGTTTTACACCAAGAAATAAGAATATTTGAGGAGGGAGGAGGAGGGGACCTACTTTCGCACCACCATGGAGGATAGTCCGACCAAAGTAATGTGTCCTGGTGCCCAGGGAGAACGTGAAAAAAACAGTGCAGAGTTGAAACTGCATAGTGACAAAACCGACAACAGCCTACAGCGACAAGAATGATCCCAGTCAGAGCAGAGAATGGACAGGCAGTTAGAGGCCATGAAGAGAAACATAGAATACTAGATTTGAAATGTAAAAGACCAAAACTAAAAAGTAGCACTGAATTCTCCATAGATATCAGTGGTGTTCTCCATGATTTTATATTGAACTATTGCAAAACCTTTTAGCAAAAGACCTGTTTGTTTAGCTCTTCAAGAAGTTTTTCTTTTTAATTTTAAAACTCTTATGTGAAGAAGTGGTTTTGAGGGTGTTTTTCAAGAGAAGTTCTTTCCACTCACAAAACACTTAGAGATCTTCAAAAGCACTACAGCTACCAAAACACATTTTCTTTTTAAATAAACCATTTTTAGAAAAGAAAAAAATTGAAGTTGTCAAAACAATATATCTTTGAGAGAATATCGCTGGATCGATTTGTGGGGATAAGATAAAAGCAGAAGGAAACTAGGAAGGTAAAGTAGGTGCAGCAAAAAAGGAGATTATTTCAAAACGCAAGATAAGAAGCTAAAAAGGCAAAAAGATAAGCATCAATTCTTCCAGGATATAAGGAAAATACTCAATGATTACTGAAACAAATCTTTTAGCATTTCAAGAAATTGCCCAATTATTAGTCCATCATGAACTCATTTGGTAAAGTAATGGAGCTTCTTTAGGCATAACAGATCCAACTATGGCACAAGGACTTAAGAAACATACCCTTAGGAAACCTTGTTCCAGAATGAAACCCAGAATCATAGGAACCGCTGCAAAGATACCAATCTGAAAAAGGAATTGTGCATTGAGAGCAGCGCTAAGAGCATCATTCTGTAATATATCAGCTCTATCCTGAATACTTGCACCAACACCAGATAATGCCTGAAAAAGAAAATGGCAGATTCAGAAAGAAACAGGCCACAAATATTAAATACAGATAGTTCTTGAGTAGACTAACAAAAGGTTCAAACGAATAGCACGTAAAGAAAAAGATCAACAAGTCAAAAAGGCGTGAATGGAAGATCCACCCAGTGAAACTGAAGTGTGACCCCCCCCCCCCCCCCCCCTTCTCTCAAACCCCCCAAGAATCCACAATTTTGAAGAACAAGTTTATTTGCTCCAGAATTATCAAATGCTAACTGCACCATGAGAATAAACACTAGTGCAAATAAATAAGTCGACTAAATGAATAAATCTTGACTTACCTTGAAAGATAAAACTGTGTAACCCTATCTATAATAGCTTAAACATCTGGAGTTATAACGTGTACCATAAGTACCTAAAAGTTAAAACTTGTCGGTACTTACCAGATATGCCTTGCCATAGAGAAAAGCGTAAAGACTAAGCACTGTCAACTGCACAAAAGTTAAAAGGATCTGTCAGAATTATCATCATATACCTGGAGGTGATAGCTGCAACAAGCATATATATATATATATAAAAGTGCAACCCAGAATGAACCTCATGCAATAAACTCCAAGAGATCATAAGTAACAACAGCGACTTATAGCATTAGAATGTGAAGTGGTACCATTGTGCAGAAGTAGTATCCGACAGTTGTAAAGTAGAATGATAACATTCTGAAGAAATCAAACAGCTGCCCAAGCCTGTAAACATCTCTACTTAGAACTTGTTCACCATTACCACCAGCAACTTTGCCTTCAAACAGTGCAATCTGATTGAGTCCGACATCTCGCCCCTTGCCGACCTGCATGGTCTTAGTTTAGGCACTGCAATCATATGTATTCAAAGACAGAACCGCTGGAAAAAAGTTACCTGGATGTACTCATGGTGAGTAATATTTCCCTGCCGTAGAGTTGAATTAAACCCTGCATTTATACTTGAAAACTGAGTATTTAAAGAATTTAAGTTCATTTACTGTTTGGCTGCTAATTTTGAGATGTGCTTTTTGGCCAATCTTTCCAAATAGTATCTGAAAAATTTATTATGAGGGACTTTAATCAAGTTCTTCAAATTAAACAAATAGAGAAAGCAGGTTTATGCGCCTTTGGTCGTAGATGGATTATCGACAATGCATAAGGTTATTTTTGTTTGTACTATGGCATAATTTTCTAAGAGTAAATTTTTGGTAAAAAACTCATTTGTTCTGGAAATTTTTAAAGCAGCTTATGATCATGCTTTCAAGGAAAAGCTACACTTCAGTTTCTTCCACACAACAGAAATCAATCTACTGCTACTCGAAAGATATCATTTTTTCAGAAACTTGTCCAGACATCTTAACTCGTCAAAGTAAATATCTTTTCTTATAAAAGAAATAAAAGCACTTCTAGTTTCACAAAATCTTAGTTAAACAGACTATTACTCAATAGTCATGATACAATAAAAGCTAAGCTCATAACGAGGACATTGCATAACTTTTTATACACGCAGCAGATTATTAGGTCACTGACTTTTTCATGTCAGTAGCAGGTTGTAGATTTTAGAGAAATGAACTAGAAGTACAGGATGCAGTCTAAATTGAAGAAGACACCAGGGGATATGCTAGCAGCAGAGAAAAATCATTTGAACCTATAGTCTATAGTAATGTATATTAATCTAGGGGATATCCTCTTATATGAGAAAGCTTCTAACCAAGTGGATGTAAAATGGAGACGCGAAGCACGCATGCTGGTGCAGTGCTAGGGAGCAAACTGGTTACCTGCATAGATGTCTTCGCTGATATTAATCACACGTGAGGCTTTGCTGATACCACCTCGAGTAAGATGGAAAACTCTGTCAAAGACGTCTGGATGTCCATAGTGCATACGAACTCTGAAGAATTTCATAATCTGTCACAAAATGAATCCATTTGCAATAAAAATATCATAGTAAAATATGTGCACTCACTTCAAAGGATTTGCCAGAACGCGCTGGCCCATTGTCACAAAGCTACCTTCTTGGTTAGACATGAAGGATGCCAACGAAGAAACACTGAAACACAGAAACCCATATGAGACGACTGTTTAAGAAATACAGACATAAGAATATTCATTGGGTCCAAAATTACCTGCCAGTGAACACATGCTCCCTAACACCAAGAATTGTCGGAGGATGAATGCCATAATCACGGAAAAACTCCTCAAGAAGATTTCTCACCTTCAGAGCCTCTTCAAAATAATTATCCTGTGGTGGATCAAGACAAAGTGATAGGTTGAGGTAAGATGGAGTATATCAACAGAAATGGAGTCACACATATTCTGTTATTGGGGATATGAATACGTAATTCGCCTCTGACAATCAATGATGAAAGGTTTGTTTGTTTATCCGTGATTCATAAAACCTATAAAGGCTAAGAGCAGCAACTCAAAAAACATAATGAATAAGAAAAAGAATGAAGAGAAAAGAAGGATCGCTTGCAAGTATGCAACATCTCAGTATCGATGTGCAATCAAGTTGCAAAAGAAAATAAAATAAAACAAAACTATAACACTAACAAAATAGTACGAATGAAAAAATTAAGCGAGAATATCATAAGGACAAATAACAAGATAGAGGGACTATATGGAGGTGATACTAAAAGCTGATCCCATAAATACATGCATAAAATAAAGATGTTATTATAACAATGAATTATTCAAATAGTCAACAGAAAAGATAAATTTTCTTATTGGAGCTGTAAAGAGTAATTAGAAGCGACTGAACTCAAGTAAATACAAAACACCTGGATGAAGATAGTTGGGATCAGCTAGAATCCTCATTAATAAATAAAAGGATAAAAAAATAACTGGTCCAAGGTGCTGAAGTAGGAGAATATGGATTGGGTAAAGGGGAAGGAGGACCGATTGGGGGCACACTAGATGACCAAAAATGGGATATGGAGAGGTGAGCAGACGGAAGATCAGAGACCCCTCAGAGAGAGAAGCTTAAACACTCAGATTGTGTCCAAGATGCTTATACCCCTCCTTGCCTTTGGAAGGGCATAGGAAATGTGTTAGATTCCTACATCGGTAGTGAATTGGGGACTTGCTATCATTATTATATGAGAGAGATGCTTCGCCGTCCTGCAATTTTTCCTGCTAGTCTGTCACTATCCAACAAGTTCGTCAATGAGTAGTATGCACAAACCAGTATCACTGGGAAACACCTCTCAATTATGCAAACCAGCCTAATCAAGCCCACTACCGGAAAGTGCTTCACGCGCCTCAGGCGCTGCCACCAGCACCTACCTTCCAGCATCATGAGCCGACGCGTGTGGTCTTTTTTGGCCACTCTCTTCACACAGTTCGGTCGCCTCATTCAAAAATCACACATCCAGGCAGTCACCTTTTCCGGCGAGGTTTCCCAGTTCCCAGCAAGTGTTCTGATTGATTTTCGTTGTGTTGTTGGGACTCGGTATCAGAGCCATACCCAGCCCGATACTTGGTTTACCCGATGTTGGGCCCCATATTATACTGTTCACTCTCAAGTTGGAAAGCCTAGGCGTGCGGGGATGTTGGATACCCACATCGATATGGGATGCGAAACTTGGTCTCCCTATAAGGTCTCGGGCAATCCTCACCTCATGAGCTAGCTTTTGGGGTGGAGTTAGGTCCAAGGCTTATTTCTTATCAATATGTATATAATGAAGAAAAATAAGGTTAGATAATTAAATGGTTCCCAGATGTTGACAAAGGGCTGAACCATTTACTTCAAAGAGTTGCTAACAGGATAATTCTATAGATCTGTTAAAAGAATTCTACACTTCATTTCACCACCATTCTTCACTATGGTGTTTTTCTCATCACCTATTTATTGCATGCCAAAGGAGCTCAAAAAAGGGCCATTTGCATGTTGTTCTATTCATTAGATATATAGTACAGACTAACACAGCCAACAGAACACTAGATTCTTGGCTACCTGATTCATGTCAATTGTTTGCACTGCATTTCCACGAGTAAAAATAATTGCATGATTTTGATTTTCAGGTTTTCCTTCACCAAGTTTAGGATCTCCAGGCAATTTAATTGAGTAGATTTCCTGCACTCATGTAGAAGAAAAAAAAAAGCAAGTACAAGTGTTACAATTTTGAATGCACAAGGCAAAAAGCCGACCACTGAAAATGATATCTTCTCAAATAATAATTCAGTATCTTATTACTCTACATAAAATTCCTGCAAATGGCTGAGGAAAGAACCAATCAGAAGATAGCATCTCTCATCTTTTGATGGTTTTATTATCAGAATAAAAAAGACTACAGTCGTAGCAAATTCTTACTATTGTACTTCATATTCTTATGCTATTGTTTGTTAATCAATCATTACTCTATGTCCATATATCATAATCAACATTGCGATTGTCTGATCCAGTTTTTAAAAAAAAACTTATAAAATAAAACACAAAGCTAGCCCTAGAACACTTGGTCCAAAAAGACATTGACTTTTATGCTTAAGTGCTAATGACCCTGCAATCAATTCATTTTGCTTCCCTTCTCCTACTAACATCAAATTTGTTTGGTTTAGAATCCAAAAATCACCTTCAAAGGAGGAATATCCCCGTGGACCGTGGTACGTCCAATAGGTGATGAAGGACTCTAGAGGTAAAGCTTATACGGTGTCCAAGGCAACTTCCATTTAATTATTTGCAAATGTAGCACATTTTTCATTTTTGGATCAAGTAAATGTTGCACGTAACCCATGATATTTCATTTTAGCCCACTTTTGTTGCCCACTTGAGTCCGGCTTGTACATTTCCTCAACTCTTTTTACTGTTTGGAATAACATGAGTCGAATAGGTCCAAGGCAATACTTAAAAGAACCATTTTTTTTTTCATTAGACAACTTAAAGAACTGGACAGATACAGGCTGGGATATACTCCATCTAGGGGTGTTGAAAGTTGCAATAACCGAAAAAAGGACCTCTAGGACTAATTAACTCCAGGTCCCAACTTATAAAACCATTTACGTCCTTTTCCCATGTAAGTAGGAATTTTTTGGTTTGAGCTACAACACAGCCTCATTCCCCCACGTTGATGTTTTAGAACCTCAACACAAGCTAAGGTAATTGGAAATATAGCAAAATCCTAACAGGAAAAGAACTCACTAAACAACACTACTAGAGTAGGCCCAGCTCCATTCAGACTATGCTTCAAATTCTAAAGAGCTGATGCAATTTTTTACTAACTTCCTGAACTCAAAAGCACAAATAGTTGCATAGTTTTGCACTGTTTTTACGCATATTACTTGCTAAAACAAATAGAACGAATTTTTAAGTAACGACTAAAAAGAAGAAGCATAATGGAAATGACATGGACGCCTTAAGCAGAAAGGATGGCACCTTATCTTTGCCGTTGATGTCAGCTTTTACAAGCTTTGAGATATATTCTTTATTCACCTTCCCGTCTTTAAGAGTTTCAACCTCAGCAATGAAAGCAACACGAAGAGCCTCATTTCTACAACGGAAGTCGATCCCAAATTCAGCTAAGAGGCTCTGACGTCAGCTCTAAAACAGAATATCCTATTCTTCTTCTTCTTTTTTTTTTTTTTTTTTTTTTGGATAAAGGGAAAAACAAAATCTATCCTTACATTCATTAAAATCTAAATGAAAAAGTATCACCTTTGCATTAGCAATGCAATATCTGCAGCCTCAGGTTTTTGCTCTTCTTTCTGTTTTCCGTATATCTGGCAAGTGACAACATAAGTAAATTTCAGATCTGCCTGTGCTCTTGATTCAGGAGACAAGTCAAATCCTTGAGTATCCGTAGTTTCACTTGGTGTAATTCCTGCTTCAGTATCTAACAAAGTACAGAAGATGAGAACTGGTGAAGGAAAAGCTAATCAACTAAATCATTTGTTTTTTTGGGGGTTTTCAGAAAAGCAAACCTCCAGTTATCATCCCTTCCAAATATGATTGAAGCATTAGTGCTTTCCTGTAGTACATCATTCCACGAACTGCAAAACTCCAGAAGGGTTGTGTAAAGGAAAGAAATTTATAAGGAAAACAAGCAGGTATGCAACTTTATCCAGGAAAGGAAAGCATGAGAACCTACCTAGCACAAGCATGCAAAAGGGATATTACTTAGTAAGTGCCTATATACATTTTTAATAATCGTTTACCATCGATTACCAGTTTTAGGGCATTTGATCTTTTCTAATACACGTTTCAGTACCTAGCATCCTGAACTTCCACTCCTAAAAGTCTGCCTCAGCAGCCCATCCGTAAACTTTTCCATCACAAGACACAGAAAGTTTAACTTTGAACTTCTTCAAAAAAAAAAAAAAAAAAAAAAAGAGTCCTCTCCCTTTTCATACTTTATCAGAAATTTAAGTCTTCCGTTTTTCGATGTAAATATATGTTCAAGATTTCACTTGTACTAATCATGTCAAGTCATACATCCCTCAAGCAAGATCACTCTTTTTTTTACCAGATAAAACCAAACAGGATCATCTTAAACTCACACTTCGTGAAACACCTACAGTTTATCCTTTCTGTTGAACAATTTGTTCCAATCATCTTGAATGTCTAGTATAATTCACATAGCTTGTATTTTGACTCTGTCATCCATGCCTTTGCAGAAAGATTTTGGTAAAAAGACTTACATCTAAAATCAACTGCAAGTTGATACACTCCGCATGTTTGTTAATATCTTTTGTTTCGAGTACCACAATAAAACAAAGTATAGGTTAAACATTCCCTCCTTCCATTATCCTGCACTCATTTTTTTTATTTTTATTTTTTTTGCTCAGAATAGCAAATAAGAGAAGAACAGGCAATGGCAACCCTACTTTCTTCCCATTTCTGGTTGTGGCTCCGAAGAACTTTCCATCAACAAAACTGATAGATGTAATCATTTTTTGGCCAAAGTATCGATTTAAATGATAGCGCCCTAACACTAGAAAGGAGAATCAGCAGTTTCAGGCTGAAACGGGGTTTGGAAAATGTAGGGTTTAATATTAATCCTGAAAATCTTTCATGAATTTGAATTCTGGAGATTTGTGCGAGTAATATAGGATACTAGTTTTTTATCGTATGTATCAAACTACAAGTGAGCTTGGGATTTGTAACTCCGCCTATGTGAGCTTGCTTACATTGTCGGACTTAAACCCGGATAAAGAAGGAGGGTTGCAGTGGAGGGAATCCCCTGGAAGTTCCCCCACCCCTTGAGTGGTGCCAAATAAATGACTAAACGAGCCCGGGTTTTGAGTATAAAGATTCCATTGACCAGTGAATAGTGGGTCCAGCCAACGTAAAACTTGTCATTCCGTGTTGAATCCACATGATACACTAGTTTGGGATTGATGCGGAGTTGTCGTAGCAGTAGCATCAAAATAGAAGTCTCACAAAGAGTAAGACAGGCAAGTAGACAGCTTGACCCTTACAATTTTAGTCCAAAGGAAACATACATGATCCATCCCAAACCTAAAACAAGTAAGGAATCAATTTGATGTAAAGCCTAGACGTCATTCCTCAAGTCAGAAGTGTAGGTATTAAACATTGAAGGATATAGCATATACTGAAAATTATAGAAGAGAACAGAGAAATAAGAAGTACCAGTTCTGGCTAACGTTTGCCCACGGTATGAAGCCCAGAACCTAAGTTCAAGAATGTCATTTGGATTATCATTAAGTTCGTTCTCTGAGATGTTCTCATCACGACCAATTCGAGCAAGAAAGTTTTTCCATTCATCTGCATTCAACAATTTCTTTTTCCTCTCAGTGAAATGACAACAAAGAGGAGACTTACCTTCAAATGTAGTTTCTCAAGACAATGAGATGACTAATCAAGAAACAGTCAGAACTGCAACAAAAAACTAGTGTTCAAACAAAGACAACACGTACAAAGAAAAACTACCTATGGTTTTACACACTAAAAAGCCTCCTGAAGACGACGACAACAACAACAACATAGACAGTGTGATCCCACAAGTGGGGTATGGGGAGGGTGAGATGTACGCAGACCTTACCCCTCCCTGCCTGTGTGAGGCAGAGATGCTGTTTCTAAATACTTGTCACCAACTAATCAGATGTAGACCTACAATTAGCTATAGATGATTAATTGAAGACGTTTGATTACAACATTCTAAATACACGTCACCAACAAGCAGTTTTTGTCTTCTTCTCTGTTTCCAAAGATAATAACACGGGATACTATAGTTTCCAAGATCTAAGAACCAAATGAGCATGTTTCAGGAAGGACATAGGCAAACACCAAATAAGCAAATACGAGTGTTCAAGAGTCAGCATCTCACACAGCATCCCCGCCAGAAACCCAGATCCTCAGTGGAAAGAGGATAGAATCAATAAGACATATTTTGGTTATTAGGTTGAATGTCAATTTCCATCATTTAAGACACTATCTACACTGACAAATCAGAAAAAAAGAAAAGGAGAGCCATCAATAAAATGCATATCCTACACAGCAAAGGACACAGAGACCAGAGTCATGTACCATGTGTTTCACCCAAAAAATTCAAAGAAAAAATTTCTTGGACAAAGACCATTAGATCATGCTTTTATCCTTCTATATAATTTCTTATATGGCCTAAAATATACCACCAAAAGTGTTGATCCCGACAAACAAAAGCTATCAAGATTACCAACTAATATAGCTTCAATCTAACTCAACATTGCAGGACATAAAAGACCGTAGATACGCATTTACCTAGGAAAGGATGCAAGTCAATTAAATCTTAACATTTTGGAGCTTGATACAATTCACATTTTATCTCAGAATTAGCAATCTTAAAGTTGACCTTAAAATACTATAGGAAGATGTGTGTGTTGAACACTAAGAACCACAAAAAAAATTAGGACACTAAGAACAAAATTGTAAAAGCCAATCAGTTAAGCAGTGCCAATTAATTAGAAGGGGGGAAAAGAGCAACATCAGTTTTGTCATCAAAAGTAATGAGTTATATTAACAGTTTAAAAGCTCAGCATAAAATTGTATTCAGTCAGTTAAATGAACAGCAGAGAAATAAGATCAATTGATGCGAATGGAAAATACCCTCTATTTCTGTTTACTGCTTTGCACAAAGAAACAGAGATTACCTGGATAAATCTTCTGGAGATAAAACAGAAGAGAAATTCCATCTTCATTTTTCTTAAGGAGTTCTGACATGCTGTAAAGAACAGTTTCTGAATAATATGGGGTGAACACACTGCAAGAGTAGAAATTTATCATACAACGGGTCTGAAGATGGTAAAATAAACAATAGCAATGTGAAAGAACATACCTGAAGGATAACATCTCACGGACAGGTCTTGCTAAAGGCATCTCCATGAAAAGTGAATTGGTAAAAAACTCTAACCGACGCCTAGCCTCAAGATTCTTGGGTATGTTGGCAGAAGATTCTTTAGAAGTTATGAGAGAATAAAGTCTTTTAATCAGTTCCTTCTGCATAATTTTTGTGCATTTTTAGGAACCTTAGTGAACTCAAAGAAAAAGGAGCAGAGAGGTGGCAGAAAAAAACTAACAGAATGGAAAAGGAAACCAGATGCAAGCCTACCAACTCAGCATCTCTTGGCCACTTTAACTTTGAGAACAACCGGCCTTCATTCCTTGCTTTTGACAAAATGTTCCATGTGTCAAGGTGTTCTCTAAAATGACATCATAATAATTATGCACCCGACTCAAAGAGTATAATAATCCCAGAAATATGATAAGTTATCCAAAGTACCTCATGTTGAAGCGAAGGACATCAAGTCGCAGAACATCATACAGATCTTGAATAGCTTTTACAGCCCCAGTTTCAAGCTCTGGTGTGTGCTCCTTTTTCTACGTGAAAGTATTTCAACAGTTCATAAGCAGAAACGCAGAAAGATAAATATCCACTCAGTCCTTTTAAAAACTGACAATGAAAGAGGAACCTCTCAACTGAAATAAGAGGTCACCTAACAATGGACCCAAAGAAAACAATATGGAAACATATTGCATGTTTGCAGTTTCCTGATATGGAATAAAAGAAATATGCATCACCTATTGAAAGGCCTTCATGCATGCCCCGTAAACCAAGTATGACAAAACATACCATGAACATGTGGATATGGGAGTGTTGAAACTCATTAATTTCATCTTAACTACAATGAAGAAATAGGGTGCCCACACGGGGATGAGGGGACTGGCGTGTAGAGGTAGGACTTGGTGAGAGCAGCAGAGACTCGGAAGGTCACAGACCATGCGCAAGGGGAGACCCTTTGATTTGAGTCTTTGGACCATTTCTAAGGGAACATATTTGCTAAATCTGTCAGGAAAAGTAACAAGAGCTTCGCACGCCTCTTAGATAGCACTAAAGCAGATCACTGAATTTCAAACTTAGTCCTAGCGAAAGTTCAATACGATCTACTCCCCAGTGTTGGTGATGGCAAAGACACCGGGTAATAGGAAATCCCAAAGGAACACAGCAGACCTTATGTATCATCAGTATAATAGTTATAAAACTTGAAAGACCATTTACCAGTATTCCCATTAGTGCAGTTACTTTCTGAATCACCAGTGGCAGCTTATTCAGTTCAACGTCCACATTAATACTCCTTTTAGTTATGCTCCCACGAATGTCCTCATCTATTCGTTCAACCCTAACATAGTAAACAAAGCAAAGAATATCAACTGACTATGCATAACTCTAACTAACAGTTACTTGCGTGAGTTCTTTATAAACAGAGTGACTCTGAATAGTTTGAAATCTTACCACTTCTTTCCTTCATCATTTCCTTCATCATCTAATATGGATGTAAGAACAAACTTGATGGCGTAATAGCACTCTTCAACCGCATATTTCATGTAATCGTCCCTTGAAATCCTATCGTATAACTCATCTTGTGAGTCTTTACTCTCCACAGCTATATCTTTAGCAAGAAATATCTGCACATTCAGCATAAATGTAAAGATATACAGCCTTCGACATGACAGTTACCAGCATAGATCACAGTTTATATTAGGAAAAAAAAACCAAAGGAACTGTCAGCACTGTAACAACTGGTCAACCTTGCTAGCTAATAGGAAAAGAGGCCACTGAACTAAGGGCAGACTCCCAGAATTCCTAGGCATCAAAAGCTGTTCCATCTCCCTGAAATATGATAATCCATCCATCAAAATGTAAGAGGTTGAAGGATATCAATTTACTAAGTAGCAAATAGAAGTGAAATAACAAACGACAGCCACTCACAAATTAGTAATGTAGTCTTCTTCCCTCAAGTTCTTGACAATTTCATTCCAGAAAGGTGCAAATCGAGCAGCATCAGCTTTGTTTCTTTCCAAAACCTGCTTTTTACAACAATATATAATTAAAAAACAAAATACAAACCTTTGAATAAACTAGCACGGAAGATAGTTTACAAGAAAAGCTCCAAGGGAACTTTTTCCAAAATAACCCAGAAAATCCTTTTCAAGTTGGCTAGCCCAACCCCAATTGTGCTCGCTAGTGTTAAACTCGGGGGAGTATGGACCCGCCCCCTCTGCCCTCTACTCCCACTTAAATATCAGGCTTCACTCAATGACAACACTCAAGCTCGTTATGTGCACCTAAGCCGCACTTCACGCGCTGCTTCCTTACCACTTAACCACACTGGGGGCGAACTCCATAATACATATTTCTAAGCATACGATGAAGTAAAATGTAAAATCATAATACCCTTGCTTTGGCTAACCATAAAATATAAGACAAAGAATAATCCAGAAAGAGACACTTTGTCAACGTATTTTGCACAATATCAGAAAACTCCGTTTAAGTAATTTTATACATCAAAAGCAAAAAAGAAGCTTCAGTATGTGACATAAAGACAAACATTAAGTTGCACTATTTAATTGATTAGAAGGCAAAGCAGCTTTGGCAAATGTCAAATATTTGGTGAGATTTCGTCGGTATATTTTCGAACCATCCCTGTAACCCTTGATCAAAACCTCCAAGAGAGATTGAGGGGAGTATAACTTAACCTTAAAAAAGTATACAGTAAAAGTACCACTAAAAAGGTCAGCAAAGCTAACAGGATACTAATTGCAACTGTTGCAAATTCAGCGCACGAGCAGTTGTCCACTTATAAAACAGTAACTTAACCAAGTGCCACATCAGACATCAGTAAAGACAAATATCAATGCGAAATGGAAAATCAATAAACTCACCCGACCAGAAGACAGGAGTGAAGCCCTACAAAACAGATAGGCATTTAGACCCAATGAGAAAAAGATATGTGAATCAATTAACTTGGTCATTCATAAATGATTAATTGCGGAAAATAAATGAAGACACCTGTTTCTAAGAGGCACGTGAAGACTATCCATAAAAGCCTCAGGAAATCTCTCAAAAAGTTTATGCATAGCATCCAGTGATCTTATCTAAATATCATTGTCAAAATATTGTTAGAGGCTGGCATCTGGAGCGATCCACATATGGTCTTACAATAAACCAGAGATTTGAATTGTCCCATTCATTACAAATACAACAACAACCCAGTGAAATCCCACAACGTGGGGTCTGGGGAGGGTAGAGTGTACGCAGACCTTACTCCTACCAAGGTAGGACGGCTGTTTCCGAAAGACCTTACTCCTACAAATGCGAACTATAAACACAATATATAAATAAAAAACTGCTTACCTCCCCAAGGCGATCTCGTGCTCCTAGAAGAACGCCCCATACAGCCGATATAACAGTGTAAAATAGATGAGTATCGAACAGGTAGATCTGCATTAAATAATACAACAATGAGATGATGATATAAAAGCTATTCAACAAGAACCTTTGCACCCACAACATTATCTGATTGATTACCAATTGGCAATAAGCAGTGACCGATCATAAGTGCAAAGAAGTCATATGACCAACTCAGGCCATTTATGTCACAAAAGCTCAAAAATTCAAAAAGCAAGATATGTCCATGAATCACAAGGCGGAAAGTGATGTAAAAGGAACAACATAGAGTGCACTAGTCCGAGTATTCATCTTTGTTAGACATAGTTTGAGAGGAGGAAGATTAAATTTTGGCAGTACATTTAGTCATCTAATTTAGTTGCATGTACATCCCCCTTCACAAGAATTCTCTGCAATTAGAATGGTACATCCAAAAACATCAAATTCATCTGAGAATACAAATTCCAATAATCAACCAAAGAAAGTCTAGTGTTTCTTATTGGCGCTCAACCCCAACATACCACATGCAACTTCACCCAGCATTGGCAGGATGCAATTTTAGCCTCCTAAAAAGTCCACAATCAAAAGAACTACCTATACCATGCCATTATTGAAGGCATGGGGTGCAAGTGTGCAATACAAGGGGAAAAAACACCTGAGGATTGACAATCAAGCCGAAAGATTAGCACCTTATGCTTCTTCTTCTTTTTGAAACTGGTAACTGTATGTAGATTCCATAATGAGCAAAACAGTACATAGGTTTTACTGAAACCATATTTACAAGAGCACTCCAAAAATCTACTGTCATGATTAGCACCTCATGCTTTATTCACCAAAGATGGACAAATATTTCCAATTACTGGCATACTTACCTGTTCTCATGCCTAGGGCTGTTCACGGTTTTGGTTAAAACCAAAACCAAACCGAATAAAAAAACCGACATTTGGTTTGGTTTGGTTTGGTTTGATTTGGTTTTAAATTTTAAAAACCGATAATATTTGGTTTGGTTATGGTTCTATTAAAAAATAACCGAATAAATAACCAAACCAAACCGATAAATTATATACCTAAATTTTATAATTATTTATATGTATAATATTAGTTTTTCATAAATAATTATAAATATTTTATACCTTTTAATCATTAATTTCATTTTTGGTCTACTTATTTCACATGATTTTTTAAGGCCTATATTTTTAAGAATATGTCCAAGGCCATGTCTTTAAGTCATTTAACTCTTTAAGTGTTAAGTATAAACCTAAGTCATTTAACCCTTTAAGTGTTAAGTATAAACCTACTAATAGAAGCTCACGTTAGAGTCTAATGTCTTTGACTTAAATTGTTAGCCTTTCTTTGTCAGCCATTTGATTTTAGGTTGTTTCTTCTTTTCTTTTTTCGAATTTATACCTTTCTTTTTTCTTGTCTGAACGGGTCCTAAACTTCTAATATTTTTCATATGAAAAGGACAGATGTTGTAGATTTGGAGGTTCCTATAGAAGATACTTCAGTAACATTAGTATTTGCTGCAACTCAAGCACATGGTAACGCCCTAATACTTCTTTTATGGGTAATTCTCCTAAAAAGCAGAAAAGACAACTCCTTGTAGTCGAGACCCTAGCCTTGGGGATAATGGTAGAAAAACATCTGAAGTTTGGATCATTACACAAAGTTTGTTTAATAAAATGGGAGAATTGAGGGCAAAATGCAAGTATAGCCCCAAAGTTTGGGATCAGTACACAGTTTTTTCATTTCATAGATTTTCATTTTAATTTTAGATAGTCTTTATGTTTAATTAATATGTATGTTTGTAAAAACAACTAAAAGCTCTTATGCTCTACTTTATTTCCAGGTATGTGTATTAAGATGACAAAATGGTGCAGCTACTATTAAGTTAGTTTTTAGCTCTGTATGTAATAGTTTAGCAACTTTGGGTAACTTGAGTAGTATCACTAATAGTGAAAATGTTTCTATGATGTATGTTCCACCTTAAACTATAAATAAAAGTTATCGTTTGAACGAAAAAAAGACACGTCTTTTTCAACTTTTTAATGTTTTACTGATAAGTCTCATGGCTGCTAGTCATAAACCGAAAATCGAACCAAACCGACAATAACCAAACCGGTGGTTATTATTTTCTTTGGTTTGGTTATGATTTTAGACATTTAAAAACCGACTAAATTGGTTTGGTTATGGTTTTAATCAATAACCGACCCAAACCGAACCATGAACACCCCTACTCATGCCAAACGAATATACCACCTTTCCTATTGGTGGACAAAACCAATGAGCCACTGAGGAACCCAAACAAATGTCGAAACTACAGTATAAACTAGCATTGCTTACCCATTTCTAACAAGTATATGAGAAAGCATACTTGTGGAATTTCTCATTATCTAAAAATCTCAAGGCTAATTTGGTTAGCCGATTCAGATTGTGGCTATTGGCCCTCATATGATTTTCCATTAACATCCTCTTAACAAGAAGATACTACCTTCCCTATAGGTGTCCAAAACCAAAGCAGTCAGACAACCAACTATGGCGGACATGAATACTATGTGCATTGCAACTGAAAATAAAAATCATGAGCAACAACTACAAACCTGCGCGCTCAAATGTATCATCTGAAACAAACAAGCTTACATCCAACCTCCCCCTTTTTTTAACTTTAATAAGTTACCAACTTCTTTTTTGCAAGTTCAATGAGAAGAAACACATTAAGCAATATTGAAAGAAGCAAAGAGTTAACAAGATAATTGCAGTTTTAGATATGAGGATTCCACTGCTCGGTGCAGAAATATCTAATCTACTGCCTAAGAAAAATATACAGTTAAAAGTGTACCAGATGTTATTACACCAACAATGTGAGAGCACAAAAGGTATCTGATCTGCCTTTAAACAACAGAAGAGATTAAAACTTACAAGAAAAACTGGTGTCCATAAGCTTGCAACTGTCAGTGCATTATGGTTATCTGTCAAAAGAGTAACTTACATTTAATGGAAATGGAGATCCAGATATGATACTCTCAATAAACCTTGACCATAGCACAGTGATGGCAAAGGATATTAGTATATACATAAATACTGAAATCAACAAAGATTGTAGAAAGAATTTCAATTCAACCATAAACTCATGCAACAACAGCGAGACCTACTTTTAGAAACAAAATCGTGCCAAGAATACTGCACAATATCCATATCCACTATCTGTCTTGTCGGCTCCACCAACGGCCTAATCTGCAACATGGAACCAAAGCTAAATCAATAAATCACCAAGAAAAGCTATTGATCAATGTCAAAATACAAACTGACACATACCAGTAGAAAATATGCAAAAGCAAATTTTGCTCCCAGGATAACAAGCCAAAAAATCATATACCTGCACCAATGAAATTTCTCAGATGAGATTTCAGCACTGGCTGATTAACTGGATAAATCAGCTAAATAGTTATCATCAACCAAACAACATGGAGAATAATAGCTAGACCACAGCATTCTGACTAACAACCAAGAGTCACATCACGAAGGAGTCTAGTTGCATAAATGAGAGGCCGCCTGATCGTAACAAATGCATAAAATGGAAAGGCATATAATTATACAAGCAAAAGTTCTCTGAAACTGGATAACAAAAATAGAACTCTCAACCAGGGGATTGGAGTGGAAAACACTGAAGTGATAGGAAGGTCATGCGTTAATTCTCATGCAATCACAAGAGTAAAAGGAACTAATGGACTGCCAAGCTACATACAAAATTAGCTCATATAACAAAGAAACAAATGATCCCTAGTCAGATTCATGAACGTCAAGGGCCAAAATTAGCTAGAAGTGAAACATTGAGATAACTTTATAATTCACAACCCTACATAAAAGCAGAAGTGTTGGTACCATTCAGATTGCTACCCTGATTCAGAAAGATTAAGTTTGTCTTGCTTAAGGTAAAAGTACATTCAGCATAAAAAATGGAAGTAACCAATGACAGATCCTTTGTTCTTCATTTCTCTCTCTCTAAAGATTTTGTTGTTGTGGGAAAATGAGAACTCCACATCATTAGAAAGAACATAAACACAACATAGGATTTATACAGAAGGCAGCAAAGATAAAAAGATTACTTGATGAAGTCAGTGGTTCTCTCATACATGCCCCGACCAACGTAATAGTGTTCCTTCAGACAAAAAACGGATAGAAAATTACTGATTGAACATCTCACACAAAGGGCACCAAAGAGTGATCATTCTTCAAGAAAATCTGATTAAAAAAAAAAAAGTGAAACCTGGTGCATCCACTTGATGAAACGGACCACAGACCAACTATCACATCGATTTGTCAAACGATGACAAGCTGGAAACCGCAGCAGAAAGCTGACAAAAAAATGAATTCCAGCATAGATTGCAAGAACAACAACATAAAGTCTGAAGACAGTTGAGTTGGAATTTTGGTTGCTATTGTCTTCAAGCGCCTTCCTGTCACCGAAAACATGACCACACATTATTCCTGAATACAAAGGGGTGGATTGCCACAAAAGAAGAAAAAGAACGAAAAAGGAGAAGAATCAAAGTAAGATACTTTGTGCAGCCCATAAAGAAAAAGAAGCAACATACACGTAAAGGAAACATATGAACACAGAAGCTACGCTGAACCAAACAAAACGAAGGAAAATCCGACTGACAGCTACGTGTCTTGATGTAGAGTATGCACCATACATCATGATAACATCCAGAACACCTACAATAGGTAAACGCGTCAGCAACAGTTAAGAGTTCAATACTCGTAAATAAGGAGCACCCTTGGAGAAAAGAGAAGCCAGAGAAACATACTCTCAATAAACTTCATCACAACATACGTAGGTCCAAGACTCAAAACTTCCCTCAGTGTTTTAGAACTGAATCGCCCATTATTGAAAGCAAGGATGGTCAGTCCCTGTGGATATGGGAAAAGAGCGGCAAACAAAATGAGTTAGGAGGAAATAGGCACTTAAGATAATCTCTTGAAAGAAAATAAATGCCAAGAAACAACACCCCATATCAAGCAATCAAACTGAAGTAGAGCAAACTTAAATTCCTTGCTCTCATAAACAAAGCAAAGTGAGTAAGATAACTGCTCACAACATAACAAAGATCCACAAGAAAAAGCAAAGGAAGAAGTTGATAAAATGCATTCTTAATCCTAAAACAAATAAAGGATGGGACGAAGTAACCTAAAAAATCACAAGAAACCGACGATTAAGAGAAAAGAGGACATATCATCGGTATCAGTGACGAGTAGCAGACCTGAAAAAACATGAAAAGAAACATCCAAAGGCGATGAAAACTGTGATAAAGATGGAGAAAAGTCCGGTGCTCAACAAAAGAAGTTTTTCCCCTGCGCTTGCCACCTCCAGTTTTAAGAATGTTCTGTAACAGATAGAAAAAGGTAATCAGAAAAAGGTAATCACAAGCTAAAAAATTTGAACCCAAGAAAACTATAAAACAGAAATTAGCAAGATACAAGAGAACTATGTTTCGAACTATATTAATATTAAAAATATGTTTCACACTAGAGACGGGAAATACGTATGAAAAACAGTAGTGGACACATGCTTTATGTCTACTGATACTAAGGAGGCGTTTAGCCATAGGATTTGGGACCCCAATATCAAATTTTGATTTGAAATCGGCATTTTTTTATGAAATCTACACAAAACTTCAACTTCAATTTCAAATCATGATTTCAAATATCCAATCCCCAATTCTCCAAAAAGTAGGATTTCAAATTCCAATTTGTGATTTCAATTTTTTTTTAAATGTAAAACTTGACCACCAAGTTTATATTTTGTAAAAAAAAACCATTATTATAAATTTGCAAAAATTGACTCATGCTCGACGTGAAGAAATTGTTCATACCATGTGGAAGGTTTATATTAAACAATAGCTAATTACTACTATTTTTTGTTTTTTGGACCAGTGGATCTTTGTAAAATTATGTGTATCTGGAAGTTTGTAATAGCATGTCATTGCAAGCATTTATTTATAAAAGGAACATGGACATATGCTATTTATTAATGTGACGTCTTAGGATATTCTGATACCTTGTTTATGAACTATGGTTTGCTCATATGGTAAGATTGTATAAGAGTAGCGGAAGTTTTAATAGTTTTCGCAAATTGTGGGGTTTTAATGTTATGAGAAAAAAATACAACATAAGAAATCCAAATTGCATGTCCAAACAAAATTTCGACTTCAAATCATGATTCGAAATCATGTCCAAACGGACCCTAATCCCTGGCCACCTAGATCTAAGATCAACTATTGTTGGGCACCTATAAATCTAAAAGGATACTGAAAAATTATGCAAATACCCACTCATTTGAAGATTACGATAAAAGATACTACACATGGAAACAGAAAAACTGCCTTTCAGAAAGAATAAACGGGCTATCCAAACAAACATCAAACATATGGAATCTCCCTCTTAAAGAAGGGGTTTATGTTCAAATCCCAACAGAGGCAAAATCACTAGGTGATTTCTTCTCATTTGTCCAAGCCTTGGTAGATACAGTTACCTGGTACCTGTTTTGACGGAAGGTAGCAGGTACCCAGTGGAATTAATCAAGTCGCGTGCAAGTTGGCCCGGACACTACGGTTCCCCACAAAAAAGGAAGGTTTGGGGGGGGGGGGGGGGGGGGGGGGGGGGTGTTCGTTTGGGTTTTAAGAATATTCCTTTTCAGTGAAAGGTTACATAAGCTCTGATAATAGGCAATTTAACCAACCACATTGTGGGGCTTAGTAATGAATCTACCATCCTTAGTACAAATACCCTTCTGGAGCAGTATTTCCACTTACTTCCTTTCAAGAAATACAACCTATATTTCTTTGCAGCAGAATGTATACTACAATTACAAATAGTGGACAGGAAGCTCTTTATTTTCATGTTATAACCTCAAAATTATACAAGCATACCTACAGCAATATCTAATAAAAACACATATCACTGTTTAACATGCATAATGCTACCAAGAGAAAATCTCAAACCTTTGATCTGCGTGTTGGCTTCAGAAAGAAAGAAGAATTTGTCCGCCATGGCCAGCTAAGCTTGAAGCAATGACGGGACCTGCAGAGCAGTAGCAGGGTCGATGAGAAAGTTGAAGCAATGGGAGTCCTACACCCTTGGGAATAAAGCTTACCAGAAATACTCATTAAAATCATCATAGTTTCTCCAAGCAGAATGAGGTGCTCGGCCATTCTCATTGTTTCCAGCCTCCTGTAAGCTAACAAATTAATAAGCATCCCAAAGCCCATGGATTTTGCATATCACTATCAGCCCTTCCACACCTCCAACGCCCACAATTCCAGCAGGGAAAGAAAGGAAAACAAGACTTAGATCATGAATATTGAAGGTTAATATTTAGCTGGTTCTAGATGTTAATCTACAGGAGGGAATATTTAAGTCTCTTAAGCATTCCATAGTAATATGAAGCTCACAAACATGACATGTCAGCACTATAGATCTGTTATTCCTGAAAATGCTTATTGATTAGACTCTTCAACATACAGATGGAAAGAGTAAAAAGCAACTTAACTTGGTGAAAGATCAAATCTGAAGACTTATAGTGTGTTCCAACAATATCCTCTAATAGCGAAAAAGGAAAAGGAAAAATAAACTAGTGGAAACGGAAAGAACTGCGCTTGTTGTAGTAAAGGTAGGTGATGGTTTTAACCAATTCACAAAGATGGGTAAAAGTAAGTAGGGATGACAAAACGTCACAGCCAGTCATGTATATAAGGAAAAGCTGATGAAGGTAATAATCTGACAAAACACGTTGCACCACAAATCTACGAGGCTCTTGGTAAGTGTAACCCGACAAAACACGTAGTACCACAAATCAACCATTAGCATGTCAACTGAGATTTAACAAGAGCAATATATATGTCGAAAAGAATCTGGAAGGCCTTTATATGTATACCGATCAGTGTTTTAAAAGGCAGTTTCAAGGCTCGGCCCGGGGCTCGCCTTGGGGTGAGGCAATGGCAAAACGCCTCGGGGCTCACGTGCGGGGCTTAGTTCCTGTTAGGCTTACACCCAAAATGCCCGATTTTACGCCCTAAACACGCCTAACACCCAACGCTCGGGGCTCGCCTAACACTTTTTACACAAATTATATGTTAAATTCCTTAATTAAAATAGTTGACCCTCATAATTCTTTAACAGATGAAAGATACTTAACCGTTTTCATCTATAGAAATAAGAAGATTGGGTTTAACTCAAATATCAAGTCGTAATATTGCATATTTAGTATTTGAGAACATCGTGAGGTTGAGTATCACTTAATATTTCTTTTAAAAATACATAGTTGAATGATACATTTTCACTTGTCATTGGTCTTTTGTCCTATGTATATCAAAATTATCATATTTTATTATTTCGCTATTTGAAAGTAATTTTATTTTTATTCATGAAGGAGTTGCATTTTAATTATAATACTGATAAAGTTTATTGATTAGTTTCTTATAGGGAGATAAAATGAATAATATGATAGTAATATTGTTTTAAGAAATTGTGTTTTTTTGATTAAGCACCGGGTGTCCGGGTCTCTTTGAGCCCCGACTAATCCCGGGGGTGCACAGGCCCTCGGCAAGGAGTTTCCCGCAAGTGCACCACGGGTAATTCAGGGTTTTACCCCAGTCCGATGGCCCTCAGAAATTGTTTGCACCCAGTGGGTTTCGAACTTGAGACCTTGAAAGGGAGCACCCCAAGGCTCAAGCCAATTACCACCAGGCCAACCCCTGAGGGTTAGAAATTGTGTTTTTTTCATTGTTTGAAAGTTAAGATGTTTGAGTTGATTTGCATTTCATAATAGCTTTTATTTCATTGTATTGTTTATATTTTGTAAAATTATGTTATACATATTTACAAGTTGCAAGTGGCGTATAATGGACTGCTTTGATTAATTTCTTGTGAGGATCAAGCACACATACATATAGGGAGAGAGAGATTTCATTTATTTATAAATTTTTTAATGTAATTTTACCTATTTAAAAATATTTATTACAATTATATTATTTTATAAAATATTAAAAATTAAATACCCTTGGGGCTTACGCATCACCGAGGCATACATAAAACGTCCCGCCTTTTAAAACACTGATACCGATGATTATGTCACCACATATTATAATAGTAATTATCAAAATCAAAAACAGGTTTGACAAGTTCGAGTATACAGATGTATGCAGATACATATTTAGGAAAAGTTTACATGTATGAGTGTCTGTCAATTACATTTTAGAGACAGAAAAGTAGGCTACAATAGGGGAAGAAACAAAAAACATACCGCCGCAATGGCATCATAAACAGGACATATAACTTGATCAAGAAATGACACGCCATTATCAGACATGCAGCTCTTAGCTGGCGCTGCAACCTGTTGTCGTAGTATCTCCTCCAGCTCCCTTCCCATCTGTCATGAAATTGATTGTTCCCAACAAAGCAAAAGTAAGAATAAAAAACTTGGGATGACGTAATCACAATAATTGCTTCTCTTTCCGCCTTTGTCCTTTTTCATTTTTAAAAATCTATAGCTCACCCTCTTAGCACATAGTCCCGCATACCCTCCCACCAAAGAGAACACCCTCGAGATGAAGGGGAAATCTTAGAACATATTGACAGGCCAACCCGGGAGTACTTCCATTATCACAAGAAAAAAACACAGGAAATGGAGATCATAAAATCGAAAGGATGTATACTCTATGGAATTTCAAAGTACATGAGTCAATAACTTAGCAGCAAGACTTCACAAATGGTCAAGAGACAAAAGGCACACCAAATTGACCTACATGATGAAATATGTAGCACAAGCATTCCGGAATGAATCGGATGTTAGCAGCTTCACCCCAGATTAAGAAATACAAAGAAATGAATAACAACTTCTTCTCCTTGCTAACTACATCCAAACTGCAAAACCAGAAGCAAAGAATCAGACACTCAAAGCAGAAAACCAACAGTGTCAATGATAGTTATCGACTATGTTAAGATGAAAGGATTTGTGCAAGTAGAAAAATTCTAGCAATTCTCACTGCATTAAGAAGAAATAATTTTACATCGCAAGCTCAAAACACACTGGACGTAAAACCTTACTTGCTCCAAACAGGTGGGATGTCCAAATAGTTGCACCACTTGATATAGTTATCAAGGGACTTCAAGAAGACATTCTGTACAGCAGCCTCATCCAATATCTAGAAGTTAAAGATACAAATCTGGACTTAGAAATGAATTCATGAAGGTAATCGATAATGCGCCACCTCTACATCAACTAGATAAATAGAACAGTTGAAATACTATCTCAATTCACATACCCAGTTGTACCAAACGTCGCTAAAAGACGAAGAAATAATTGACAAGATTTCCACACATCGCCAGTTCAAGGCAATATAACATCAGCAATTGCCAATATTATCTTGGTTATTAAAATTTAATCCAGATATTGTGGTTTGTTAGAGTGCCAACATTTGGTAACAGCAGCTGAACCAAGACAGTGAAACTACCACGTCTCACAGTATCTATTTTCCTAGTTCTGTAACTAAGATAAAAGTGGATAAGCAGGGACAAGTAGGCCTAAACTGAATGTAAGCAAACTAATGAAAAAAATTTACAACTCTCATCGGGATCATCAAGGAAACAACTTCGAGAGACGAATGGCTTGCACCTCATTGATGTTATATGATATGCAGAAAGTAGACGATAAAATGTTCTCGAGCAACATTACAACCAAACAACACCAAATCACAGCCTACAAAGCACCTTTATGTACGAGCTTACCATTTAATTAGACAAATGATTTTCTTCGATAGAGGGAGATTAAAACTGCATAGTGATATAAGGTTCAACAACAAGAGAAAGCAAAAACACTAGCTGCATGTCCAAATGTAACATCTACTAAAGGTATAACACACTATAGAACCTACCGGTTCAGGTTCTTCAGGAATGCGAAGCCGGGTCTGCTCATTTGCGAGGAGGTGGACAATATGTTCTCGCTGATTGGAAACATTGTCTTGCTGCCAAATCAACAGAAATGTGATCACCAAAGCCATAATAGAAACTGGTGAAGACGAAACAAGCAACGGATGGAAATTGCAGCATAAAAGAAACAAGATAGGACAAAAGTAAAACAAAGATAAACATGTTTGTATTTTGAAATTGTAAAAAAAATAACAAAGAGAAAGAAGAAGCAAGCAAGTCCTGCACCACAAAATCAAGCGCACACACCATGAGCTCAAGAATTTATTTTGTGTGATTAAAAAATAAGTATATTTTCTCCAATATGAAGATTACTTGTCAAATAAATTAGTGGAGAGAAACTAAGACAACTACTTAAATGTGAGGCAAGAATTAAGAAGACGAAAACTTGCTAAAATCATATAGTTCCTTTTTTTCTTCGACAAGCATTAAAATGATATAGTTAGCTTAGCCATTGCAATCCAATTTACAATCCCCCGACAATATAATACTTTGTAGGCCTACATCTAATTCCGCAGTAGTATAATTCCATAATAATCCGATCCAGTCTAGATATTGGAACTGGCATTAATGAATAACCCTTTGACTTTAACCATCCCCATTGAAGCAACTTCAATCTAGATATTGAAAAATCTAAATACTCATTTTCTATGCCAGTATGATTTCAAATTATAAAGAACGTTTTTATTGATGAGGAAGGATTTGAAAAAAAAAAAAGATAGAATCCATCATGGTTCGAAACCCGGGGGGTAACTGATCCGTCCCTTCTACCATTTCCACTTAAATACCAGGCTTTTGTCTGCAGTAAGGTTTGAACTCGTGAAGCGTGTATAACCCAAAATCACAAGTTGCACTCTTACCCCTAGACCAAAGCCCTGAAGGTTAAACCACGCCAATTAGTAGGAATTATGTTTTAGCCATGTTAGTAAGTTTGCTTCAAGTCCTATGTTTCCTGGGAACCTTTTAATCTTGTGCGGTTTTCTATGCCAAAAGAAAATATGTAGAATATCTAGTACTTTTATTTTTACTTCCATTTTGTATAATATTGGTCTTATCGTCTTGAGATGAGGTTAATACAGCATGATCGTGAGGATACCACATAGCCGAACCCAACTTATTTGAGATTGACACGCAATTGTTCTTGTCATTGTATATAGTTAAGAACAGCAATTAAAAGAGCCAGCAGGATGAATTTCACTCGTCGATCAGAAAGGGCTGTGGATTATGGAGCATACAGAAAGACACTTCGAAACAAAAACAGAACTTTAAAAAGCAGTCAGCATACCAACCTGAAATCCAAAAGTATAATGCAGTAAATCAAACAAATCAATGCTCCTTGTTGATGGCAAAGAAAAATCTTCAGGTAATTTTGGTAGGCCTCTAAAGTACTTCAGAGCTGATACTGCTGCGCGTACCTGACATTTAGCTGAATCACATCAGCACAAATAAGCCAGAGTTTTTAAAAAGTGATAGGGAAAGGATTATCAACCTCATTGAAAGACACAATTTTGTTTGTAGTCGAAGTGGTATCAAGGGGAATAATATTGTAAGCAATGTCCTCAGTCATAGCAGCATCTGATTCCATCATTCGTTTTAGCTGCATGCAAAGACACAGCACCAAAATGAGCATTTCAGATGCATGTGGAACAACAAGAATATAAAAAGATGAATGACTGCACACGCATCAGGAGCAAGACCAAGTATTGAAACTATTTGAACGCCCATGCATGTGGAACTGCACCAGCATGTAGAAACATATCATGCAATCGCCCAGAGACATTTCACAAGAAGTTTCGGCATGTGCTCTAGTCTTTACCACGTCAATTTTCAGGTACATCAGGAATCTTAAAAAACGATGAACACTGACCAATAATTCCAAATAAGCTGCTTCGACCTCTTTTCTTTTCTTTTTTTTTTTTTTTTTTTTGAAGAAGAAGAAGAAGAAGAATGGTAGCAGTTTTTTTATTTATTTTACACCACCTTATAGAATGAGGTCCGTTAGCAACTTGCTACTATGAATAGGAAGAAAAAGTCAAATGTCATGCACAACTGATGAAGGGCTTGGAACGTAGTACAGCTTGTGTTAATGTGGGTAATGTGGAGAGAGAGAAATAGGAGAGCCTTTGAAGGAGTAGCCTCGAGTTTCTCTCAGTTGAGGAGTACCCTCCGCTCTCTTATTTTCATATGGTGTCAACGGAATTTTTTTTATTTTTTGATAAGGTAAAAAGTTTTATTAATCCCTCCGGATCAAAAAGAGTGTCCACTTAGCCATTTGCACACCCCTTAAGAAAATACTAACTCCTAGACAAAAATAGGTAATTTGACTAAACTCTCCCTAATTAAATAGGTATTGCAATTTGATCACACAACGCTTAATAGGGGTAAATCTGAAAAATAAGGTAAATTCTTTCTTGATTTGATAAGTGGACACTCTTTTTGACTCAAGAAAAAAAATGCTAAGTGGACACTCTTGTTGATCCAGAGGGAGTAATAAAAAGTACGAAGAAGTTACATAAAATTACAGGAAAAAATATCGCTACAATAAGATCAAGTTATATACTGATCCATATTATCTAGCAGATTTTTGTCACACCAGAAAAACAGATTTTGAAGACATAAGTTCTTGACTCTAGAAATATCGTGCTTCTTGTTCTCAAAGCAAGCACTATTTCTCTCATTCCAGATGGTCCAGAGAATACACAAAGCGATAGTCCTCCAAAACTGTTTGCGTATACTTGAAATCTTCTGCCCATTCCAACTTTCCAGTAGACTTCTAGCATCTGAAGGCATTACCCAGACTACACGACACAGATTTAGGAAGAGCTCCCAGCATTACTTAGCCGTCTTGCAATGAATAAAGAGGTGACTAACTGATTCCAGATTCTCTTCACAAAGACAACATCTATTACTTAACATGAAAACTTTCTTCTGCAAATTATCTTGGGTTAAGCAAGCTTCCCTAATGACGGAAAGTTTCTTGTTGTATAGAGGATTATTCTTGATCTTTTGGTATACCCTTTGTAGACGGCCGTTTTGGCAATGTTTATGAAATGAACACTTCTACTTGATCCAAAAAAAAAAAAGGAACACAATTGAATGCAGAACCTATCCAGCTTTCCAGCTCACAGGCATTAGAAACCTGCTAATGGTATGAGAACATCAAATTCATAAAATTGATTTGCCATATCAAAAAACAAATATAATCTTTACTAAATCAAGAAAATAAGTATTACCGCACAATCATGGAGTGACTAATCTATCTATGCTATTACAAAAGTGGGAATCCCTAAACTAAAAATTTGAAAGATCAAAATACCCTTTTAGTATTTTATATTTAACTATAACAACAATCAAATAAAATCTGTATGTATATGTATATATACACATATATAATTCTTTTTTTTTATGACAAAACACATAAATATATTACTATTATCAAAGTAGGAAGCCCTAAATTAAAAGCTGAAAGACCAAAATATCCTTTTTATAGTATATAATATATTCAACAACAACAACAACAACAACAACAACAACCCAGTGAAATCCCACAACGTGGGGTCTGGGGAGGGTAGAGTGTACGCAGACCTTACTCCTACCAAGGTAGGATGGCTGTTTCCGAGAGACCCTCGACTCAATAAAAACATAACAAGAGGTCAGATACGGCTAAGAGATTCAAAGCGATATGGAAATGAAGTAACGCAAGCGACACAGATAACATAGAATAATCAAAGCACAGGAAATAACAGATAATAGCATAATAGCATAAATTAGAGCACAAGAAATTATACTACGATAATGCGACTATTAATAAGGCAGGGTAATGAGACTATCTACTAGCCTTCTACCCTAATATGGGTCCTCCAAACCCTCCTATCTAAGGTCATGTCCTCGGTAAGCTGTAACTGCGCCATGTCGTGTCTAATTACCTCTCCCCAATACTTCTTTGGCCTACCCCTACCTCGTCTGAAACCATCAATGGCCAACCTCTCACACCTCCGCACTGGGGCATCCGTGTCTCTCCTCTTCACATGCCCAAACCATCTCAATCTCGCTTCTCGCATCTTGTCTTCCACCGAGGCCACTCCCACCTTGTCCCGAATATCCTCATTCCTAATCCTGTCACTCCTGGTGTGGCCACACATCCATCTCAACATTCTCATCTCAGCAACTTTCATCTTTTGAACGTGAGAAACCTTAACTGGCCAACACTCCGCCCCATACAACATAGTCGGTCTAACCACCACTTTGTAGAACTTTCCCTTAAGTTGTGGTGGCACCTTCTTGTCACATAGCACTCCGGAAGCAAGCCTCCATTTCATCCACCCTGCCCCAATACGATGTGTGACATCATCGTCAATCTCCCCGCTGCCTTGCATAATAGACCCAAGATACTTGAAACTACTTTTCTTCTGGATGACTTGGGTACCAAGCCTCACTTCCAAGCCGGCCTCCTGAGGTGCTTCACTAAACTTACACTCTAAGTACTCTGTCTTGGTCCTACTCAGCTTAAACCCTTTAGACTCCAGAGTTTGTCTCCAATCCTCCAGCTTAGCGTTAACTCCGCTACGAGTCTCATCGATCAGGACTATGTCATCCGCGAAAAGCATACACCATGGCACATATAATATATTCAACAATAATAATTAAATAAAATAGCAGCATTTGAGCACTTGTACGAAGAACTGGAAGAGTGAAACCTGAATCTAACTGAAGAAACTTAAAATTTGAAGTTCTATTAATGCTTTTTTTTTATTAGCGCCGGGTGTCCGAGTCTCTTTGAGCCCCGACTAATCCCGGGGGTGCACAGGCCCTCGGCAAGGAGTTCCCGCAAGTGCACCACGGGTAATTCAGGGTTTCCCCAGTCCGATGGCCCTCAGAAATTGTTTGCACCCAGCGGGTTTCGAACTTGAGACCTTGAAAGGGAGCACCCCAAGGCTCAAGTCAATTGCCACCAGGCCAACCCCTGAGGGTTAGTTCTATTAATGCTTTTCATGACTCTCTCTCTCTCTCTCTCTCTCTCTCTCTCTCTATATATATATATATAGGAGAGTGTGTGTGGGTGTAAAAATTGTAATTATTAGCAAGTGGTACAGCGCATGTAACGAGTTGATAGTGTTTTCTTAAAAGAGGGAATTAATTGGGTTTAGGGGTGCTGACTATGGATTAGTGCGCACCCGAAGAGTAGCGGCTGAGGGTTCCCATGTCATCAAAAAAAAAAGGGGGTGCTGACTATGGATTATATAAAGTAGATGTCTTTGTTCTTTTTACCTTTTGTTTCTTGTTACCAAAACATGTTAAGAAAAGGTGGGAGAGTAGTTGTCTAGGACAAGAGTCGGATGAGTGTCCTTTTCTAACTGTAATAGCAACACATAAGAATAACAGATGCACCCCCGATGTCAAATTTTGCAACATAACAGAAGTACCTCCATCGATTGAGTGATTTACCCTCAATGGGTACTGCTAAGGCTATTCATAGCAATTGCACGCTGCAAAATGTGAATTCTATTTTAAGGAAAGTTCTCTCACGAAACTTTAAAGTTGGAAGACCTTTTAAGTAAAAGGATCATAATGATAAATCAACACGCAAAAGAAGAGGACTCCAACAGCCGTTTAGACATACAAAGAATGCTACGAACATCAAAAGCAAAGCATTTGCACACTTAAATAAGAAGTACTAGTAATAAGAGACCAAACCTCCTCGGGTATTAAGCGATCCGCTTCTTCGGGGGAAACCTCCTTGGTCAACTGTTCGAGGACATGTCCCAAAACCTTGAGAGTCGCTAAAACCTTTTTCCTTTGGACAGTCTTACGCTCCAATCTATTTTAAGAATAAATAGAAACATAGCATGTCAACCAACTAAAATAAAATCTCAGCAAAAGGACAAATTGATAATCTTTTATACGGTAAGTGATCTTATTAATAATAGAAAAATCTGCCGTGCACCAGCAGTTACAAATGGACAATTTTTTTCTAAGATCTACTAAAAAACTAGTCAAATGGGTCCAAACACAAGTAAGTTGCACTCAGTATTATCAAAAGCGAAAAGCGCAAAAAAGCTCTAAGGCAGCTGGGCTTTAAGCGCTTTAGTGTGGGCTTTAATGAAAAAAGGCGAAACGGTGCAAAAATACAATTATATTTATGTTTAGTCCAAGAATAATAATAAGCACGAATAACAAATATATGGACAAAAAAATTGTAAAAACATTATGATAAAGTGAAATATCAATCATCTAGTGTCACCTCTTCAAGAGAGGAGGCTCATTGGCAAGGAAAAGTATGTCTTAGAGCCTTGATTATGACGACACTGAAGGCACATAAAGTGAGGCAAAGCGCTCAACATGTTTTGAGCCTCGCTTCCGGGCTTAAGCGCGCCTTTGACAACACTGATTGCACTCTTGGCCCCAGTCCCCCCACCTCCGTATCTAAAACGAGTTTGAATCAGTCCATATTCTTGGCAATTACTTCTACCTGAAAAGTCCATTCAAGGAGGACTATGACCTCCCATGAAACACTTATTATGGGAAGGGGTCATTCGGGCCTACCTAAATAGATACTATGTTACATATGGATCCCTACATCGTTACATTCCATTTAGGATTAGGAATATGCGTAACCGGACCTGCTTCCCCCGAGGGAACTGGACATGATAATTTTTAATCATCCAGCCCGAGCAAGAATAAAAAGAACCAAATGAATCCATATATCCATATAAAATATATATACATATATGGTACCTGTATTTACACATACACATATATGATACAGGAATGGTTCAATGTAAGAAAAACTTGACTGCATTCTTTTTTACGGAGTTGCAACTAAGAATTCTATTCTTACAAGTAAATACGCAAGACCCAAGTAGGCTTACAAATCAGATCATGATATGATCAAGTGATTTCCACACTGGTTGAGGGAATGGTTTGTTGAGCTAACTTTCAGGGCAAGTTAGGTCTCGCGTCCATTTCCTTAACATGGTAGTCAAACCCATCCTCATTCCTGTCAAGCTCCAAATATTCAGCCGGGGGCTGTGAGGGGGTGTTTAGTTTCTCACATTGGTTGAGGGAATGGATTGTTCTTTTTTATTGTCTAGGGTAATCCTCACCTCATGAACTAGCTTTTGAGGTTGAGTGAAACCCGGTGTTCATTTTCCCAACACAATCCACACTCAGTATCCTCTCAAATAGAACATGAGAAAAGATTGGAAGCGTGCACTTTGCAATTTTTCTTCAGAGAATTGAAGAGTAATAGCTCACGCTAAGAGAACTAATAAGAACAGTGCTTACTCATGGAAAAAATTCCAAAAAAGTCAACAGATGAGAGATGAACAGTTACTAAGAGATCGGCAATCAAAAATTTAATAAAGTCAAGTAGCTCCCTATTACGACTCAGAAATGAAACAGAGATCAGAAATCTCATAACACACATTACTTAGTAGACCATTCAGGCTTTATGGTAATGGTACCTAGACTAATCAGCCTTGTATATGTCCAACATGTATGTGTCATTACCATTGTATGAGGATTCTGTTCCTTTATAGGGGCAGAGTAAAGACCATGTACTATCTTTCAATAATCCAGGTCATTGACAAAGTAACCAAGACAGAGATACACAATAATGATGCACAAAAAAAGGCTTCGACGACAATTAACAGAGATAAATGTAGTTAATTGATTTCATATTCTATGCTGACTAACTCTAATTCACACTTGCAAATGCATTAATGATGGATTCAAATACAGAGCCCTAGAAAAAGAAGTCTGACTCTGACATAACAAATATTCTACTAACTTAAAGCATTAGAGATGGGATAAACAAAGCCGCCCACGATCAGCCCAAAACATCAGAAAAAGAAAGTTTGACACTGACATAACAAATTAAGGCACACTTTAAGCATTAGATGAGGGCCACCTAAGAAGGAAAATTATAAATAGGGGGAAGGTGAAACAGAGATCCTTTTGGTTTGACCAGACAGGAGAAAGAGAGATCCGTGTACTTCTATCACGCCTTCTTTATTCTTCATTGAGTATGGACAGACTACAGAAGGTGAAGGGAAACTATCACGTCTCGCAAGCTAAAATATGTTCCATTGTTTTCCAACCTAGAGCATCAAATACTATTTATGGAAAACAGAAATTTCATTTCCAAAGCAAGAAGAGATGCAATTCTAAGCAGATATGATGTCATAGCAAACAATAAAGTTAAAAATGTAATTCTGACCGCCATGCAAGAAGTAAAACACAATCACGGAGGTCTTCTAGAGATAACAACAGCTAAATAAAAGAAAGCTGTGAGTAACTTCACTTACTCTCCCAGATTACCACTGAAGACACCAGATTCCCTCAATTTCAGTTCTTCCTCTCGTAACTTATCCACGTTATGCCTTTCTCTGTATTGTTTGTAGAATTCTTGTAAGACAGTAATGTCCTGGCTTCTATCAATCGTCCCATCCTCCCGTTTCGCTAGCTTTTGCTATAAGATCAGGCAAGAGAAGGGAAGGAAATCAGAACTGCACCACTATCCAAATAACTGTAAACACACCATAAAACATGTAAAAATTCAACTGTCGGAACTAATTTACAATGCATCAGCTAAGTGGAGTTCCTGCACGTCTCTAGGATTAGAAGTCCTGACACCAAAAATTATACAATATATAAAATGAAAGAAATAGAGAATTGTCCAAAACTCCAAAGTTACCTGATACTCACCAAAATCAGTGAAATCTATCCAAATAGTGATAATGCCACTCAGAAGGACCAAACATTTCATATATCCAACACAAGAAATATTTGAATACTTCGTGAAAATCCCCTTTTTCCTATTCCTATAACAAAGTTATCCATATCATGAGTACACTAAAGAAAGTCACACACATACCTTGATTACAGACATCAAACCAGTCTTGAACTGCAAAACACCCCTCCCCTCACTGTTAGGATCCAAATTTTGAGCCAAAGAATAGGCATGCTCACATACTGCAGCAAATTCAGCAAAGTGCCAACAGAGAGGCAAGTTCATTAGTCCAAGCAGCAGAAGACTGAATATCAGCTTTCTAAATCAATCAATCAATCAACTATGTCTAAATCCAAATTTAGATAAGGTCAATTATATTAACCCTTTAAACCATTCCACCCTATTCATGTTTCAAAAATCCGAGAATTCGTCATATTTAGACAATTCTTACATTGGTTGACGGCCAAGCAACCACAAACCTCTTTTATCTGTGTTTGGGACCCTCCTATGCTTTGTGAAGCTCACATAGACTGAGTTTGCATATAGCTTTTCAAGAAAACGAAAAAAGGATCTAAAGAAGTAAAACCAGGACAAATCTAACGTCAAAAATCTAGGCACAAACACCACCATAGAATCAAGAGGAAGAATTCTCCAAAAGATTTGTGGATACCCTTCGAATGATGGGTATGAACATATGCAAAGTGGGAGCAGATGATCACTGTTGTGCAACCAGATGAACCAGCAAAATATACAAGTGGAGCAAAAGAGATAAAAACAAAATAAAATGCATATGGTACTTAAAAGTCTAAGACAGAATGGGATAAAACTCTAGTGGGCTACAGGAAACAGATTATGGATGTAAACAAATTATACTTGGAATAGAGACGCCAGAAGGTCGGCAAAGTATGAATCAAAGAAATTGTAGTGTGTTATTTATGATAGGAGATAATGCGGGTAAAATAGGTGCAGAGAGCGACTGCTTATTTCCTGATAATTGTTTGTTAGTCTATGTTTGATTGGTCGTGCACAAGTTCACAACTCTTTACATTTTAGAAATAAAATAATCTCCTTATTTTTATAAGAAATAGCTTTTGACCAAGATACTCGAAGAAAAAAGTATCCACAAAATATAGTCGTAAATTTTTTGGATTCAGTTCCAATAAAGGGCATATGATCAAACTAAAGAAGAATCCAATGCTTTCTTACAAGAAAAGGAGAAATTGATAGATGAGGTAGATCAATATACAAAAACAAATACAGAGGAAAGTCACATCAATCAAAGCAAAGCCCTTCAGTCTCTTTGATTCAACTTGAAATATCATGAAATAGGTGTTCTTTTTAACACCGAAAAAGAGGAATAAAAAGGCCACTCAATCCCAAACGCCAGAATGGAGTTAGGAGTGCCATGAAAACGCCCTTTATTCACATACACCATAGGAAACACATCATTTTTTTTTATGACATGGGAACCCGCAGCCGCTACCCTTCGGGTGCGCACAGGGTAAACCCAGCTCCTGTACAATAGCTCGCAAACCACACAGGAGAGGTAACCCGCACTAGGCAAGCCCGGTGTGACGAGCTCGACCCAGAAGGCAAATCCCCTGCTGTCGTAGGCAGGAGGTTTCGAACCTGAGACCTCCATTATGGAAGCCCCATGCTCAACCAACTAAGCCACCCTTGCGGGTCACCATAGGAAACACATTGAATGACCTAAAATTTTACAATTCCTTCAGCAACCAAAACCCAAATGGTTTCTTCGTTTTCTAAAATGAGGAACTGAGACCCCAAAGTTACCATCAAACATATATACAATGTGATGGCAGAAACATTTAGTCCTAATTACTTTGAAGCTTCTCATGCCACATTTCGCTATATCTTTAATGCATGCCAAGATAACTGACAAAACTATAACTATAAATTACAAATTCTACTGAAAAAGACAGTTCAAGCTGTCATAATTCAATGCCATTACAAAAGAGAGAATCTCGATCATGTCCCCCACCCCAAAAAAAAAAAAAACTTAGATATTATAAATTAAAAGTTCCGGATATTTCTATTTTATTTTAACAGAGCAACTTAGAAATGAGCTCAGCACATATTTGTGTGCCAAGCATGAAAAGTCAATAAGGCTCGTGAGAAGAGATCACTTACAAACTCTGGACACATTAGGGGCCTCATCTTGAATCTCATCCGCAGCTCTTAGAATGTCATCTATATCCCTGTTATTCGCAAGCGAAGACGGGACATTCGCAGAAATCCCTCCTGTCGGTCTCCCAGCAGCAGCCCTGTGTCCACGTAGTGCTGCTCGCACCAACCGTTCCCACAAATCTTCCACTTGAGACATCTCCTACAAAAGATCAAAAGATAATCAACTAGGAAACCATTGGTACCAGTGGAAATCACAGCTGGAAAAATACAAAGAACAAATTCTAGCATACCACAGTGCAAAAAGAAAAGGAACTGAGTAAAAACTCCAACATCTAATATTTCAAATATTAAATTCAGTAGCAATTTAACACCCAAAATAATGAAAAACAATGAACTCCATCATCGAAATGTTTGTTACTGGAAATCAATTTGCCTTGTCCAGCAACTAGAGAATGAAAAGCTCAAATAAAATACTACTGCTTTCGTTTCAATTTGTTTGTCTTACTTTCCTTTTTAGTTTGTTTCAAAAAGAATGCCTCTTTTCTTTTTTGGAAACTCTTTAATGGCCAAATTGAGCATTAAAATGAAATTAAATTCAAAAATTAACTCTAACGAAGTAAAATATTACTAACATTTTACGAACAAATTGCAAAAATCCATGAAATTAAACGGTAAAAAGCAACTGGAAGAAGTAAAAATTGCGCACTAAAATGAAATTAAATTCAAAAATTTACTCTAGCGAAGTAAAATATTAACATTTTACAAACAAATTGCAAAAATTAAACAACGTAAAAGCTCTATAGCTCTAAATCACATTAGAACAAACAAATGACCAAATTGCGCATTTAAAATGAAATTAAATTCAAAAATCTACTCTAACGAAGTAAAATATAAACAAATTGCAAAAAGTACGTATGATACACGAACGTAAATCGGTGAAATTAAACAACGTAAAAACGGTGAAATCGTACAAAATGAAGGCTTACCGAATAGGAGATCTCGGCGTGAAAGTTGACGGAGATTAATTTGGAGGTGAAAAGGAAATGAAAGATAATTTGAAGGGTTAATTGTGTAAAGAGAGAGAGATTTGTGGGGTTGAATTTGAAATGGAATTGAAACTGAGAAGAAATTGCATTACAGGGAATATAGGAGGAGATTGAAAAGAAGAAGAAAGGAGATTGACCGGTTAATTACCGGGTATAGCCGGTGGGTTTTACCGAGTCTCGAAACGTTTTCTTTATTTGGAAATAAACGTATTTTGGGATACTTTTTGGGACCTTAGTGATTAAGGAGCTGCTTTTATTCTTTTTTGTCATAAATCATTGTTTTTGTTTTTAATCAAAATATAAGGTAGTACATAGGTGTATACACACCTCTTATACATTTTTATACATTCATATACATAATGTATCTGTCTTGTATGAAAGTGTAATATTATATAATAGTAATACATAGGTGTATACACATCTCTTATACATTTTGATACACCGATATACATAATGTATCCGTCTTGTGTGAAAGTGCAATTCTTATTCAAAATCAGTCCAGATTTATGTTAATACCCACTTATACAATATTGTATAATTGTGTATAAATATGTATAAGTGCGTATTTTCATATATAATATTGTATAATTATATCTTTTAGTGTATATACGTACATATTATACACCTTCCAACACCTATATACATAATGTACCTGACTTTTGTATTTATGTGTATAACACTCTATGATTAAAATTAAAATGCAAGAGAACATATATATGAAAGAGATTTGAAGATTGATATGATTTCTTTCACTTCTGTCTATCTTTCATAGGACATGAGTGGTTCTATTTATAGGAAAACTAATTTAGTAATACATTTGGTGATCACCAACTAAAAGATAACTTACATTTGGTGATCACCAACTAAAAGATAACTTACTTTGGTGATCACTAACTAAAAAATAACTTACTTTGGTGATCACTAAAGTACTTGAATTATACATGGAATTTCATTATTAAATATTATTTACAACACTCCCCCTTGAATGTCCATTAATAGATAATGTGCCTCGTTAAAACCTTATTAGGAAAAAACCTGTGGGAAAAAATCCTAGTGAAGGAAAAAGAGTACACATATCTAGTAATACGCTTTGATAGCTGCCTCATTAAAAATCTTACCAGGAAAACCCAATTGGGACAAAACCTTGGTTAAGGGAAAAAGAGTGCAGAGCGTATTTTACTCCTCCTGACAAAGACCAGAATTAAGATGTCGGAGTCTTCACATTCTAATCTTGAATAACATCTTCTCAAGAGTTGAAGTTGGCAAAGATGTGGTGAACTAATCTGCAAGATTATCAATATCACATTCTTCTGGAAATCATGTACTTCAATCTTGTATACAAACGTATCCTATGTCGATGTTGGTAGTGTCTTTTTTATCAGATATGTCAAATGATCATTTGACGAACTGGTTGATGATCTGCATCTTCATTCCTTAGATAGAGTTGCATCATCGCCATATAGTATTGTTGTAGTCACACTAAGTACATTCTTGACTTACTTTTATAAATTATTTGATGTTATCATTCTATGGTTTGACTGTCATGTATAATAACATGGTTTGACAGTAATCCTTCATGAAAAGCGATAACATATATGGATCGAACTCTTATGTCGATCAGATGAATGCCCTGTATATCAAAAACACTTGACAATATTTGTTAGGATTAACACTTTCATGTCATACTTTCATTAGTAGTATGCAATTGATCTTATTTCAATATCTCTATATAGGAGTAAATTATATCATGCTCGTAATTATAGCAAGATATATAAGTACATCAATTGCATAAAGATATGGTAATTCAGGACCAATTCATTTTTCTTATTTCAACTTCTTTCAGTAGATAATGTACTGATTTTGTAAACTCTTCAAGAGCTCCAATAATATTCATATGAAAGGTTCTGACTATCATAAAGAGACAAGGGTAAACATAGTATATTTGTACCATTCGTCAATGAATATACATTAAGGTCATTTCAGTACATCAACCTAGATTCATTTAATCCATTTAAGGATTATAAACAAGTTTCCCAAGAATTTGTATATGCTTCAGGCATTTTGAATCCTTCAGAAATTTTCATATAAATTTTGTCAAGTAAGCCATATAGGTTATGACAACTTCTATCAGTATAAATTGTGACATCTTCTGATATTTGGACTACAGGTCCAATCGCTTACCGAGATGCATCATTTCACTTGCTAATTATTTCTACGTCAGCATGCTTTAAGAGACGTAAAATTCAGATCCTCACTATCTTATACAATATGGCGCGCCATATCGTATCAAAGATATCGTCGATGAGATATCATCGCGTATCGGTTCGCAATTCAACATAACTTACTGAGATCTTATCACTTCATTATTTTCAAGTACCTGAGCCTCTCATAAGGTTTATGAAGTGTTATGTCATAGCTCTTCAAGAGCACATTGCCTTCTTATTATGATCATTTGCTCCTCCCCTTTTCAAGGATTATTATATTTGGAACCGATTGGTTTACCATGCTCCATGCATGTTGTAGACTCTGTCCTTCAGGGACATTAGAAGCATTTTGCAGATGAAATATTAAATAGTTGGGTCAGCAAATGCTTCCAGCATTTGACTTGAATTATCTAAGGATCATACTGATAATAATTAACATCATATTTCTTAGTTGCTTATTCTCTCCCCCTTATTTTAGTGACATATGTCCACATTTTTTTTTTGGGAAAATCCATTTGTGCGCATCATGGTATATCCATTAATCATATGTCACACATCAAACACTGTCAGATGGAAATATCTAGTTCCTGACCCTAAACCAAATATGAGGGGAGAAGTTATCAAAATTTATTGATCTGAAGCATACAACTGCTGTTGTATACAATATATCATATTTCAGACCAACATCTGAAGCTCTGTTCTCATAAGCAATGGTTTAGCTGTATTATGGAGGCATCTAATGCCAAACCAGCATTATCAAGATGAATTGTCTTGATTACATGTTCTGAAAATTGTGCTTCTAACTCAATTATTTGAGCAAGCAACTTCATAAATGTCAAACTGCAGGTTGACAATAAATGTACATGTGACCATCTCATAGATGTATCTATTTAGGACATCACATTGCAGGTGAAGGGCCCACATTCACCTTTTATATTTTTCAAAATTTCGGGGACGCAGTCCAACATTAGCTGGTGTAATCAACTTATCATGAGAACAAGCAACACAAACAAATTCTCGAAGAATCTTCTAGTTCTTCAATATGTTTTTAATATTCAATTAGCACATCAGATTTAAATCAGGACGATCAAAATGGTTTTGTTAGCTGATAAAATTATCTGTACCCGTAAACTTCAAGTTTACCATGACGAGTGCTATTTATTTTAATAAACTTCTGGTTTACTATTGCATGAGATTGTATATCAATAAACTTCTGGTTTATCGTGGCATGTGATCTCATCATGCTCGGGTAACATTTTACATGTGTATTTCTTACCCGTAGTAACTTGAAGATATTTAATATTCCGATCATTTGTAGTCTCAATATGATAACCATTTTTATTATTAGTAAACTTTAGGTCTACTACAGTGTTCCGATCGTACCAATTACGATCTACGATGAATGGTATTATCATATATAACTTCTTCAAGAGACTTTAATTTATTTATCATAATCAGATATTATTTGGAGACTGCTAGTGTCATGATACTTGTAAATAAATAATTAGCTCTTCTGGAGCCTTTGTCATTAATTTCTATTACCAAATATTTCTTAAATACTTCTGGTACCGTGAAAGCACATCTAGACACTACTGGTGTCACGAAATAAACATTGAATTCTAAACTTCAATATTTCAAACTTCTCCTTCAGGGAGATTCATCATTAACTGAATATTTTGTATCTAAGCGTTGTAGAAACGTGATTTTTGACCCTCTCCGGGATGTTTCACCTTCTAGTATCTAAATTTTCCTTTTAATATAGTTTGGACATTTTATTTGGTTTAGTAGGTCTTATTTGAATATTCGAAAATCACAAAAATAAAGTCACCTTTTTAGGATATATGTTTAGTTTCCTTTTTTTTTTTTACTTAGTACAAAAAGCCACAAATATGTTATCTATTTTTGGTTTAATTTCCAAGTTAAAAGTTTTAATAAATAAATATAGAGTAAGTACATATTTTATCTTGCTATTCTAATTTAGTAGTAGTATATTTTATATTCTCACTTGTTAATTGTATGTCATTTCACCACTCAATTTTAATACCGCATCCACACACACACATATATCACATGCACCCTTTTATGTATTTTTTCTTAAAATAACAGCAAAACAATAAAAAAACAAAAATGCCTTTTTTCATTTAAAAAGGGAAGAAGAGAAAACCCTTTTCAAGGTCATTACCCAAAGCCTCTTTCATGTACCTATGCACAACATATATAAAGACTATGACCTAAATCATAGCAACGACACCCTACACCACCAAGACCTAAAACCTACACAATCACACATATCGCTGCACCCTACTTTTGGACTCCATTTTTCAGCTCCTCAACGAGCACAGCTGCAATATTGTTTTCGTGAATCATCATCCTCCAAAGTCCAAACGTACCAGCTCTGCCAAAAAAAAAAAAAAAACCAGTGGCTTCATCACCCTTAAACTCCCACGAGAACCAGCTAAAAACAGCCATGTGAACGTCACTTTCACTGTTCCCTTTCTTCATTTTTGTTCACCATGTAAACCACCCAAAAACAACACCGTAGGCACCATGAAGCTCATTAATAAACCATCGTAGGCTCATTCTCAAAGCTTCGGTTGTTGTCGAGTTTGTAACGGTCCAGTCGAGTATCATCGAGTTAACTCCATAGCTGTTTTCGGTCCATGCGTTTTGCCAATTTTCATTTCTGCTGACCGAAGGTCATTGTTGCTGTATCAAGTCTGGTTTGGAGATAGATTATACATTGAATAAGTTCAATCAAAGGTCCATTTTTATCTCATTTTCATTGCTTTAAAATTTGAATAAGTGTTTGTTCATATATTGTGCTTTTATTCTATCGTTATTTCCTTGCTTTTGTTTGGCTTAATGGTGTGATTAGCTTGCTATATATGTGAGCTTATACACTTCTCTTTACAAGAAATAGATTTTATTTTTTTGTTAGATTTAGACCAAAAGTTTTGGGAATGTTTTTTTAGTTTTCATGGATGTTGGGTCTTGTTCGTGTTTAAAAGTTTGGAATTGCTCCTTATTCAACTTGTGTTCGATTAATTGAAGGTATATATTTGTCTACAAAGATCCATTTCTTGCCTCTAATTTAATTTATTAGCTCACTGTTAATCAGAGTTAGAGGGAAATAGTCAATGTTCAGATTCATGTTTTTCAATTTAGATGTTGTTTGAATTTAATTGAAGCCACCCAATATTTAAGGCTCATTAATTTAATTATTAAATGTGAGATGAGCGAGATGGGTTCCGAATTTATTCAAAACCCGTTGTCAAAGAGTGTAAAAAAAGAATGATTAAAAAAATGATAAAAGAAAAGCGTCTCAAATTTAAGAGACAAATAATTGCTTCTAACGGTAGACTCTTTAGGCGCGTCTAATAATAACTGCATTGATCATGTGGACAGACCCGTTCCTTGGTTAAATGCATATAATCAAAGAAAAAGTCATGTGGACCATCCCGTTCCTTGACACTCTAAATAATAACTGTGTTGACCATGTGGACAGACCCGTTTCTTGGTTAAATGCATAGAATCAAAGAAAAGTCATGTAGACCATCCCGTTCCTTGACACTCTAATAATAATTGTGTTGACCATATGGACGTTCCCGTTTCTTGGTTAAATGCATATAATCAAAGAAATGTCATGTGGTCATCCTGTTTCTTGACACTCTAATAATAATTGTGTTGACCATGTGGACAGACATGTTTCCTTGGTTAAATGCATATAAATTAAAGAAAAGTCATATGTGTCACCCCGCTCCTTGACACTCTAATATAATGAAGGACTTTGCGTGCATACACGCTCCTAAGTTTAAACAATTAAAACACGTTTTATCCAAGAATTAATTGTAACCAAGTATAAGCCGATAAAAGCGACCGTGCTAGAACCACGGGACTCGGGGAATGCCTAACACCTTCTCCCCGGTCAACAGAATTCCTTACCCGGTCTTTTGTTTTCGCAGATCAAAAATAAAGAGTCATTTCCTTTTGATTAGGGATTCAATAAGGTGACTTGGAACACCATAACTCAATTCCAAGTGACGACTCTGTAAATAAATAATCCCTATTCAAAACCGTCACTTCAAATGGAAAAACCCTTAAATCAATAAAAATCTCGTGCGCATTCTACGCGCGGGGCCCGAAAAAAGGGTGTGACAAGCGTCAACCACATAATAATCACATCCTTCATAAAGAGATACATTAATTGTTATTTCCTTCAAGGAAATCAATAACAACTAGCCATAATGTATCAATGTGGTTATAGTAGAAAGCATTTTACTCTGCTTCCTTTTTCTTTACAATGATACGTTAATAAAATTATTCAAGATGTTTCTACGTACGACAGGTACATGTTGCTATGTCTTAATTTCATACCACAAAAATAACATGTACATTCCTTGTATTTTATCTCTCCAGGAGATAAGTTGTGGTATTTGTTCATTCACTTCAAGGAACGAAACCTGATTATTTAAATGTGCTTGAAATACGACGCTCATCAATAGCTCGTTACTGCTCAAACACAAGAAGACATTACTTCAGAGCATTTCTCAGATATTTCGCTAATTCTTTCTGCTTCAGGAGTAAAGTTTCAGAGTTTTACTGCTTCAAGAGTAAAGTTTCAAGTTTTACCACTTCGGGAATAAAGCTTAAAGTTTTACTACTTCGGGAGTAAAGTTTAAAGGTTTACTACTTCGAGAGTAAATTTCAGAATTCTACTACTTTGGGAGTAGATTTCAGAGTTGTACTACTTCGAGAGTATAATTCAAAGCCTTACTACTTCAGGAGTAAAATTCATAGTCTTACTACTTCTGGAGTAGAATTCAGAGTCTTACTATTTTGTGTGTAGAGCTCAAAGTTCTACTACTTCGGAAGTAGAGTTCAAATTTTGCTACTCGAGGAGCAAATCTATGAGTTTAGTACTTCAGGAGTAAAACATATAATATTCAGAATATTTCTTCTCAATTATTCTACCTCTTTTGGAGACGAATCATGATATTTTCACAATCAAATGCACTTTTATATTTATAGGCTTTACTACATATTATCACATTCACTTCAGGGAATGGATCTATATTTATAACTTATATCAAAAGTTCCCATTCTTCAGAAATAGAACACAATCATCTGAACGTGCAGGCCTTAAGCATATAAAGTTGTGATAGCTTAGAATTTCTTTTAAGATTTTGCTACTTCAGGAGCAAAATCGAGACATACATATAATTTAGAGATTTTTTTTTTCCAACATATCTTTGAGAATATATGCTACAAAGCAATTTCTACTTTAGGAGCTAATATAAAGCACCGTGAGGTTGAACCACTTCTGGTGCTATAAGCATAATTTTAAAAATTATCATATGAACACATGAATTAGATCAGTTAAATCTTCACTTGCAAAATTACCTTCGTGTTGCAGAATATTAGTATAAAGCTTTCTGCCGCTTTGGTACCAAGGAAATGAAATTGAAGGTGTTCAATGATCATATTTAAATTGGGTTACCTATGACCAGTGATTCTAGTTCACTGGAACCTTACCTTTATGGAGATCATGTATGCTCTAGCCGAACACTTCCAAGCAATAATATAAAGCAAACAAGCGTGTTATTCATTACTATATTTAGATGGTTGTCTGATAGAAAATCTCCACAAACGTAGGCATCACTTTGGTTCCTTATCACCAAAGACGACTGTGAGGATTTCTCCAGTAAAGCACCCTTGTAATAGTGTAACTCCAAGAATTACACCTAAAATAGATAATCAAACTCGAAATGGTAGAGTCTCGTGCTGATAACATGTTATAAAATAATAAAATTAAAATGCAAGAGAACATATATATGAAAGAGATTTGAAGATTGATATGATTTCTTGTACTTTTTTCTTTTCTAGCTTATTTTTTCTCAAAAGTGTTTACTTTTTCCAATATGTGTTTATTTTACAATGGTGAGGTGTTTGGCCAAGCTTTTGAAGAAAAATTCCTTTGAAAAAAAACACTTTTCAAAATAAGCTGATTTTACAAGTTTGGCCAAACAGGCTATAAACTTGATATGATTAAAATTCCTTGCACAGGTTTTATTCAAAAAGAAAATAATGGAGGTGCCTTTTAATACAAGTAGATGCATGAAATTAATTTTGAAGAGAAAATTCAAGTGATTAAGGAATCAAATTACTTGCAGAAAGGTGGATTCAATAATAGCAAGGTACGGCTTGTCCAAAGTGCGTAACATAGACTTTTCAATATGAAAAAATAAGCTATGAGAGACCATCACTTTTATGTACAATATACTTCATCTTTTCGACAAATATTATTAACAAATGTAGAATAATCAATTTCATAACTCACAAGTCACAACAATAATAAATAAAGCAAAGGAAAAAAGGAATGATAATTTATAATTATGAGCATGAGGATATACAAATTTTAATACAAACTAATAAAAATTATTAGGTCATGAACGAATTTTTTACCTATAACAGTATCATAAAGAATCTCAAGTGTTCAACTATCATTATATCAATCTTCAATGCAGAGCAATAGCTCGGACAATATCTTCAGGCATAGCGACTTATGAAATTTGAGGTGGAGCGTCGATGCATAATTTGTCAAGCTCGATCTTCTTGCAATAAGTAGATGAACTAAAATAACTTAAGAATACAAAAAATACATACATGTTGATGAGAGAAAACCTAGAAATTGTGATGAGAGAGAACTGAATAATCTGTTTTACTTGTTTTGACATTAAAGGCATCACAAAGGCCGTGTTTATTTAGAACTCTAATCTATTTATGGTTAGGAATTATTTTGATATCAAAAAGTTCAATCAACATTTCTAAGGCTCTTCGTGATTTTAATATAATATAGATTAGGAATATAGTCATTACTTATTAGGGAATCTATGTATTATTTAATGGAAGATTTAGTTATGGAATAATTATGCATGTTAACTAGGGCAACAATGCTACCAAAATTGACCGGCCTTTTAAAATCATACAAAAATTTACCTACTCCCTCCTCCTCCTCCCCCTCTCTCTATGCACCCACTTCCTCCTCCTCTCTCTCTTCTTCACCCAACGCCGCCGCCGCAGCCACAGTCAGTGGTCGGCATTACCGGAAAGGTCAGAGAGAAAGAGTTCGTCGGCCGGTCTGGTGGTGGTGTGGCTGGTCGGCACCGTCTAAAATTTCTCTCTCTCGTTCTCTCTCTCAGATCTGGTGGTGGTGTGGCTGGTAGTTTTCACTGGAAATTTCTCTCTCTTGCTCTCTCTCTCAGATATTGTGGTGGTGTTGGAGTTCGCTGGAGAAGGAAACTTCAGCGATGGCTGGTTGCTGCTGTTGGTGTTAGTTTTTGTATAATAGTATATAATATTGTATAATAGTAGTACATAGGTGTATACACACCTCTTATACATTTTTATACATTCATATATGTAACACCTCGTACCTTTAAACTAGGATATGATTCATGATTTGGGACTTAGAATATCAGACGGGAAGTGTGGAATTTCATTTGCTGCAGTTCAGTAAAATTCCATTTTGATCACGACCATCTATACGGACCGTATGTTATTATACGACCCGTACTTTCAGACTGTGTTTAGTAGGTGGAAAAATCCCAGTTTCTACCATGTTTTTGAAATGATTAGATGCGAACCGTATAATTATATATGGACCGTATAATGTTATACGGACTATATTTTGAGTCTGTGAAACTCATTTGGGAAGTCCCAGTTTCTGGAATTTTATTTACTGTTAAATACGGTCAGTTTATACGGACCGTATAATTTTTCGACTCAGTTAAGTATAAATACATCATGTTCAGTTCTTTTCCCACTTTTCACATTCTCCAAGCCCTAGAACAAAGGTTTTCTTCTCCCATCAATCCAAAACACCAAGGTAAGCCTATTCCAATTATTCCAAGTCAATTCTAACCAGTGGCGGAGCCACATGTAGTTGAGGGGTGTTAACCGACACCCCTTCATCGGAAAATTACACTGTGTAGCTAGGTAAATGTTTTGCTTTTATGTATAAATATTACATATTAACACTCCTTGGCTTCTTCGTGAATTTACTTCTTTATATTTTGACACCCCTTAGTAAAAATTCTGGCACCGGGTATTAGGAGCATTACCAGGTATGTAGGGTTCTATCTACGTGTGGAACATCTTTGTTCTTCCCCATGCCATGTTCTTCCATGATTATGTAAGAGTTCACTAAACTAGGGTTTTTAGCCAAGTTCATGATAACCCTAAGTCCATGCACCATGATTTACCACGTTTGAAATATATATATATATATATATATCTGTTGTTGTATTCCTAATCTTCCATTTTGGCTATTGGGAATCCGTCCGTAATCCATGAAAGTCCATGTATTGCATTCCATGGGTTCCTACATGCAAGTCATTAAAAATTGTGCTTACTTTCATGAATATCCTACATGTCTACACGTTTTCATGCAAATAAATTATATAATCTTTATCCATGATTATGAAACAAGATATCCATGTTATACTACAAGTCATGTTTTTACGAAATTCATGGGCTTCTTAGCCAACTTTATCATGTTCATGTTTTTGGGAGTTGCACAGATTACCGAGAAGGTTTTATACCTGAAACTACGTATGCCAACGTAGGATAAGGATCGCTCCGCCCAGTAGGACGATTGCTTCATATATTCCCCATTGAGGAATATAGATCCATTAATGTGATGTTCATGTCTTGTACCCTGGCAAGGTACAAGATAGCTTAGCTGATCGGGCAGAGATCAGACGCCACGTGTCAACGTGGTGGTTACATGTCGGTTATACTAATGCTCTCCCACAGATATTTTTACTCATGTTATTTACATATTTATTCATGTTCATGCTCATGACCAGGTTTAAGTTTCAGTTTCAGCTCTTATCATGTTATTTCATGTACCATGCTTATTTCATTCAGTTGCTTTACATATCAGTACATTCAATGTGCTGACGTCCCCTTTTCTATTGCCCGGGGGCCTGCATTTCATGATGCAGGTACGGATTTACAGGTCGCCGCATCTGCTCAGTAGGATTTACTCGTATCAGCTTGTTGGTGAGCCCCATCTTATTCGAGGTGTTATCCTTATTTATTTTCATGTCATGTTTAGCAAGTTAAGGTATGCTGGGGGCCTTGTCCCAGTAAGTATGTTTTACAGTTCAGATTCATGATAGAGGTTTCACAGACTGGTCAGTCAGTTATGTCAATACTCAGAGTTGTGTAGCCATCTTTGGCTTAGTTCAGGATATTTCCGCATTCACTTTTTATACAAGTATTTTATTAAATATATTATGACTTCTCATGTTTTGTTAAGGCTCATCATGTTTCATGTTATATTCCGCTCATGTTTATGCCCCATGTTGATTCAGCAAGCCATGTGGTTCGCTCGGTCACATGCAGTCTGGCACCGAGTGCCGTATTATGCCCAGGCCATGGTTCGAGGCGTGACAATACCCATAATGTATCTGTCTTGTATGAAAGTGCAATTCTTATTCAAAACCAGTCCAGATCTATGTTTATACCCAAGTATACAATATTGTATAATTGTGTATAAATATGTATAAGTGCGTATTTTCGTGTATAATACTGTACAATTATATTTTTTAGTGTATATACGTACACATTATACACTTCAAACACCTATATACATAATGTACCTGTCTTTTGTATTTCAGTGTATAACACTCTATAAAGGTGTTTTTGGGTCAAAGCTTTGCAACATAAGTTTTGGGCTATTTTTTTTGCAATGTATGTGAGCAAATTGTAGATTGCTGAAATTTTCCGTTTAGTTATTCCACATTCTATACTGCATGGAATAATACATAGATTCTTTCATAACTTATACATATATTAGTTATCAGTGTTTCTAGATTACAAACCAAGCGCCGTATTAATTTTATACATGAGTAGTGATTGTGGGGTGAGGAACTCTTTAATTTGTAAGCTTTTGTGTTTGTTAGTGGTAATGTTTACAGTCTTACCAAAAAAAAAATTATACATCAATAACTTACCTCTTAACCAACCAAATATGGTATGACTTATGCAAGATTTAATACCTGTGCAACTCACCTCCAAAGCAGCTGCCAGACGAGTCTTACCCTACATGTTAAGCTTTTCATGTCTTAACCTTTAGTATGCTCTCTTTCATACTTCATTATATGTTCAATTTAAATGTCATGTATATTGCTTTTCTCTCTCACCTACATATAACTGTTTATGTGTTATACATGTAATTTGCTTCTATCAATTATTTATAAATCCTCTTATATGCATATAATACATGTTAAACTAATAATGTCATTACCTGTTAAATAATATTTCTTTATAATACTTCCACATTTAATTCTTATATTTATACGTGTCTTGTTGATCTTCGCTCTCACCTATACGATTTCTTTTATGTGTTATACATATAACTTGTCTCTATCAACTGTTTATACATGCTCAAGCCACTTCGTCTTTGTCAAGTGAAAATATTGTTCTTCGTTGGGAAGATCATGTCAATTGTGTAATCCTCTAGAGTCTAGAATATTTAAGGCTGTTTTATTTGCTAAAGTTGTGTCATGCGTGAGAAGATAATAAGATGGTTTTTGTTGGGAAGGAATGAAACTCTTGTAACATGTCTATGCGTTTCGTGAAGTGCAAGCTATCAATGTGTGGATTTCCATGGAAGAAGAACTCCATGCATATTTGCCTGAACTTTAGTCATACGTGCTTTAAATTCATGCACAAGTGCCTGAACTTCAACATGTGTAAGAAATTCAATCATATGTGTTGCCTCTTAACTTCAAACATCTTTTAACTTTCAGACATAAAATTTAACAACTTCAACTCCGCATGTCTGAAGTTATTCCAAATAACTAAACTTACAAAATGTTACTCTATTAGCTTTAGAACATACTCCCTCCGTCCCACAATAAGCGTCACCTTAACAAAAAAAAAATTATCACATAATAAGTGTCACCTTAGAAAATCAAGACATAAATTAACTAGTTTTTCTCAACTCTACCCTTAAGCTAAAATGACAAGTTAAAGTAGCATCTAAATGATGATTGAAAAAGCCACATAATAACTTAATAATGTTGGATTATCAATGTCAAAAGAATTACTACTTGTGCATGCTCTAATAAAAAAGAAAAAGTAATTTGTCTTTATTATATAGAGGCAATTTGATAAACTTCACATTTCATTATTAGTTTCTTAATATACGTGTTTTTAGCTAAAGTGACACTTATTATGGCATGGAGAGAGTAACTTAAATAGGGCCCCCAAATTCAGCTATTTGCGCACTCCTCCCTGTAATAAGTCAGTTAAAAACAAAACCAAAACCTAAGCCAATTTTACTTAACTAATTTTTGTTATAGTATCTTTGGTACATACAATTACATCAGAGGCAAAAGTTTCAAATGATCAACTTTGATGACATTGTTTTTTAAGAGTCCTAATAACAAAATCACTGTGGAGGAAAGTCGCCTCAAGTAACTGTCTAAAATCTGTTTGTTCATGACGCTTCTGTTTTCAATGCATGCAAGTCAGCTATAAATTGAGCATCTTTTCCCCTCATCAATGCAAAAGAGATTTCATTAAGAAATTTCTCAATGGCTTTTACAAAAATGGAATATGGTATTGCCCAAAAATACTGCCATTACCACTACATAATTACAAAAGCAGCAGCTTACAATAGGAATGAACAATGACAAAACATCGAAGGATGAATGTTAATAATGTAGCTCTGTTCATGCCAGCAATTCTAGTCCTTGTTTCTAGATGATCGATCTTTTCGTTGTCCACCAAGAATACGAGAAATCTGAAGACCTCTACTGAACGCTTGGTTGAACAGCATACGAGTTTGGAACTCAGACACAAATGGAAACCATGCCAGAAAAGCAACTGGAGTGAATAGAAGCAATCCCATCACAATCTCGTAGCCACGAGCTAGAGTCCGAACTGATCCCCAGAATCCAAATCTCCGAACAGCAGGCTTCAATGCTTGAGCAATCTGAAAATAAGAAGATGCAAGCAGAAGGAAATTACTAACAGCCTAAACTGCAAACAGGTTTCCTTCATGCACAAAGGCTGTAATGCCATCTCAGGTTCTTCAATAGTCGTACCAATATAAATGTTGTATTTTAAAACAACAACCAAATGTGAACCTTCTAATGTATATCAAGTGTTATCCTATTCTCCTTTTATCGGAATTTTTAGATTTTGATCACCATAACTCTGCTGTGTTTACACATCTTTGGTTGAAGTTCACAAAAAGAAAAGAATTATAGTTGAAGTTGAAAAGAGTACTTGGAAGTTAACGTTGTGTTTAAACATGAATTTTACTTGGGAAAAAGTTAAAAGAATTGCAAGTACATGCCATGAATTTTACTTAGAAAAAGTTAAAAGAATTGTGAGTACATGCCATTATATATAGTACTTGAAATACTCAAACAAGTTTTTCACTATCTGCAAATACTGAATTATTATTATCTATGGCGAAACAGTCTACTTAAAGCTTTTCAAAGGGTATGTTTGCTTCCGATTGTTTAATGAGTAATATGTTTGGTTTGCAACAGCATTAACTATATTTCTTAAAGTATAACTGCGTATTATTTCCCTTGCACTCCATGTAAATGGGAATTTTACTTATCTCTATACTAGTACAGATAGCTTAGTTTGTGCAGGCGTTAATATTGACTAATTCCTATCGACGAACAACATTTAAATGCAGCCAACAAAGAGGAGTACCAAATAGACCCTAAAATTTCCTTATACAACGAGTACGCCTCAAACCCAAGCAAGGTGGGGCCTAAATTTTCTTCATTGCAAGAAAATCACGCGTCATATTTGTATCCTTTTCTATGCTCTGCTCAGTTATTAATGGATCAACAATTCCGAGTAGAATAAATAGCACCAAAAGAACACTTGTTAGTGCTATGACATAAAAAGCCGCCGAGTATGGAAAATTTTATTGGATCACCGATATGAGATGTTAATGTTTAAATCTGGATAAGAAAAACATAAAAAAGGATGATGACTAACCAGAAGCATGCCCCAGCCAGTTGGCAAGAAAGCGAGAACACACACCAGCATGTCTTTAGGAGTCATATGGAGAAGTGTCATCAGAATCACCAGTGTTGCAATAAATGTTAAGAATATCAATCCCTTTATAAGACGGAACACGAGTTGCAGATTTGCACTGAATTTTCGCCGACCAACAGATATTGTCTGAAAAATATAGAAAAATAAATCAGAAAAAGATAAAAGCATAATAATACTTGTCAGGGTATGTTAATTTAAAGGGGTGGTTATTAACACTTTGTGTTGGTCATTGTTATCAAAGCAACAACAAAGAGAAGTCAGATGAGCCCATCCTATTTTATTTCGAAGCATTCCATATTTTTCAGGTAAAAAAGTTGAAAGTATCTCAAGTTCGAAAACAGTTTTCAGATATATAGAGATCCTTCCATTTCCTTTTGGATATACAATGAACCATCGGATGTCACAAGCAGAGAAAAATGCTCATTATTTTTGTATCATATGAAGAATTTGGTCTTACCTTCATGACAAATAGTACCAGAAATATTACCAACCATGATGCACCATAAACCTGTAATTCATGCAGAAATATTAGAATAGTGAACTGACGTCTATTTTAGAGCAAAAGAAGGGTTGATCCAAGGCATACCAGGAAACTCTGATTTTTTATTGTGATCTTCAAGTGATAGACGAGCCCATACTGATAGATAAAGAAGCGCAAAGACAACAGAATTTCAGCAACAATACCACGTATTCCGGAATGCCTAAGATGCTCTTGTTCCTCCTCCCACCATGATTCCCAACTTTTCTCTGGTGGAACACCAATACCTCCTCTGTTACTTATCCATTTATTCCAATCAGTCCAATCATCAACTATCTTTTGCCATTCAAAACCAGAGGGGTTGAAGAGGAAGGGAGCAAAGAGCCAGGTTCCCACCATGAACCACATCGACACAGTGATCAAGATATATGCAATAGCTCCTCTATATTCTTGTCCAAAAATTTGATACACAAGTAATAATATCATCAACTCGAGGCCCTTGACAAAGTGGCTACGAGAGTAGAACCGATAATTATCAGCAAACTTGGCATGAAACACCACGAAACCACGACCAGTAGGCCTGTATTTTGCACCTCCGTGAAGCAATGTTCTTCCATAATAATGGGTTTTTGTTCCAAGTGAAAACGTGAAGAATACTGGTGCCAACTGCAGTTGCATCAGTATGAATTCACTGAGTGCTGTGCGGAATCCCTTTTCCAAACCAATCTCCATCATCATAGGGAGGGCCATCAAAAACCCAATTTGCACAAAAGACTGCGAAGCAAGGGCCACTTGAAGAGGTTTGTTGTCCCGGATAGCTGGTTCATTACTGAGCCCTTCCTCAAGTCCACTGAGGACAAGGTAAAGGCGTCCATAGAGGAACACATACACGGTGAGGACTGTAATCTGCAGGGCCAAGCAGGAAAACTTATTTTTAAAAAAAGGGCATTTTTTTCATTTTTGGCCCGTATGCAAAAATTAATTACAGGCACTAGCCAAAATATACAAAATCTATACACTGACTATGTATATGATATCTATATTAAATGTATATTTATGTATATTATGTGTATATATATACTTGATATACAAGATATATACATTTGCAGGATTATTCTTTAGAGTGGTCCAAAAATGTAATCATCCCTTGGAAAAACCAATCAATAAACAGTGAAGGTTGAGCTAACATACCAAGGTACTGAAATAGAATCCAATGGTAGTGAAATAACATGATAACATTCTGAAATAATCAAAACGATGTCCAAGCCTGTATAAATCTCGACTCAGGGTCTGTTCTCCATTGCCATTGGCAATTTTGGCCTCAAATAGAGATATCTGATTAAGTCCCACATCCCTCCCTTTACCAACTTGAATGTATTCATGGTGAGTAACATTGCCTTCACGAAGTGTAGAATTAAATCCTACAAGAACCATAATGAAGAAATTAGGCTCTCAAGTCGAATTTCATAAGTAGGAAAAAGACAACCATTAAGGTAAAGACGTTCAAATTTCACACAGTTTGTGGACCTACCAGCAAATATATCCTCACTTAAGTTGATAATCTTAGAAGCTTTACTAACCCCACCCCTTGTAAGGTGGAAAAGTCTGTCAAAAATATCAGGGTGGCCATAATGGAATCGAACCCTGCAGAAATATAAAGTGGAAGTTGTTAAATATGAGTCGGGAAAGAGCCAACATTCATATCGGAGATCGGACTTTGACTTGGACAAATAGAAACAAAGTTCTCTTTTATAGAATATTTGTTAAAAACCTTGCTAAATTAGAAACAGAAATAAGGATGAGCACTGGAAATTTAAAGTTCTTACTTCAGAGGGTTTGCCAACAGTCTCTGACCTATTGTCACAAAACTTGTCTCTTGATTTGACATAAACCAAGCGAGAGAAGAAACACTGCATCAGACCAAACAAGAGATAAGTAATGTTCCAATAAAACAATTTAATATACTACTAATACTGAAAAAGATTCAGGACGCACGAAATACTATTATAACAATTGTTACCTTCCAGTAAATATGTGCTCCCTCAGCCCCAGTATCGTAGGGAACCTCACACCATCATGTTTCTTAAGAAATTCTTGGAGCAAATTCCTCACTTTTAAGGCTTCCTCCATATAGTTATCCTAGAAACAGATATTTAATGTAATGAATTGGAGAGATTGAAATCAACATCTCGTATTGTTATAATGACATACCTGATTCATATCTATAGTCTGCAGCCCTTCTCCGCGAGTGAATATAATAGCATGATTCTGGTTTTCAGGCTTTCCCTCACCCAAGATAGCAGGACCTGGAAGTTTTATGCGGTAGATAACCTAAAAGCAGAAAACAGAATTAAAATTTAGAAGGTATTGCCAATAATTATAGAAAAAAAAATACCGTTCTGGCTAGTGCAACTTCACAAGAATGTCTAAATTGCTTTGTAAATGGCATTTCAAAAACTGGCTTTTGGGTTAAGCTATATGACTCCTCAGTGACCATGTTGCTCCATTCATAGGGAATGATATCTTGACTCTTTTCCTACTAAAAGAAATATATGTAATAATCATGACATATTATTTCACACTTCCTTCTTACCTGATCCAAGTTTTGACCAGGCTCAGTAGAATGTGAATTTGGCAGGGCAGCTTTGACCAGAGTGGAATAGTAGACCTTTGGATTAATTTTCTTGGACTTGTCTTTGCTTGGTGCTTCAATCTCATCAATATAAGCAACACGCATAGATGGGTACCTGTTAACGAAAATATATAGAGGTTGTTAGCACATTGCCTTATCAGATGGACTATCTAAAAGAGTTGACACATACGTTGTCATAAGCCGAAGAATATCTTGTGCACGTGGATCACCAGATCGCTTGTGAATACCATATAGCTGGCATGAAACAACATATGTGAATTTCATATCAGCAACTGCTTGACATTGTGCCCACAGAGACCTCTCTCCCTTCATCTGATCCTCATTTAATTCGATAGCCTTATACCCCTCCATCAAATCTGTTATCAAAAAAAGTAAACGACTTCTCAATTCAGGTGAATACGATGTTAGAAGGTAACTCAAGGATTCTTTGATAGTAGCCAATTACCATCATCCTGGGCCATATCAAGGAAAGCTTGAAGCTCTAGAGCTCTGCGGTAATACATCATCCCTCTCACTAGAAATCAGACAATGCATCAATGTGTCAACAAATTGTAAAGGAGTCTTACTATGAATTGCTTTAGGTGGAGTGAGGAAAGGATTTCAAAGAGGAAGGGGATGAACTAGAAAATATCAGTGTAATAAAATGCAAGAACATAGTCTTCTTTATCCTCGTATGCACCAGACAAATATCGACTCCATACCAGTCCTTGTTAAAGTTTGTCCTCTATATGAAGCCCAATGACGGAGGTTTTCTTCTAACTCAGTAGCCCGGTTTTCGTCTAACTCAGTAGACCATTTAAACCTAAGGTCGTCTTCAGTGGTGCAATCCACACGCTCAAGAAAATTGTTCCATTCATCTGTACGCCACCATTATCAGTTTAGTGAAAAAGGAGAAGGAACCAGAAGATTACATTTATATATTTAACAGACACAGGGAAAAATTACTAGCAGTAGATTTTGTGACGAGCATCTTGATAAATCAAGGTTAGCAACCAAACCTGGATAAATTTTCTGCAAATAGAACAGAATGGAAACACCATCTTCATTTTGTTTATCCAAATCATCTGATGAGAAAAGCACCTCCTCCGTGTAGTATGGGCTCAAGACACTAAAGTAAGAAAGATCAAGAAACAAGTCATCAACCTCTTGTGATAATATAAAATCTCCAAAAATAAACTATATTCTGCATTCCATGACTTAAGTTAATATGAATAAGATAAACCAACTCACTTATGGTTGAAGCTGTTGAAATTGTGTGAACATCCTAGTATAAGCTTGATATATTAGAGAAAACACACTTTTACTTAATTATGTCTTCAACACGGCCCCTCATGTTGATAGTGATTTGCACATCACATGTTAGGACCTGATTCTTTTTCATGGGAACAGGTGAAAATCCTTTTGATAATGAGTGGTGATGAACTTGAAACCAAGATCTCTGCCTGCTTTGGTACTACTTTAAAATTGAGGCACCATCTTCATCTAATAGTTTATTAAACCGTTAGAGAGCACACTTTTATTTACTTAATTATATCTTCATAACCTATTAGAATTGTCCAACAATTGCTTATTCTCCCCGCTTTATACTGTAGTTTGTTGTTTATTCACAATATCATTCTGAGATTGCTGCATTTGTTAAGACGTTTAGTGGTGGATAGTAGTGTATAATCCTCTAGTTCATGTTGTGCGAAGCTTTAGGCTTTAAATGAACATTCCTTCATTGATCTCTATGAAGATGGATGACACTAATTGTTAAGAGAATGGACCTTGGGCCTAACTCAAACTCCAAAGGCTAGCTCATGATGTGAGGACTGTCCAAAACAATAATAAGGAGAGAAAACAACTCATCCCTCCACCAATGTGGGATACTTAACACTCCTCCACCAAGCTTGCCAACTAGGAGCCCGTTTGGATTGGCTTAAAAGTTGCTTATAAGTTACTTATAAGCTGTTTTCAGCTTTTTTGAGTGTTTGGCTGGCCAACTTAAAGTCATTTTGTGCTTAAAATAAGCTCAAAAAAATAATTGGGCCCATTTGACTCAGCTTATCTAAAGCAGTTTATAAGCTGAAAACAGCTTATAAGCCAAAAAAAATAAGTTAGACTACCCCAACTTATTTTTTTTAACTTATAAGCTGCAAACAGCTTATAGGCATAAGCCCATCCAAACAGGCTCTAGAGCTTGGAAAGCTAGCTCATGAGGTGAGAATTGCCTAAGACCATATAAGTAGAAACAACATATCCCCCTCAGCCCAAATGAACATGTCTAAATGTTTGCATTTCCTTTACAACAAATAATTCTCAACCCTCACTCTCCAAATGCTACATTTTTCAAAGTTTTTAGAATTTTTCAATGGCGGTATGCGAGTGGCTCAGCATGTCAACCCAATGAATTAAGATAAAGTGCTTTTACATTATAACTCACTACCCATTTCCTTACTTTCCGTAATTTCTATTTCAACATTCTCTAAGATTTTCTGCTTTTGGGACAAGCACTTTCCCCCTTAAAACCCCCACTATGTAAATATAAAGACGATCCGTCCACTATAGGCACACCACGAAACCTCATTTGCTCTGCCCGTTTTCCCTAATAATGAGTTCCTGCCTCGTTGACTTAATATACACTAGAACCGCGATGTTAAGAAATGAATGTTGGGCCTAACTCACCTCAAAAGCTAGCTCATTAAGTGTGGATTGCCCAAAATAGCTCATAAGGAGACAAGCGACCCCTCCCTTAACCAATGTGGGCCAACTTAGCACCTCTTCACACGCCCGGGCCTTCTAATTGGAGTGTGGACACAATAATATGAGGCCCAACATTGGAACACACAATTGGAGATAACGACATTGTCAAAACTACCTATAATCAACCTCCATCTTCAGCAACAATCACTTACCAAAAGTAATTGTGAAAATAAACATGAAAACACGATATCATTGGCGTGCACCTATTGATAACGGGAAAAGATAAAGACCATCAAAAAACAAGTCACGAGGACTTACGAGAAAGAAAGCATATTGCGGACTTTTGGTGCTGAGGGCATGTCCATGAACAAAGAATTGGAAAAGAAGGATATTCGCCTCCTAGCTTCTAAGTTGGATGGTACATCCATTGCAGACTCCTTTACTGTAAGCAGCAAATACAACCTTTTGATCTGTCGAAAAATAACAACGGTCAAAAAAGGAAAATGAACACTTAACTGCAAATATATTTCCCCTGACTTGACCTACCTTCTCTGTCCAAGCTTCTGATTCAGCAGGGGGGAATTTGATAGCTCCAGCAGAAGCAAATAACTGATATTGCTGATCGAGAGGGACCACTCCTTCATATCCTGGGACTCCATGTATGGAATCTACCAAGCTGTTTGGTTGAAAAGAAAATGTCCAAACAGAATTTATTCACCAAATTCATGAATAACCTGTATGATTAGCGATTATAGGCCAGAGAAAAACCTTGATACGTGATCTTCCATCATAATATCTCGCGTAACAACTTCTAGCATATCTTGGAATAGAAGTACAACTTGATCCCTGTCCTCCTGCCTATTTTCTAGCTGTAATTTTTTTTTTTTTTTTTTTTAAAAGTTCAGTTTCAGTTCAATATTCCCAATCTATCAGCAAGAAAAATTGGATGTGTAGAAATATCCATAAAAGTGACAATGAAAAGAATTCAACAAGAACGGACTTTGAAAACCTACCAAGTACTTGATGAGCTTAACAAACAGCTCATAGAGACGGGGAAGAGCACTCATCCTGAATTCACTAATTAAGTCACCAGCCTCAATATGCTTGTCAACTTCTGAAAAGATAGACTCTATAACCCTAAATAAAAACACATATTGAGAAGTTACAACGTGCGCAAAGCTTTCAGAGCAAAGGAATAGCAGCATTAATCACTATATTCTTGTAGAAACTTACTCCTTCTCACGACGACCTGAAACCAAAACTTTTATCACATTGCGAAACGAAGCATAGCACTCACAAACAGCAGATGACATATATGGATCAGCCTCAATCCTCTTTTTTAGCTCACGGTCCTTTCCGTTGCTATCCTTAGCCATATCCACTGCTATTGGAATCTATTCATACAATTCGAATGAGTCAGAAAATCAAGTGAAACAAATATGCTATCAGCTACTGAGTTTTGGATGAAGGCAGGAATAATCGTTCGGAATACACAACTATACTAAACCCCACAATACATCAATACTAAAAAGAAGACCAAATAAATCCGGTCTAATCAAACCGAATGCACAATCATTTACCAACACTGCGAAATAAGTTTCCCTTTTAGTGCCAAATTTAAAAAGTAAAAATCTTTTATTGAGATGCAGCAAGTATGAGACAAAAAACTACCCCTAAAAAGAGAGAGAGAGAGAGAGAGAGAGAGAGAGAGAGAGAAGAAAACCTTGCTAGCAAGCAAAAATGGTGGCCACTGCACGAGATCCAACTCACGATCAGCCCAGTAAGGAACAAGCAAAAGGTCCATCTCACTGAAAATGAATGCAAGCATAACAGTAGTAAGTAAATGCATAATTTCAATTGACAAATAATGATGACGGAAAGGCCAAAATGATGTGTGTGACATTTAGAACTTACCGATTGCTAATAAGATCTTCCTCCCTAAAACTTGTGATTATTTTATTCCATAATTGAGCAAACCTTGCAGCTTCCTTTTCCTTGTTGGATGGCTCCTAATATATGATGACATTACACAAAACTCACAAGTTAAACTTCCTGATCACTTCCTTTTCGTTATTTATATGCTTAAATAAGTTTATATATTAGATATTAGAGACCAATGACAAGGGAAAAGAAGCCTAACCCTGGCGAATTTTCGAGAGAATGTTGCTTTTAGTCCTTTCTTTTTAGGTTGCTCACTCTTCTCCTCTGGTATCAAACAAGCATTAAAAGCACCAGGCAAAGACGAAAACCTGGACCTCAACATTCCTAACGTTCGAATCTGAAAGCAAGACAAGACATTAGAGGCCAACAAATAAACGTATAATATTTCCTCAGAGCAATCAATCCATATGTAATTCTAAGTTAAAACATTAAACATCAAAGTACAAGTCTGCAAATAGCTGCTGGTGAGGTTCAAATCACAATTTGTCCAGAAACAACTAGCAACAGCAATTGGATTAGCCTCTAAACTTTACTATGCCATGGCAAATAAGAACGAAAACTGAAAAGATTCTAAGCTACTGCACATAAATTAAAACCAAGCATATGATTCCTTGCATAGCTTAAAAAGAAACGAACATAAGTTGGTTACATGTTCAGCATTTTAATATGAGATTTTGTTACTGGCACTATAGTCAATCAGGTTGCTAGAAAGCCAACCCAAAACAAGAATGGTCACATCTCCTGTTTATTAATGACAAAAGCAAATCTAAATCTATTAGCTTCTCATCTTATTTTGTTAGAATTTGCAGAAACAGCTTATACTTAAAAAATGAGCAATCTATATTATGTTCATTTTTCAATTAGAATCCAAGATTATCTACCCACAAGAAAATCCAAGATTAAGAGACAAAAAGACCACAGAAGTGAAGCAGTTAACCACTAACCTCTCCAAGCTTACGGAATGCTCCATAAATACCACCGAATATTGTAGAGAATATGGCATACCATATCTGAGCATCCATGAAATAAACCTACAATAAAGTAAATCCGAGCAGTGTTTTAGCTAAATTGGAACAAACTACAAGTATTACACCATGCCTCTGTTAAAGATTATCCAAACGCAGGAGGAGAATCTTACAAGGATAACTGGAGCCCAAAGAGCGATAACAACACCAATGTTGCTGCTTGCTGCAAATCAAAATAGCCACATTAGGATCACGAGGAGAGGAGCATAATATCAAATATCTCAAAGTTCAAGTCAAGTTCATTACCATGGGGGAAAAATTCATGCCACTGGTAAGTGGTAATGTGGACACTCATAATCTTTCTTGTTGGTTCCACTAAAGGCTTTATCTGCAGCAAACAACTTTTCATTGTCAGTATAACTCGTAAAGCAGGCAACTTTTATGAACAGATTATATTGATTTGTAAATAAGGAAATAAACGTGAGGAACTGGGTGCATTTTTGCCTTTTAGCATCTACTACTCCTCTCCTTCATCAGCAATTTCTTGTTAAATGCTTATTTTAATAAACCAGAAATCTGGTCAAACATTATTTTTGTATTGTAAGTATTACAGCACAACATTTCCATTATTTGCAAGAAAGCCAATCTATGAGCACAAATCATTTTCAGGAGAAATGCTTATTCTAGTGAATCCTAAAACCATATAAGGAGACCACAACCCATTTCCTCAACCAATGGGACTTGACAGCAAAAAAGCATCATACATTCATACTTAGCAGAAGAAAGTCAAATACCAATTTATAAAACACTTAAGTAGGACAAAAATGTCTCTAAAATAAGACAATAACAGCTATTGGCTAGCACGTAAGAAGCTGATCCATATTACAACTCAATCTTCTAATTTGAAAGTGACATTGTCCTTCCAAGAATCGAATACATCTAAACAGAAATCAATAAATAAAACAAAATGCTTCAAGATTATATCGCTTGCTTTGCTAGACTAAAAGGTAAAAGTTGACAACAGAAGAAGCATTACCTCTATGTAAAAACTGAATGCTAGTTTTGTCGCGATCAAAAGTACCCAGAACATAGTGTATCTGAAATTTCGAATAAAAAGTGATCAGATGATTCAGATATAAAGTAGAACCATCAATCTGAAAGTTTAAAAGCTTCGACTTAGTGGTGTCATACTTGAACAATGAAAAGGTGCTCTCATGCATTCCTCTACCAACATACAGACGAGGCTGCCATTGATAACAAAAATTGTATCAGATTTCTAAACAGACGAATAAGTGCTCTTACAAATGCACAAACGAGTCAGATAACATATACCTGTGACCACCACATCATCAGCATCACAATTTTGTAGTGTGATCTCTCTAGGAATCGACGAACGAAGGGGAAAAGAAAGAGCAGAGCAGCAAGCATATTGGGTGACAAGTAGATTACCACAGCCAGTATAAACAGTGAAGGAGAATCTGAGTTGCTGCCAAACCAATTTCTAATGGCTTGGGCAAATGGAGGAGGATTTTCCCACGTATAAGCATATGTAACAGGTAAAACGATCACCCAAGCAGCTGCAGATATGACCTTCAATATATATCGTAGTTTAACATAGAATGGCATGCTTCGCCTAGCCTTCCAATTAAGCAGCACATCAAGAGTGGCTGCAACAATTTTAATGTAAGTTATTGTGTCAGAATAGTGTGGCAACACAAAAATAAGAGCACTGCAGTGAGGTCCACTTAAAAAAAAAGTAACTTCTTCAGCATACTTTTGTCATTCGTGACTGCCTGTGTGCAATCAAACTGTATCTGTTTCGGTTATACCGCTTTCCCTGGACTAAAGGACATATATTCTAATACTCCAGAGCATCAAATGCTAAATAATTTCTTTTTAGTGACAGTTTTGCCCGGCCAGCTTATTCACAGACTAATTTACTGGATACCTTTTAACTCCGTGCCGAGACAAACATCTTCACATAAATTGGGACGGAGGGAGTAGTATTTTAGCTCTATCAAAATGCACACATAAAACATTTACCTTAAAAGAAAAAAGAAAAGAAAAACAATCCTTCATGTATATCCCATCACTTACTGACAACTTCCAATTTCATGTATTATCCAATCACTTATTGAGAACTTCCAACCCTATAATCCATGAATATTGCAACAACCATGATAGAAAAATAATAGTGCAGCAAGATGGGACAGTGGGTAGCAAATTATGAAAGAGCTTCATACATACAATAATACAGCTTTCTATGCTGCAGAGAAGAGAAATTAGTTATTACAAACCTTGCCCAAGCTTCAAAACTGCAGCTGTTATAAACACACTCAATACTTTCTTGAAAACACCTGAAGTGAAAACCATGCTCAGTTCTCCCGAACCATTCCAAGCAATAATTATCATTGCCTACAAACAATCAACACTTCCTTGTCTAAATTACATAGTCAATTACAAAAAGATAAAGGATGATCCAAACATGGTTTCAAAAAGAAGGAAATACCTGTAAGCACAATATGAAGAAGCTCCACATTCTGTCAAAGCTCCTAAAGATGTGCAAATATGAGCGTATCTCAACAAAATTAACTTTCCCCAGCCAGCGATCACTAGAAGGCTTGTTCTCCTAAATATCACAATAAACTTGATCTAATTAGTTCATGAGTTCATGTCGTCCAGGATAAAGTTTCACTGAACTTTCCAAAAAACAGCAGATATTCTGGTGCATTAATCACATAAGCTAATGGGAGAGAGCGCGAGGACATTAGTTCTGTAACATCATAAAATAAAGAAAACTACGATTTCAAAAGGAATGGAAGCATGAATACTTAAAAAAAAAAATGGCCAAACACCGGAAAAACAGTTAAATTCACATGCATCGCCACGATTACAAACAGTAAACCATGAGCTCACATATCAGAGTCACTGACAGCAAAGTGCCTTTAACAAAGCTCACAATTTTTAGACCACACCCCAACTCTAAATGATTAAAAACAAAACCTTTGTTATATGGTGAGTTGTATAAACTATAAACAATAACCACAGACAAATGGTGCAAATGGGAAGGAAAAACTCACAGCTTCATTAAGACAAAAAACACAAACTCAAAAATGTCTTCAACTACCAGAACTATGCATATTGAACTAATAAAAGGTCCTCTTATTGCACGTTGAAGTTCAATTACGTGCATTAAAAGAAAAGGTTCAACTATCAGAACTATGCATATTGAACCAATAAAAGGTCCTCTTATTGCACGTTGAAGTTCAATTACGTGTATTAAAAGAAAAGGTTCTGAGCTGCATAGACAGAAAACAGAAAAGATATGTTCCTCCATACTGTCAGTACTATTGCCTATTACACCAAAAACCTAGGTCCTCTACATAGCACGTTTTACGTTTTAATCTATGCAGTGGATGGAGAAAGGGACCCTCATATTGTCAGTGCAATGCCCTATTTTTCTAAGAAAAGAAGTCTACGTACTAACAAGTCAGAATCTTATTTATGTTGAGTAGCAATATAATCCCTCTTATAGCACTATTTAGTCGTTTCAAACTAGAGGAACCTGAAACAGCAGATGCAACTTTTATCCTCCCCTTTAAAACTTAATTTAAATCAAGAAACTCAAAGACAATAGATAATCAATTTCCAGAAAATAATGTGTGCTATTAAGATGGCTTCTGCAGCTAAAAGCTTTACCCCATTTCTCTCAGCTCGCTGTTCTTCTGCAGGGAGGCAAAAGAAATCAGCATCAGCGCGCATGGGCCAACCTAATCTGAAGCAGTCCACTGACCTACAGTGTTACACATAAAGTCAGAAATACACAAAATAATGGATAACTGAACCAGAAAAAAGGAACAGAACGGGAAGGTTGACTACCAAAAGTATTCATTTAAATCATCATAGTTCCTCCACTGGGAATGCTTTGCTTTTCCTCTTCTGCTTCTTTCAGCTTCCTGAAAATGACAGAAAAGGATGTCAAAAAAAAAAAATTCCTACAAGTTCTAAAGAAAGCTAAAAATGCCAAAAGTGATTTATTTTTGCAATACCCGTGCAATCACTTCATAAATAGGAGTGACAACTTTTCCCAAGAAAGCCTCCTCGTCCCCTCCATAGGCTGGCTTAACATTTTCACCTGTCATGGGACTAACATTGCCAGCTAGCATGCCATAGAGTTCAAATGCCATGTGATGGTAAATATAGCATAGGCATTCTGGCATGAACCTTAAATTTGCAGCTTCCCCCCATATGAGAAGGTACAACCCCATATATAATAATTTACGCTGCTGTACTTCCTGTTGTATGGTCGGCAACCATAAACTGCTTTTCCTGTCCAAGTACTTGCACCATTTCTTGTAGTTTTTGAAAAGCTTCTTCATGACTTCATTCAAAGCACGCTCATCCAACTTGGGTTGTTGGTCAGGTTTTGGATACTGCCGTATGTGTACATTTGCAAGTAGCAAAATGAGATGCTCCCTTTGATTTGCAACACTATCTTTCTGAAACCCAAACATAGCTTGAAGCCAATCAAGAATATCTTCATCTTTCTTCTTCTTGTAATCTTTGGGCCATGGAAGACCTCTGGTATTTCGGAGAGCGTAAACAGCAGCCTGAATCTCAGGAAATCTCATAATTGCCTGATTTACACTATCAGGATCCAGAGGAAGAATATTATAAGGGACTAAGATCTGTGTTTTCTCAGCAACTTTATCATGAGTTTCCAAAATCTCACGATCAACTTCTACTGATTGAGTCTGATTAACTGCTTTCAAAACCTCAAAGAGTACATTTGCAGTTTGGTATGCCTTGGTAAGTTGTGCACGATCTGCTTTCTCGGCAGCATTTTGCAAAGCTTGAATGTACTTTTTGTAGTAATGCTGGTAAAAGCTCTGCATTTCACGTGCATCACTTTTTTTAACCCTTCCAATCAAGGTTGGATCATTTTCCTGAAAAATAAATTTGTTACACTCTTACACGAATTATAGCTGGGCACAAACATATCTGAGGTCTTCAATCAAATTTGATTAATGACCACAATTCCCAAAGCTGATAGCAACAAATAGCACTGGGAAAAGAAAGAACGAAAAGCAATAGATAAGAAAATATTGGACATGGAAAGAATGGTGATTGCCCTGAAAACTCATTCATGACGGGCACATGACCTTTTTAGTTGGATACCTAAGTATCATCTAACATACTTTCTACAGGACTATACTGTTAACTCATCAGAACTTCAAGGACATGGAACAAACGGATAGCGCAAAGGAGATAAAACTTCATCGGAGAAACAGGTTGAATAGAAAATATTGTCTTAGGACAACTATCCTTTACGTGTGCCGATATATTTTTAGGGAGAGAAAAATGAATGATTTGCCATACCCTTTCAAGCCGCTGCAGGAGGGACGTTTTAAATTGCCGAACACCACGTCCACTTGAGGTGGGATCTAGCCGATGAGCTTTCTCAAAAGCATAAAACCGACCTATAAACAGAGTATTGATGTCTGAGTGTTAGAATAGAGAACTAGAAAGCATCAAAAGAATAGAGAGCTAGAAAGCATCAAAATTTACAAACAATAAACCTACTGTACTTAACCACTTCTCTACCCACCATCCTATCACACTTATAATGAGAAATGAAGAGAGCACTACAGCTGCTACCTGATTCTCTCCCAGTTATCACGTTACCAAAATGACTGAGCAGGTGTTTGACCATAGATTTCAAATATTTTTCACTTTTGGAGTTTATGAAGTTGGAGTTGAAGATGGAGTTGTGTTTGGTTATACTTTTTGCAAAGGAGAGAAGAGAGCACTTTATTTGAAGTTTATGAAGATGGAGTTGGAAATTTTATAACCAAACGCCGATTTTGAAATAAAGTGAAAAATTATTCCAGAAAAAAGTGAACAATTCTCATGGCCAAACAGCTCCCAAGACTTTCTAGATTACAAGTAAAGGTTCCACAACAAATAACTACAGAGATGGGCTCAGAAACTCACATAGATATGCAACACGCGGGTTACTGGGCTCAACTTCATTTGCAACACGAAGAATAGGAGCAATCTCTGCTAGAGACGATGGCACCACTTCACTGTCAATCATCGACTCGCCAATGTTCCCCATCGTCTGTGTCCGTGTTATCCGCCGCTGCAGCGACGGCTCCGGTCCCCCTCTCGACGCCATTATAATTAGCTTTCACACCTTTATATCTTCACTTAATAAGTCTGAATACAAATTACATTGTGCAATCACATTAGCAGCAATTCAATAAGATTAAAAGCCTATAAAAGGAACAATAACAGGCAACTTATACATACAAAAGAAAAACTCTTTATTGCAACAGGACGCATCTTACAGATTAACATCACGCTAAATAGCTGCATTTACCATTGCTTGTTAGTTCAATAGATGGTGATCAAGATTTTAATAAATAAAAGAGATCATATTTTTTACCAGCCATTAGCATAAAACCAACAAAATGTACCTAAAAAAACAAACACACCCACATACAAAAAAAAAAAGTGAAAATTAGCATAAAAAATCAAGAAAAAAAGAGAACAACGCATATAGAGAGCAAGATGGGCATCTAGTTCAGCAAAGAAACAAAAAAAGAGATTTAGCAAAGTTAAGCAGGCCAAAAAAAAGCTGCATTCACAATTGATTGTTACCTCAAAAATGGTGATCAAGATTTTAAATAAATAAAAAAGATAACACCAGCAATATGAACAAGAAACAAACACACCCACATAGCAAAAAAAAGGTAAAATAGCAATAGAGCTACATTTACCATTGCTTGTTAGCTCAAAAATGGTGATCAAGATTTTGAATAAACAACAAAGCTTACAACTTTAGCAGGACTTTATCACAACACCAATAAAATGTACAAAAAACAAACACACTCACATACCAAAAAAAAAAAGGAGAAATTTTGCCAAAAAAAAAAGAAAAAGAAATACAGATAGCAAGATGGGAATCTAGTGTTCAGCAAAGCTATGTTGCTCGGACTCTCCAAAAATGATGTCGCACCCGTGTCGGATCCTTCAAAAATGCTCTATTTTTGGAGGATCCGACACGCACCCGTGTCCATTTTTGAAGAGTCCGAGTAACATAGCAGCAAAGAAACAAAGAACAAAAGGATTTAGCAAGCAACAGAGCTGCATTTACCCTTGTTTGTTAGTTCAAAAATGGTAATCAAGATTTTTTAAATAAAAAAGATTACATTTTTACCAGCACATTAGCTAAAACAAACACATCCATATACAAAAAAAGAGAACAACACATATAGCAAAGAAACAAAAAACAAAAGGATTTAGCAAACTTAGCAAGCAAAAGAACTGCATGCACCATTGTTTATTTGTTCAAGAAAAGGAGATCAAAATTTTTAATTTAAAAAAAAAAAATCATATCTATACCAGCACATTGGCACAAAATGTACAAAAAACAAACACCCTCACATACAAAAAAGGTAAAATTTTGCATAAAGATTCTAGAAAAAAGAAAACAGTGCATGCAAGATGGGCATCTAGAGTTCAGCAAATAAACAAAGAAAAAAAGATTTCAGCAAAGTTAAGCAGGCAAATGAGCTGTGCATTTTCAAGAGATGGTGATCAAGATTACAAATTTACTAACTTATTAGCATAAAACCAACAAAATGTACAAAAAAAAAAAAAAAACACATAGCCAAAAAGGTAAAATTTTGCAAAAATACAGAAAAAGAAAACAGTACATAGAGATAGCAAGAAGGGGCATCTTAGAGTTCAGTTAATGTGTTAAAATCATAAAAAAAAGGATTTAAGCAAAGTTAAGCAAGAAAAAAGAGCTGCATTTACCCTTGTTTGTTAGCTCAAAAATGGTTATCAAGATGTTAATAAACAAAAAAGGTGAAAATTTGCATAAAGATTTATAAAAAAAAATTTAAAAAAAAAGACAACTTAGTACATAGAGAGAGCAAGATGGACATCTAAGAGTTCAGCAAACAAAAATAAACAAAACAATTGCTTGTTGGTTCAAGATTTTGAATAAATGAAAAAAGATTACATTTTTACCAGCACATTAGCATAAAACCAACAAAATGTACAAAAACAAACACACCCACATAACAAAAAAGGTGAAATTTTGCATAAAGATTAAAATAAAAAAATAAAAAATAGAGCAAGATGGGCATCTAGAGTTCAGCAAAGAAACAAAAAACATAAATAATTTAAGCAAAGAAAAAAGAGCTGCATTTACCCTTGTTTGTTAGCTCAAAAATGGTGATCAAGATTTTAAATAAATAAATAAATAAATGAAAATAACAGCAGCAAAATGAACAAGAAACAAACACACCCACATAGCAAAAAAAGGTGAAATTTTTGCATAAGGATTTAAGCAAAATAGCTACATTTACCATTGATATGGTCATCAAGATTGTAAATAAATAAAAAAAAATTACATTTTTACCAGCAAACCAACAAAATGTACCAAAAAAAAACAAGGTGAAATTTTGCACAAAGATTCAAGTAATAGCTACATTTACCATTGTTTGTTAGCTCAAAAATGGTGATCAAGATTTTAAATAAATAATGAAAATAACACCAGCAAAATGAACAAAAAACAAACACACCAACATGGCAAAAAAAAAAAGGTGAAATTTTTGCATAAAGATTCAAGAAAGATAGCTACATTTACCATTGATTGTTAGTTCAAGAAAATGAAGAGAACTAGCAAGAACCAAACAAACCCTAGTAGTAGTAGTAGTAGTAGTAGTAGAGAGAGAGAGAGAGAGTGGTTTAATTCTTTTTTTTGGGGAGGCTGCAACATTAAGCAACTTAGCAAGAAAGAAAGCAGAAATGGTGATGAGAGGGAATTTGGTGGGGTGGTGGGGTAGGGTGCGGGGTGTGGGGGTGTGGGGTAACGGTAAAGTAAATCAAAAGTTGGAGCTTACAACTTGTTTGGATGGTTGTTAAACTGTTACTTAAATTTTTAAATCTATGGATCTGAAGTTATAACGACGATATTTTTCATTTTGTATAATGACCGATTTAGTGTTATCACGTGTTACTTTATTTGTTTATTGTTATATAATAACGAAAAGTCTCATTTTGTGTAACGGTCGATTTAGTGTTATCGCGTCTTACCTTGACTGTTTATCGTTATGTACTGGCGAAAAGTCTCATTTTGTGTAATAGCCGATTTAGGTTATCGCGTCTTACCTTGTTTGTTTATCGTTATGTGACGACGAAGAGTCTCATTTTGCATAACAGTCGATTTAGTGTTATCATGTCTTACCTTGTTTGTTTATCGTTATGTGACGACAAAAAGTCTCATTTTGCCCAACTTTTTCTCATTTTTTTTTACTTATTATCTAATAATTTTGTTTTATCCTTTATCATAACTTTTTATAGTAGTTCTATCATGTATCCTATTTTTTTTAGGTTTATTCTTTAAATTATTGATATGTAACATTATGTAATGACAAAAAATAATACCACTTACCCAAACATTATACTCATCAAAACGATACAGCGCGACACAATAAAATGTAATACCATGCATTATGAGACAATATATGAAAACCATCCAAACAGAGTGTTAATGTGGAAAAAAAAAAAAAAAGGAGGGGGCATTAGTGGGGTGGTGAGGGTAGAGTGTGGGGAGGCAACGGAAAAGTAAGTCAAAATTTGGAGTTTAGTGTTAAAAAAGGTAGGACATGGGATTAGTGGGGGTCACTCTGTCAAGTATCGAGGTTACTATGTTTTTGGAAAGGCCCTTGTTCGGTGGTTATATTACTAATGTGCCATTATATGCCCAAGGTGAAATATGAGTTACTCTTTTTTTTTTTTTTTTTAAGGTTCTCATCGGTATGTTGTCTCATATTGGAGTTCAACTATGTCCAGATTCATGTTGCTTGCGTGGGGTCCTATTTAAAAAGCGTTTCCTATTAAGAGTTTTTTCATATTCAGGGCTCGAACTCGAAACTTCTAATTAAGAAAATAACAATTTCATCTGTTGCACCACATTCTTTGATGGTAAAATATGAGTTACTTGTTCATGAATAAGATTTGAAATAAAAGATTATATATCCGGGGTAATCTCACCTGATATTATAAATATTTATTTATTAACTTGATTTATTATTTTAACCTTAAACATGAAATGTAGAATTTGAAGTTTAAAATATAAGTTTTAACTGATTAGCACCCAATTGTCTGCCACCAAATTTGTGATTGTTCGCAAGTCGTTTTCCTTCTTCACTTTATTCATAATTGTCACATCTAAGATTACTAACTTATGTTGTGTGATCATTGCTTCTCGTGGAATAACTACGCTGCATGTATTAGGGCATCTCCACCCCCATTGCACCATTTTTTTGCATCAAAATGGTGCAAATTAATTCCAACCCATTGCATCATTTTTTGCACCAAAAAAAATATATTTCTTTTATATTCTTCTCTCTCTTTTATATTATATTGTTTTCTTTTACTTAAATTTTATTTTTAATTTCATAAAAAAAATCCTTTTTTTTTTACATATGCATCCCATGTAATTCATAATCCTTTGTTATATAATCATTTAATATAAAATTATTTTATACCATAAAATTTTAAATAATATAAATTGTAAGCAAATATTATACGTTATACATATTAATGGATAATTCAAATAAAAGTGAAATCATTGATAAAATATAATTAAATAAATACTATTACATTAAGGTAGAATTTATTTTAATTTCTACATAAATATTCAACTTCCATGATTAGTCCAATCAGAAAATAATCGACTTGTTGAGTTGTTGGCAAAGTCAGGTGCAGACAGGCAGCAAGATTTGGAGATGAAAGATAGAGCTTTGAAACTAAAAGAATTTAAAGAAGAAAATAAAATTTTATTGTCGCATTTAGATTCTATTGGTGATCCAAATATTCGTGAATTTATTCGACAAGACCAAAAATGAATAATGGATAAAAGAAGTCAACAATTTCAACAGCCACAACCACAACAATCTTCTGCCCCATAAACTCAATATTTTAATGATATTGGTGAATCTGGAAACAACCTACCAGAGTACTAAATTATTGTTATAATTTTCTAAATTATTATGTTGTTTAATGTATTTTCAATTTTAATGTATTGAACATTGTTATGTTATTGATCATTGTGCTGTTATTGAACATTGTGTTATATATTCGAAATTATTATGTAATTGAACATTGTGTTATTTATTAACAACATATTATATTTTATATTGCACTTTTCATTTTTGTGATGGTTATATTTTTTAATACAATTATAACTTATAATAAAATTAACTTACAATTTTATATAAAATAATATATACGAAAATTAATTTATAAAACTTACACTCCAAAATTAAGATGTAAAATTAATATTATAAGATATTACATAAAAAATAATTAGGTATATTAGGAATCTAAAATTATAAATTAAAATTTATAATATGTTAAATTAAAAGTGTTATATAATAAAAAAATATATATATTAATGAATAGTAATGGTGTAGATGAATAAGTATATTAAGAATCTAAATGTAAAAATTAAAATTTATAATATGTTAAATTAAAAGTGTTATATAATAAAAAAAAATATTAATGAATAGTGCAAGGTTGGAGCTCCAAAACACCATTTTTTGCACCAAAATAGCATTTGGTGCAAAAAATGGTGCAAGGTTGGAGATGGCCTAAGTTATATCTCGACTTCTTATAAAAATAAAGTGTATTTGACTATAATTATCCCCACTATTATAAGTTATTAGGTGTGTTAACTATCACTAGGTCATAAGTCAAAGTGAATTTTAAGATAGGTTTTCCTTCCTCATTCCTAGTACCACCACAAAGGCACAACTTATAACAGAGGCGGAGCCAAGATTTGAAGCTTGTGGGTTCGGGATGCTAATTCGTTTAAGTTACTGGATTCTAAAATAACAATTTATACCTATTCAATGAATTTTTCAAGACAAATACAGAATCTGAATCAACGTTACTGGGTTCGGATGAACCCGCAAGCAGTATGCTGGCTCCGCCCCTGACTTATAACCTAGTGTACTTTGAAATATGGAACTATTTGGTCGTAACTTATATTCGAATTATACTATCTGAAAAGCTAAATAAGCATTTTTTATTAAACTGATTCATTATTTCAACTTCAAATGTAAATATAGAATTTAAAGTTTAAAAAATAGGTTTGAGTTAGTTAGCTCGCTTTATGTCCAGAATCTAACTTGTGGTAGTTGTTTGAAAGTTGCCTTCTTTCTCACTATACTCTTAAGTTTTATCTAGTATTTACCAATTTATGCTGGACGATTATAACTTCTCCTGAAATAACCGTAGAGTCCTTTCATGTACTTCTATCTCGTATTCTTGCAAGGATAAAGTATATTTAACTATGGTTATCCCAACTATTATATTTATTACGCGAGTTGAAGCGAATTTTAAAATAGTCTTCCTTTCGCCATTTTTAGCACCATAATCATAACTTCATGTACTTGTTTGAAATCTTTGTTATCTTACAAGGCTAATTAGATCCCCTCTCCCTCCCCACAAATAAAGATTTATTAGTCTTGTGGAGTCCCTTGAACTAAGGTATTCATATTTTTAGTTCCTCTCGCGATATATTTTCATCAATCCTTATCTTCCGAAATAGGGGTAAGGTCTGCATACACCTTCACCGGGTATGTTGTTGTTGTTGTCTTCTAATTAGCAAAAATATAACATTTTTTGTTAATCTATCAAGCATAAATTTAAATTGGGATTTTGGCGCTCTTGTTGTATTACAAAATCTACACTATAAATTTCAAATTATCTAACTTATTGTTTTTTAATATGTCATCATCTGTAATTTGAAAAAATCAAATAGCTCTCAACAGTAAAATCTTAATTTTAATTATTCCTTTGAAATTCACAAAATTGATTGAAAGGATCTAACGTAAAATTGATAAGTGTTACAAAGCTAAATTAAGTTACTCTTACAATTACACCCATTAATAGCCACCATCACATAAAATAATTACATGAACATTTTCAAGGCAATAAGCTTAAATATGATATTCAACTTTCACTTAAATAACCACTTATTAAAAGGAAGAGTTTGACAATAGCGTTTTGTAGAAAACAAATTGGCAAATCTTAGATGTGAAACAAACTTAAAAAAAAAAAGAAAAAAAAAAAGAAAAGCATAACATGGACCACTTTATTAGTATCTTTTTGCAAAAAGAAAAAAAAAAGGAAAAAACATTTTGTTTATTGATGCATAATTTAAACTTTTAACACTCTGAGTCAAAAGTTGGCATTTCTTTTGCCAAAGCTACATGAAGTTATGTTCTATACGTAATCTTTGCTAAGTCATTGTATATATCTTCAATTTAGAAACTAAAGTGTTTTGCAAATTATTATATTAGTCCTGAAATATATATATATTGACTACTATTCATAGTATTGGTTGAAATGTCTTAATCAATCTCAGAATCCGCAAACTTTAATCACATGGTTAACAACGTTAACTTTGATTTTTTTTTTTTGTTTTTTGGACCAAACCTTTTTAATGGATTATTTACTATTTTCTTCATTTCTTTTAATGAAAGTTTCATCCTCCTTAAGTCATTGGTAAGTCTTTGTACCTAATTTTTTTTGTTATGTTATCCTTATAAAATATTAAAGCTAACAGGAAAAAATAATACTCCCTCCGTTTCAATTTATGTAAATTCATTTCTTTATTAATCCATGCCAAAAAGAATGATCTCTTTCTATATTTGAAAGCAATTTACCTTTATGTAATGATTTATAGCCACAAAAATATATGTGACTCATTTTACACCACAAATTTTAAAAAGTCTTCTCTACCATTTTAACTTCCATACCCAATCAAATAGGTTCACATAAATTGAAACGGATGGAGTATGAAAATGACTCTCGTCCCAGTCACTTGCATGGCTATTTTATATATCTAAACTATGGTGAGGAGGACACATCAAGTCACCTTAGATAACTCTACCAACTAGATTAATTACAAAAGTTGTCACGAAAATGTCCTCCTCTCAAAAAAACCTTCTTTGGTATTTTCAGTGCTTTGTGGGTAAATTGTTTAGTGGTCGTACCAAATGCTATCTTTATTTTTTGCTTTAATTATTGCTTTTGCCGGTTTGTATGACTCTTGTCATTAAAGGTTGTATTGACGCAGTCAACAATTTTTCACTGTTAACAAGAAGTCTCGATTGAGTTCTAATCACGAGAATGAAATAGTATTTAGTAATAAGGGCTCAGCTCCTAAAATGAGACTTTTTAAATCGAATTTGAATTAGTCGAATCCTGAAACAAATACTGAACATCAAGTGAGAAATATAAAAAAAATGTACGACTAGTGAAGTTCACTATTGTTTTGTATCTCATTCATTAGTTCATATTGTTACTTTGTTAGGAAAGAAAATAAATTTATTCAATTAATTGATGCCAAGTGGAGATGTGTGAAGATAACCCAATAGTTAAATACATTTAATTCGATAACTTTTTATCAGATTAAAAGGGCAATCTAGTTTTGATTCTATTAATACATTTTTAAAGGCAAAATAGGGTATCTATGTAATAAAGTGACAAAGTGTGGTCATTTCAAACGCCTTTATTCAAAATTCAAAAAGGTCGATTATCTTTTTTCTTTTTCCAACAAAAAGATCGATTGGTAGCCAAGCTGGAAATAATAAAAAGAGAAAGAAAAAAAAATCAGTTTTAAAAAAAAAAAAAAAATCTTTAGACCATTTTGCCCTCACTTCATTCACTCACCCAACTTTCGTTTTCAGTAAATACCAATCACCATTCAGGGTCAATTAAGAAAACAGACAAAGTAAAAAAAAAAAAAATCCACCTTCAGTTTTCACGAAATTAAAATGTTAAGTTTATTGGCGTTTGAACATGATCTGATTGAAATTTGAAAAAGAAAAGTATTTGAAATTAAGTAAATGAAATTTAAAATAGTGTTTGCAGGTGAAATAGAGAGTATTGAAAGTGAAAATTTGAAAATTTTAAAAACATACTTAATACTCCTCCAATCCAAAATAATTGATGTTTTAAGCCAGAATTGGAACAAATGAATTAAGAAATTCACTTATTTTTAAAAATTAAGAGGATATTTGACTAAAATACCCTTCATTCTGATTTTTTCTTTTCCTTTTAATTTGACATAATAGTTATGGGATTAGAATTGTGTCAAGGGCAAATTTGAAGAAAATAATTAAATACCTTCTTTATATTGTGAAACATCAATTATTTTAAATTAACTTTTTAAGGCTAAAACATTAATTATTTTGATTTGGAGGAAGCTACCTGTTTTTCAAACTTCGTATCTATATATTTCAGTTTGAAATTAAAATAATAAGCAAATTTGATATATAAACTGTTTAAAATTATCTTTAAAAATATTATTTCAAATGTAAGATAAGTATGGGGTAATTTAGTCATTTAAGGGTAAGATCCTCGGATAATTGTCGGTTTGTTGGATTTTCGAGGTGCTTTTTCTGCATGTTATACTGTGGGCCCACAAGAACAGCATTTAGTGCATACTTAAGGTACAATTCAAAATTCTATTTAGATTAAAAAGGGTAAACTTTATCAAGATTTATAATTATATATCAACTTTATCTAGTGAGATAAGAATATGTACTAGAGCCTGTTTGGATGGGCTTATGCCTACTCGTTCTCTCCCAATATATGTGGCACCATTTGACTTGACGAGAAATTTTTTTTAAAAAAAAAAGTTTTAAAATTTATGGTTCAAAATAAGCCTTGAATATTTATGTGACCATAAACTATTTCATAAAGTTAAATTGTTTCTAAATATGAAAAAGTGACATTCTTTTCTAAATAGACTAAAAAAAAAGTGTGTCACATAAATTGAAACAAAAGAAACATTAATTAGCTATGATTAAGTGGGAAAATTTGTATATACGCATAACATTGTTTATCTAGACGATTGGTAGTATAATTTCATTAGCGGGGTCTAGGGAGGGTAAGATGTAGGTACACCTTCACCCTACCTTTTAGGGTAGGAGAGGTTGTTTGCATAAACCCTTGGCTCAAAATAAAAATAGGACAACAAAATAGTAAGATACAAAACAAATGCAAAAACATATTGAAGAATAAGAAACTACGCGATAACTAAATAATACTACTAAAATTAAGACTATATGACAATTAAATAATACTACTAGAAATGAGGAGAGGAGTAGGCTAGCCTCCATCCCCTCCCACACAAAGTGTGACAATACTTAATTACCTACTAACCTTTTATCTTAATCCTTGACCTCCATACCTTTCTATCTAAAGTTAGTGTCATCTGTCAGCCGAAGCTGTATCATGTCCTGTCTAATCACCTTCCCTAATTCTTCTTCGGACTAGCTCAATCTCTTCTAGCCCTTGCTACCACCAACCTCTCACACCTCTTTTCTGGTATAAACAACCAATGAGAGTAAATTTTTGCCGATTATAAATTCCATTATTCATGCATGAGTATAAAAAAGTTTATCAAATCACTTAAAATAACCATACGTATTCAACTTACAATAATAAAAAACAAACTTTTATAACATATCAAAAGTCTTAACTTAGGTTTATTGAATTTAGCTAAGAGGATATGTTAATCACATGCTTCAACTATTAATATTATAAATTATTTGTTTAAGGCGTAGAAAAAATATTATAATCACCATGTCCGTGATATAAATGGATACATTAGGTCTACTTAATAAATAATACTAATACAATATCAATGTGATCACACACTCTTAGGAACCAAATAGATATAAACCAACAACCATTTATGTAGTAGGAACTAGGAACGGCAACATGGAATTGCTTGCGATCACATTATTTAAAATATAGCCGATCTTTAAAAATTACTTAAAAGTTTAATCATCATTGACTGTTTAAATTTGGTTGCTGTTGTTGCTCTTCCTCTGGTTTTTTTTTCCCTTCTTTTTCTTATTTGCAACTTCATGCAAATACTTGTATGATTTATAAATATAGATTCTTTGACGTTTTTTTGAATTATATATACATAGACTATAATAGATAAAATAACTACATCATTCGAGAAATCAAAGTTGAAAAATTGACCTAATAATTTAAACTTTAACTTTCAACTTGCAGGTCCGAAATTAGAATTTTCATACCCGTGATTTCAACTTCAAACCTGCATAACTGAAGTTGATTTCAAGGTGACTAAATTTTTAAAAGACTATAAATTCGGCTATTCCTTAAATCGGAATCCTAAAATGTGCTATTTGTAAACTTGCCGCTTAAGTATTAATCTGGCCCATTACTAGAATTTGAATAAGGCCCAAAGAAATAGATAGGCAGCTAGTTCTTTAGCCATTGGGCAATTTGCAGGATTGTCCTTCGCTGGGGGTGGTCTTTAATTTTTTCCCCTCAAATTAATGGTCTTTAATTTTTTTTTCCTTCGCTATAAATCTCTTGGTTTCGGATTCAAACCACCGCTCAGTGAATTATTATTTAAAAAAAAATAAATAATCGCAAGGTACAATTGGATTCGCACTACCCTAATATAGAGTTTTGGCTTCTTTAGACAGAGTTCCAAGGTAGAGTTTTGGGCCTTAATGCAGAATTTTACTTTCAAACCATTTTTTTTTACTCTACCTTAAGGTAGAGTTTTGTATTCAAAACTCTGCGTGAGACAAAATTTTGCATGCAAAACTCTGCCTTAAGGTAGAATTTTATCTTCATGCAATTTTTTATTTTATTTTTTTAAACAAGGCAGATGCAAAACTTTGCCTTGCGAAATTCCTTTTTTTTTTTTTTTTTTTACTGAGTTGGGGTTCGAACCCAGAACCTCGGGGTATCAGGCGAAGGACAAAAATTGGAGACCACCAATTTGAAGGCCAATAGTTAAAGACCACCAATTTGAGGGACAAAATTAAAGACCACCCCAAAAGAAGCACAGTCCGCGCAAAAAAATGTTAGCCATTTGCTGTCAAAACTTTAGTTGACCGACTAACCCCAATGACCAAGCTTCTAAAGTTAGTTTATTTTGAAAAGTGTTTTGTTTGAAAAAGTGCTTTTCCAAAAAGAACTTTTGTCAAAAAACAATTTATGTGCCAATTAATTTTAAAAACACTTTTGAGCAACAATTAATGTCTCTTAAAAAGTGCTTATAAATATATTTTCTCAAAAGTGCTTCTGGCCAAAAGTTATTTTTTTAGCTTATGAAAAACCGCTTATGCTACTAACCCCGAAGCACTTATTTTCTTCCAAAAACTTGGTCAAACACCTCATTTTTTTTTTAAATAAGCTCTTATTGGATAAAATAAACATTTTTTGAGAAAAATAAGCTTGACCAAACAGGCTATTATTAAGAGGAGTAAACCGCTCCGTGCCAAGAAGTATGAAGGCTCGAATAGGAAGCATGTGAATAAGGATACAAATCGTCATATCACATCATTTTGACGTATATCATATTTAGAGGCGGATCCAAAATTTAAATTTTATGGGTTCAACCTTAAGATTCTTAGTTTGAACCTGTTATACTTTAAAAGTTATGGATTCATATCTATTATTTATTGCAATTTTAATAAATTTTTGCACATGAATTTATGCTCCGCATCAAAAGTTGGGGGTTCAATACCTATCATGGTACATCCGCCACCGGATATTAATTAAACAGCTTAAACGTGGCCTATTTAAGAATAGAGAACAGGCCTCAAAGAACCATGTCAATGTTACATGAAAATATTCAAAATGCTGGGCCTGAAGCAACATCACTGCATGAATAATAGTTGGATTCTAACATCATGCAAGAACATGAAATAGAATCAGTTTGCTTTCATTGAACTACCAAACTCAAATGTGAAGAACCTCAACGACACATGATTTAGAGACCTCTATGTTCAAATTTAAAATATGATATCATGTTTTTCTTATATCAAGATATTTCATTTATTTACTTTTACTAGTATTATATATATATATATATATATACTAGTCCCATATCCGATTTTTTTTTAAATGTCGATTTGTCTATTTTATAAGGACTATACTTATGAATTGTGTGTTGGAGTGCGCCCCACTTTGCTTTGATGAATTTTATAGCAAATATTAATGTATCGTTATCTTTGATGAGTTTCACACGATTCCAAAAAATCTAAAGATGAAAAGACTCCTCGATTGCAAAACGTGAAGCATAATAAGAGGACACTCGCATAAAGAATAGGTTGAACATGCAAATTGAAGAAGTTTCATTATTTCCTAAACAACTTACAGATCGTCCTTAAGAACGAAGAATCTCAAAATCACATAGCAACAATATAACGAACAACACTCTTTCAACATATCTGAATAATTCGTTCTAATGCTGGTGACACAAAATTATCTGCACACCTAACTTAAACAATTTGGAGTTTGCACATTCTAAACACCGTCAAACCAAATAGTTGAGCCTTGTGCATTTGTAAATATTCATATCAATGTTAAACAAAAATCTATGATCCGCTTATTTCAAAGTGTGCACCATTTGCTGCGTTATGTGCTATCTCAGCGGTCGCGCGCCAAAAACCTACCCTTATTGAGTGTGTTGGTCGAGGAAGAGATCCAGACGAATCTTTCAAACAAACAAAATAGAAGTTGAACACAAAGCCATCTTGAGAAAAAAAATGGGGTGTGTTTGCGTGGGGGGGGGGGGGGGGGGGCGAGGGGGGGGGGGGGGGCGAGGGCGGAGAATAACCAACTTAATTTCGAGCCCAAACGACATTGAAGATGAGTCCACCAGTAGACGCCTAAACGACATTGAAGACATAAGGCTTGTCATGACTCACTATTGATTGCTTAATACATAACTAGGGAACTTATCCGCGCGAAAAACATAATGATGATTAAACTTCTGAATAACTTTTCCTAGTATTCGAATGTTAAAGATGACAAAGAAGTAGATTTATGTAAATAATTTTTTTGTTAAATTTAATCGGGATAGAAGAAAAAGAAGAACTATGAGGTTGCATTATCGTCTATAAAAATCACGTTTGTTGATATCAGACCAACAATAATTTAGGTAAGAAATAATGAAGTAGAAAAACCCACAAGTTTGTTGCCTACATACCTTTTTTGTATGAGCATATTTTGAAAATTCAAAAAATTGCTTCAAATTCACGGTATGTATACTTTTAAAATTCTATAAAATATGCTTAAGGGATCTGGCAATTCCTACCACAAACATGCCGGAATAGAAGAAAAATAATAATGAAAATTGAATTAAAAAAAATATAAGAAAAGCAATCCACTGAACACTTACCAAAATTTAAAAGTTAAAACCTATAATCGTAACTCCTCATCGGCATTTACTTTACATACTAATTTTCATTCTCATTGAATAGTCAGTTTTAATTAAGTATTTTTTATAGGTAAAATAGATCTAAATTTTAATTTTACTTTTCTTATTACACTTAAGAAAAAAGTAAAAGAGGAGATAGGTAAAGAAAGGCTTCTTATACTTGAATCCTTGTATATGATTTTTGAGTAAAGAAAATTAATAAAAATAAATGATAAAGCATAAAACTTTTTGACTTTTATTTATTTTTCATGTGAAATTAAAATTGTAGGCGTAAACCTTTTTTATCGATCGAGAGAAAAGTAATATGTACGCGTAGACTTTAGTTTGATCAACCAAAATGTTATCCAAACAGTAATAATGTATTCGTTAGTACCATTCCTCATGACTTTGAACGTCCTCTAAATCATAATTGATTCAAGAAATGATAAGCAAATACGAATTTAAACATCCTTTAAATCACAATTGCTCTAGGAAAAAGAAGCGACTTCTTCCGTAAAAACAAGTAATTCAAATATTGCAGCTACGCACACTAGTCAACCTGCCAAAAAAAAAAAACACAAAACCAAAATCAACGAAACCAAGAGAGAGAGAGAGTAACACATTAAATACAATTGATATTCCTATTATCTACTATACAAGCAAGGTTTCAAACACAATTCAAACGTACAGTATTTCCTAAAATCAACAAAAACGAATAATTACACTTGATATTACAACTTTCAACATTTACAACTGATAAAGTCTCAAGCACACATCAAAGATTCAAAATCCATCTACAATAGAAAAAGAGGAAAGATGATGAAAAAACTCAGAACAATAGAATATTAAAAAGGTATAGAGATGGATATTAGGTGAATAAATAATTAGTAACAATGAGAAAAGAAATAAATTTATGTAAAATTGAGCGTAATACAAAAAAGAACATGTGAGCTCTTTGCTTATCTACATGAACATGGATAGTTACAAAAAGAAACTCAAAGATAATAGTCAATGTTTTGATGGAAATCTGAAGCCGAAAAACATTGGACTTGAAGATATATGGAGAAGAAAAAGATGATAATGAACCTAAATTAATCCACCATTATCACCAGTATTGAAGGACCACAATAGACTATATTAATTGACCATAATAGAGCTCAATAAAAGTGGGCTTTTCAATTCAATCTGTTACTCGTTTTTGAGCCCGTTTGGATTGACTTAAAAGTTGCCTATAAGTTGTTTTCAGTTTTTTGAGTGTTTGACTGACTAATTTAAAGTCATTTTGTGCTTAAAATAAGCCCAAAAAATTAATTGGACCTGTTTGACTTAGCTTATCTAAAACAGCTTATACGCTGCTTTTTTTAAGCCCATCCAAACAAGCTCTTTATTTGGTTATTTGGGCTCTTATATCCTTTACTGATGAAAAACGAATATGATAATGAAGAGGCATATGGGGTGATTGTTAATCTTCTAAAATCAGCTTATTTTAAAAAGTACTTTTCAAAAGAGCACTTTTGGCGAAAATCAGTTTATGTTCGGCCAATTAATTATAAAAGTACTTTTAAAAAGTGTTTCTATTTGTATTTTTCTCAAAAGTACTTTTAAAAAAAGTGCTTTTGGGCAAAAACAGTTTTTTTTAGCTTCTGAAAAACTGCTTCTGCTACTCTCCAGAAACACTTATTTTCTTCCAAAAGCTTGGCCAAACACTTCAAAAAATAAGTACTTTTGGAGGGAAAATAAGTTTGGCCAAACAGGCTATAATACACATTCATGGCCAAATGAGATTGACTTTTGTTTTTCTTTTTAAATAGCACATAAATTAGATAAATTAGCTAAAAGTTTAAAAAAAAATGACAAAAAAAAGAAGAAAAAAGATAATTATATTTCTTGGCCAAAGAGAGAAGTGCCACATCACTCTTCTTTTGCGTAACTTTATATTATATATAGATTACGTTGGGCAAGCTTGAAGAAGTGATACGAAGCACTATCTTACGATGCAAGATTTGCCCATCATAACGAACTTAGCTCTTTTCATTAAAAAAAAAAAAATGCTGTTGAAACGGTTCAATTTTGTAAAGAGAATTTTTTTGAAAGCGATGGAGGGAGCGGCCGTTGAAACGGTTCAATTTTCTGGCCTGCTAAAACAACTAAACAAGCATGAGCCAAACAAAGCCTTAGATTTAATAACATTAGCATTACAGGTGTTGTACTAAGCACTAATATAGTTGTACCTTGAAACTGAAAGTGACAGTAACTAACAAATAGTACTTGTCAGTTTCTCTTTTGTCTTGTTTCTATTCCCTCCTTTTCTCTCCATTTGCTGCCTAGTGTAACCTTCACCAATTTTCTCTCTTTCTTTTTTTTTTTCCTTTTCTTTTGTTGTTTCCTTTGTTTTCATTTCTATCCAAATATGGCCTTTGAGTTTTTATATCATGAGCATCTCAGTTTTTTTGGCTTCTTTCTAGGAAAATTCTATACCTTTTTGTTTGTTTTCCTTAATCCAACATGCACATTAGGAAAATAAAAGAAAATCAGTGATTCTTGGTGGGTTTTATGTGTTTTTGTTGTTTGGTTTATGGGGTCTCTTGATGGAACATAAAACAAGCTAAAAGGTACTTCCTTTTTCACTATTGTTGAATAAGGTTTGCTCATATTTGTGTTTCTTGATCATGTTCTTGGTAGGTTTTATGTGTTTTTCTTGTTTGGTTTATGGGGTCTCTTGATGGAACATAAAACAAGCTGAAAGGTACTTCCTTTTCCACTGCTGTTCTTTAAGGTTTGCTCATATTTGTGTTTCTTGATCATGTTCTTGGTAGGTTTTATGTGTTTTTCTTGTTTGGTTTATGGGGTCTCTTGATGGAACATAAAACAAGCTGAAAGGTACTTCCTTTTCCACTGCTGTTCTTTAAGGTTTGCTCATATTTGTGTTTCTTGATTATGTTCTTGGTGGGTTTTATGTGTTTTTCTTGTTTGGTTTATGGGGTGGAAGATAAAACAAGCTGAATGGTACTTCCTTTTTCACTGTTGTTTTTTAGGATTGCTCATATTTGTGTTTCTTGATTATGTTCTTAGTAGGTTTTATGTGTTTTTGTTGTTTAGTTTATGGGGTTCTCTTGATGGAAGATAAAAAAAAGCTGAAAGGTACTTCCTTTTTCACTGTTGTTTTTTAGGATTGCTTATATTTGTGTTTCTTGATTATGTGGGTTTTATGTGTTTTTGTTGTTTGGTTTTGGGGGGGGGGGGGGGGGGGGGGTGTCTCTTGATAGAACATAAAACAAGTGAAAGGTGCTTCCTTTTTGCTTCTTTAAGGTTTGGTCACATAGGCGAATTCTGGATTTAAACTCTATCAGTTCACATGTTTAGAGAATTATGGGTTCAGTCCTACTATTGTTGCAAGTTTAGTGAATTTTTATAAATAAATTTATACTCCACATCGAAAGGCTATAAGGCCGCATCCGCCTCTATTTACTCATATTTTTATTTCTTGATTATGTCCTTTTTGTTCTTGAAGGTTATATAGTTGGAGTATTGACTTAGGATTATTGGGTTTTTGGTTAGAAGAGGGATGAAATTGGCATCTTAACAGTTTTCCCAATCCCAATTTCATCTATAAATATCAAAGAAAATCATTGGTTCTTGGTGGGTTTTATGTGTCTTTTCTTGGTTGGTTTATGGGGTCTCTTGATAGAAAGATAAAACTAGCCGAAAAGGTACTTCTTTTTTCGTATTTCTTGCCTAAGGTCAGAGACCGATCAACATTTGAAGTTTATGAGTTCCTACAAGTCAATATACAATAATAACTGGGTTCACGGTAAAATATTTATAGATAGTTGGTGGATTTCTTAATACATATACAAAGTTTGGGCAAAAGCTCTCCGTTGAGAAAATGAGTATATTTATGGCAACAAAGTAAGGTATTTGAATCTTGAGTTTTTTTCCCAAGGATTTTCCTTTCAGTTGATAGATAAGATACTTGGTTGAAAGTACGAGCCGCTTTGCTTAGTGAAGTATCTACTTTATTGTTTTTCTCTTTTGAATTGGATGAAGAATGTAACGCCTGCAATTAGGAGTTTTTTGCTTTTTAAGCAATTTACGATTTTGCTTGTGCAATTACTTAGGAGGAAATGATCATTTTTAAGGCAGCAACATTTTGTGCAAATAGGATCGACACTCTCTTCAAGGAACTTGTATATTGAAGTAGATGACAAAATCTCTAGAGAGTTACTAATATACCTTAAGATTTTCAGTTTCCGTTTCCCCTATTATTTTGATGTTTGTGTTTGTTATTTCGGGGAGAAAAATGAATATTGAGGATTCATATAGCTGACTCCAACTAATTTGAATCTGAAACATAGTAATAGTAGCCGTCATTGTGTGTTTGTTTCTTCTTTTTTCGGGATGGTTGTGGTAGAATCAACACTTCTGATATTATTTGGCATTGATCAATCTCTTTGTTGTCTTGCGTTTAGGTGAGTTGATATTCTAATCTGAGTGAACATGGCCATGTCACTGGAGGACCTCCTTGCAAAAGAAGGATTCAATAGCCGGATGTCAAAAACAATGCCTAGAACTTCATTGGGAACAAAAGCAAGAAGCGGACCTATTTACCGACTTCAAGAACCTCATACAAATGTTGCTTCGTCAAGCACAAGAAAGACAGAGAGAAGAAAATCTGATATACCCTGGCATGACTTAAAAGGTATGACCGCGAGGGACTGTTTTCATTTTTGGCCCGTCGGCTGAAATTAATGACGGGAGCTAGCCAAAATATAAAAAACCAATACATTGATTACGTATATGATATGTATACTTGTATATTTGTGTATACAATATGTATAGTTGATGTATTCTTACACTTACCATACAAAACCTATACATTTGCTGGCTATTATTCTTTTGAGCGGTCCAAAAATGTAATTATCCCATTTTGTTTGCAGATGGAAGGTCAAAGAAGGAAAGTAAGCATAGAATGGGCTCTTCCGATCTACCGTCGGATGTTAAGAGACTAAGCATTAGTTCTTCTGATGAGTTTCTATCTGCTAATGCTTCTCAAAACAGTGAGATAGTTGAGGTTGGGGAGCGAAATGACTCAAGATACAATCGTATATACTCAAATCGAACTTACAGAAGGGAGAGCGGTGAATCCTTTGGAAAACATGCACTAGAAACAACAAAATGTCTCAATAATTCTAGTAAAGAAATTTCAGGACATCCAAGCTTTAGAGATAATTATCAGAAACATATGGAACAGCCCGAGACCTCACATAGCAGATCAAGTAGAAGTTCGCTAACCAACAAGAAGTATGATGAGACTACAGCTATTCCTGCTCTTGATGAAGTTTCTATTCAGGCAGTAATCTCTATCTTAAGCGGGCATATAAACTGTTTCCTCCTAGACGAGGATTTTAGGACATCGCTTCGTCACAATAGTTTCGCTTCCTTAAATTTTGTTGGATTTGAAGAAGGCTTGAATACTGAAAGCAAGATCATAGCCACTCTTGAACAAGCTATAGAAACAGTAGAAAGAGCAGCAGAGGATTGTGCAAATGAAAAAGAGCTTAAGAAAGCCTCAGTGCAGCTTAGTGTAATAACAGGATTGAATTCGAACGAATTACGAGATCGATTTACGTCTGGAATTCCCAATTCTAAATTGGCAGCTTGTGCTCATTTGTACCTCAGTGTCATATATAAGATACAGAAGAAGGACCGTATTGCTGCAAAGCACTTACTGCAAGTTTTCTCTGATTCGCCCTTTCAGGCAAGGACTAATTTGTTGCCGGATTTGTGGAATCACATATTTCTTCCTCATCTTTCGCATTTGAAGGTCTGGTATAATTCGGAAGCTAATTTTCTCGGTGATCGACATAATAAGTCGAGGACACTGAAGCTTGTTGAGAAATTGTACAACGAAAATCTGGACAATGGGACTTATCAGTTTGCACTTTACTACAAAGAATGGCTAACTGACGGAGCTGAGATTCCTTTAGTTCCTTCAATTCAAATTCCTTCTATATCTGTTCAGCATGAAGTTTCCTTTAGCAACTCTTGCCACTTAAATAGTGGCGTTGGCGGTTTCTCACCTCAGCCGGTGGTCAGCAAAAAGTTGTATGATGAAGTATTCCGTCATTCACATAAACTAGGAGCGGAATCAGAAGAGAGCCAGGAAGAATGCTGTGAAATTAGTAAGAGGAGGCCCACTAGTTTTGCTGCCGAACATATGGCAGCATTGACATACTCTGCTGAAGTGATTAAGTGTATAGATCAAGATATTGGGTCTGGTGCTACAGTTGATTCAGTAAGTGTTGAACACGTTTCTTTAGAAAACTTAGATCATGATTAGACAAAAATGTGCAAATATATATATATATATATATATATATATATATATATATATATATATATATATTCTGTTGGTTAAAATCCTGGCTAAGTTTCTGCCACATTTTGGCTGGTGAGATTTGAAGCAAATGAAGTTCTACATGGTCCATTAAGACAATAAATTGGGGATGTTTGAATGGTGTATATATCTTAGCTCTTGTATTCCAACTTACCGTCGGATTCTTCAAAGTCTATTTTGTAAAACAACTTGCACTTTGTGGGTACTTTTACGCAGTTTCAGTCACCTGCATATCGTTGTTCCTTCAGTCGTAGATGTTATTTCTTAAATACTTCATTTAGGTGAGTGGAGCTCATAACTTTAGCTCTTTCCAAGTCACAATGACAGTTTCATTACACTTGAAATGGATGATAAGCTGTCTTGTTAAAGGCTCATTTAAGGCACTTCTAAGCCCCAAAGTTCAGGAGGGGCGCTATGCTTCGCCTCGCTTAAGCTGTGTTTAAGTGTGTACAGGGGATTAAGGTGTGTGCCTCATTGCCCATGAATTCAACTTGAGTCGAGAAGTACTGAACTATAAATATAGTCGGCAAAGAGATATATTAGTGTTAATGAAAACATTTTGAATGAATTTGTTACTTTTTTCTTGCATTACATATATATTTTTACTTCTTTTTCTTCATTGCGCCTTTCCCCCACTAAAGCTCACACTTCATTTGCATTTTACGCTTAAAGCCTCAATAGACCTGTAACACTTTTTAAAGCTTTTCGCCTTTGACAACACTGATGATAAGCTTTACATAAACATATGTGCCTTTTCTTTTGCTGTTGGTGTTACCAAATTAAGACATGCAGCTTGATTGTACTTTTTAAATAGTGTTTACAATGAGGAAAGTAAATTAAAGTTGTCAAATCACTTTAGTAGTTCTCTGTGCAGCTCTAAATTTAGTGAGTTAGGATCTATGCTTGCCAAACATTATTATTCCTTTTCAGATTTTGTATTACATAGACGAGTTAAACTCTGAGGGTGTTCTGATGTGTAGTATGGTGCATCAACCGCTCGGGATGCAGCGGGGGTATTTGGAGCGAATTCTCCAGAAGAAAAAAATTTCATGGAAATATTTGGAAACTCTGATATGAAGGAAACATCTCCACTAAAGTCCAACATGCCGGATTCATTTGCACCTGCAAATCTGACCGAATTCATATTCAACAGGATAACAAAAGCAGCTTCTGAGCAGGAGACCGAGGAGGTAGTGCTTCCTGCTCAAGGTACGTGAAAGTCATCTTTGAGAGTGTTCCCTCCAGAGGCAGAGCTCCAAGCCTGTCTACGGCTTCGGCAGAACCTAGCAGATTTGGCCCAGACCCTGTATTTGTGTTTAAAAATTCACTTAATATATATAAATAATTTATCCAGAACCCAATAAGCTGTCTTTTCTAGAATCTAGAACCCATAAACTCAAAATCCTAGGTCCGCCTTTGGTTCTCTTTATGTTGAGTAAGTAATTAATTGCTTATGATGATGCTTTTCAAAATGTGTAGGAGTCGATTATGAAGATTATGTCGAAAGACCTTCCATAAACATCCCACAAGAATTTGTCTGCCCTTTGACTGGACTTTTTTTTGAAGATCCAGTTACCCTAGAGACTGGCCAAACCTTTGAGAGAGCATCTATTATAAGCTGGTTGTTGAAAGGAAATAGAACATGCCCCGTAACACGAAGATTGTTAGAATGTCAACGCGTGCCCCATACTAACTTTATTTTGAAGCGCGTCATCAACAATTGGAAGTCAGAACATTGGAGGCACCTTCTGGCTTATTTCTCTAAGGTTACCGGTAATTCAGGGGGACACGGTTGGTTAAAGAACGAAACAGCTGTTTCCATATTGGAACATCTTATTATTGCTTTAACTCAGGATGAAAGAAGGGTAACTCTAGAGCAGCTTATATCCGTAGGAAGCTTACAGTTTCTCATCCAGAGATTTAACTGTGGAAACGCTAGCGAGAAGATATGTGTTTCCGGGTTATTTTGCTCTTGCATTGTGGCTGATACCAATTGCAGAAATGTAGTAGCCAGAAATGTTGATAAGATGTGGCTGCTTAATCTTCTTCAGAAAGAAGAGTTGGAATCGAGAAGATTCGCCTTTTTACTCCTGACTGAACTCATTTGCCTTAACAGGTACTTGGTTTTCCAAATCTATGTTGCGCGGACTCTTAAAAAATATGGACTGATGAGTGTTTGATCCTCCAAAAGCTATGCATTTTTGGAGAATCTGACACAGATGCGGCATCATTTTTGGAGGGTCCGAGCAACATAGTTCCAAATATATTCTTATAATCATGTTGGCTTCTCATTTATTCACCTCATGGCATGCATAGTACTACAAAAATCTCTGGAAAGGAACCTTCTTTATCCCCTCACTCCTCCGTGCTATCGAAAGTACTGATAGCGTTATCACTGTTCCAAGAAATAGCCAGAACAGAATCATGTTCTGTTTTGGGTAAAAATAGAAAAGCAGATGAATATGTGATACTTCATTGAAAGATAAAAAGTTCATGAAATTCATATTAGTCTGGGCGAATTTGCATGGAGAAGACCGAAGTGTATCAATAGAGATTTAGAGCACAAGAAGTTGAAGCTCAAGAGCTCTTTCTAGCAGATGCACTGTGACAATACCTGAATAATGTGACATGCATATTTTACTTTTAAAGAAAAACTGATTCTATTACTTGTGAACTTTCTCTCATCGAGCATGATGACACATATTTTTTCCATTCTTTGTTGAGAAGTTAAACGATCTGGTTAGAGTTGTAAAACAAATACATCTGAATATATTTTAATGTTTCTTTTTACCAGGGTGTAAAATGGAAATGTCGAGACTATATACACTTTTCAAGAAAGCTGTTACTTTTTGGATAATTGTATTAGATTATTTGATCCATATGTCCACATGAACCCGGGTCACAGGTTCGAGCCGTGGAATCAACTACTAATGTATGTGTCAGGCTATACGTTGCTTGGACCTTCCAAAAATGTCTCCACACCCATGTCGGATCCTCCAAATATGCATAGCTTTTGGAGGACCCGACACACAACTGACAATATTTTTGAAGAGCCTGAGCAACATAGGTGTCACTTGTTAGGGTAGGCTGCCTACATTACACCCCCTTAGGATGCGACCTTTTTCTGGACCCTGTGTGAATGCGGGAGGCTTCGTGCACTGGGCTTCCCTTTTTATCTTGCTTGCAACTAAGATACTGAAATACTCTATATTGCTGGATTATGATGCAGTCTTAGGGTTAATGATATTATATTGCTTTAGCTACATAAACTCTTACCGCGCTCCCACATTTCAGGAGAAAAGATGCAAAGTTCTTCCTAAAAGGCCTTCACAAAGACAACATTGTCAAAGCGATGACCGATTTGCTGATGTATCTCCAGGACTGTCCATGTGAACAGAGAATCATGGTTGCTGTGCTGCTTTTGAACTTTGATCTTCTAGTAGGTTTCAAATCAGCGTATTAGTGGTCTGCTCTTCTAGACATCTAGCAAATTTAGATTTTTTCTTTTCTTTTGATAGGTCATTTTGGTTTTTTTTTGTTTGCTAAACTCCATGTCCTTTCTAATCGTGTTCCTTGGTTGTGCATAGCACTTCTCTGAAAAACTTAGAATTGGTACAGGACATAGGGTTTGCCATGACCTGATTCCAAAGTATTAAGAAAGAGACGCAAAGTTCATTAATTAAAGTATAGCTCCTAGTCAAAATTTCCATAGTTTTTTCTGTAATTTGGTGACTGAAGGTTGTATGTTGTTCAGTGCATCAAGTAATTTATCTAACTCACGGAACGATGGAGTGGATATTACTTACCATTAGTTAATGAGTACGGTAAGTCCATTACCTTTAGAGTGTGATTCTGCAGGCTTAGTATTTTACACCTCATGTTGTAATAATCTAATTTAGAGACGAAATATGCACTTCATTAGTCAAAACATTGGTTAAGAATTGAATAAAAACTAGCGTATGTATTAACGTCGCGGATTCTTATTTTGTCTTATTATATACCAGTATTGGAGTGGCATGTGTTTGAATAAAACGGAATGGATATAGATGAATCATATAGCCGATCCCAGCTGGTTTGTGATTGAGGAAAAGATGTTGTATCTTTTGTTACTTGTTTAAGAGGCAGGCATAGTGTTTAAGAAGAGGCAGGCATAGTGTTTAAGATCACTGTTACTTTTAGTCTAGGAACTGACTTTGTATTTGAATCTTCCAGGCAGACACAGATATGCCCAACACATACAGAGATGATGCGGTTGATGCTATGACTATGGCCTTAGAAAGCAGCTTATCGGATGAAAGGAGCAGAGAAATATGTTGCAAAGCACTACTTATTCTGGGAGGGCATTTTTCGTTCTCCGGTAAGATTATGACAGAGGATTGGATCCTAAAGCAAGCTGGTTTTCTTGAAGGTTTTGGAGTGGAATATCCGGACGAGAAAGAGAACAATGTGCTGGTTGATGCAACCGTTATGATGGTATGTTTTTTTTTTTTGGTTCATAATTCCTCTTTCAAAATACAAATTACTGCTCAAAATATTCAATATGCCATCTTGTGAGGAAAAATCGAGCCTTTCGCTCAGTCAGTTTGGGAAACGTCTTATCCTCCCAATGCTGCTTCCTTTCGTCGTTCCCAAATGTGTCAACTCGTGTAATAGGTACCTTTCTTTTATGGCATATTTTTTAAATCCTACAGCAGCTTCTTTTCATCTCGTTGTGCCCTCTTTGCATTTCTTAAGTCAAGAACCTCTTTTTCTGATGGTTGTTCGTTATGCGTCATTTTGCCCCCTCTTGGATCAACCTTTGATGTGCTGGCCAAATTTTGCTTTGTGCAATAGGAAAAGCTGGTAGCAGATTTTGAAGTCCTTTCTCGCTTGTTTTGACACAGACTGTCACATAATACTCTAATTCTCGAAACGTGATTTCAGTTACATTTTTGCTGATTCTCCGAGCATTATGAATTGTTTTTCCATGTGTTAAAAGTGTACTTGACCAAAGCGCAAAAAACTGTCAGATGGAGGATGAAGAAGAAGAGGCCAGGGAAAAATGGTTGTTAAATGCATCAGCGTTACTTATTGGTAGTGGAAAGAAGTCATTTGTGGAGGCTCTCTCGAAGTGTTTAGGTTCAGGAAACTTGGAAATGGTCCGAATCTGTCTAACAACAGTCGCGTGGTTGAGCTCAGCGCTTGCTTCAATGAACGACTCAGAGTTTGAAATATCTGCATTTTTAGCTATTATCAATCAGCTGATAGAATGCTTACAACATGGTGATCTGGTTGAACATAAGGTTTTAGCTTCAATGTCTCTGCTTAACTTCAGCAAAATTCAAGGTTAGCCCTTTTCGTTCCGAGCTTCTGTTTAAGACTTTTAAATTGTAGTAACATGTTGATTAGCCGTCCCTTCGGGAACATCCGATAAAATCGGAATGATACAGAGGTTGTTTAGCTGATACAGATTATAGTTTCTGGATAGTTTAGTAGTTAATAAGACTGAAATTGGACGGTTCTACCAAGAACCCCAAGTCGCTTCTTGTTACACTTCACTATGCTTAGCTTTTCAAGATAATGTATGTATTTGGTAAGAAGGAAGTCGTTTTCCGTGATTTTTTTTTGTAGTGTTTGGTTGGTAAGTGAAAAATATTTTCTTGAAAAAGTATATATTAAAATTAATAATAATATTAACAAATCAAAGAACGTTATGATGAGATTTTAGTGCTAAAGATTAGTTGTAATGTTTAAGTGTTAACTGAAGTAAGTAATATGAATTGAAAAGTTAAAATTGTTGTAAAAGATGATTTTCGCCCATAAGTGAGGAAAGTCATTTTAAAGTTACCAGTTTAAAAAAAAAAAAAAAGTGAGGACAGTAATTTTCCAGGAAAATGGAAAATGTTTATATTGATAACCAAACAACAGAAATTGACTTCCTTACATTTTCCTAGAAAATGACTTATGTCACTGCAAATACACCCTAGATCTCATATATTTTGTCAAGTATTTCCTCCCTAGTTGTCTTTATTTACCAAATGTCACTTCTGAAATTATTAGTCGGCACCAATTGATGTCACAACCAAAAAGGCACATCAGAGACATAACTTTTCTCAAAGGGGTTTGGTATACATTCACAAAAACAAAAAACAAAAAACAAAAAACAAAAAGGGACAAATACAAAAAGGGGCAAATACAGCAAAGTGTGGGCACAGTGCTTTCAGATTTGACTTGTTAGGAAATAAGAGAACATGCGACTCTTAAAATGGTTTCAAACTTTTCAAAAGTGCCACTAGGTGAGTGTCGGTTCGTCTAAAAGTAGTGCATTTTTGGAATATCTGATAGGGGGGATGACATTATTTTTGTGGAGTCCGCTCAACATAGATTTCAACCTCACATTTGTTAATTTCTATCTTTTCGATTCTAAGGTTTTGCTTATAGAATGTAGGATCTTACTGATGATGATAGCAGAAGATTTTGTTGGTCCTCTAGAAAGCCTTGTTGAAGTTACATGGACAGCAAAAGAGCTTTATGCCATCATTTCCAGTTGCTAGAGGTGGATTTTAAACTTTGGTTGCCTGAAAGGAAGTCTTAGCCTTTGGACCAACAGTAAAGTTGTTTCCACACGAGCTACAGGTAATGGGTTCGAACCGTAAAACCAACCACTGATGCTTGAGTTTGAGTACACAGCGTATGTTAACCCCCTTGGGTGCAGCCTTTTCTCCGAACCCCAATGAACTCGGAATGTTTCGTGCACTGGACTGCCATATTTTTTTGCATGTAAAGTCATTTTCGTTTAGCTATTCGTTTCTTCACAAACAAAGAAAAAGTTACATTTGTTGATTGTAAATCATGTGAATAAACAAGATGAAGGCTTTCAGTCTACCTGTATTTCAAACTGCTATGTCTAAATCTTAAATAAGTCATAACGTTTATGTAGCTATCAAAAGTTCATCATTAAAAATAAAACAGAAAGTTTATATGTTAACCTCCTTGGGTGCAGCCTTTTCTCCGAACCCCGTGAATACGGAATGCTTCGTGTACTAGATTATCATATTTTTTTTGTATGTAAAGTCATTTTCATTTAGTTATCCGTTTCTTCACAAACAAAGAAAAAGTTACATTTGTTGATTGTAAATCATGTGAATAAACAAGATGAAGGCTTTCGGTCTACTTGTATTTCAAACTTCTATGTCTAAGTCTTAACTAAGTCATAACGTTTATGTAGCTATCAAAAGTTCATCATTAAAAATAAAATAGAAAGTTTAACGTTACATGTTTTCAAATATAGAAATGTGTCTTTTCTAGAAAATAAACTAGTAAAGAATTAGGAGCGCATATAAACTAGAATGAAACGGAGGAAGTAGAGATTTGGGTTCAAATTTTAGTTAAAAAAAATATGAAAAAATATTAGGTAATGTTTTTCCATTTACCTAATTTTGAGGATAGGATTATGCAGTACTTGCGCTGTTGACACAACAAATATCTAATAAAATAGTTAAGATACATATAGAGCCCGTTTGGATTGGCTTATAAGTTGCTTATAAGCTGTTTTCAGTTTTTTTGAGTGTTTGGCTGGTCAGCTTAAAGTCATTTTGTGCTTAAAATAAGCTCAAAAAAATAATTGGGCCCATTTGACTTAGCTTATCTAAAGCAGCTTATAAGCTGAAAACAACTTATAAGCCAAAAAAAATAAGTTAGACTACCCCAACTTATTTTTTTTAGCTTATAAGCTGTTTGCAGCTTATAGGCATAAGCCCATCCAAACAGGCACATAAACTGATCCGAACATCATTGTTATACTAAAAGTAGAGGAAATTGGACCAAGAAATGAGTACTATAATATTCTTTTATTAGTACTAATATTTTGACATATATGTCAAAGTTTTACTGCTAAAACACAACACTAATACAAGTGTACCCCTAGAAAGGGTAATTAACAGGAAATTATCTAAAACAAGATCTGGAATTAAGCACTTCATTTTTTACTCCTTCTCCTCCTTGTATAGCTCAATCACCTGAAATTATTAATTAACATAACAACAACATTAGGACCTATGTTCCAAATATTAAAATTTCAAAAAAGAGACTTTCCAAACATTTGTACATGTAGAATTTAAAATTGCAATAAATAGAAAAAATTAAGAACAAACATTCAATTTATAATTTTATACAAAGTTAATGGTTAATATTGACACCTCTAAGTTTATATACTTCTTAATTCAAAGAGAAAAGAAAATGGATAAGATATGTTCAAGGTGGCCCTAATTAGTCTATGATGAGGACCCAACCATTTATATATACAATCAAACCTCTCTATAACATCATTGAGTCCGAAATTTTTCAGCTGCTAGAGAATAGCTGTTATACACCTATAACAACATTGACATTTAAATAATACTTCGCTGTTATAGGCAAAAAAAAATGCATAAAATCTAATTTTCATTTTTAATTGTCAAATTCTAAGCTTAATCACACTTTGTACAACGAAGGAAAATCATTTAATAATAAAAAAATATATATATTCATATGATATTTTTTGTCATAAATAGTGTATTAAATGATCAAATATTTGGTCAAAATCTATACACTTATTATTGGTAATCATAGATATTCTATTTATATAAAGATGATTAATTATTATATTACCAAAAAAAAAAAGATAGCTGTTATATGGGGGATAATTTTATAAAGTGCTTATTGTTATAAAGTTGGTTGTTGCTATTATAGGTGAAATGTTGTTATAGAGAAGTAAAATATAACAAAAAAATCGGTTCCGAAAAAACTTGGTTGTTATAGAGAGGTGTTGTTATATGCGGGTGCCGTTATAGAGAGGTCTGATTGTATTTATTATAATCCTGGCCATTTTTATCTGTCATTTTACGAAAAAATCTGTTCCAAAATATTTATCATTTTAGAAATTCAGAAGGCATTAAATTTTTCCATGAATTCCACCCTTAGTGTAAAAAAATATAATCATCAATTCCTCATGTAAGGGCAAAAAATAAGGGTGATTTACTCAAGTAATACACCTTATATAATAAGAATGATAGTAGATAGTAAGTAACTTTTTTTAATGAGTGTGCCAAAAATCTTAAACGAGAGATAAAAATGATAACGTACTTGCACACCCTTGCAAGGGCTATCGACATCACAATAAGTTTTGAGAGTGATCAAGACTCCATTGTCCAAATCCTCAACATACTTATAGCAAGGGCAACTAGTGCCTAGTATGGTCTTGAATGTTGGGCAGCACGTATCAATTGAAGTATTGTTGAACATGCACATCTCCACCTTTTCTTTGTCACTAGTTGAGCAGCTAGTCGGAGCATGGGTGGGAGGAGGGTATGGCCATGGCCACGGCCACGGAAACGGCCATGGTCCTGGCCACGAAAACGGCCATGACAAATAACGTGGGATATCCCATGGCCAGATTTGTAACTCGTTCCCGTCGTCGGCCACGGCCACTTCTCTAGCCACGACCACTTGTTGGTGGCTGCAACATAAAATTGCAGCCACCATTAACATCATGAGCACCTTTATGGTTACCATTTTTTCACTGATGAGTAATTTGTGTCCTACAATGAAGAGATATGAACCATCTATATATACAAAATAAATTGTTGGTGTGACTATGATAGGTATGGTTCTAGTAATTTTCAAATGATACACATTGCACAAAAGTTTAAATTCTATAATATTACTTTCAAAATGTCCCAGACCATTATCAACATTGTAGTATATCGTTGAAAGTTTTTAAAAAGAGAATTTTACAGGATTTGATCACTAATTTTAAAGTTGTGCTCATAACTAACATTACTTTTTGTTTATTCCAAAAATGACATATCTTTTTACCTTTTTAGCATATATAAAGAATCATGCAATGATGATAAATTTAAACAGATCCACGAATTAAGGAATTAATTTTGATCATTATTAATCTTTAACACTCTCTCTCATCTTTATACTAAATCTGTACGTTTCCCATTCCAAATATGTGGGTAGCATTCAAAGATTTTCCAAATATTTTTACTACTTTTCTTTCTTACTCATAACATTAGTTCATTGTGGGTAGTTACTACTTCCTCATGTGAGTTACTAGTCATTTGTAAAAATGAGTAAATCCACTATTTATACACTTCTATAATTTATTTATTACATACCCGGAGAATACCTAATTTTTTCTTAAATATACATGATTTTGTAATGTACATAAATTATATATGCACAATAAGTGGCAAAATATATCTTCTATAAATATTGATAAAATATACATGGAATACATAATAAGTACAAATAGTATATTACAAATAAGATACTTGATTTATTTATGAGATTATAAAGTACTATATATTAAATTATACATAATTTATATACTATATATCTAAGATTTTCTTATTTATACCACACATATATATCCTAAATTTTTTCATGAAATATAAATTTTATATTTTCATAATATGTATGATATATATTATAAACAAACAAATATATAAATGGTACAATATATCCTACATAAATATAGTCCACCTTTTTGAATTTTGTGACTTTTTTATAATAAGGTACTCCCACTTTTTCTTGTTGTCTTTTAATTGGATATCATAGGGATGTAATGAAGAGAAATCCACTGTAACTCTGTAAGGAAAGGACAATTTTTGGAGAGAAGATTGTGGAGGATTGCTTGGGTTGTTTTAGCCTTTAATTTCGTGGAATTAAATTCATTTAATATACAGGTTTCCTCTAATATGGTAATTGTTATTTGGCTATAATTGATATAATCATTCTTATGCTAAAAATCAGAAGTGTCTATTTTAATGTTTGCTTATTTACGTTCTCTTCTCCTTTAAAAAAAGATGACAAGAAAAAAAGACTACACCTTTTTTAATTCCTTGAATATTTTATGTTTGATATTTTTGTGGTAAAGTACTTGTCATTTTACGTACGTTAATCTTTTACGCATTTTTAAAGAAAATATTAATAATAAATATTATTTTATTAATTTAATCTTATTTATTCTATAATATTTCACTATGTCAATCTCACCCCTGGCTAAGAGTAAAATTGCAAAAAACTCATTAATTAAATCTTGAAATTCTATAATAAATTAATTTGAAACAACTATTTCTGAGGATCAATTGATTTTTGTAATCCTTAACAAATTCTTCATTTCCTTCATTCATAGCTTCCTTCAATATTATCAGCTTTCTCTTTAATTTGTTTTTGGCTATTATCTATTTTGCCTTAAAAAAAAGGCAGACAACGTACTAGAACAAGTCATATTACAATGATATATAGTTAAAACTGATGTGACCTGTGCTTTCAACTGAACCTAATATTTTTAATATAAAATATTAATATATATATGTAAAAATTCACCAAAAATTGAACATTATGCTTGAATGCACACATCCGATCAGCCTGACTTTCGCCAAAGCCCCCCCCCCCCCCCCCCCCCACCACCACCACACCGAGCCTTTCTCCTTCACAAGTCTGAATTTTTCGCGTTATTCCAATCAGGGGTTTTGAAAAGGGCCAGTAGGAAGGATATATATTTGAAGCACAAAGATAGAAGAAATGTCCTTTAATTTGATTGTCCGGTAACTTAGATATTGTACTAGTATATATAAGCATACATCATATGGCAGGATAACATTCATCATTTTCTTAATTAGAGAATTTTGGGTTCGAGCTTGAAAATGAAGTCACATCTGATAAGGAGCGTACCCTGATGGAGGAATTCTCCAATGCAAATTCGGGGCAAAGTGGGTATGAAATTAGTCGGCGAATCCGAATTATAGTATCACGTGTAACAACATTTGTAAATACACTTATTTTCATTGGTTTTGTAACAAATTTTCAATGAAATTGATAATGTCTTGAACCACTGCACCAACTGTGTTTGAGGAGTCCGGAACTTTTTTAACCCAAAAAATAACGTTTGGAACCAAACTAACCTTTTTTTTTTTTTAAAAAAGAACCAAACTAGGCTTCACGCACAGAATATGCGCGTGAAAGGGCCAAAGTCTACATTTACACTTTGGTCCTTTCATGTCACGACCCAATTTAGGGCCATGACCGGCGCTAAGGGGTAGGATTCCCAAAGCAAGCCTTGACGAGAAATTGCAGAAAATCGAACAGGGTTTCCCCTGTTTTTGTGACTATCCAAAAATTTCCCTGTCCCAGAATCAACAATAAAAATAACCAATACCAAGCAAGCAACCATAATCATCCTCAATTAACTATTCTCGACATAATAATACTAAAACAATCTCCAAAATATGGGAGGAATACCAAATACTAGTCAAAAGTCTTTTATAATCAACGAAAATGACTATGGAGCAACTCTAAGAGTTCAAATGAAAAGACCATGATGAATAAATAAACTCTTCGCCAACGCGAACAAGTGCGGCGTTCACCAGGAAGTTTCAACTCGGACTCTTCAGTTAGCAAAATCTTCACCAATGTCACCTGCGGTCCCTGGAAAAAAAAATTAGCAAGGAGTGAGATGCTTGCTCAGTGAGAAATAACACTTAACCACAACCGTTTTTATTGGGGACAAGTCAGAAAACATGCTTATATAATATTCGATAAATATCATGAAATAAATGCCCTATTGAAAAAACGGTAGCAATAACCAATCTTGTCTGTTTTCATGTAAGCAGAAGTCATTTAACAATTCAGTAATAAACTCTGTAAACAATGTCATATCAACTCTTATATTTGGGAGGTTTCCAAGAAAAGATCATGTGATCTGTATCATGTGGACCCCTTCGTAAAAGGAGTCAAATATAACTGTGGGTCCCCACTCGAGGGAAAAATGCTAGTTCTACCTTCTCAGTAGTGAGGGTTGTAACTGTAATCTGTAAATACAAGGTGCACCAGGTCTAACGAACCCTTCGTTAGCTACAGGATCCTTCAAAGTCTCCTCCAATTAATATTTTTCTTTGTAAACAATAAATACTCATATGAAAGTATTTTCAAAATAATACAGGGAAATTTCAATTCATATATCATGTAATTTCTTTTTAGAAACGGTAATCATATCTCAAGTAATGGTAAAAACAATTAGAAAAACCTGTAAACATCTCAAGTAAACTATTCGGTACCATATCAAGTAAAAGACTTGTCCCACATACAATTTCAAAGCATCAGTAACACATTTTATTTCAAAATCATGTATAAACCATGAAGGTTATGAAAATACAAATTGTGGTAAGATTACTACTCACAGTACTCTTGTCGAAATACCAAACATGCCGCCTTGAGCAGTTCGCGCGACTTCCTTCGATCAATCTATAATCACATCATATCGAGCTCGTGTTAATTTTTGTTTAGGTTAAGTCGTAACTAGATTTAGAATACCCAACCCTTGGGTGTCATGTTTGACTCTCAATTCGCCGAATTATATCTACCCATGCTATGAGTAACTAAATTAGTCCATAATCTATCAACTTCGGCCTATTCATACAATTTCTTCATTCCATTCTTTACCGAGAAGTACCTAAATCAGTGCTTAATTCCAAAACCAATAACCTTACTGCCTTTCATACTTCTCTGGGGTATTAAAATTTCATTACCCGACGTAACTAGATACGCTACTAAAAAACTGGCAAAATTCGACGGACAAAAAATCGACGGACTGCGTCTCTTTGAAAAAACGACGGAAAACCGACTCAGTGCGTCGGCTTTGTGTATTTCTAATTTTTTTTATTTTTTTAATTAAAAAACCGACGGACAACGTCGGTTTTTTCCGCAAAAATTTGAAATTATATATCTGCCGACGTCGGTTTTATTAAAAAAATAAATAATAATTAATATAAAACCGACGGACGACGTCGGTTTTATTTTTAAAAATATTTTAAATAATATTCAATTCAATATGTTTTTTTTTTTAAATAATAAACAATTTTTTTTTTAGGAAACCGACGGACAGGGTCGGTTTCCTATAATTTTTTTTTTTAATTTTTGGGTCAAATCTGGTCAAACGTGCGGGAAAAACAGACGGACAGGGTCGGTTTTGTCTGTCGGTTTTTCTTTAAAAACATTCCAGACGGGTTTTCATACCCATTTCTTCTCCTCTTCCCAATTAAACTCCCATTCCCCTCAAACCCTAGCTACCCGCCGCCCCCCCCCCCCCCTCCGCCCAGCCCCGCCGCCCATTTCCCCGCCGCCCAGCGCCGCCGCCTGCGCAGCCCGTCCCCACCAACCCCAGACCCGTTTTGAAGTTAATTAATTGAGGTTAGTTTCTCTTAAATTAGGGCTTTTAAAATTCTTTTAATTTTAGTTTTATTTGTAGATTTTAGGCCTAATGCTAATCTATTTAGCTTTGTTAAACATCATTTGAATGTTATTAATGTTGAATTTGTGAAAAAAATGTAAATTTTATTTGACTAGTTTAGTTGTCTTTTTTATTTTTTGGCTTGAGATTGTGTTATATTTCATGTTCTTTGTCAATGTATTTGTGTTAGCTTAGTTATCATTCTTTGTAATATTATTGATGTTGAATATGTGCAAAAATGTATACTTTAATTATTTGACTAGTTTTTTTTGTTGTTGTTGGATTGTTTGTTAGAATTCCATAAGTTATTAGAATTGTTATTGATCATTCCAAATTAGAATTGGTTGAGATTGTGCTTTTCAAAGTTAGAATTGTTAAGTTATAGTATTTCTATAACCTCAATACTAAAATGTAGATTTTATTTCTCTAGATTTACTTTTCAATTTTTAGAATTGGTTGGAATTGTGCTTTTCAAAGTTAGAATTATTAAGTTATGTTAGAATTATTAAGTTATAATATTTCTATAACCTCAAAACTAAAATGTAGACTTTATTTTACTAGATTTACTTTTCAATGAATTGGTTGGGATTGTGCTTTTCAAAGTTAGAATTGTTAAGTTATGTTAGAATTATTAAGTTATTATATTTCTATAACCTCAAAACTAAAATGTAGACTTTATTTGACTAGATTTACTTTTCAATTTTTAGAATTAAAGTTAGAATCCATAAGTTATTAAAGTTAGAATTGTTATTGAGAATTCAAAGTTAGAATTGGTTGGGATTGTGCTTTTCAAAGTTAGAATTGTTAAGTTATAGTATTTCTATAACCTCAATACTAAAATGTAGATTTTATTTCTCTAGATTTACTTTTCAATTTTTAGAATTGGTTGGAATTGTGCTTTTCAAAGTTAGAATTATTAAGTTATGTTAGAATTATTAAGTTATAATATTTCTATAACCTCAAAACTAAAATGTAGACTTTATTTGACTAGATTTACTTTTCAATTTTTAGAATTAAAGTTAGAATCCATAAGTTATTAAAGTTAGAATTGTTATTGAGAATTCAAAGTTAGAATTGGTTGGGATTGTGCTTTTCAAAGTTAGAATTGTTAAGTTATAGCATTTCTATAACCTCAATACTAAAATGTAGATTTTATTTCTCTATATTTACTTTTCAATTTTTAGAATTGGTTGGAATTGTGCTTTTCAAAGTTAGAATTATTAAGTTATGTTAGAATTATTAAGTTATAATATTTCTATAACCTCAAAACTAAAATGTAGACTTTATTTGACCATATTTACTTTTCAATTTTTAGAATTAAAGTTAGAATCCATAAGTTATTAAAGTTAGAATTGTTATTGAGAATTCAAATTTAGAATTGGTTGGGATTGTGCTTTTCAAAGTCAGAATTGTTAAGTTATAGCATTTCTATAACCTCAATACTAAAATGTAGATTTTATTTCTCTAGATTTACTTTTCAATTTTTAGAATTGGTTGGAATTGTGCTTTTCAAAGTTAGAATTATTAAGTTATGTTAGAATTATTAAGTTATAATATTTCTATAGCTTCAAAACTAAAATATAGACTTTATTTGACTAGATTTACTTTTCAATTTTTATAATTAAAGTTAGAATCCATAAGTTATTAAAGTTACAATTGTTATTGAGAATTCAAAGTTAGAATTGATTGTCGGTGAAAGTAGTGTGTCGCAGGAATATAGTCATGTCCAATATGATAGAGTTAATGATATGGTTAATGATGCTTTTGGCGTACAGTGTGGGTTTGAACCTGGGCAAAATTTTGAGGAACCTCCTAATGAAGAAGCAATGCACTTCTATCAAGAATTAGAAGAGGCTAGTCGTCCACTTTAGGTAGGGAGTCAGCATTCTAAGTTGTCTGTTGCAGTTAGAATGATTAACCTCAAATCAGATTGGACTGTTGCTGAAGCTGCTGTGGACTCAATGATTAAGCTTGTAAGGGAACTAGTTAGTCCGGAATTCGACATACCTAAGAGTTACTATGAAGCAAAGAGATTGTGTTAAAACTAGTTAATGGTACTTTTGGTTGGACATTTAAATATTTCTGAACTTTGAAGGTCTATTTAGATCGTATTTGATGTGTTTAGATAGTGTTTGATGTGTTTTATTATTACTTAGGGTGATTTTATGTGTTTTATTATTACTTAGGGTGATTTTATGTGTTGTAGCTCTTTTAGAATTGATTTGGAGCATTTTAATGCTAGTTGTGAGCTGCTTTTGGTACTGGTTTCTGTGCAGGTGTGGCTGTAGAAAATGCAGGAATTGAATACAGGAAATTTTTCAGAAAACCGACGCAGTTCGTCGATTTTCTGGAAATTAATTTTGGAAATTTTCCAGAAAACCGACTCAGTCCGTCGGTTTTCTGGAAAATAATTCTGAAATTTTATGAAAAAACCGACGCACTGTGTCGATTTTGTATTTAAAATAAAAAAAATTTAAATAAAAAACCGACGTCGTGCGTCGGTTTTTCCATAAAATATATATTGTTTTTATATAACATAATAAATCAGAAATTAAAAAAACCGACTCTGTCCGTCGGTTTTTTTAATTTTTTTAATTTTTTAAAATTATTGTATAAAACCTGACGGACCACGTAACCGACGCAGTCCGTCAGAAAAAACCGACGTGGTCCGTCGGTTTTCAAAAAGCGAGGCTATGTAAACCGACGGACCGTAAAGGGTCGGTTTCCCGCCGGTTTCATTGAAAAAACCGACGCAGTCCGTCGGTTTTCGTCGTCGGTTTTTCCCCTTTTTTTAGTAGTGATAAACCATAGAATAAGCTCGGGCAAAGTTGTAGAAAGGATTTACCTTGAGTCGAAAGAATTCTTCCACAAACTGTTGGGTTCAAGAACTTCTAACTTCCCGTATTTCTATCAATTTGGTTTAGTAGAATATTGTTAGATAACTTCGGCTTCTACAAGGTTTGCTTACTTCCTTTGTTTCTTTGTTGCACAGGGAAGAGTTTGTCTTCTGTTTGGTTTCCTTTATTTCTTATTACTCCCACTGATCTCAACCAATTATTATAAATTTTAAATAGGCTGACTCTAGTCTCTTAAATTGTTTCCAGTACGTCACTTCCTTGGCTTTGACCCAATTAGTTCTCCTTGTCTTTATTTTGGGCTAATGACTTATATTACATTTCACGCACAACATCCGTGCGTGAAAGGCGCAACAAAAACCACTCTTCTCTTTCATTTCCTCCATTTTCGTCCTTTCAACATACTTTTGCACTCCAAAAAATATGTCTCAAAGTTCCGAAACTTCAAAGTTTTTTATACAACCCGATATTTGTGAATGCGGTTATTACTGTAAGCTAAAAACATCAAAGACCCAAGATAATCCGGATCGCTCTTTTTGGCGTTGTAAAGTGCCCGAAATAAGTGTTTTTGTACATTTTTTAGTGTTTTTTTTCTTTTCTTTAAAAAACTGATTTTCTTGTAATGTTTATAGGATATGGGCGGTTGCAAACACTTGCGGTGGGAAGATAGCATTCACGTGGATAAAACGGTGGTGACGAAGTTTAAAAATCCACTTTTTGATAGAGATACCGCTAAGTTGGACTCGCAATTTAAGCTTGTGGAAGTTGAAGAAAAAATTAAACTTTTGGAGGTCTTGCTCACTGGTTCCGAAAAAAAAATGAATTTTGCTCAAGGCTAACCTTAGAAACGCTCAAGACAAGAAAATAGCTTTGAAAGAAAAACTTAAATTGTGGAAGATTATTTGTGCTATCTTGTTGTTGTTTATTACTTATATGCATTTTGTTTATTAAGTTTAATATTTCTATGGATTATATTTTTTTACTAGTTGTACCTTTTCCCCTATAATGTAATCCGCACCCTTTATGTACTAATTTATTTGTGTTTCTTGTTAAATTGTCAATTATTGAACTTTTTATGTACTATTAACTCTAAGGTGCTTATATAAATTAATAATAGACTGTAACAATAAAAGCAAATTAAAAACATGCCAAACTAATTCAAATTGATGACTTCATCATAAAATAAAAATACAAATTAACAGCCTTAGTCCGAAACTTAAATGACCCATAATCTAAGACAGTGAGCCTAAATAGACCCTGATCGTCATCAGAATAGAAGTCCTCAATATCGTCCTCGGAACGATATTGGTGGTCTCTTAACACACATCTTTTTTCAAGAGATGTTAGTTCTCTACCGGTTGATGATACTTGTTCTTAGGCCAACTTTAGCATGTAAAATCTACAACGTCTTGCTAGCATTCTGTTGTTTTCTTTTCTAATCCTTTGTACGACAAACTCTCAAGTTTCTGGACTTACTCGAGGCATGGTTATTGAGTACCATTGTTGGGATTGGAGCGTTGAGATTTTTCAAGTCACGAACAAGACGTTCTGATTCGGCAAGCCGAAGTGACCATTCTTGGCGTAACCCGCAATAATATTCTCGCCGTAACCCGCAATAATATTCTCGCGAATTTGAATATTTCACACTGCAGAAATCATCATTACGCTTAATAAGAAGGTAAGGATTCAATTCGTCTAGTTTGAAATCACTGTTATCACTCGAAAAACTGCTATGAGTTGGACTCTCATCATCATTACTATTTGGTTCTTTTGGAAGGAGTAAAGACCAAGCTGCGTTTCTACTACTCGACATTAAATACGTTGTAATCTAACAATAAAAGAAAGGGCTACTTATATAGTTGCAAACCCCCAAGTACCCTCGGGAAAGGGGGGGGGGGGGGTCTTTATGACCCTACCTACTTACCTTATTATAAGAAAAATATTAATCTTCATCGGACATTTCACAGTCCGAATCCCACCTGGATCTAAATCTTGTGTTAGATTGTACACTATATTCTACCCTAAGGTAACGTATTTGCATCCGATTGTTCTCTTCGCGAAAACGATTAAGCAAAATTAAACTCTTGTGGAGTTCCACGAGGCATTGACATAGCACATTTCTTTGGGCGTTTAAGCCCTATTGAAGCTAACTTTTGCTCTAGTGCTTCAGCCTCCCCAGCACGCCAATTCCACTTCTCTCTCATTGTTTTATTGTATTCTCGACTGAATCTTTTGTTAGGGTTATTTGAGTAATGAAAATCATCATCATCTAGTTCCCATGTCCTACCCATTGCTTCAAATATGTTTGCTGGAGTAAAACATGTAATAGAATCATGATTACCAAATTGGTTGTAGAATGTCATAATAACTCGTTTTAAAGTGAATACTAGTTGTTTGTCAATCATGTTATATATAGTATTACATTTTTTTACCGTTTTATTTGAATTTAATTCATTTTGCGCAACATTTCAACGCGGAATATAACATGATTTGACAACACATCATGGTTGAAAAATACAGCTTTTTTATCACATATAAAGGACTGATTTGACAACACATCATGCATGCCAATTTCAGTTTTTTTGTGATACCTATGCTTGATTTGACAATACATCATGCATGCCAATTTCAGTTTTTTTATGACACATAAAGGACCGATTTGACAATACAATGCTGCATTATTTGATCGTTTTATTGGACATTAATTCATATTGCGCAACATTTCAATGCGCAATACAAGTGTATTTACACCCCATGTTTGATTTGACTACACGCCATGCATCCCAAACTTACTTCGGAGCACTTTACAACCCCTAAAATGACGATCCAAATGTATATGTATACTTGATATAATGAGCCGATATTATTGTACGCTAAAAATATATATTAAGTTCTATATAAAATATTTATATTCCGACGTTTTGTAACGTGACTAATCTTCGGTCAAAGTACGAAAAAAAACTTAAAGATAACAAATTTTCAAACTTACTTCGAGGCACTTTACAACCCCTAAAACGACGATCCAAACATATATGTAAACTTGATGTAACGAACCGACATTATTTTACGCTAAAAAAATATTAAGTTCTATGTAAAATATTTATATTCCAGTGTTTTGAAACGTGACTAATCTTCGGTCAAAACGTGACTAATCTTCGGTCAAAGTACGGGAAAAAGCTTAATTTTGAGTTTGATTTCCAAAGAACAAAGATTGGGGTCGGGGAAAATAGGATTTCACACACAGATTCTGTACGTGAAGCCTAGTTTTTTTTTTTAAAGGGTTAATTTGATTCCAAATGTTATTTTTTGAGTTAAAAAAATTCCGGGCTCGTGTTTGAGAGGTTTTGAATTGGAAGCTGTTTGAACAAATATCAGTTTTAAAATATTATTTAATCCCTCAACAATCACTTCAAAAGTTTTTGATCATTATCTCTAAAATCTAAAAGTGACTCAACAATCACTTTCAAATTTTTATAGATCACTCATTCTGAATCTAACTGTATGAATATTACTACTCCCTCCGTTTCAATTTATGTGAACCTATTTTTTTTTAGTCGGTGTCAAAATAAATGACCTCTTTCCTAATTTGAAAACAAATTCATTTTATGCAATGATTTACAGCCACACAAATATCCAAGACTTATTTTGAACTACAAGTTTCAACAGTCTTCACTTTTTCTTAAATGTCGTGCCCAGTCAAATAGATTCACATAAATTGAAACGGAGGAGTATAATCGTTTATAGTACATATTCAACTATTCATTATATTGTCTTGTCAAAAGAAAAATCATTGTCTTCTTGTGGTTGTTAAGCACTATTGTCTAGTAGTTCTGTGATGAACTGTCTTTTTATCTTGAAATAAGAAAGAAGAAATTAAAAAAGAAAGAATACAAAGCATCCGAGGATGTTGGCCTAATAATATTAGTTCAGAATTTTTAGTTTCATGATCACAATTATTTGTTTATTCAGTTTTGGATGGATTATTCATATATATTAAACGGAAAAGGGCCAAAAATTTCCAAGGACTATCTCAAAAGGTCTAAAACTATCCTTCATCCACATATTTTTCTAAAAATACCCATTTGCTCTCCTTTTTGGCTCATTTTTACCGTTAGGGGTGGTTTGGTATCCAAGCTGAATTATTCCGGGATTATGATCTTGAGACTAATTTATCCATCTGAGAGGTGAGATAAAATAATTCCAAGGTTAATGAGAGAAGGTGAGATATCCACCGTTAAGTTTGGAATTGATTTTATATTATGTTTGGTAGAAGTTATAAATTAATCCCAGGATAAATTTATATCTTCCACCAAACATAATACAAAATTAATCCCAAAATAAGTGATGGGATATCGCACCTTATACCGTGCACCGAACGACCCCTTAAAACTAACAGACCTCTTTTATTTATTTTCTAATTCTTTTTTCCTCTTTTTCTTTTTAAAGTGACAATCGAGGCTCAAATCTGTCTTATGCTCTGGTATAATTTTTTTTATTATTATTGATTACGTGGCATATTTCTTTCGGATGAAATTAAAACCCAACATACCCAAATTTATCATAAAACATAACAATTATTATTTATATACAAGAAATAAGAGATACCCTCTCGTTTGGAATACATACTTTTCTTAAATACTCAAATCAACCAACTTTTTAACCACGATAAGCGTTTATATAAAAGTTCATTCTGCCAGTAAGTATATTTTACTTAAAACAGATCTTATTTTGAAGGAAAGCATGTCAATTGTTTCCTGCAAAGTCACATGCAATCCATAATCTTTCAATTGTATATGTATGTTGATCAGTTAATTTCTCAAACAATTTTTTTGCATAGTAATCGGACACTATATATTCGAGTGCTGATCTAAAAATAATTTCAAGAATTTGACAACAGTCCCCCCCCCCCGGTTTAATTACGGGAAAAGAACTTACACCGCAGCCATAACGGAGGAAGACGCCAACAAATAAAATAATTGTTATGTTTTATGATAAAGTTGGTAGGTTAGGCTTTAATTTCGTCCACTATGAATATGACAAATTTAGCCTCAATTGTCACTTTAAAAGGGAAAAAAAATGAGCCAAAAAGGTGAGCGGAAGGATATTTTTAGCAAAATAAGTGGATGAATGATATTTTTAGACCTTTTGAGATAGTTAATGACATTTCTGATCATATTCCGTATATTAAATTAAAATTTGAACTCAAATACATTGTTTGAGTCTAAACTAGTGGGGGCCGAACCTGTAACCACACCTCCGCCCTTGAATGAGACGAGTGAAAATTTTACTTTCTTCGTTTTAAATTTCGTGACGTAATTTAATTAAAGTGAAATTTTCCGACCCAAATTCGTGACCAAAGTAGATAGCGCATTATTGTTATTATTACTACTATACAGTTAGTGGTCGTTTGGTTTAAGGTATAACATGGATTATACCGGTACTAATTTTTATACCACGTTTGGTATAAGGTATAGATTTATCCCGGGATTATTTTATACCTTGTACCAAACGTGGTATAAAAATTAGTGCTGGAATAACTCAACTTATACCTTCTTAACCCACTTATACTGGTATTATTTTATACCATCTTTCAGATGGTATAAAATAATACCAACAGATGGTATAAATTAGTCCCGGGATTGTAATCCCGGGACTATTTTGACCTCAAACCAAACGACCACTTAGGGTTAAAAAGTACACTTATTTTTATTGGTCGTGTAACATATTTCAAAGAATTTTATAATGTCTTGAACCACTTTATCGATTGTGTTTGAGGTGTTGAATTGGGTGGACTTTTGAAACAATTTTCAGTATTAAAATATTATTGAATCACTCAACTATCACTTCAAAAGTTTGTTGATCACTCATTCTATCTGACTCTTAATGTATCATAAATGGCACAAGCGTATAACAATAACTTCAGCCAACCAAATCATGATAGCCTTTTATGTTTATCATCACTGTCTTGTTGTTATTGCGACCATTATAACTTTAAATGGGTGAAAATGACCTTATTTCCCATTAGAAAGTTGTCAGAAATTAATTTCTATAAGTAGTAAAAACTCATAAGGTTTATGAGATTTAGAAATTTTTGTTAACGATAAAAGATTTATGGAGAGTTAAATTTAAATACAAAGAAGACGCGTAGCTAACTTACATTTTCATGATCGCCCTGAAAATAACTATATTGAAGATGTGAGTATTTATTTTAAAAAAAGGGTAAAAGTGTAAATATACCTCTCAACTTTGCGATTTAGAGCAAATATACCCTCCGTTAAAAAAGTAGTGTATATATACCCTTACCGTTACAAAATGGTGCAAATATACCCCTTTCGCTATCGAGATTTTTTTTTTAAAATCATTTAGCTTATCTTTTAATAATATAAAATGTCATGTGGCTTTAAAAAAAAAGTCTACTCATTTTTTTGAGTAGACATATTTTTCTAACGCCACATGATAATTTTTTTTTCTGGTGAGTCGAGTCTGGTTCGTTTAAAAAAATATCACCGTGGTTTTTAAAAAAATAAGTCTACCCATTTTCTTTTAAACGAATCAGATCCGACCCACAAGGAAAAAAATTATCATGTTGCTTTAGAAAAATATGTCTACTAAAAAAAATGGGTAGACTTTGTTTAAAGCCACGTGGTATTTTTTTAATTAAAAAATAAATTAAATGATTTTTTTTTAAAATTCCATCAACAAAAAGAATATATTTGCATCATTTTGTAACGGCAGGGGTATGTTTACACTACTTTTTATAGCGGAGATATATCTGTTCTAAATTGCAAAGTTGAGGGGTATCTATGCACCCTTTTTCCTTTAAAAAAATGATCTTTCTTCTACTGAAGGTTCATATAATGTATGAGCTTTCAGTTTTAAGAAAGTTTTTAGCTGAATCAATCGGGAGACACCCGTGGTTGATAATATTTTTTCACTTAGATACTTTAACTAAATCTTGTATTAATTTGACATCTGAAATATAATTCGACTGTGCCATTAAGACACTTTTTGCTGACTTGAATTGGTGAGTTCAATACACTCACGTTCAGAGCGCGAAGGTTTTTAATTTAGCCAAAAAAATAATAATTAAATTAAATCTCCTCTTCTTCTTCTTTTTCATCTTTCTTTGCTATAATTTCCTCCACCATACACCCCTCTTCAGTAAGAAAAATACAAATTTATAACCATAAAATAACCAAATTTGAAAAGAACCAAAAAAAAAAAAAGAAAAAAAAAAGAGATGGAGATTGGTGGTGACTGGCTGGTGAATGTAAGATTCCATATTTAAAATTAAAAGAAACTAAGACTAGAACAAAATAAATAAATATCTAAATAAGAGCTAAATCTAATGAAAACCAAAGGAGAAAAATGAAGAAAGGTGGTTTCAGTGGGCCGGCACCGGAAGTAGTGCCGTAACGGGAGGTCCTGGGAAGAAAGGGGAAGGAAGGTGGGGCACATGGGGGTGGGATTTAGAAAATGGCAAAATAACACTGTATATTAATTATGGCAAAATATCTACCTGGTTTAGTTCATCCTTATTTTATTACACACTATAGCCATTTTTTCACTCTTCTATTTTTTTCCTTCCTCCGCCATCTCCGGCGAGCTCCATTGAGCCCGACCAGCTCCTCCATCACGAATCACCACTGTACAGCCTATAAACACCCCTTATACATTATGTATAAACCCCTCTCATACATAAACACCTCTTGTATAAGTTTGTATGATATTGTATACTAGTCTTATACATTATTATACACTTTTATAAAATGTTTATATATTGTCTACAGTAGGTGTATAAAGTTGTATATCAGTTAAAAAGTGGCTATGCGGGTGTAATTTAAAAATATAACTACACAAATATAATTTTGTATGCTGAATCGTACATTACTGAAATTCCCCCTTAGAAAATAGGTACTTTTACTTTTTTTCTCTTTTTTGCTGAAAAATAGTTTTTTCTTTTCTTTTTCCTTTTTATTTATTTTTAAATTATTATTTTGTACCTCAACGCCGCATGTTCTCTTTTAGTTAGTCATCAAGCCATGTCACCCGCGTGTGCATTACACACACTTTGTAATTTTGGCAGATTGTAAAAAAAGTGTCTAATGAAATAAATTTGATATAGTTTGAGTGCTCAATAGGGTACAAGGTTTAGTTGAGGCGTTCAAGTGAAAAATCTTGACGACTACGAGGAGACGTCGATGAGTTTGGCCAAAGTTTTTCTCTTAAATGAGTCATATGTAAGGAAGTCAATACGAAAAAGTTTCGGGAGTTATGAAAGAAATTTCTATTTATCAAATTAAACTATGCAAATACAATCTATTAAAAAGGCATAGTCGTTAATGAGTTTTCATATTTTGTTTTTCAACATTATGAAAATGCGGGATCAACTAAGCGTTTTCTTTGTATATAAATCTAGTGATCCATTAGTCCTTTTTTAACCAAAAAAAAAAAAAAAACTTTTAATCTCTGATCGTTAATACACCCTCTGGATAAAAAAAAGTGTCCACTTAGTCTCTTTTTTGGTAAAAAAAGTATTCACTTATTAAATCAAGAAACAATTAACCTTATCTTTCCAGATTTATCTTTATAAGTGTTATGTGATCAAACCTCAAAACCTATTTAATTAGCGATAGTTTAATCAATTTACATATTTTCTTCTGAGAGTGATCAATACTTTTTTAAGGGGTGTATAAATAACTAAGTGAACTTTTTTATTTTTTATCTGAAGGAGTAAAAAGGGTGAAACTCACAGACCTTACAAGATTTCTCCATTTATGAAATTTAATTTCTGACAAATCCATTTGTTGGAGCGAGGTTATGTTTCACTCCATTATTATTGGAATGGGGACGACATTATTTTTATTGCCTAACAGATTAGAAACTTTTCTTCTACAGCTGTCTTTTTCATCTTGAAATAGTATAATACTTAAAAGTAGAGAACATTGGAGCACGAAATGAGTACGATAATACTCTTTTATTAGTACAAAGATTTTGATAGATACATATCACAATAATTATTACTAAAACACAACATTACAAGTGTACCCCTAAAAATTTAAAAGTCTTACAACAAGGAAAAGTTAAAACATAAATAACTAGAGACTTCTCAACAGAAAGATAAATTAACAGTAAATGCAGCATTAAGCATTAAGCACCTCATTTTTACTCCTCATCCTTGGGTAGCTCAATCACCTGAAATTAATTAACACAATGCAGCATTAGGCATGTGTCCGTATATGAAAGAATTACTAGTATTATTAAATAAGTAGTAATTTTTTTTTAATCAAAATTTTAAACAACAAATAAAAATGGTAATTAACTTACTTGTACTCTCTTGCAAGGGCTATTGACATCACAATAAGCTTCTAGAGTGATTAAGACTTGATTATCTAAATTCTCAGCATACTTATAGCAAGGGCAACTAGTGCCGAGTATGCTCTGGAATGTCGGGCAACATTCATCAATTGAAGTTGTGTTGAACATGCAAGTTTTTATCCTTTCTTGGTTACTAGCCGAGCAGCTTGATTTTGGAGTCGGAGGCTGTATTCATAAATGAAAGAGCTACTTCACTAATTCGAAAAATAATTTTAACTAGATTTACAAGAAAAGAAATATACAAGATACTTTAACAAAAAGATTTTTCAAATTAGAATTTAAAACTTGGAATAAATAGAAAAATCGGGAATAATCATTCAATTGATACAAAGTTAATGATTAATACTAACACCTCTAATTTATATATTTATTTAATTCAACAAGAAAAGAAAAAGGACAATATCTTATCTTCAAAACGTGGCCCTAAGTAATCTAGTCTGATGAAGGACCCCAGCACATATTCTTCTAGTCATTTTTATTGCAGCTAAGCAAATCGTCTCAAAATATTTATCATTTTAAGAAATTAAAAAAATATTTAAAAAATTAATTCTTGACTTCCACCCTTACAATTTCAAGAAACTATATAATCATAGCCAAATAATACACCTTAAAAAAATGATTGTAGATAGTTAATTTTTTAATGAGTGTGTCAAAATCTTAAACGATACATAAAAATTGAACTTACTGACACGCCTGTACAAGGGCTATCGACATCACAATAAGCTTCAAGTGTGATCAAGACTTGATTGTCCAAATCCTCAGCATACTTATAGCAAGGGCAACTCGTGCCGAGTATGTTTTGGAATGTTGGACAACATTCATCAATTGAAGTTGTGTTGAACATGCACTTCTTCACCTTTTCCTTGTCACTAATTGAGCAGGTCGAAGCAGGTGTAGGAGGTGGTGGAGGTGGTGGCAAGCGTCGTGGTGAAGGTGGTGGTGGACATGGTGGTGGTGGTGGTGGTGGGCATGGTGGTGGAGGTGGTGGGGGGCATGGTCGTGGTCGTGGAGGAGGGCATGGATATGGTCGTGGAAACGGGAATGGCCACGGCAAATAACATGGGATATCCCATGGAAAGATTTGTAACGCGTTCTCGTTATCAGCCACGGCTACTTCTCTCGCCACGACCACTTGTTGGTGGCTGCAAAATAAAATTGCAGCCACTATTAACATCATGAGCATTTTCATGGTAGCCATTTTTGCAATGAAGAATGGTTTGTGTCCTCCAGTGAAGAGATATGACATCTATTTATAATAATTTTTTGGAGTTACTATGGTAGGTAGGTTGGCTTTAAAATAAAGGGGTAGTTCAGATTTTTAATATCACATGATACACATGCAGAGAAAAATTAAATTATTGATTAATTTCATAATGGTCCCAACGACCAGTATCCGTTTCTTTTTTGAGGTACCATTTAAATATTTGTGAACGATTTCACTCCCATTTATTGCAGATAAAAAGTATTATTAATTGGGGACAAAATATATATGGAGTACAATTTACTGTTACAGAATGATGCTTTGATTTGTATAATAGTAACATTTTGGTATCATGTAAATTTTGTTTACTCATCTGTTTCTTTCACATACACACACACACACAAAAAAAAAAAGAAAAAAGAAAAAAACCAGTAAGTTGACTGTAAAATGTAAATCATGTCAATAAACAAGATAAAGGCTTTCAGTCTACTTGTTTTTTTTTTTTACTCGTTTTTTAGTCCGATTAATTAGAATTTGAAAAGTTTTATTTTGAGCGGTAAAACGCTCCATATCAAAAGTGATTTTTATTCTCAGGTTTTGAACTCAAAAAATCTGATTTTGGAGGAGCATTGATTGCTCCCGTCCGCCCAGGGGCGGATGCAGTAAGAGGCCAAGGTGTTCACCCGAACACCTTGGACAAAAAATTACAGTGTATATTTAGGGTAAGTTTTTTGTGTTCATGTACATATATTAACTTTTGAACACCCTGAACATATATTACAGTGTATATTTAGGTCCAGTTATTTTTTCGAACACCCTGAGTGAAAATTTTGAATCCGCCACTGTGTCCGCCACAAATTTCACTCAACATTCGTACTAAAAGAAAATTTGGATGCATTAAAAAAAATCGTTGTCTTGTCAAACAAAAAAGTCATTGAGCCTGTTTGGATGGACTTATGCCTATAAGCTGCAAACAACTTATAAGCTAAAAAAAATAAGTTGGGGTAGTCTAACTTACTTTTTTTTGGCTTATAAGCTGTTTTCAGCTTATAAACTGCTTTAGATAAGCTAAGTCAAATGGGCCTAATTATTTTTTTGAGCTTATTTTAAGCACAAAATGACTTTAAGCTGGCTAGCCAAACACTCAAAAAAGCTGAAAGCAGCTTATAAGCAACTTATAAGCCAATCCAAACGGGCTCATTGTCTTCTTGTGCTTGTCAAGCAATATTTCCTCTAATAACAGAAACTATTTTTTCTTTCTTGTATGTATATGAACTACTCCCGATGTCTCAAAAAGATTATTCTCTTTTCTTTTTAATCTATCCCAAAAAGATTGTTCCCTTTTATATTTAGAAATAATTTAACTTTATGAGATGATTTACTGCCACACAAATATTTAAGGCTTGTTTTGGACCACAGATTTCAAAAGTCTTCATTTATTTCTTAAATTTTGTGTCAAGTCAAAAGAGGACAATCCTTTTGAGACGGAGGAAGTAACTTTTTATCTTAAAATAAGAAAAGGATAAATAACAATAAAAAGAAGGGAAAAGGACACAAATGGCCATCCGACCCAAACTATTGACAACCGGATGACTCAAGAAGCTTAACAGATATTTTTTAATCTTTTTAAAATGGTTCCAATTTAGCCTTTTTTCAACTAATTTAAGCGTATGTATAGAAATTGTATTATTGTTGTATAGAAAATCTATCATATGTATAGAAACTGTATCATTGTTGTATATAATATGTATCCCTACAATATGTTTTTAGAAAATGTATCATTGTTGTATAATTTCAGTTTAATAAATGTATAATCAACGTATACTTACTCATTATACACATATTATATTATACATGTTTTGGATATTTCTTGAAGGCTCAATCAACGTATACTTACTAATTATACACATATTATACATGCTTGGCGATATTTCTTGAAAGTCCAGTATGAATTTTTTTTGTCGACTTTCAATGGCGACATTTCGATCTTTAGTTGCCACAAAAAAGTTTGATCTTTTTGTAGCGAACCTTTAGTGGCGGATTTTTAATCTTAAAGTCGCCACAAAAAAGTTCGATCTTGTTGTAATGAACCTTTAGTGGCGAACCCCAAAAAAAGTTTGATTTTTTTTGTAGTGAATGGGCTGCTGGGCTAGCGCCTGAGAATAGTTTGGGCCGAAAGGCCAAATCGCTGTATTAAGCCCAAACATGAGCCTAATAAATCCCTAATGGCTAGGTAGTGTCCTTTTCCCTAATATATATATATATAAAAGCATCCGAAGATGTGGCCTAACAATAAAATGCGTGAATGTTATACTCCATCCCTTTTGATTTACGTAATTTGATCTGGCTAGAAATTTTAAAACGAAGGAAGATAAAGCATCTAAGATATCGCCTTACAAACGTATATATATATATATATATACTCCCTTCGCTTCAATTTAGGTGCATATAATTAGATTTGGCATGAGATTTAAGAACGGAAAGGCATTTTTTTCGAACTAATAGTTTTAAACATGTTAAAATATTTATAAGAATTTTGAATTTTGCTATTTTAAATATGTCATAACATTTGTGTGTCTATAAAAGCTGCTCATTAAGGGTAAATTAGGACGTTTAAAGTAAAATGTTTCCAGATATAAAAATATATATTCGTTTGAAATGGATTAACAAATAAATAATATCACATAATCAGGAACAAAATGTAAGGAGTAAGAGAGAAGAGTTCAAATTGCAATAGACTAAAACTATTAGATAATTCTTTTTTCTATTTATCTAATATTAGATGATTTTTCCGCATTTATTTGTACTTTCGCGAGATGACAAATATTTAAGAAAATGGTTAAACTATGTGTAAGCTGATCTAAACACATCATTATAATAATAATAATAATAATAATAATAATAATAATAATAATAATAATAAAAGAAAAATTGAGGGAATTAATGAGTAATATAATTTTCTTTCATTAACATTAAGACTTTGACATATATGTCAAATTTATTGACGTAACATGATATTTGGCACAAATATCATATTTTGTGTCATATTACATCCTAATCTTATGACTTTTATCGCTTAATTCATGTTGCAATCGTCGTATTTGAACTTATGTCGTTGTATTTCATGTGTATAGGTACAATGACGACAAACGATGGAAACTGTGCTTAAAATGATTGGGTTTCGTAGCATATGACGATTAGATGAGGTGACGAGTCGAAGACCATAAAGGATGAACTAAAAGGAGATTAATTCGACTGAAGAACCTCGCTTTTCTTCCGCATCGCGGGAAGCCTCAGAGCATCAGGTCTTCCAGTCGCATCGCGTGAAGAAAGCGGACCAACCAACTCAGTGATCACCATCTCACGATCCTTCCGCATCACGGAAGGAAAGCGAGAACCCTCAGTACATTGCGCGATCTTTCCGCGATGCGGAAGGAAAGCGGGGATCTGCGGAAGTTATCCCAATTCGACTAGGATTTGGATTCCTTATTTGTTATTTTTACCCTAGCCTATATATAGACGTTTTAATAGCTGAGAACGGTGTGCTGAGATTATTCAAGGATTTGTAAGCCACCGTTCTATTTTTTCTCTCTCTAGGTTATTTTAGTTTTCAACTTTTTCAACCCTAGTTTATTCATGGCTTCTTTTGTCTATGATCGAATCATGAGTGGCTAAACCTCTTAATTCTAGGGTTGTGGCGAAAGACTTGAAAGTTGATTTGATGACAATTTTTATCTATTGATTTTCCATATTTTGGGTTGCTTATTTATTCTTGATCTTAATTGTTTGATTATCAGGCCAATAGTTAGACACTATCTGTGGTGCGTGAATTGAACTTGAGAAAGGGAATTCACGTACGTAATAAGAATAAATAGAGTTTGTTCGATTTAATTGTTTCGCTAGTGAGGATAGAGATGTACCCTTTAGCCCTACTTAGTTGAATACGGAGAAATAAACGCGTTCTTGTTACCTCTGATGACCATAGAGATATAGGCGTTATAGTAACATCTACAGGCTTGTGAATAGTTCGAGAGAATATCATAAAGCATAATTAACCCGTTAACTAGTAACTCAGGAAATAAAATAGGTGAAATTGTCTGAAGATGAATTGGATTGTCGAAATCCATAACCCTAGATCTTTCTCTCATCTGATAATTCTTACAATCTTTGTCAACATAGTCCCAGTCACAAAAACACCCATCACAAATTGTTTACTTTTCAGTTTTAGTTTAGTACAACAAACATCTTGATTTTCACTTTCTTGAATAGTTTCATTCGAATTTGAATTAGCTTAACAGTAGAATCTAAGTCTCTGTGGGATCGATATCTGGACTTAACAGTCTATATTACTTGTACGACCACGTATACTTGCGTATGCGTTTGGGAGCAACAAGTTTTTGGCGCCGCTGCCGGGGACTTAGAAAAATTTACTGTTTTTCTAATTTTTTTTTTTGTATTCAAGTCTTTACGTTTTCATTGTTCTACTTGTGTCACTTAAGGCTTCTCTAGTTTATGCCAAGCACTAGAAGTTCAGGAAAACCATTAGCTGATCTTGATCACGAAATCGAAAGAACATTTCATCGACAGAGAAGAATGGCTAACGAAGAAACAAGACTTGCTCTTGAACAAACAGAAAGGGATAGAGCCAGAAACGGCGCTGAACAGGGTGAAAGAGCAGCTACAAGGGCACAAGAACAACAGATTCTTTTATCCAGTTATGCTAGGCCCAGTCTGGCAACTAATTGCTAAGGCTATTGTTAGGCCTGACATTACTGGAAATTTCGAGCTAAAAGAAAGAACAGTGCGGCTGGTGCAACATACGTGCCAGTATATGGGTAAGTCTAGTGAAGACCCGCATAAGCACTTGATGCAGTTCGTGGAGTTGAGCGAAAATTTCCAATATAGAGATGTTCCCGATGATTATGTGAAGCTGTCCTTATTTGCGTTCTCACTGATTGGCGAAGCAAGGGAATGGTTGACAAATCTACCTGCAGGTTCTATTACTTCTTGGGAGATATTATCAAATAAGTTTATCGACAGGTTCTTCTCACCCAAGAAAACAAAGGAGCTGCGAGGAAGAATTGCTAACTTCACTCAGAGAGATTCCGAATCTCTACCACACACTTGGGAAAGGTATAAGGGCTATCTGCGAGATTTCCCCCATCACATGCAGCCAAAGGAGATCATTGGAAACTATTTCGTAGAGGGTCTTAACCATGAATCGAGGGCCCTGTTGAATGCTTCAGCTCAAGGGCAGATCTTGAACAAAACATATGAAGAGATGGAAGATCTCTTTGAGATGATGTCTGAGGGTCATCATGAGTATCATGAGAATAGCCGGGGGTTACCACAAAAAGCTACTGGGGTTCTTAAAGTTGATGATGTTGCAGCTACTCGGGCTGATATTGGTACTCTCACTAACGTGATGTTGAGGGTGTTTCCTCAAGCTCAGCAGATTCAACCAGTTCAACATATTCAGCAGGCAGCATATGTAAGTTGCGGTGAACCTCATGATTATAACAATTGTCCATTGAATCCAGAGTCCGTCTATTTTGTGGGACAGCAAAATCGCGGTATTGGTAATCGGGGAAACTATTATGGAAATAATTACAACACTCCTTTTGGGAAGCAGGATTTCCACAAGCCGAACAATTATCAGCAACCTCAAGCTCAGCCAGCTAACAATTTATAGGAGATGATGAAGCAGCTCATAGCTCAAAATCAAGTGATATAGCAGCAAAATCAGAAAATTCAGAGTGAGATGCAGAAATCTATTCACGAGCTTGAGCGTCAGATGGGGCAGATGGCTCTTATGCAGAATGTCAGACCTCCGGGTGCTCTTCCGAGTGATACTGAAAAGAATCCAAAAGAATGCAAGGCAGTCACCTTGAGGAATGGTAGAGATCTAGAAGAAGTGCTGCCGAAAAATAAGAACATAGCAGAGGTAGAACTTATCCCTGCTAAGTGAGCTGAACCAAAGCAAACACTTGCAGAGCAACATGTAGAGGAAGTGGTGCGACCACCTCCTCCCTTTCCACAGCGACTTCAGAAACAGAAGGCAGATTTGGCTTGCAAGAAATTTCTTGAACTCTTAAAACAGGTACACATCAACATACCTTTGGTGGAGCTTCTGCAAAAAGTCCCAAAATATGCGAAATATATTAAAGATGTGGTCGCGAACAAACGGCGTTGGACAGAGTTTGAGACTGTTGCACTTACTGAGGTGTGCAGTTCTAGAGTGAGGAGTAAAATCCCTCCAAAGTTGAAAGATCCGGAAAACTTCACAATTTCAATTACGATCGGCAACATTGAAGTTAGGCTAGCATTGTGTGATTTGGGTGCTAGTATTAATTTGATGCCCACCTCTGTGTTCCGAACGTTGGGTTTGGGAGAGCCTAGGCCAAACACTATTACATTGCAGTTAGTTGATCGATCTCTTACTTATCCTGATGGTATTATTGAGGTCGTTCTTGTGAAGGTAGGCCTATTTATTCTGCCGGTTGATTTTGTGATACTTGATTATGAGGCAGATAAGAGTGTTCCTCTCATCATGTGGAGAGGATGCTTGGCTATTGTTGATGTTGTGATCCGAGTGAAAGATGGGAAGATGTCCATGACGGTTAATGGGCAAGAGGCGACTTTTGATGTGTTTAAAGCTACCAGACTTCCAGCCCATTATGAGGAGTTGAAGATGATTTCCGTGGTGTAACCCGAGCTCACAAATTCCGAGTTAGATCACTTTCTAGCCTCGCGAGATCCTTCGGAGACAGATTTGGTGTATGGGGAAGATTTGAAAATTGATGCAGAAGTGGAGGAGTGTCTTAGCATTCTTGACACTTCATGTGCTTATCTATGAGCAAGTACACCGTTTGAGGAGCTAGACAGACCAGAGTCATGGAAGAAGCCGAACCATCTATTGAAGAGGCTCCCGTTCTTAAGTTGAAACCATTGCCTCCTCACCTTCGCTATGCTTTCTTGAGTAGTGGAGACACATTGCCCGTAATCCTCTCTGCTTATTTGACTGATGTGCAGGTTACACGTTTGTTAGGAGTGCTAAGAGATCGAATCCGAGCCCTCGGGTGGTTGATAGCTGATATTCGAGGTATTAGTAGCTCGTTTTGCATGCACAAAATATTATTGGAGGAAGACAGCAAACCCAGTATTGAGCGCCAGAGGCGACTGAACCCGATCATGAAGAAGAGAGAACATTTTTGTAGGAACCCTAGCCTCCAACTTGTGGGAGCTGCCAAAGATAATGTGATATTTTGCCCTAGTTTTCTATTTATATGAACTGGGATGGAAGGCATCGTCAAAATCCGAGTTCTGGTTGAAAATTGCCGAAAATCCTTCATCGCGATCGCGCCATGTGTATGCGCGATCGCGTGGATGACGTCAGCTTCCCCTGCTCCCTTAATCGCGATCGCGTGTAGATCCTGCGCGACCGCGTGGAATTAACAACGCGCGTAGGCGCGATCGCGTTACATTCCAGCGCGATCGCGTGGAGTACAATTCCCGCGTGGGCGCGATCGCGTGGGTACTCTGCGCGATCGCGTAGAGTATTTTTCCACGGCTCTTTTCCAGAACTTCCAGTCGATTCCAGTTTTGCAACTTTTTTGCTTGTTTTCCACACTTAGGCTCTAGGGACCTCGTATTACCTGAAACATGACAAAAACTACGTAAAATGACATAGACTTGCTTAAAAACAAGTAAAACTTATAGTTAAAAAGCATCGATTGTGGTGTAAAATCACGCCACATCAGTTGACAAGGCGAAGATTGAAGCAATTGAAAGATTACCACCACCTGTTTTAGTTCGGGGAGTGCGCAGTTTTCTTGGGCATGCAGGATTCTATCGACGGTTCATAAAAGACTTCTCTAAAGTTGCTAATCCAATGTGCAAGCTTTTAGAGAAAGATGTGAAGTTTGTGTTTAATGAAGCCTGTCTGACGGCTTTTGATGAGCTGCAATGAAGGTTGGTGTCGGCCCCTATTATCATCGCACCCGATTGGTCTCTGCCGTTCATTTTGATCATTGTTTTAAAAGGCAGTGTCAGGACTCGCCGCGGGGCAGGGCAGTGGCAAAACGCCCTGGGGCTAACGTGCGGGGCTTAGTTCCTATGAGGCTTACGCCCTAAGCGCCCAATCGTACGCCTTAAACACGCCTAACGCCCAACGCCCAGGGCTCGCCTAACTTCCTACACAAATTATATTTTAAATTCCTTAATTAAAATCATTCACCCTCATAATTGTTTAACAAAATAATGATACTTAATAGTTTTTCATCTATAGAAATAGAAGATTGAGTGTAACTCATATAACAAGTCGTAGTATTGGATATTTACTATTTGATAACGTCGTGAGGGTGAATATCACTTTTTTTTTTAAAAAAAAAAACACATAGCAGAATTGTACATTTTCACTTGTCATTGGTCATAAGTCCTATGTATCAGAATTATCATATAATTTTATTTTTTGTTGATGAAGAAGTTATGTTTTAATTGTAATATTGATAAATTTTATTGATTATTTTCTTATAGGGAGATAAAATGAATAGTATGATAGTAATAGTGTTTTAAGAAACTGTGTTTTTTCCCGTATTTGAAAGTTAAAATGTTAGAATTGTTTTGCATTTCATAATAGCTTTTATTTCATTGTATTGTTTATACTTGTAAAATTATGTTATATATAATTATAAGTTATAAGCGGTGTATAATGGGCTTTGATCATTTTTTTTGTGAGAATCAAGCGCGCGCGCGCTCTCTCTCTCTCTCTCTCTCTCTCACACACACACACACACACACACACATATATATATATATATATATATATATATATATATATATATATATATATATATATATATATATTTCATTTATTTACAGTTTTCTTTTATTTTTTTATGTAATTTTACCTATTTAAAATATTTATTGTAATTATATTATTTTAAGAAATAGTAAAAATTAAATACCCATGGGACTTACGCCCCGTGCCTCGAGGCTTACGCCTCGTCGAGGCGTATGTAAAACGCCCTGTCTTACGCCCCCGCCTTTTAAAACACTGATTTTGATGTGTGATGCAAGTGATTTTGCTGTGGGTGCTGTCCTTGGTCAGAAAAGGGACAAGTTCTTTCATCCTATTTATTATGCCAGCAAGAAACTTGATGCAGCCCAGATGAACTATACTGTCACAGAGAAGGAGTTATTGGCGGTTGTCTACGCCTTTGACAATTTCCGATCATATCTGGTGGGCACAAAGGCGATTGTCTATACTGATCACACTGCAGTTCGTTATTTGTTTGCAAAGAAGGATGCAAAGCCGAGGCTTATTCGTTGGGTGTTGCTGCTGCAAGAGTTTGACATCGAGATTCTTGATCGAAAGGGCATAGAAAATCAGGTAGCAGATCACTTATCGAGATTAGAAGATCGGGGGCATGTGGATGAAGCAGTGGCGATTAAGGAGACTTTTCCTGATGAACAACTCTTTGCTCTTCAATCAACTGAGGTGCCTTGGTATGCAAACATGGTGAACTTTATAGTAAGTGAGATTTACCCCCCGGGTGCTAATCACGAGAAGAAGAAGCGGATTTTGCATGACAGTCGTTTCTATGTGTGGGATGAGCCCTATCTCTATCGGGTTGGCACAGATCAGCTAATCAGAAGGTGTGTTCCAGAGGAAGAGGTCTCAGCGATTCTTGAGAAGTGTCACACATCACCCTATGGAGGACATCATGCTGGTGACAGAACAGCTACAAAGGTACTTCAGTCCGGGTTCTACTGGCCAACTTTGTTCAAAGATGCTCATGAATTTGTGTGAGCATGTGATAGCTGCCAGAGAACCGGAAATATCTCCAAGCGTCATGAAATGCCTTTGAAGGGCATCTTAGAAATCGAGCTGTTTGATGTGTGGGGTACTGACTTCATGGGTCCCTTCATACCATCCAAGGGGAATAAATACATATTGGTTGCTGTAGACTATGTCTCGAAATGGGTGGAAGCCATTGCACTTCCCACCAGTGATGCTAGTGTGGTGGCGCAATTTCTGAAAAAGAACATTTTTACAAGCTTTGGGACCCCTCGGGCCATCATCAGTGATCAAGGTACGCACTTTTGCAATCGGCTCTTTGATAAATTGCTGCTCAAGTATGGGGTGAAATACAAGATAGCGACTGCTTACCACCCTCAGATGAGCGGTCAAGTGGAGGTATCGAACAGAGAAATCAAGGGGATTTTGGAGAAGACTGTGAGCATAAGTAGGAAAGATTGGTCATTGAAGCTTGACGATGCTCCGTGGGCATACAGAACAGCTTACAAAACTCCAATTGGCACATCTCCCTATAAGCTCATCTTTGGTAAGGCATGTCATCTACCAGTTGAGCTTGAGCATAGAGCATATTGGGCGATCAAGAAGCTGAATCTAGACATGGTTCAAGCTGGGGAAAAGAGACTGTTGCAGCTGCACGAGTTGGAGGAATTTCGCTATCATGCTTATGAAAACGCAAAAATGTACAAGGAGCGAACTAAGAGAATTCATGACAGGCGCATCCAATCTCGTGACTTTGAGCCTAGGCAGTTAGTCTTGCTGTATAACTCTAGGCTGAAGATCTTCGGTGGAAAGTTGAAGAGTAAGTGGTCTGGACCATTCGAGGTGGTTCGTGTGACTGCACATGGAGCAGTTGAGCTAAAGAGACCCAACTCGGATGAGACCTTCTTGGTGAACGGACAAAGAGTGAAGCATTACTACAGGGAGGTCACTGACCGCGCAAGAACCACCATTGATCTAGAAGAGGCTTGAGGAAATCCTACGTCGTGCCGCGACGTTAAATCAGGCGCTTCTCGGGAGGCAACCCGTGTAAAAAAATAAATAAATAAAGACAAAAAAGGTGTCGTGCCACGACCTTAACTAAGGCGCTTGTTGGGAGGCAACCTAAATTTTTTTTTGTATGATATAGGTCACGTTTGTTCATGTTGCAGGAATTGGGCGGAAAGAAGAAAAAATACAAAATGCCCAGTGATTTGCGCATCGGTCCCGCGATGCGGACAAATCGCGCATAAAAATCAGAAACCTTCAGTGATTTGCGTGATCCATCCGCGATGCGGACCAATCGCACAGGGTTCTGCAGCCTCGCGCTTTCCTTCCGCGATGCGGACGGATCGCGCGGGTCGACCCGCTTTGTATTTCTTTTTCTCTTATTTGAGTTATAACTGTCCCCCTCTCCTTATTCTCATCAGAAAACATTCCCCCAACTCACCCCATTCCCTCTCATATGAAAAATACCCATCCCCATTCCCTCTTTCAAAAAAATAACTTCAAGTTGCTTTAATCCATCCCCCATTAACATCACAAGGTAAGTGTTCATCTTCCATTTTTTTTCTTGTTATTGATGTTTGTAGTTGTAAAGTAGGGATATGGGTATGGGAAAATTTTGGGCGGGGATTGGTATTGCTTGTGTGATATGTGTGATTGTGGGTAGAATGTGACTCCCATTGCACAAGGGAGGGTTCTTCAACCCACCATTGTTATCAAAAGTTAAGGAACGATTTTACGCCCACAAGGTGTTCGACAAAAGTCCTAAACAAAGTTTTTGTGAAATTGTGAAGTCTTGAGTAGCAATGGAACATTAACCGAGCATAGGAACCCTTGTGCATCTCCTCTCACCATAAAATTCGAATTGTGAGGGAGGATTGGAGAATTGTGATTTTTCCATCCCAAGCCCTACAACATGAAAATAGCTTATGTTGTTTTTGTTTGTTTTGGCATGTAGGAGTGGTTAACTTCTTTTGATTTTTATTTTCGTAATGTAGTTTGAAATAAGTGTGGGGTTGTGCCACGACCCCTTAGTTACTGACCTATACCTCTCGTTTGGTAATGCGTTGTTTTGCAGGCAAAATGGTTCACGCCAAGTCCAAGGGCAAAGTTGTTGCCTCCTCCTCCCAAGGCACAAAAAGAGGAAGAGCACAAAACCCGTCCAAAGCGACGAAAGGGCAAACATCCGGAAAGGGAAAGCATCCCGCGGTTGTCATTCTGCCGGCATCTAAAAAGACAACCCACCCCCGTCTCTCGGGGGAAGGAGCAGAGTGGTATGCGGGGTTTGACACCTCGAAGGGATACAATCATGAGCGAGCAATCAGTCGAGTCCCTTTGAAGAAGAATTTTCGGGATATCTACAACCGTATAGTTTCCATGGGATGGACGTCTGTGTTCGAACAACCGAGGCCTGTGAACATTGATTTGGTCATGGAACTTTATGCTAGCATGCCAATCCGTAGGACTCCAGATTCTGTGTTCATTCGGAAAAATTGGGTGACATTGAAGGCATCAACCTTGTGCGAGGCAATTGGAGTTCCGGATGTGCCTGTTGAGCCATTACTAGAATTCATCAAAAGGCTACATTACAATCAACCAAAAAGAAAACACAACGTTACAAATGTACCCCTAGAAAGCGTAATTAACAGCAAATTATGTAACACAAGATCTGGAATTAAGCAATTAAACGCTTCATTTTTACTCCTTCTTGGATAGCTTAATCACCTGAAATTATTAATTAACATAAAAAGCATCACAACTACTTCACTAATTAGAAAAAAAAATTAATTAGAATTTCAAAAGGAGAAATATATAAGATATTTTTAAGAAAAGATTTTCCAAACATATACATGTGCAATTTAAAACTTGCAATAAATATAAATAAAAAAACAAACATTCGATTGATACATAGTTAATGGTTAATGTTGACACGTCTAGATTTGTCTATTTCTATTAATTCAAAAAGAAAGGAACATGGACAAGATCTGGTCTTCAAAGTGGCCCTAAGTAGTTTATGATGAAGGACCGATATTTTTATTGCTATCCATCTGGTCGTTTTTATTCTGTCACTCTAGCTAAAAAAAAAAAAAAGTTCCAAAATATTTCATTTTAGAAATTAAGATTTTTTTTTCAAATTTCACAATCACTACTCCACGAAAACAAATAATCTTTAAAAAATAAGGATGATTTATACTCAAATAATACACCTTATGAAAATGATTATAGACAATATATTTTTAAACGAGTCTGTCGAAATTTTAAACGACAGATAAAAATGATAACTTACCTACACGTCCTTACAAGGGCTATCAAATTCACATGACGATTCAATAACCTTCACCCATTAATCGTTCAAATCCCAGCCATACTTATAGCAAGGGCAACTACTGCCGATTATGCTCTTGAATGTTGGACAACATTCTTCAATCGGTTCTTCGCTGAACATGCACTCCTTCACCTCTTTTTTGTCACTAGCCGAGCAGCTCGTGGACGGAGGTGGGCTCGGTGGTGGACGCGGTGGTGAGTGCGGTGGTGGAGGCGATGGCGAGCACGGTGGTCGTGGTGGTGGTGCACATGGTCGCGGTCGTGGTTGCGGTCGTGGCCTCGGAGGAGAGCATGGTCTTGGCCACGGATACAGATACGGCCAATATTGACATAGAGCATCAACTAGGGAGTTTTTTAACTCGTTTCCGTCATCGACCACGACCACGTCGACTTCTCTCGCTACCACCGCTTGTTGGTGGTTGCAAAATAAAATTGCAGCCACCATTAACATCATGAGAATTAAAAAAAAGTGCTCACCATAGAGTGCTCACCTGAAGGGCAGAGGCTATGGCAGAGGTTGTAGCGGCTGCGGGTTATCCTAGGGTTCCAAAAAAAAAATTGAGAATCTTCATGGTTGTCCTTCGGGATGGCTCAGTTGGTTTGGAGGGTGGTTATCCACATGGATGACCCTGGATCGATCCCCCCTCAATGCCTTCTGAGTCGAGCCTGTCGCATAGGGCTTGCCTAGTGCGGTTTACATTTCCTGTGTGGTTTGCAGGCTATTACACAGTGGGGGGGTTTACCCAGTGCGCACAAAGTGCTCACCCGAAGGGCAGAGGCTGTGGCAGAGATTGTAGTGGTTGCGGGTTATCCTGGGGTTTCAAAAAAAAAAAAAAAAAAAACAACGTGAGAGTCTTCATGGTTGCCAAATTTTTCAGTGATAATTGGTTTGTGTTCTACATTCAAGAGATATAACCCATTTATACATACAAATTCAATTTTTGGTGTTATTATTGTATGCATGGTTTCGATAATTATCACATGATAAACACTGCAGAAAATTTAAAATATTATCCAACATTCCTTTCAATATGGCCAAGTGGCCAATGTGAATTGTTTGACATTCACGTTGATTTTATTATATATATAGCGATTGAAGTACTTCATTTATTCTTTTTTACTTAGGCCTCATTTGTTTTTATTAAGATTAAGACTTCCGAATCTGAATGCGAATCTGCTTTTAGGTCTGAACACTGAATGGTTAAGACTATTTGTTTTTCAATAACTGAATGTGCATAATGTATTTATTTAAACATAATAAATATACAATTCAAATTAAAAAGTAACTAAATAGTAGAAAATCAATACAAATTTAATAAAATAAAATATTATTTGATTAAAAAAATGAAACATTTATGTTCACTAGTAATGGTGGAGATGTTTTGTAGTTGTGGTGGGTGGTGAGTGGGGGTGAAAGGGTGAGTGGGTGGTGGGTGGTTGGGGTGAGGGGTGGGAGGTAGGGGGGATGGGGTTGGTGGGGAGTGGGGGTGGGGTTTGGTAGGAGGTGGGGGTAGTGGGGAGTAGGGTGGGTGGTGTGGGGTGGGGGTTGATGGGGAGTGGGGTTGGTGGTGGGAGGTGGGTGTAGTGGGGAGTGGGTGGTATGGGGTAGGGGTTGGTCGTGGGGAGTGAGAATGGGTGGTGTGGGGTGGGATTGGGGTTGGTGGTGGGGTGGGGTGGTGGAGAGTGAGCGGTTGGAGTGGAAGGTGGGTGGGTGGAGGGTGGGGTTGGAGTGGAGAGTGGGTGGGGGTGGGGTTGGGGTTGGAGCTGGTGAAAAAAAAGTTTCATACAAAAATATCTCTTAATGATATTGACTTGGTTCAAGATCTTAATGATTAAGACCTATTCAGACCCAATAAGTGCTTAGATCTTAATGCAAACAAATGCACATAATGGCTTCAAATCTAAACCATTCAGATTCAGACCTCCAATAAGTGCAAACAAATGAGGCCTAAACATGTTAGCCTTTTATACATACATCCTTCACGAAAACACTAATAATATCTGATAAGAGTTTTTTGACTAATCTTTCCTTATTTTTCAACTAGTGAATTTGACCGCGAAAAAGATATCATTAAATTAAAAAAAATATATTTTGATAAACTAAATAGTACCAAAATAGATGAAAATTTCTTATGCATGTGAAGAGTGTGTGTGTGTAAATTAATTCACAAAGCCAATATTTTCCTTGAAATTAGATGTTATACGGTCCGAATCTTTCATTATTGTTTTTTTTTTTTTAAAAAAAAATGAAAAGTTTCTTCTTTAAAATATGCGTGTGTGATAAATAAAATGAAAACTAAAGTAAACAAAACTACCAATTTAGTGTTGGTTATACTCACTCAAATGTTTTTAAATTTTACAATTTCTTTTGGGGCCAAGTGAACAATCCACGTACAACTAACTTTATAATTTGTTTGTTACAACTTCAGATATTCTAAAAATAATTATGTGACTTCAACTCGAATGCTCATTCGTAGATTTATATTATCTACCTTATATTTAAGCCTAAAAAGACCTTTAACATTCATGAAAATGACAAAGGCCTTGAGAACGTTAATTTGAGAAAATAATTGTAAGGCTAATGTGCTAATAGAGAATAGTCTCATTACTATTAATCATTACAAATAGCATGTGGTACAATAATTTAGGTGCTTCATCAACAATCAGTTCCGAAGGGAATCCGCGACTTTTGTAGCACAAAAAAAAAAGTTGAATCTAACTAACGCAAAAAAAAAAAAACATTTATAGGTTTCATGCACAAATTTAGTGCGTGAAAGGACCAAACTGCAAAAATACAAGTTTGGCCTTTCACGCATGAAATTCGTGCGTCAAGGAGGCAACAAAAAGTCCCCCCCTCCTTCCCCACCAGAGTCGCGAACCTTTCACTTCCCCAAATGCCCCGCCATTAACGCCCCATTTCAGTGGTCCCCAACCCCCCAAAACGTCTTTTTCGTGTTATTTTTCAACCCAAAAGTTAATATTCTTGGTATATTGAAGTGTAAGAACAAGTTTCTAAGGTTAGATTTTCGAATAGAGCGGCGCGGAGCTCATTTTGAAAACTCAAAAACACCTTCATTCTAGGTATTTTACTACGAATTTTTTATTACATTGCTAAATATGTTATTACCTTAGGTATGGTGGGAGTGTTCTGTGGTGGATTGCGCATTTCTTTTGTGCGTTTTTGGGCAATCCGCACCAACCACGCGACTGCCCCCCTTTTTAAATAAAATTTGTTTATCTATTGTTAATTAGTTAATTATTTATTAATTATTTATTTAGTATTTGTTAATTGTTCGATTAGCGACTTAAGTATTTATTAATTGTTAGACTAGCTATTTCAATTGTTAGACTAGCTAATTATTTATTTAGTTTTTGTTAAGCCAATTGTTTATTTATTAATAATTTCTTAATTGTTTCATTAGTTAATTAATTGTTTATTTGTTAAATATACGATAATAATTTATTAATTTTTTGATTAGTTACTTAATTGTTTATTTATTAAATATGTGATAATAACTTGTTAATTATTTGATTAGTCAGTTATTGTTTATTTATTAATTATTTATACTAATTGTTTGCTAACTAATCGTTAATTATTTGACTTATTAATTTTTAATCTTTATATTTTAGGATTGAAAACCCTTAGTTTAGGATTCATAATCCGTAGCTTAGGATTGAAAGCCCTTAATATAATTTTCGATAAAAGATTACATAACTAATATTACTTGTTAATGATTGATTTAAAATATGTAAAACAGATGGGTCACCACAATCCTTAATAAAATTTTCGATAAAAGATTAAATAACTAATACTACTTATTAATGATTGATTTAAAATGCGTAAAACAGATAGATCACCACCCTCTTGATCCGGGGCCCTTCGACCGAGAGTTACTGTATCTTCAGCCCGAGCATACACTACAACAAATATGATATTTAGCTACGAAAATAATAGCCACGACGCAAAATTCATCACTAATTATTCATTTTTTGTGACAAAAGTTACATTTCGTCCTTAAATACATGAGGCACATGTTTTTAGTGACGAAACACAAAATTTCGTAGCAAAGTTTTGTCCCCTAAAGTTTCCCTCCTAAAAAAGAGTTGGCGTCATTTATTGAGTACTATTAGCCACGAATTTAAAGTTATCGGTGACACATTATTTTGTCATTAATGATGTACCCAATTTGTGGCAAACTGATTTTCGTCCTAAAATTAATTAAATTTTGGAGACGAAAAATTTTTGTTGCAAAAACTGTGTTGATACATTAGCGACAAATTAGAATTTGTAGTTAATCATTGTAAGTTTTAGCTACAGAATTTTATGTTTAATTGTGACCTTAGTTTTTGTCACTAATAACATAAACAATTAGTGACAGACAATTTATTGTCTCTAATCAACATGCGATTTAGTGACAACAAATTTTTGTCACAAAATATGTAATGTTTTAAATAGTGACGATTTAAAAGTTGTAGTTGAATGATTTAACTATTGGCGACAAAAAAAATTTGTAGCTAAAATCAATGATCTTTGTTTACGATTGTTTATGGTGACAAGTTATCGATGTTGTCCTGATCATAGCGAACATTTTTTGAAAAACCAGGATATTTATGAAAAAAGCAAAGCGGGGAGAAGAAAGGAGGAATGAGATGATGTTTCAAGTTGGAAAATCAGCCAAATTCAGGCGTCACTACAACAAATATGATATTTAACTACGAAATTCTTAGCTACAACATAAAATTCGTCACTAATTGTTCACTTTTTGTGTCAAAAACTAAATTTCGTCTTTAAACACATGAGCCACATATTTTCAGTGACGAAACACAAAATTCGTAGCAAATATTTTGTTCACTAAAATTTCCCACCAAAATATGAGTTGGCAACAATAGCCACAAATTTAAGTTATCAGCGACACATTATTTTGTCACTAATAATGTATCCAATTTGTGACAAATAATTATTTGTCTTTAAATTAATTACATTTTAAACACGCAAAAAGTATCGTCACAAAAATTATGTTCTTAAAATAGCAACAAATTAGAGTTTGTAATTAAATGTTGTAAGCTTTAGCCATAAAATTTTATATTGAATGATGACCTCAATTGTTGTCACTAATAATATAAGCAATTAGTGACGAACAATTTATTGTCTCTAATCAACATGCGACTTAGTGACAAAAAAAAATTGTCACAAAATATGTAATGTTTTAAATAACGACGATTTAAAATTTGTAGTTGAATAAATGAACTAGTTGCGACGAAAAATATTCATAGCTAAATATAAAGGATCTTTGCCAACGATAGTTTATGATGACAAGTGACAACTAACAAATATTTTTTTCAAGTGCTCTTCATAGGAATAAAAAATACTAAATCATAGAATAATGTGGTAGCGCCCAACTACATCTTATGAGAATTAAAGGCAAGTATCAATGTAAGCATAAAACGTAATGTGAGTCGGGGTCGTGATTCCACACAGAGAAATTATACAAAGATAACGTCAACTTGCGCAATTATACGAAGATAACGTCAATTTGCAAGTCTAGACTTTGTAAAAGGTGTTGGATGTTTTGTGGATCTTTGATTAAACGTTTACCACTAATGTGAAAATTAAAAAAAAAATAAAAATAACCAACTAGGATTTCAAATAATTATGATAAAGGCACTGTAGTGTTCAAAAAATAAACATGTGCAGAGCGTTCGTGGAAATATAATTATTAAAATAGCTACAAAAAACTTTCTTATTTATAATTGTAGTTTACTTTTGAATAATTATATTTTAATATATTTACTTATTGACATACCTCATAGGGTGAGAGTGTAGAATTTCTATAGTATATGGGGATTAAGTGTTTAGATTATAAAATTTAGGAAGCGTATCAAAAACTGAGTCATATAATAGAAAAGTTATTATTAATATTCAGTATATCTTATTAAGTGATTAATTTCTGTTCATTTGCTTTTATAAATATTATACATGTTTCAAAACTTTCTATTTTTAAATCAAAAGCGCGAATAAAGATATCCACCAAAAATGTATATCTTCTTTACTAAATTTATAAAATAAATATATATAAAAATTCTTATTTATACATAATTGTTTTTGAATAATTATATTGTTATATATTTAGTTATTGATATATCTCATTGGGGTATAAGTATGATCTACATAGTATAGGGGTATAAGTGTTTAAATTTTAAAAGTCAGGGAGGTGTATTCAAAACTTAGTCATATTATACGAAAGTTACAACTGATAGTTGGCATATCTTATTAAGTAATTAACTTGGAATATTTCTTATTTATAACAAAGATACATGTTGCAAAAAAACTCGTTGTTTTAATCAAATATTTGAATAAAAATATCCAACAAAAATATTTATCTTCTTTAAATTTCATAAAAATAAATAAATAAAAAATTCCTTATTTATAACTTTAATAAGTATATTTTAATATATTACTTTTTTTTTTGGTAACTAAGTTTTTATATTAATCACCAAAGTGAATTACAAAGCTAGGCATAGCTACACACAGCTTGTCGTTCTAAATAAACACTTGAGCAACAACATACAGAAGCTAAAATTTGAAACTAAGTACTAGGGGCCTAATTCTGGTTGGGGCTCGAACGCAGGTGACATAGGCAATCTATTTTGCAACAATATTCCATTCCCGGCTCCTTTTCTCAAAGATTCGTCCATTTCATTCCATCCATATGCCATACACAGTCTCAGAGTAAATCATTCTGAAAACTTCTGCACGTTGAGGGTTTCCCTTTGAGTTTGCAATCATCCATGTAATGTGCTGCTCCCAAGTTGCAAATGTGCAGGGCAGCAGTCCCTTCGCAGGAGTTTTAGTTTGCACACTTGAGTTATTTAGAGGATTTGGTGCTGTGTCATGTTGATTCTCAGTCACTTCCAAATCAGGCATCTTATCATGCGGTGCTTCCTCTGGTAAAGGTGCTACAGCAGCAGGCCCAGGAGCAATTGGTCCTTTAGAGATCCATGTAGGGACCAATTTCTTGGGGGCTTCAGTAGTTTTCCTCCTGCCTTTACCTTGAGGTTGGCAGTGTAAAATTTCTATAGTATATGGGAGTGTGAGTGTAAAATTTCTATAGTATATGGGAGTGTTTAAATTTTAAAATTTAGGGAGCTTATCATAAACTGAGTCATATTATAGGAAAGTTATTACTAATATTCGGTATATCTTATAAAGTAATCAATTTGTGCCATTTCTTATTTATAAGAATACATGTTTAGAGAATTTTGTTGTTTTAATCAAATGTGTGAATAGAGATATCCCACAAAAATGTTTATCTTCTTTATTTCATAAAAATAAATATATAAAAACTTCTTATTTATAATTTTAATTTACTTTTGAATAATCATATTATGATATATTTAGTTATTGATATATCTCATAAGGGGTGTTAGTGCATGATTTCTATAGTATAAGGGATATAAGATTTTAAATTTTAAAATAAGGAGCGTATCTGAAACTGAGCCATATTATAGAATAGTTATTTCTAATAGTCAGTGTATCTTATTATGTAATTAGTTTGTGTTCATGTCTTATTTATAAAGATACATGTTTCAAAAAATTCGTTGTTAATCAAATGTGTGAATAAAGATATCCAACAAATGTGTTTGTCTTCTTTATTAAATTTCATAAAAATAAATATATAAAAATTTCATTTTCATAATTTTAATTTGCTTTTGAATAATTATATTTTAATAAATATAGTTATTGATATACCTTGTAGAGGATGAGTATAGAATTTCTATAGTATTGGGAGATAAATTGTTTAAATTTTAATATTTAGGGAGTGTATCAAAAATTGAGTCATATTATAGAATAGTTATTACTAATAGTCGGTATAAAGATACATGTTTTAAAGAATTCTCAGTTTTAATCAAATGCATGAATAAAGATATACAACAAAAACATTTATCTTCTTTATTAAATTTCATAAAAATAAACATATTAGATGCTTCTTATTTATAATTTTAATTTGATTTTAAATAATTATATTTTAATATATTTAGTTACGATATACATCATAGGGGGTGTAAGTGTAGAATTTCTATAGTATAGGGGTTATAAGTTTTTAAATTTTAAAATTTAGGGAGGGTGTCCGAAACTGAGTCATATTACAGAAAAGTTATTACTAATAGTCGGTGTATCTTATTAAGTAGTTAATTTGTGTTTATTTATCATTTATAAAGATACATGTTTCAAACAATTCTTTGTTTGAATCAAATGTGTGAATAAAGATAGCCAACAAAAATGTTTATTTTCTTTATTAAATTTCATAAAAATAAAGAAATAAAAAGCTTCTTATTTGTAATTTTAGTTTTCTTTTGAATAGTTATATATTAATATATTTAGTTATGGATATACCTTATCGTGGGTATAAATGTAGGAGTTTTGTTTTGTTTGTTTTTTTTTTTTTTTTTTTTAATAGTATTTGAGGTATAAGTGTTTAAATTCTAAATTTAGGGAGTGTATCCGAAATTGAGTCATATTGTAGGAATGTTACTACTAATGGTCTATATATCTTATTAAGTAATTAATTTGTATTCATTAAAATAATGATTCGAAGAATTCTCTGTTTTAATCAATTACATAAATACAGATATCCAACAAAAATGTTTATTTTCTTTATTAAATTTCACAAAATAAATACATACAAATTTCTTATTTATAATTTTAGTTTTCTTTTGACTAATTATATTTTAATATATGTAGTTACAAACATGGGGAGGTGTAAGTGTACGAATTTTATGTATTGGGGGGGGGGGGGGGGGGGGGGGGGGGGGGGGGGGGGGAGGGGGGTTATAAGTGTTTAAATTTCAAAATTTAGGGAGCTTATCTGAAACTAAGTCATATTATAGAAAAATTATTATTAATAGTCGATATATCTTATTAAGTCACTTAATTTGTATTCATTTTATTTTATAGATATACATTTAATCAAATGCGTGAGTAAAGATATCGAACAAAATGTTTATCTCTTTTTACAATTTCATAAAAATAAATACATAAAAACGTCTTATTTATAATTTTAATTTACTTTAAATAGTTATATTATAATATACTTAGCTACAAATATACCTCATAGGGGTGTAAGTATATGATTTTTATAATATATGAGGTATAAATACTTTTTTTTAATTTACGGAGTGCATCTGAAACTTAATCCCATTATTTATAAAGTACAAAATTTTCTCAAAATCTTTTTTAATTAAATTTCCACTAAGCTTGCTTAATGGGAGATTTTATTATTAATAATAATAAATGTAAGCACCTAATGTTTTACCAAACACAAATTTTTACATCATTTTTAGTGTTTAAATATTTCTTTTAGGTTTAATTAAATATTTTAATTTTTATTTCATTTTTAGTAAGTCTTACTTTTAATATTTGAAAATTACAAAAATAGAGTCACATTTTAGGATAAGTTTTGTTTTTATTTTTCAAAAGAAAAGAAAATTTATAAAAAATATATTTTTCATCTAATTTAGATTTTAATAAATAAATTACTGATTTTAATATTTTTCTTAGTTATATTTTTGGACTAGCTATTTGACGTGTTATATTTTTTATTAGTTTTAAAACAATTAGTTAATATTTGTATTGTCACATCTGAGTCTGAGTCTTTGAAAAAAGGCAAAAAGGACAAAATAAACAAAAAGACAAAAAAAGGGTTTATTAACCTAAAACTTTCAACTCACCAGCCCACCATTATACCCTACACCCCACGTTTTTTTCTCCCTTTCACCTATCCTAAAACAAACATTCTTTTTCCCTAAAACTCTCATGAGAAACTTATCTCCCCTCTAACCCACTCCTTCACGTTCCATTTTTCGAGCAACAATCACAACACGCACAACCAATATATATAACACAACACACGAAGATACAAAGAGAGACATAAAAATAAAATAAAAAAATACACAAAGAATATACAGAAAAAGGCATTACACACTTTTGTGAGAAAAAAAAAGTACCCACAACAATCAGAGATAGCATTGGCACTACTAGAGATCTTAATTCACGAAAAAAAATCACGATCAGTTAGGCAAAGGAATAAATATATATAGCTAAATATAGAGGACATATTCTAAGAAAAACACCACCATAACACCTCGCTTTCTATCAAAAATTCGGGTTCCGTTCCAGGTTCGCGATTCAAGCTCCTGTCGCTATTTTCGTTCTCCGGTCAGATCGAGTACCCCCGGAGTTTGCTGTAGTTAAGTTCTTATTATATTGAAGAAGTTTTCGACTCTAAAAGGTCCAACGTAATTTTCTCTGCTTTAGAATTCCTGAAATAGTTTTATGCTTGGATATACTTTGATGATATTTCATTGATTGATCTGTTAACTTGCTTACTTTAATTTGAAATGAATGGCACCATATTGTAGTGAAGTAAAAAACCCCTTCTCTTTACTTTTTGAATGGCTCATATAGCTTTTTTGAAGGTATTCAAATTCATTTATATGGATGTCATTTTCACAGACGGGAATATGGTGGGGTTAAGTGCAATTGGTTGGCTGGGTGAACAACGATGATCAGTCTTCGACCATGAAGAGGTATTAATTTTGCGATTAAAGATTGAAAATAAATTTTATTTAGATGGTGATATCAAAAAGTGCACTAACATTATATGTTCTTTTTTTTGTTTCACACAGGTACATGATGGTGAAACTAATTCAAGAGTAAAATCATTGGATGAGTGGAGCTATGTTAGCATACGAGGAAGAAACATATTTTTGTCTTTTTAATTTATCAATATTCTTGTATTGTAATTATACTTTCATATTGAATAGATTTAATTTCATTATTGTTTCTTTAAATTTAAGGAAATTGTAATGAGATGTTGTCTCAATATAATTTTAGTCATTTTTTCTGAAAATTTTTGTCAGTACTTTGCATGTTTTGTTACGTTATTTTCATTTTGTATATTATTAAAGAATAAAATACATGCTTGCTTAATTTGTACAATGGATTCTAATTTTATTCTAAAATAATTACTATATTATACTTTTTAGGAAAATCATATTTTAATCACCAACGTATCAGTTCATCACAAATGGTTATATTTGGCGATAATAAGTTGTCCTAAAATCACTTTGAGTACGAATTATCTTTGTATTTGATGAAAATTATAATTGTCACTGATAATCACATTCTTTAGTGACAATTTTGTTTTGTAAGTAAAATCAATATTTTTAACGATGGCATGATAGCTTTTAACCATAAAATTGTTTTTGTCACCAATTTATGTATTTAATGACGAAATATTTTTTGTATATAAAGATCGTTTTTAGTGACGAAAATTCATTTTTTCAGCTACAAATTACATATGACTTTAAAGACAATTATGATCGTCACTGATTAAAATAATAATTAGTGACAAGGTTGTTTTGTCGGCATTAATTGTCTTTTTAGTGACAAAAAAACACTATCAACCACAAAAATTTTATACTTTTTTTGACGAACAAGTTTGTCATAAATAGTATGAATTTAAGGACAAAATTATTTTTTGTAGTTAATAAACCTTATTTAGCGACGAAGCACTAAGTTGTCTTTGTATACTTTTAGCGACCCATGTTTAGGGACGAACGTTTGACGATTTTTTTTCCGTCACAAAATATTTTTTGTGATGAAATATGAATTTTAAGTGACAAAATAGTTCGTCACTGATAACCAAAGTTGTTGTAGTGATAGGTCGCAACATATATGGACATCCAACCTGCAGCCTGAGGCTCAGGTCCGTACCCGGTTAGGGGACTTAGCGTGAGAGATCTTAGCTGCTCGCCCCCCCCCCCCCCCCCCCACATCCTCGTGTCCTGGATATACTACGTCGGGGCAGTATCTACCGGTGCGTCGAAGTTGGTCGGGTACAGCACGATAGGTCGCTAGTGACGGCATTGATTGAGAGGTGGCGACCGGAGATGCACACATTTCATCTCCGCACCGGTGAGACTACCATTACCCTTCAGAATGTGGAGGTCATTTATGGGCTACAGATTGATGGACGCCCATTGTATATTGAGGAGCCTCCTGTGCTGCCGCCTTACCGGGATGAGTTGACTAGGCTTACCGGTTTCGCGGCTCTGGATGGCCATATTTTCGGCTTTTGTTGTCGGCCCTTTATGCTCACTTGCGCCTCACAGACATGCAGCATCCGATTGGAGAGGACACGCCTCAGGCTAATGTTGATCAACGTGCGCATCTATACCTACTCATCATATTCGGGGCCATCCTGTTCCCGAACACTTCGGGTTCGCATATGAGCTTGAGGTGTATTCGGTATATCGACGATCTCGCCGAGATAGGATGTTATAGTTGGGGCGCTGCTGTGCTGGGCTACATGTATCGAGGATTCTGCCGATGTTCTATGGGCACGAGGGTAAAGGTCCTTGCATTTTGCTCGCTCCCTCAAGTAATATATTTAAGTGTGTGTAATTAAACACAAAATATATTTTTTTAAAACGAAGACTGATAAAATATTTTTAAATGACTATATCAGATATGGGTGTGGACTAGGTTGAGACCTTTTCAGCCCATACCAGCTCACCCTCCCGCTGACTATCTTACTGTGCCGATGCCATACACGCGGAGATGGTCGCGAGACGTACGTCGACGTGCGGAGACGCACCACAACCTTCTCCCATTTAGGGATCAGCTAGACCGCATGACGGCGCAGACGGTATGTTCATATTTTGGATCCACAGAGCTTGACCACATAACTACTATTTTAGTCTTTTATTGTTAACTAGTTCAATTCTTTTTACAGGCTTTTATATGGACGCCGTATGATCATATTTTGGATGAGCTGCCGGCGTTTTGTAGGGCTGGTCAGCACATGTGGATGTCGCGGTGTCCATTGATACATATGGATATTGTTGAGTATCACGCGCCCGACCGCGTGTTACGGCAGTTTGGGTATGTGCAGAATATACCCACAGCTACGGATTGGGAGCATGACCACTATGTGAGGGACGAGCGTGCGGGCGTTGATGATGCATGGCGACTCCATATGCAGCAACAGGTCCAGAGTTGGGATATGAGAATGACGAGCCTAGCGGTAGTCGGACATGACACTCCGATCCATGTGTACATGGAGTGGTACATGCGGATCACTCACATCATTATTGGCAAAGGCGTCGTCCAGAGGGCCTGGGATATGTTAAGGTTTCACTATTTTGGGATGGAGATATCGTCGAGGACAATTACTCCGTTCGTTAGAGTATCAAACCAAAAGCCCATGTTAAATTTCCAACAACTTTAAATTATGAAACACTAGTCAGTTACATGCACAAAAGAATGAAAACTACACCCACAGAGTTTGGAATCTCACTAACTGGTAGATATCCACAAACAATATCAAACGGTGTAGTGCGTTATGGCATGCACAATATCAACGATGATGAATCTTTGAGTGATTATTTGGGATCGCCGGAAGAATATCGTGATTTAGTATCCATTAATGTTCTTGAGATGTATGTTAAAAAGATACCTCGAGAAGAAGTCCCTCAAGTCCAGCCTATTCATGGTAATACTTATGGGGAATTTAGTTCTTATGGAGACATTTTGAGTGGTCAAGTGCCGCTGGAAAATCTAAGCCAGCAATTTAATTAAGCTTACAATGAAAATTGGTAAATATGGATTTTTCATATTATTATTATGTGTAGCAGCACGTGTTTGTTGTATGAATTGGTAAATAACCAGTTTTCAAATCTTTATAGGAACTATTCTCAAAACTCGCCAGTGGTACCAAATATGGATGTTGGTCAATCCTCTCAGTTCGGTGGAGTTGATCATTCTCCACACCATGACAATGCTTAGGAACAACAGTAAGTTCATTACCTTGATATTAAATTATTTGTATATATATATATATATATATATATATATATATATATATATATATATATATATATATATATATATATATATATATATATATATATATATATTTGGAAAATCTTCATTATCAAGTACATTCATCCTCCTACACGAAAAGTAACATATTTTAAACACCAACATGAGTCATCATCCAGTGATGACGATGAAATAACTAATAATGCAGAGGTAACCGATGATGAAGATGATGATAATGTTCAAGTTGGTATGACCAACAATATTTCTCAAAGCCAAAACAAACAAGAACCAATGCACCACCACGTACCACCACCGATGGCTGAAAACCCAACTTCTAAAAGCCCAATTCAGTGACATTCTAACAATATCCCTTATCTTGACAGCTTGCAGGGTCGTGATAATGTATTTGTCTTCACAAGAGAAGATGATGATAGTCGCCTAAAAACCTGGATTGAACCAAAGGATCTCAACAGAGATCGATGCTACCTTGCAAAGGGAATGTTGTTCGCATCCAAAAAGGCGTTGCAACGGCTGTCAACATTTATTGTTTTAAGGACATGAGGGAGTTTAAGGTTGATCAGTCAAACACAAAGATATGGAGGCTAGTTTGTATTCGACGGTATCAAGGTTGTGAGTGGTTGCTTCGGGGAATTGTTAAGTCTGATGGTATGTGGGCTATCACAAAATTTCGCGAAAGACACACTTGTGATATGGAAGAAAATTGACCAGATCATTATAATTTAGATACAAACATGATTGCTCAAGTGTTACTTAAATACGTTGCCGAAACGCCAAGTACATTATATGTCTTATATCAATTGAAAGATCATTACTAAATATTGTTTGTTTAAACTTGTGTAGGTTCCCCATCAAAGATTGTATTCGAAATGTTTAAACCGTATATGGTAAAACTATAAGCAACAAAAAGGGATTTCTCGGGCGTAGACGCGCTTTTGAGATGGTCTTTGGAAATTGGCATACCTCTTTTCAATCGCTGCCAAGGTATATGGCGGCTCTAAACATTTTAATCATGGTACTGTTGTAGAGTGGCGACTTATAGAGGGTAAAATCTTCAACTTCGTATTTTGGACATTCAAACCATGCATTGATGGTTTTGCTCACTGCTGACCAGCGATATCCATAGATGGTACGCATGTATATGGTTCCTTCGACATCAAGCTCCTAATTGCAATAGGAATGGATACCAATGGGTCAATATTCTCTCTTGCTTTCGCAATTGTCACTAATGAGAGCAACAACACATGGGGGATATTTTTGACCCATTTGAAAACTCACGTTGTTAAGGATCGTACCGGCATATGCGTGCTGTCTGATCGTCATAAAGGCATATTGCACAATATGGATAATTTACCGGGGTGGCAGCCTCCCTTTGTTTACCATCGCTATTGCTTGAGGCACTTGAAGGCAAATTTGCAATCAAGGTTTCACAATGGCACTCTAAACAAATTGATGTGGGGGGCTGCGATGGAGCATCAACAACGAAAATGGGCTGCAAAAATGGATCTGATCAGGGCAGTGAGTGAACCTGCATACGTTTGGTTGATGAAGCTCGAAGTTGAAAAATGGACGTTTCATGCTGATGGAGGCAAAAGATGGGGCATGCTCACAACAAACAGCTCAGAGTCTTTCAATGGCTTGCTGAGATCTGCTCGAGGACTACCTGTCACCACAATGGTGAGAATGACTTTTAAGCAGGTTGTGGAGCGATTTGTGGTTAGGACAAGGCAGGCCAGAGCGATATTAGCCGAAGGCGGGACATGGATGCCAAAGCCTTTCATAAATATGGAGCATTATAGAAAAAAATGTGAGCATCACCAAATGACCGAGTATGACCAACATGTGTATGAAGTTAGGACGGGTTATTACAACGGTAAGGGTGGAAATGTGCATACCGTTTATGAGGCAACAAGAACATGCACTTATGGTAAGTGGCAAACGTACCACATGCCGTGTTCTCATGCTGTCAAGTGCTTTGAGGGAATGAGAAAAACGGTAACAAGTTATGTGGCGGGGGATACAAGGTCCACAGTTATCTTAGAGCATATTCCGGCCAATTCCACCCACTTGGTAATGAAGCTTATTGGCCAAACGAGCCGTTTTCGATGGTTGCTAACAAGGATTACATCAGTAAATTGGGCATTAACTCATGGAGTCGTAGACCCAACCAAATGGATGTTAGTGAAAGAACTTACTCTCGCAAGTGCTCTACATGTAAGCAATATGGCCATGACAAGCGTTCGTGTGGGCAACAAGGCCGTGGTGGTACAAGCACGTCTCGAACTAATAGAGCCTCTAGAACTTGAAGCTTGTATTGTTATTGTAATTTATTATTGTGTTGCTTTGAATTAGTATTGTAATTTAATGATCCCAAGGGGGAGATATTGTAACATCCCGTATATCTGAATTAGGTATAAATGTACGAATCTAGTATAAAGGTGATATCTTAGCTATACGAATCTATTTGGGATGAACTCGGGTGATAAACAGTCGTTTTGAAGTCAAACCAAAAAGTGAAGTTCTTAAGGCCTTCTAAATTCGTCTAAGTCTAGGATAGTCTATACTTATGGCCTGTTTTCGGGTACTTGCGTTACGAATTTGTGAAAGCTTCATCCTTGAAATTTTAGCCCTTTGAAATACCTTTCCAACGGTATATTATGGGGGTCAAGGGGACATCTGTACAAAAAGTTATGGCAATTTTACTGGAGTACAGAGCAGTCCGTTCACTGGTCATGTTATATGAACTACTTATACGGCCCATATAATTTTATACGGACCGTATAAGTCGTCCGTACTTCACGAAACCTCAACCCGACATTCTGTTTTGTGCCATGATAAAATATGGTCATATTATACGGACCGTGTAACTTTATACGGACCGTATAATATGTCCATATAATTTCCGCCTCACTTTTGTATAAATTCAAGCCTTGAGTTCTTTTATTTCATTATTCACAATTCCAAGCCCTAACAACAATCCAAAACATCAAGGTAAGTCAATCCAAACCCTTCCAACTCAATTCTAACATATACTTTAATAATCTAAGCAAGAAATCATTGGTCCTAAACTAGGGTTTTCAAGAAAACCCATCTCAAGGTTCAAGAATTCAAGATTTTGGAAATCTTCTTAAAAGTTAAAATCTTTAATTCAAGTTTGGAGCATTACCAGGTATGTAGAGTTACTATCTACGTATGGGAACATCATTGTTCTTCCCCACGCCTCAAAATCCATAAATTATGATTCTCTACTAAAACTAGGGTTTCTATACCATGCTCATATAACCCTAGGTCCATGTCCATGATTATATTATGTATGAATTGCTATTATTCTATCATTGTGTTCTTAATAACTCCATATGATTATTGAGAATCAGTCCATAATCCATGAAAACCCATATCTTATATTCTATGGGTTCTTGCATGCATGTTTTAGCTAAAATGATTATTTCATGAATATCCTACATGTCTACATGTTTTCATGCAACTATATTATATAATTACTTTCGTGCTATGATACAAGATACATAAATGCTAAATACAAGTTATTTCATGAAACCACGTTTACAAGTTATTTCATGATATCCATGTACAAGCAAGTTATATTCATGAAAACCATGGGCAGCAAGTGCCACTTATTTTACATGTTCATGTTTTTGGGAGTTGCATTAATTACCGAGAAGGCTTCAAACAGCCTGAAACTACGTAGCCACCGTAGGATGAGGATTGCTCCACCCATGCTTAGGACGATCTCTCATAATGACTGGATCCTTTCATAATATTATTACATCTCATGTCCCTAGCAAGGTATGAGTGTTCTGCTGGTAGGACGCAAGTACCAGACCATGTTGTCGGTTATATTTACTGCTCTCCCTACTCACGATACTTTACACATGTTATATATGTATATGTACTCATGTTCATGATCATGTTTCAGCTCAGTCTCTGTTATGTTATTTTCATGTCCCATGTTATTTCTTCAGTTGCTTTACATACCAGTACATTCAATGTGCTGACGTCCCCTTTTATTTGCCCGGGAGCCTACATTTCACGATGCAGGTACTGATTTACAGGACGACACATTTGCTCAGTAGGATAGCATTCGTATCAGCTTATTGGTGAGCCCCATCTCATTCGGGGTTTAGTCAACTCTTTATTTAATGATTAGCTATGCATCTAAGGTATGTTGGGGGCCTTGTTCCAGCGAGTATGTTTTCCATGTTCAGACTTATGTTAGAGGTTTCATAGACTAGACAAGTCAGTTATGTCATGTCACACTTTCGGAGTCGTATAGCCATTTTGGCTCATTCATGTTATTTCCGCACTCATGTTTAAACAAGTATTTTGATTAAGTATTATGACATATTGCATTTTATAAAGGCTCATCATGCATCCACATTAAATTCCGCTCATGTTTTGCCTCATGATGATTCAGCAAGCCATGTGGTTCACTCGGTCACATGCAGTAAGGCACCGAGTGCCGTGTTTTGCCCAGGCCATGGTTCGGGGCGTGACATATCTATCCATCTACCCTTTTCCATTTCTATTCTTCATCCACCCGTTATTTTGATTTTTTTGTTCTTTTGTTTTTCTTGAGTTTCCTAGGTAGAATCTTATTATTTGGTATCAGAGCATATGCTAAGAGATTATTCCTACAATTTCTAATCCTAGGCTCAAAATTTGAAAACCCCAAAAAAATCTGAAAATAAAAAAAATTGAAAATTACAATTGTGGTTAGATTTGAGTGTTTTTGAAGGTATATTTGAGTTTGTTGTGGTGGAAAACATCTAGAAACGAAATTTGAAGTCATTTGGGTAAGGATTGAAATTTCCACCATTAGAGGTTCAACAAAGCTTGAAGAACTCAAAGTGGATCTTGTTAATTTGGATTGAAATTGACTTCAATAGGTATTGAGCTTTATTCTCCTATCAAAGAGGAAGCTATACCCGAAAGTTGGAGGAAAAACGAGTTGGAATTAAGGTACTTGGAATTTTGAATGTTCTTCATGTTCTTGAGGACATTCATATATTCATCTTGAGGAAGAAGGACAAAAACGAAGGTTTGATCTAAAATTTTCGAAGTCCAAGTGCAAAAGGTGTTAAAACAGCCCAAAAGGGTAATTACTAGGTTTTGTGTGTCCAAGGAAGTCAATAAGGTCAGGAATCCAGCCCAAGATCCAAGAAATTCGAGTACGAGACATCATCAGGGGAACTGGTATATGGTCTATTGTGCGGACCGTATAAAATTCTATGGGATGTCAAATTGACGTCAAAATCCACCCAACAAAGTTTCTTACTGTGACGCGTTGACGGTACAATTGTACGATCGTATAAATTTCTACGGATCGTCAAATCTCAGCGTCAAAATCAGGCTAGAAAAGTTGCTTACTGTGACGCGTTGATGGTATAATTATACGGACCATATAATTTCCTGCGGAGCGTCAAATTTCCACCGTAGAAAGTACAAATTTTTTAGAATTTTGACGATACATTTCGACGGTACCTCAAAATTTATACGGACTGTATAAAACCTGATTCCCAGCCGTATAATTTCCCGATACGAGGTAAGCTTTCATATTATTTCTTTGATTTCCCAAGCCTCAAATCTTGTTCTCAAATCAATTCACTTCTCAAAAATTTCTTGAGCCTTGATTGTAAGTGATTGTGTCCCTATTCCTTAGCTAGGGAACAAAAAAAAAATAGTATAGAATTTTAAAAAATTTTGTTATTTCAAATTGATACGTTGGATCAATTGAGGCTTCAAGACCCCGTTTTCAAGTTATCACCTACCCGGGCCCGATATTTTATTTATTTTCCATTTTTAGCATTCCATTTTCTTGTGTCTCTCAACTAGTAGCCATTTGGTAGTTGTTCCTACTTGTGTCTACGAGTTCTTGTGTCCGTATTTCTTTCGTGCTAATTTATTTCAAGCTTTTCTTCGTTTTATTTCGTTGAAACTTTATTGTCTCTCGTCCGTTTGCTTTGAGTCATCCGTCATTCATCTAAACAAGAATCCATTCTACCACAAACGATAAGCAACCGGGTGAATTTGATTGATTACGCGATTCATCAACAACACCGAAAAAGCACAGAGTGTGGTAAGGTTGAGAGTTCATTACGAGTGACGTGAGGCTTTTATTACTAACGTTGTGTGCTAGTTTTGCAGGTTTAAATGTCAGTTCAAAATACGCAAGAATTCCCTAACATGGAGGGAATGGAATTGATTCTCCAAAGGATAGCGGCGATGGAATCCAAGCTAGAAGCTAAGATAGATGTTATGGATGGGAAATTACATGGTATGGATGAACGGATGGTGAGTATTGAGAAAGTTCAAATGGAGGGTTCGAGTAGAATGGGCACTCCCCGTTCTAAGAATGAAGGTGATGGGGATAAAACACAAGATACCACACCAACCATTACCCCGGGACAAGCACATGCCTTGTGCAATCCAAACACCACAACTACCTCAACCCAAAGAGCTCCACCATCCCAAACAACCAACCTTCTACCCTAAAACTCTACATTGCAAAACTCCAATCGACAAACCTACCCCCAAGTTTACCAAAACAACCCGAATGAGGCAATCCCTCAAATATTCCTACCATAAGCACCCCAAGCTCCACCCCAAGTCCAAATATAAGATCCCTTCCTTAACCAAAACCAATACCACAACCAATTCCCAAACCAATACCAAAATCAATACCAAAACCCATATCCAAACCAATGGAAATATGTCGATTATGAGGAGCGGTGATGGGATGAGACCCGACAAAGAGGAAGGCGTGGAGGGATGAATAACCAGGGAAGGGGAGGAAGAGGAGGCTTTGAGAGATTTTCGGGCCATGATGCTAGGTTCCAAGGTCATGTCGACCAAAGAAGGGCTCAAGGGTATGAAGACCGAAGGAGGTGGTAAGAAACTGATCGGACTTTGAACACAATCAAGGTCAACCTCCTTACTTTCCAAGGAGGTTGCAATCCGAAAGAGTTCCTTGAGTGGAAGCTACAAAGTGAACGCATCTTCCTCAAAAACAATGTGTCCGAGGCCTTAAAGACAAAGTATGCCCTCACTCAATTTGAGGGGTATGCTTCTACTTGGTGGGAATCTAAGAAGTTACAAAGGGCTCAACAAAACATCTATTATTTTCCAACTTGGAACGACTTGATCGAGCTTATGGAAACAAGGTGGCTTCCACCCACATATCGTCAAGATGCACTCAAAAGGGTGAATTTATTGAAACAAGGGTTGAAAAACGTGGAAGAGTACTTTGATGAGTTTGAGGACTTGCGGATGAAAGCCAAGTTAGAAGAACAAGAAGAGTGCACCATTATAAGATTCGTAACCTACTTGAACCTTGACATTGCTAAACCCATGCGGCTCAAGACTTATAATAGTCTAGAAGAGGCATTCCATGATGCATCCAAGGTTGAAGCGGATCTAAAAGAAGAGATGTCTTACAAAGACAAAAGAAACTCATCTTCAACTTGGAACGAAGGGAAAGAGAAGTGGAAGCCGTCCACTTGGGAGAATCCCAAGATCACTACTCCCACTCCTCAAGCTAAGTTTGAATACAAGGCTAGAGGAGACGACCAAGCCAAATGATGTAACAACGCTAAACCTAACTTCCTTCATCCATCTGTCATTCAATGTTTCAAATGCCAAAGTAGAGGACATATTGCAAGTGAGTGTCCCAACTGGAGGACTATCACTATAGTGAGGGATGGGTATCGGATCGATGATGAAAATGAAGGCGGGGTTGGTCATGATAAAGAAGGAGAAAGTAGTGAGTGTGAGGGTGATTCCAAGGATGAGGTTGAATTGAGATATGAGGAGGCTTTGAATCATGCTATTATTGCTAGAAGGGCCATGAAAGCTCTAGCTAGAGAAGAGAGTGCCCAATGGGAGAACTTGTTTCATGCTAGGTATAATATTTTGGACAAGGTTTGTTCCTTAATCATTGATGGTGGGAGTTTCACTATGCGGTTAGCCAATTCTTGGTTGAAAGTATGAAATTCCCCACAAGAAAACACCCTAGCCCCTATAAGCTTTAATGGTTCAATGAAAGTGGAGAAATGCGAATGACCAATTAAGCGATTATCCAATTGAGCATTAGAAGATATGAGGATGAAATCTTATGTGATGTGGTGGCAATGCAAGCGTGCCATATTTTGCTTGGAATACCTTAGCAATTTGATGTGGATGCTCAACATATTGGGCGGATCAACAAGTATTCTTTTATGGTCAAAGGTAAAAATTATGTCCTTGCTCCATTGACTCCCCATGAAGTGCGTGAAGACTATAGAGTCATGAAAGAGCTACGTGAAAAGATGAAAAGGGAGGAAATGATTGTGAGTGAAAAGGAGACCTTGGTTGCTCAAGGAGGACAAGGTTCGACCCAAGAGAAGAGTAAGAAGTGTATGGTCGCGAGAGGAATGTTAGGAGGAGAGAAAAGGTGTGGTGAAGAGAAGGACTTGGTGCCAAGTCAAGCTAACTCCTCTAACCTTTCTATTTCTTCTAGTTGTCTTGTTCCTTTTGTAGGTACTTATATGGATGATCACCCCAAAGAGGATATGGACTCGAGTTTCCAAGTTCCTTTGGAGGGTGAAGTAGTGCTACCCTCTTCCAAAGAGGAAGGCCAATATGAGGAACTTGACCAAATTGACAAAGGTGATGTGCTTCAACAAAGAGGTAACAAAGCTAACCCTTCTACTTTAACAAATGTGGATCACTTTGTGCTTGATGAACAATTGAGTAGAGGTAAAGTTTTGCCTTTTGTCGGAATTAGAGACCCTTTGTCAATTGATGATGCATTGGTGAAAGGTGCTTACATACTAGTTGATCCTTTTGATGACTATATTGACGCTTCTTGCAAGAGTAAATAGTGTCCATCTAGTGATAGCACTTGTGTTGATATAGGTCCTATTGAGAGTGAACTTTCTTATTTTGAATGTGATCTTGTAGTTGGACCTACTCTCTTCAAGGATGATAACTTGCGTGATAGTAACATAGTGGATGATTGTGAAATGCATGGCTTTGTGTATGGGGATGTTGAAAATGAAGCCCTTCTTGAGAATAACAAAGTCACTAAAGAACCATTATGGTATGATGATCCATTTCTTAGTAAGCAAAACCTCCTCTTGAGGGAATTTGACTTGATTGCTAAAATGGATTATCTTGAAAAGGAGGGTAAAACTTGGATACAAATTGTTAACAATATCTTGTGTGATACATTTCCTTATGACCTCTTTGCTCATGAAACCCTTTGTATGTTGTTGCTTAAGTTTATGATGGGTTTGCAAGAGGAATGTGTAGTCTATGACTTGAGGAATATCTTTGTTTATGATCCCGGTGTAGTGTCCTCTTGTTATTCTTGGTAGTGAAACCATTGTTTGAGGAGACTAATGTAGAGGGTTGGGCTCTACGTTAGAATGACCTTACTTTACATATTACACTTAGTCAAAATGAAGGTAGAACTTGCTTGGAGAGTGAGTTATTTCTTGAATTTTGGGGAATTCACCTTGTTGAAATTCCATATATGCACTCTCTATGCATGATTACTATTGATGTGTGGTTGTACCACAAATTTGTTCATCCTTGGCATGATTATGTGGTTATTATTGTGTGTACTAACCCTCAATCTTTGAGGAGAATGTTGTCTTCCATTTTCCTTTGGCTTTTGCAAGGTTCGGATTCGAGGTCGAATCCTTTTCAAGAAGGGGAGGATGATATGACCCTACTAGGCACACCTCGCTTGAAGGCTCACATTGAAGACCAAGGCATGGGACTCCAATTCATTCAAGTTAGGAGGATGACCAAAGGAGCATTAGAGACCCATGGAGAGGCACATAATCCCCATAAGAAGTCCTATGAAGTATGGAAAGTAGCTTGGAGAGGAATAAAAGAAGAAGCTACAAGAAAGAAGGCCAACACTCAAAGTGGCTAGAGTCGCAAAGGGACAGAAATACAAATGTGGCTATACGTGCAAAGAAGGGACATAGGTGCAAAAGGGTCACAATTGCAAGCTTGAGGATTGGATGATGGCTATATGTGCAAGAGGAACCTTTTTCAGATTTCAAGCCAACATCCAACTAGTCAAACAAGACCCTTGCCTCATTAATGACATTCTTGTAATAACTAGCCTAGCTCTTAAGTCTCTTTAGTATAAATACTAGACTTAGGTTATTTTCATCTTTAGATTATGTTGAATGAAGAAAATTCTTATGAGAGATTGTAGTTGATAGTCTTAGATTAATATAGATTGTTTGGTTGGTTAACCAAGTGTTGCTTCCTAGTTGTGAAATGAATTGCTTATTTCCATCGAATTCAATGTTGCTCATTTGTGAATTCATTTGAGTCGTTGGTTGATTCGAATTGCTTAGGTTCTAGGGTTTGTAAATTTGATTGGAAGGATTAGGGTTTGATATACCCTTTCTTGTCCATAGATTTCTTGCCCTTGGGTCAAGTATCTATCCATTTACCCTCTTCCATTTCTATTCTTCATCCACCCGTTATTTTGATTTTCTTGTTCTTTTGTTTTTCTAGAGTTTCCTAGGTAGAATCTTATCAATTAAAGAAATAAAGACCCACTTCATTAGCAAAAAAAAAAAATGTTCAATACATAAGCAAAACAAGAGATTTAATTCAACACCTGATAATGAATATTGTGATAAACACACAAACACATAAGAAACAACATAAATTGCAAAAGTAAAAGAAAATGATATTAAATGTATTGTAATTTCACGGTACATCACCCTGCAAAGATGCCAAAAACTTTGATGACATGAAATTCTAAGGTCATCCATAAAAGAGTTAAATCTCACATATCCCAGATAAATGCATAATTAGGCGTGTATAATAAACTATAAATAGAAATAGAAAGTACTTTAAAAGGCAGATTATCCTTAATGCTTTAGCCATAGCTCAAAATCTCTTTGATAAACTCATTTTTATCATTATTTCTGTTTTGTGCTTCAGCACACGCGTCTTTTATATTTAAAAAGACGAGTTATGGAATATGAATACCTTGAAAACTGAAAAGTCTTAAAAACTGACATCTTTAGTTTTCTTATTTCATTAATTGAGTAACTACCGTCCCCTAATTAATTGAGTAATTATTTAGACATTTTTAGACTTTTTAAATTAAGATTAGCCAAAAAATAATGAGAATTAGGCAAAAAAAAGGGAAAAAAAAAAAGATAAATGTGATTCTAGGCCACAGAGAAGTGGCACATCACCTTTATTATATATATATATATATATACCAGTGAATTTGTCCGCGCGAAGAAGAATCTTATTAAATTAATTAGATAATCCTTTTTTTCTTTCTAATATCTGAATATTTAAACTATAAGCAAAAAATAGGTTGTACACACCCAATTTTTTTTTACCCTTGCAATTTATATATGTTTTTAATGAAAAATGGGATTTCTTAATTGTAAATTCACTACCGATAATTTATCTGTTTTGAGAAAATAATAGACATATTTATTTTTAATTTCAAAATTTTTACATAAATTTTATAACTCCATAAATAAATATTATACTTTTATTTCTCATACATTTAATGCTTTGATGGTTTTGCTCGTATAATTTAAGTAGGTACATATTTGATTTTGTTTCTTTAAAATATTAAAAAATATTATTTTTAAAGGTTATTACGACCTCACCCCTTAAACACGATTCCAACATTTAAAATGCATCGAACTACCTAAAGTGATTTATCTTTTTTTTTTTTTTTTGACTAAAATATTATTTACAATAAAATGTCATATTTTAACACGGAAATGTCCTATCTGTGGTTGAGAATTTGTGTATGCCGTCGTTGGAACATTGAAATTTGTTATGCCTCTAATCCTAGTGCTTAGGATTCGACTTAATTTATCCCACAATCTTTTTATTGCCACAAATAAAACTTTTGAGTTCAAATAGAGTGAACAATTATAAATTGATAGAGATGCTAATTAATAAAATCTCATGTCATGCATTAACGAAGATCCACAAAAATCATTGCGAGTCCACTCAAGTATAATAATTCAGAAAATGAAAGAATTTTTCTTATGCCATAAATCTAAATTCTCCTTAAAGATAAAATCTAAAAATATTATGCAATATCTTAAACTTTATGTAATGTATAAATTCTTATAATTTGAAACATTTGTGTTTCTTATTTCTATCTCTTCCTTCTTTCTCTTATTTTTCTCTTTCCTTTATTTCATTCGTTAGTTTTGGTTAAAATGTTTTAAACTCTATGAGTTCAATCTTTTAAGATTATTAGTTTAAACTCGTTGTATTTTTAAAAGTTATAGATTCATGTCTACTATTTATTGCACTTTTAATAAATTCTTACGCATAAAGTTATACTCCGCCTCGAAAGTTTGGGGTTCAATTGAACCTCCACGTATCATGCTGCATTCGCCACTCCAATGAACATCCTAAAAATATTCCATTATTAACCTGTTTGGCCAAGCTTCTAAAATCAGCTTATTTTAAAAAGTACTTTTCAAAAAAGCACTTTTAGCGAAAAGCAGTTTGTGTTTGGCCAATTAATTAAAAAAGCACTTTTGAGCAGTCATTAGTGTTTGCCCAAACTTTTAAAAAATGCTTCTATTTGTATTTTTCTCAAAAGTACTTTTCAAAAAATAAGCTTGGCCAAACAGGCTAATATGTCAAAAAGCCATCTCAACTAATTACAACTTTTCATCACCTTCTTTCACATTTTTTTTTTTTAAATTAAAAAAAAAAACCCCAATTTTTTGTGCGGACACATCTTTTTCCTTCTGTAATCTTTTTATGGACTTATCACTGATGAACACATCATCTTTTCTTGTTTGTTGAGTGGCACAAATTTCAGACTTTTCAAAGAAATTCTGTGCTCTATATATTCTTCTGGTGGCCATAACCTTAGCTTCACATTTGCCTCGTCAAAACACTGATTTCATTTTTTGGCCATACTTTTCAACCAAAACTTGAGTGGAAGATATTTTTACTCTTCAATTTTTCTGTAATTTTTAGAAGTGAAGAGAGGAAATCTCCATTTAAGGTAGCCATATTTAATTCTTCATTAGTGCATTAAAAGCTCATTTTCATTATTGCATTAAAAGCTCAAAATTGATAATATTAAGTTGTAGGACGTGCGTGACTTTTGGGTGGAGGTATAACTAACAGATCGTGGGAAGTGGTTTTGGGTTTTAAAAACAGCACATAAATGAACAAAAGTAAGAAAAAATTCAAAAAATTGAGAAAAAAAATAAATGTGTTTCTTGACCAAAGAAGCATGCCGCATTATTTTGTTTATGTCTGACTTTATATTATATATAGATAGATGTTTAAGAACACACTTATAATTTTATCGGTTATGTAACATATTTTAAAGAAAATTATAGAGTAATCTCTTGAACCACTTTACTAATTGTGGTTGAACATATTGTTTCAACATGCATCCAATTTAAGAGTTGTTGTTTAAAAGGCAATTGAATTATTAGAAATAGGTAAATAAAATCTTTATTTTTAATCGAAAAAGCCACTTATTTTTTGTAATAGAAAAGTCAATTATCTTTTGCTATTTCATTCAAAATGTCACTCAAACCGAAAAATGATACCTCTAATCCCTTTCTAATGATGTTTACACCCGATTTTTTTAAGTAGAGAAAAAATAAAAATAATTGATTCAACTCATTTTAACCATAAACCTCATATTCAACCCAATACTTGATCCGTAAAATTTATTTATATGCTAACAAAAAAATCCGAAATTACAAACTTTGTACTTGTAACTGTTGTTTGGTCAGTTAAATGCATTTATAGTTAAAGTTCGTACCCGAATTCTACTGCTAATAGAAAAAAATCCTGTACGATCCAATATTAGGTCACGAAACCAACACACGCGTTCATATTGTATTGTGTCAATTATTCATAATTTTCTTGTAAAAGAAATTTTATTAAAGTCCAAAACTATGTTAGTAATTTTACATGGGAAATTCTCACATGAAAGAAAACTCACGATCAGTCACCAACTCTTTATTTCTCAATGAAAGATGGTTATAGAATTCACAATACACCAATTAAGTCAAGTTTATTTTGGCTGCCAACCAGGGGCGGAGCCAAGTGCAACCGAGGGGGTTCGTCCCCTCGGCAGAAAATTACAGTGTATATTGAAGGTTAAAATTATTTTTTTATGTATATATGGTAAGTATTGAACCCCCTTGGCTTCTTCGTATGTTTACTTCTTCATATTTTTGAACCCCCTACCAAAAAATCCTGACTCCGCCACTGGTGCCAACATACCTAACCAAGAATACCTCTTGTTCGTCCATCAGCGGGACCCTCTCTACTTAAGCATTTATGACCAAACATTTAGCATTTTTAAACAAATAAAAAGAATTTATTTAGCATATAAAAGGATTTCACTATTGAGTATTGGATCAGATAGGAGGTTTTAGTTAAAATGGGTTAAATATAGGAGTTTGTAGGTTAGATAGGTTAAATTTACTGTTTTCTATTATTTTACTTAAAATTAAGTGTACGTCATCAAAAAGTGACCGATAATATCATTCACTGACTTGAGTGACTTTTTGAGTCAAAATAACAAATTAAAAGACAAGTTATTTTTTAAAATAAAAACTAAATAAATTCATAAACCTATCTCCAATAATAGTTCAGTGGCCGTTAAAGCAACTTTTGAATGAGACGCACGTCGAAATAATATTCAGTATTAAAATCTTTAGTGACTCCAGTTAACAATCACTTCAGAACTTTATGTATGACCAATATATATTTGTATAATAATCAATGTCTTGTCGTTCTTGTCGAGCCACTAGAGAAAAAAATATATCTGGCAACAAAATTATTTTTGATGTCACAAATTCATTATTATTGGCAAAAGTACTTTTGGCAATAATTTTTTTTGGTTGCATAGAATTTTTCCAGCATTTGTTATTGCAACAACGTGTAACAATTTTTTTTTTGTCAAAAGTATTTTTTGCAACAATAATCAATACTATGGTAACAAAATTAAATTCTTTGACAATAAAAAAGTTATTTGCCAACAATAAAATTAAGTTAATGCTAAATATTAAATTTTTTATTGTCATTTCTATACTTTCTTGTAGTGAGCTTTATTGTTTAGTAGGTTAGAAACTTTTCTATAGTGTCTTCTAACAACTGTCTTTTTCTTTTATTTTTTTATTTTATCTTGATATAGATAAGAGAGTAAAGAAGAAGAAATAGTACTAATACTTAAGAGTAGAAGATATTGGAGCACAAAATATATTTTTATTAGGACTAAATTACTGAAACACAACATTGCAAATGTACTCCTAGAAATTAAAAAGTCTTACAACAAGGAAAGAGTAAAAACATAATTAGCTAGAGACTTTTCAACAGAAAGAGACATTAGCAGCAAATAATCTAATACACTATCTTGAATTAAGCATTAAGCACTTCATCTTCACTCATCTCGGATAACTTAAATCACCTGAAATTAATATTAACATAATGCAACATTAGGCATGTATTCATAATTGAAAGAGCTACTAATACTGTTGAATAGTAATTTTTATTTATTGAGAATGTCAAAATTTTAAACGACAAATAAAAATGATAACTTACTTGCACACCCTTGCAAGGGCTATCGACATCACAATAAGCTTCAAGAGTGATCAGGACTTGATTATCCAAATCCTCGGCATACTTATAGCAAGGGCAACTAGTGCCGAGTATGCTCTTGAATGTCGGACAACATGCGTCAATTGAGGTTGTGTTGAACATGCACGTTTTCACCTTTTCTTGGTTACTAGCTGAGCAGCTCGGTTTCGGTGGCGGGGGCTGTATTCATAAATGATAGAACTACTTCACTAATTTGACAAATAATTTTAACTAGAATTTTCAGAAAAGAAATATATAGAAATTTTTTCCAAATTAGAACCTAACATGCAATAAATAGAAAAATCGGGAGCAATCATTCAATTGATACAAAGTTTATGATTAACATTGGCACATTAAAATAATATATATTTATTTAATTCAAAAAAGAAAAGAAAAGGGACAATATCTTATCTTCAAAGTGGCCCTAATTAGGTAGTCTATGATGAAGGACCCCGTCACATATTCTTCTAGTCATTCTTTTATTTTATTTTTCACATTAGCTAAAGATTCGTTTCAAAATATTTATCATCTTAAAAAGTTAAGCAAATATTAATTTTTTTTCCCCTTGATTTCGCCCTTACTATCTCAATAAAATATACAATCATACTCAAATAATACACCTATTAACAATGATTGGAGATAGTATTTTTCTTAACGAGTGTGTCAAAATCTTAAGCGATAGATAAAAATGATAACTTACTGGCACGCCCCTGCAAGGGCTATCGACATCACAATAAGCTTCAAGAGTGATCAAGACTTGATTGTCCAAATCCTCAGCATACTTATAGCAAGGGCAACTAGTGCCGAGTATGCTCTTGAATGTCGGGCAACATGCATCAATTGAAGTTGTGTTGAACATGCACTTCTTCACCTTTTCCTTGTCACTAGCCGAGCAGGTCGAAAACGGTGGAGGAGGTGGCGAGCGGGGTGGTGGAGGAGGTGGCGAGCGTCGTGGTGGAGGTGGTGGTGCGCATGGTCGCGGTCGTGGTCGTGGCCTTGGAGGAGGGCATGGTCGTGGCCTTGGAGGAGGGCATGGTTTTGGCCACGGATACGGCCACGGCCAATATTGACATAGAGCATCAAATAGGGAGCTTTGTAACTCGTTACAATGATCTTCCAAGACCACGTCGACTTCTCTCGCCACCACCGCTTGTTGGTGGTTGCAAAATAAAATTGCAGCCACCATTAACATCATGAGAATCTTCATGGTTGCCATTTTTCACTTATGAATTGATTTGTGTTCCTCAATGAAGAGGTATAACACATCTATATATACAATTAAATAATTAGAGTGAAGACATGGTATGTATGATTTCAATATACTAAAGGGGTAGTTGATGATGAGTTTAATATAAAAGATATCCCTTCTTTTCGGATCATGTCTGATAATTTTTGTGATAAAGTACTCATAATTTTGTATACCATTTTCTGAATTGTTGCATACATATTAGAAATTAGAATAGGTTCTGTTTTCCAAAAAGTATTTCCCCTTAATTTAATTTTACAAACATAAATGAACAATGATTATTAAACTTTATGATTTGCAAAGTAGCTACTGAAATAAATTAGTCAAAAAAAATAGGTAATTCACATCAATATTCAAAAAAAGTAATGATACTATAAATTTCTGTGGCTCCGGAGAAAGATAGTTGGATGATTATTTAATATTGGAGTACCAATACTATTTATTCCTTTTTAAGCATCTTACTTATTAATACTCAATAATTTCAGCAATAAAGTAGATCTGACAAAAGTACTCCGTGAAGGACACATTATTTTTCAAAATGCCAAATATTTTAAAATAATATAATTATAAATTTGAGTCGTGAAATCTATCATTAATGCTTGTGTCGGGATAGATTACCGACGTCACACTCCTTTGAATTGCATGAATTAGATTATGAAATATTCTATAGCGCTATAGTAGAACTCTAAGTTATTTTAGTGGGCATTTGGACATGATTATATTGGACTTTGAAGGACAAAAATATATTTGGAAGTTGTTGTGTTTGAACACAAAAGAAATTGAATTGGGACGGACGGAGTATATATATCTTATAATAATAATATTATAAGCTTCCTAATAAATCTAAAACTTATTCTTAATTAGTAGATATCACATGTATGGATTTTTTTCTTATATCACGTTGTATCTTTAATTAAGTCTACATTAATATCAAAAAAATTGTAAAACCTTCGAGATCATATCCTTCCATATGATTTTAGATCTATCCCGTTTCGTTTAACCCTTTCATGTACTATAATTTTACACGTACAAATCAATATATCTATAAATCAACATAGAATATGTTCAAACATATCTCAACCGATCTTTTCGCATTTTAAGATATTTCAAACCACATTCTTAAATGTGTGATGGATAAAACGTGTGGTAGGTGGGAAAGAAGGAAAGGACACAATGGTAGGTGGGGAACGTAAATAATTGCTATAATAACTTAGGGGTAGTTTAGTAGAAGGTATAAGCTAGTATATTTTAGGATAAATTTATACCTTGTACCAAATAAAGTATGAAATGTATCTCATGGTATAGTTGAGATATACCTTCTTATATCACTTATCCTGCGAATATTTAATACCATCTCCTAGATGGTATAAAATAGTCCCAAGATATGGGATAAATTAGTCCCAGAATTATTTTGGCCATGCACCAAATGACCACTAAAATAGTTCAGACCAGGACAATAATGTAGGCTATTCCCCGGAGGATCCGTTTGGTGTGAAGGATGAGCAAAAATAATTTCGGGATAAAATTTATGCTTTCTTATCTCATTTTTAGTTGAAATAACTAATTCCGGAATTAGTTATCATGGGATTGTAGCCTTATTTTATCCCACATTTAAGGTGGAATAACTAATCTTGGGATAAATTATGTTGGTATTAGTTATTTCGGGATAAATTATTTTCCAACCAAACGAGGCCCCGTACATTATGAAGTAATTAAAAATAGAAAGAGACCTCACATTCAATTTCAATCATGGTGAACTAAAGTTGACTTTCTGACAGATGGATTATGCAATGAACGAAATGATACTCTATAATTAATTACAGTTTATTTAAATATATTAAATGATTCTATAAATTTTATTTGGCAAGTTGGTGTAGGTTTTCGATGAGATTCTTAATAATATCCTAAGTTTTTATAGTTTATCCAAAAAAAAAAATCTAAAATAAATAAAATCAGATAAGCTTTGTCATTTGAAGCCTCGATTCAAACATTGAAATTCTTGGATAGTCAGGAAAAATTTAGCTTAACTTTTTTTTTTTTTTTTTTGCTTTCATTTATAGTGAAAGATCGTATTAGGCTGGTCATAATATTTAATATATATAAACAAAATTTGGTTAATAACAAACTCTTATAATAAAAAAAATATATAAAAATATTTTCTGAGAAGGAGCTTCAGTGGTTAAAACTAGGATATGCAATCAAGTATTTGATTAATGGAGACCCTGTAAAACAATCATATAACAAAAAACATTTTGTAATGAACCATAAAATCGATATATCAGTGAAATGGGGTGTCAATTTAAGGCCCAACCATTTTTCAAAAAGTTGTCCTCCACTTCTTTTTTTCTTCTTAGTGTAATGTTTCTTGAATTTATATTAATTGAAGGAATCTTTGAAGCAGTGAGACATGAATTTAACTATGAAAAATAAGTTTAAGTCAAGTCGATGTTGTTGAAAAACTTTGAAAACATTGAAAATGACCATTTTTGCAAGTTCGAAGAAATAAGTCTTGAATTTCAAATTTCAAATTGCGTTTAAATCAAGTGAATGCTGTTAGGAAAAGTTTAGAAACACTGGCTGAAATTAAGATCAAATTTAGAAAAAACTACTTTTAGACTATATTTCACTTACATGAAAAATAATGATTTCATACGTCCTAATTTATAATTAAACTTTGACTGGGTATGAATTTAAGATACTAAAATTACTTATATATTTGATATAAAAATAAAAATGTTAAATAATGGTGAAGTTCTAAAAAAAAATTACTTACTTGACTTGTCTACAAAGCAGTCGCATCAATAACCAAATTAAGTTAATTTTTCAAATGAATATCCCAACAAAATCTAAAATATAAATATGAAAAACGAAATTGAAATATATCAAGACAAAATAGGCAGGTAAAAAGTGAGTGTGAATGAGCAAAAAGAAACTTTTCCCATGTCCTCAAATAACTTTTTATGACATTCACGTGGCTTAATAAAATAAAAAGAAATAAAACCACGAAGAAAATCTGTAATTTAATTTAAATTTTTCTCATCATTCATGAATATATTATATTAGTAGCAAATCTTCCATACACGATATGGATCTACAGTTGTCATGTTTATTCCTCAATGTATTTCACAGTTGACTAGGCCTAAATTACAATATGCAAACATTAATTGAAATATCCTTGTAAAGTGAAAGAAAATGCAAACATTAATTGAAATATCCTTGTAAAATGAATTGAATAGTTATCGTTATTGAAGTTTACTAACGACCAAAATGATAATTAGCAAAAAGAAACCCAGTTATTAAAAAAAAAATGCATAATAACCGATTAAAAATCATTGCAGGTCTTTTACCGACTGATATTTTTAATGCCGGGGCTTTTTCTCAGTTGTAATTGTCCAATAACGATTGAATTAATAATTTTAGCTGTCAAAGTTTCCCTCGCTAAAGATTTTTTTTCTTGTAGTGTGCACTTTTCCCTCGAGTTTAAACCTAATCAAACTTCAAGAATTTATTAAGTTTACAATATTAGAATGAAATAACATTTCTCCAGATACTATGAGTGAATAACTATTAAATATTATTTTGTTGGATATCAAGCTCACGAGGCTTGATAAACAAAAAATATATGAAAGCCACAAAAAGAATCTGTCATTTTTAGTTTAAAAAAGAATTTCATCGTTTCATCAATATTATATTAGTTGTAAATCTCCCCCATATGATTTGGATCTAGAATTGTGATATTTTTATTCCTCTGTGTCACATCAAGCATGTAATTGTTGACTTAGCTTAATTTATAATATGCTTTTTAGTGTAAGGCAATTAGTTGGGTATCTCTGTTAATGGCGTTGGCCGACCATCTTTTGATTTGTTTGTTAACCTTTAATCAATGTTTCAAAACTTTGAGCCCAGAGTATATCGAATACAGTCTCCTGATCCCACAAAAGTAAGGATAAAGTCTGCGTTAGACATCACTTATGAAATTACATTGGGTATATTGTTGTTGTTATTGTTATTTAATTACAAAAATATTTTTGCTCTTGTATTCTTTGTTTGAAAGCCCAGAAAGCTTCTTTTTCATCTATTGCGTTTTTTCTTTGAGTTTGAACCTAATCAAATTTTAAAATTTGTAAGTTTGTAATATTAGAGTGAAATATAGTACTTAATATTTTTTGAAATATGTGTGAATTAATTTTATAATTATTTTGTTATATGCGAAAAGTGAAACATTGTTAAATGAGTATTCGCTCATGGTACCTCGTGATAAAATATAGTCTGAATTTCTCGAGCAAAATACATACGATGAGTTAAATAAAGATTAATATTTCAGTCAAGATACCTCCTGATATAAGTTTCTTAAAAGATTAATTCACTCATGATACCACATGATAATATATATAAGTTCAAACTCCAGAACTGTACAGTTGAAACTCAAAGCCAATGTCTTGGAGAGTCGGAGTTCAAACAAGTGTTGTCATAAAAATAAAAATAAAAATAAAAAAAAGATCGATCTTATAGAAGTGAAACTCCAAGACAGGCGAAAATGTCGGAAGTTTGGCCTTGGCAAGCTAGACTTCAGGCAAAAATGTTGGAAGTTTGCCGCTAAACTTCAAACGCAAATTTTTACAACTTCAATCATGTATGTCTAAAGTTGTTTCCAAGCTAAACCTACAAATGACATAAACGGGTTAATCACACAAATTCTCCTATTTCAAGGTGGTCTTTACTTTTTGCCCCTCAAATTCGTGGTCTTTAATTTTTTCCCTTCAACACTTTTGGCACGTGAAAAATTAAATTTCAGCCGGCATAGTTAGCATTTAGTTTCGGCATATGTATCATAACATCTCATAAGTTATGCAGGACAAGACAAAACTTTCAACATTCAACATAATCCAAAAGTGAAAAAAAGCATAAGTTTAGATTTCACTCGGCATAGTTAGTATTTAGCTTCGACATATGCAACATCACATCCATACAAATTATGCCGGAAAATGTAAAATTTTCAACCCTCACCTTAATCTGAAAATGCTACACAACTTACGCTGCATAACTTATTTCGTATAGAACCTGTACCGAGCGAGTCAAAAGTTCAGTTTTCAAAGATAAATAAAATAAAATTAAAGACCAAAGATATGAGGGCCAAAAATTAAAGACCACCCGTTTGAAGAAAATCCGTGCAAAACTTTGGATATACACCATGGTTTATTATGGCTTAAACAGCAACCCAAAATGGGCAATTCGCAGAATTACCCTTCTTTTGGGGTGGTCTTTAAATTTTGCCCCTCATATTTGAAATCTTTAAATTTTGCCCTTCGGCTAAACCCCATGGGTTCCAGGTTCGAACCCCCACACAGTCAAAATTTTAAAAAAAAATCGCAAGACAGTGTTTAAATTTCGCTATGCCCCAATCGGCATACACTTGTGAAGGAATTACCAAAGTTATGCCGGACCCGGCATACTTATGCCTTATGGGCAGACATGGCATAAGTATGTCGGGTCCGGCATAACTTTGGTAATTCCTTCACAAGTTTATGTCGGGTCCGGCATAAAAGTTTGCCCATTAAAAGTATGCCCCCACCGGCATAAACTTGTTAAGGAATTACCAAAGTTATGCCGGACCCGACATACTTATGCCTTATGGGCAGACTTGGCATAAGTATGTCGGGTCCGACATAACTTTGGTAATTCCTTCACAAGTTTATGCCGGTGGGGGCATACTTTTAATGGGCAAACTTTTATAGTATGTCACATAAAGCGGAATGTTTTCTTAAGGCATAACTAAAAGTTTGCCTTATAAGGCAAAGTCTATACCTTAAGAAAAAGTTCTGCCTTATGGGGCATACTTTTAGTTATGCCTTAATTAAAAGTCTACCCCATAAGGCATAGTTCCTTAAGGAAAAGTTTTGCCCCATAAGGCATAACAAAATTATGCCTTGAGGAAAAGTTATGCCCCCTCCGGCATAACTTTAGTTTTTCCTTAAGGACTTTATGCCGGATCCGGCATACACTCCCCCCAGCCTTGCCTTGCGAAATTATTTTTTTATTTTATGCCTGAGCGGGGGTTCGAACCCAGAACCTCAGGTATCCAAGCGAAGGGCAAAATTTAAAGACCACCCCAAAAGAAGGGCAATCCGTGCAAAAAAATGACCCAAAATTGGCTGTCGATGCAGTTCTTTCAAAACCCAAAGCATAAAATAGAAGCCCAAAAGAGTAGCCCAATCAGGTAATTGCACGGTATGTCCCTAAAATGGAGTAGTCTTTAATTTTTGTCCTTCAAAATTGAACTTTTGCCTAGTGGGGTGTAAGTTCTTTCAATTTTTTGAGTGGATTGCCCTTCAAAGGCACTGGTCTTTAATTTTTCCCCCCTCAAATTGCTGGTATTTAGTTTTTGTCCTTCGCTTAAAACGGTTGCCAAAAATACCTCGAGGTTTTGAGTTCGAACCCCTGCTCAGTCAAAAAAAAAAAAAAACCGTAAGTCAAAACTTTGCAAAAAGTCTACCTTATGCGGCAAAGTGTGCCTTAAGGCGTAACTAAAGTCTGCCTTATGCGGTAGACGTTGCCTTAAGGCATAGCTAAAAGTTTGTCTTATAAGGCAAAGTATGTCGTATCCTGTAGACTTTTAGTTATGCCTCAAGACAAAATCTACCACATAAGACAGACTTTTCGCGAAGCCTTACCTTGTGATTTTATTTTTATTTTTATGACTAAGCAGGGGTTCAGACCCAGAACCTCAGAGTATTTTAGGCGAAAGAAAAAAATTAAAAACCACCTTGATATTATGATGTGTAACTTATGTCCCCTCTAAGCATAAGTTTGATTTGGAGGGCCCAATCAACTTTAGCATACAGACCACACTTAGCCCTAAATTGTGCCTTGTAACCCAGTCTGAGTCCAAGCCCAAAAGGTCCATGAGGCATTTGAAATGAATGAATTTTCCTTTCTAATTTCTATTCTAAATTAATTGTTATAAAGATCAAAATGTCCTTGTCTCTATCGCCATTAATGGCTAAACCAATTCTGCTATTTGTTTCAAAGAGAGAATCTTCTATTTGACTATTTTTTTCAAAATAACGTTTGATTAAACTCCTTCCATTTCATAATCAGTGGTGTTTTTAGCTTATGCACACTCATCTTCTATTTGAGTATTTTTTTCAAAATAACGTTTGATTAAACTCCTTCCATTTCATAATCAGTGGTGTTTTTAGCTAATGCACACTCTTTAAGAAATTTCTCACTCCTTGAATATTAGAAATGTTTTTACTAGCTTTTATCCCTAATAAAATTTTACACTTTCTAAATTACCTCTTTCCTAGAAAGCAGGGGCGGACCCACGTGCAATATACCCGTGCTCAAGCGCTCATTAACCCCGACGTAAGATACGTATATTTATATTAAGGGTGTCAGTAGGTTCGGGTCAATCCCTATCTCGTCCCGACTTCGGCCCGATCCGAGGCAATTTAGGGGGTAGGGGGAAGGGTAGTGGGACGGAAGGGTTGGAAAATCCCTGTCAGTCCCGGTCCGATTAGGCCCGGTACCGGACCGGCTAACCCAGTCCCAACCGGCAGATTATTATTTTTTAATTGAATCTGACTGTTTAAAGGGGCCCTTCCCCAAGAATATGAACGTAGGGACTCCAATGGCTGAGTCCAAAATCAGAACGGTTGGAGTCCCCCTTCCCAAAAAATAAAAAAAAATCACCCCCAAAGTTTAATAAATTGCATTTTAATCCAAATTCTAAACTATAAATACCTCTTCATTCTTATTCATTTTCACTCAACTCATCCATCAATTATCTCATTCATTTTCACTCAACTCATTCATCAAATATCTCTCTCTCTCTCTCTCTAATATTTGTTATCAATTATATCTCTCTCTAATATTTGGTGAAATATTATTATTATTATTTTGGTGAATTGGGCAATATTTGAATTTTGGAGAAACTTTCAAGCTTCAAAAAACAAAATTTCAATTTCAAATTTTACGGTTAGGTCTGCTTTATGCAGACGTTCCATTCTTCAATTTATTTAATTCTTGCATTTTATTTGCGTCTTTTTTCAAATAATTTTTCATATTTTATTTTATTATACTTTAAAATATGTCTAAAAAAAATTAAGATCCCTGTCATAGGTAAAACTGTCGATATCCCTAACCCTTTTAGTCGTAGTAGTAAGGGTAAATGTGGTTCTTCTAGTAAATCTAAAATTCAATTTAGAAACAATACGGACAATTTCACTCATGTTGATGAAACTGATTTTAGTTCTTCCCCCGGTTTTCCTCCTATTCCAGAAGATTTAGAATTACAAAATGAAGCCTTAGATAGAGCTTATGGTAATTTAGATTTTGATGAATTTGAAAATTTAGAAGAAAAAGAAGAAGGAGAGGAATTAGATTTAAATGAGATACCTACTAGCCCCGTTACCGAAGCTCCAACTTGGACTACATCTCAGTCTTGAGCTGGTCTTCCCCCTAAACCTCCTACTCGGGGTACGACTAAGGCGCAACGTCCTAGAACTAGTCCCGTATGAAAATTCATGACTTTAGATGAAGCTAAACAATACGCTGCTTGTCACAAATGTAAATGAGTTAAAAAACACGGAAGTGGTAAAGGGGCAGGTGGGACGGGTGGTTAGTTAGACACTTGAGAACATGTGTTGGAAAACCATACTTAGATGCTCGATTAGCAGCCGGACTTAAAAACACACCAACCAGTGCTAATAGTGTCTCTCCCGGTGGATCCGTTGGGGGATCTAATATGGTCAACAAACTTTAAATCCTTCTAACCCCGTTGTCACTCAAATTGCTTATAATAAAGATAGAGATCGTGAAGAACTAGCTAAAATGGTTGCGGTTTGTGGCTTGCCTTTTAGTTTTCCTTCTAACCTCGATTTTGTGCATTATATTAGAGCTATCTATAACCCTACTTTTCAAGGTATTCCTAGATCCACTGTTAGAGCTGGCGTTTTTAAATTTCAAAGTGATTATTGTCAATATATACGTTGTGTGTTCCATCACTTAGATACTAGAGTGTCTGTCACTTCTGATATAGGTCGGAGTGTTAATGGCAATGACTATTTATGTGTTACGGAACATTGGATTAATCATAATTGAAATATGCAAAAACGTATACTTTGTTATAAATATATTGATGAGAAAAAAATAGGTTCTTATATTTCTACAAATGTTCAAGACGTTTTGCAATTATATGGTCTTCTTGACAAAGTATTAACTTTTACATTTGATAATGCTTCTTCCATGACTAAGAGTGCTGAACTTATGGCTATAAGAATTTGCCCAATTAACCTTAATATTTTTCATGTCCGATGTGCATGCCATGTTTTTAATTTAGTTGTAAAAGATGGTCTTGATTTATTTGAGGGTTCTCTACAAAAAATACGATACGCTTGTCAATATGTTTTTAGCGCTCATAAGCAAAGTAGAATTAATTTGTTTAAAAAATATTGTGTTTGAGCAAAATTTGCTTGTTAGAAAAATTCCAAAAGAAGTTTGTACTAGGTGGAATTCTTTATATGAAATACTACTTGTGGCTCACCAATATAAAAAACCCCTTCAACATGTTTTTAATGCACATCATTATCATCCCAATGAACAAATACAAGATAGTGATTGGAATGAAATTGAAGGGCTATGTATTTTTTTTAAAAAATTATCTTGCAACAAAAGCATTTTCTGGTCAATACTATCCTACAATTGCACAAATGTTATTTTATATTTGTGGACTTACAAAAGTATTTGCGGAATATAGAGAATCAAATGAGCATGAGGAAGCCGTTGATGAAATTATTCTCAAATTTAAAAAGTATTCTTTCCCTATTCCCGATGTTTATTTGATTGCTTGTATACTTGACCCGTCTTTAAAATTAAGAGGTGCTCAGGGACTTGTTGACAAAATTTATTTGCAGTTAGAAATTCCTCCTAACGAAAATTCAAATGTTGAAGAGTGTAAACGTAGCATAGAATTAAAAGCTAAAATAATGTATAATAATTATAAATCTTTGGAAAGTAGAAGTGGAAATCAACGTCCTTCACAAAAAAATAAGGCTAAATTTGGCAATAGAAAATTTGATAAATCAATGAATACTGCATGGCTTGGTATTGCTTCTACTCAAAATGAAAGTGATCTTGAATCTTATCTTAATCAGGAAAGCATCATTGTGGACGACGACGACAATGAAGATATTTTAGGATGGTGGAAGGAGTGTGGCAAGTCATTTCCATTACTCTAAAAAATGGTCGAGATATCCTAACTATTCAATCGTCATCAGTAGCTTCGGAGGCATTTTTTAGCGCGGCAACTCGGAGACCACTGACATTCATTAGTACAAGATAGCTTGGAGATTTCAGTCTTATTCAGGGATTTGATCAACGCAGAAAGAAGAAATTGTGGGCTACCAAAATTAACCCGTCAAGAAGAAAAAGAATATGAAGAGATAATCAACACTAACAGCGATGATGGCATGGAGCTTACGGACCGTCAAGCAGCAGTGCCAATTCCAGAATTGGATGCAACGGAAGTGATACGACATTCAGAAAAAATGTACATAGATCCGTACAAGTTTTAGTGTGATAATTTATAATTAACTACTTAGATGCCTAGTTAAAACAGAAACTTTCCTAGAAGGTGGTTGTGTAGATTATGTGCTCTTCTTGTATTTGAGACTTTGAATCAAGTTTTATGAAATTTAAAAGATCTATTTTGAATAAATAAACATAAAGTTCTTACTTGAAATTATTTTTCTTTACATAACTATTAAAAAAAATGCAATTCTTTATAAATTTTATAAAGACTTGAAATTATATTTAATATTACGTAATAAATTAAAATTTATAGCCCTTACAAAAATACATTTAAAGACTTTAAAGTTATAAAAAATAAATAGTTCATAAATGTTATTAATTTAAATTTTAAGTTTGAAGCTTTATATTAAATTTGTGTCTATTTAGTACTTTAAAATTAAATATTTGAATAAATTAACCCCCCCCCCCGGCAGGCCCGGCTCATCCCCCTTGGAGTGGGACGGGACGGGCCCCCCAAAAAATCCCCTATAATCTCATCCCCCCAAAGTCCCGGTCCCCCTTGATCCACCTTTAAAAAGTCCCCCAGTAAGTCCCCTACCGTCCCTATCCTGTCCCCTTCGCCACCCTTAGTTTATGTAGAAACTTTTCAAATTGGGATATATTAAACCACCAACACCCAGTGACAAAAATGCCTGGTGGGTGCTTTGGTTGGGGCGCTGATATTAAATACCTACCTTGGGGAGATATACGAGAGTTCAATGCATCAATCATGTCATTTTTTTCTGCTTTGAAGTCAAGTGTTTTCCTTTTTTTTCTCCAATACAGGTTCTTCATTCCCTTTCTTATACTTAGATTTATGGATTTTCCTTTTAATTTTGGTTCAACTTAGTGATTCCTCCTCCTCCGTTTATACTTTATTTATCTACTTTACGTTTAGTTTTTTAAAAAAAGTTATGTAACTTCTTGTGACAAAGAAAGAGAAAAAAATCAGTGGTCTCTTATTTTTCTTGAGAAATGTTGATTGGCTAAGAAAATCCTTCTAAGCTAATTCATTTTTTCCTAAGAAATGACGAGCTTTTTGTAATAATAACATTTATCGCGTTTTCTCATTCACTTTTTTTTTTTAAAAACTGTCTCGTTTAAGTAGTTGTGTACTCATACTATATGATTTATAGTAACTTTATATTAAAAAAGTGAGCACTCACAAACATAAAATCCTTAATACGTCACTCTAGAAAAACTACTTAATGATTCTTAATTATGTAAATAAGGGCAATTTTGAAAAAATAAGATTAATTTCTTGTTGAAATTCTAAAACAACACTTATTTTTAAATAAAATAAAAAGCCTAAAATACCGTTTATTTAGAAACGGAGAGCGCATTGGACTTTTTTTTTTTTTTTAAATTGAAGATGGATTTCAAGTTTGCAAAACAAGTTTTCCAAGTACTTTTTTAATTACAAAGCTTATATATTTTTTTCAGGTTAAATACATATCCAAACACCTATAACTTCTACTTTTAAATATATTTCTTTTAGAAAAATTTCAAATATTTTGCGGAGACTTTTATTTTTTATAAACATTTGTTGGGTTCTGGTCACTGCCTACTCCCTTTATGAGGAGGCACCCCTTCTTCCGAAATTATTTGCCGATTTTCTAGAGAGTTATCCCGTACCTATAGTTATTCTACCGACCTATCTATGCCCGTTTCGTATGATTAATTTGTAGAATATTATTATTTCTTATATCCAAACGCCTACTTATTTGGGACTCTATTTTGCTAATGTGCCCTTTATGCTATGCTTTCTTGGGATAATAAATGTTGGGATCCACTGTTTTGCTAGTGAAGCCATGTTCGGGAGTAATTTCTTCTCGTAAAAAGACACTGTACAAAATATTATATAAATTAATTTTAAAATAAAAAAATGATATCGAGAAAGCAAAACGACATTGGAGAAAGGGTTCTTTTGTTTTCACTGTTGGGCCCATAAACCCGCCACGTGTAAACACATGTATTTTGGTCTTTTCATGCAACTCCTATTTCTCCTTCCTCCAGCAGGTCAGTTTGTGCCGAAGCAGTTTAAGTGCATCTCGATTAATTGTATCAGATACTAATTGCTACTCTCTCTCTCTTTATCAATACCAGCACTAACACTTAAATATATTGAAATCCGAGCAGAGTAAAAAGAAAAAAATCGTAAGGCAAGTTATACCTTAAGGTATAGTTTCTATATAGAAGTTATGCCTTAAGGTTTAAATTTACCTTTTGTGTGGTATAATTTTTGCCTTAGGCATAATTTAGAACTACAAAAGTTATGTCTTATGAGATCTAACTTAGAACTACATCATAACTAAGTTAGGCCTTATAAAGCTTAATTTTCACTAAATCTTGTCTTGTGATTTTTTTTTTTTATTGAGTCGTGGTTCGAACTCAAAATCTCGGAGTATTTTTGGTCACTTTTTTAAGCGAAGGGCCAGGCAAAAATTAAATATCAGCACGTTTGAAGGCCAATCCGGGCAAAAAAATGATATTTTTAAATGCATTCATAATACGGGCTTACTCGACATGTGTATTTTCGTCTTTCTATGCAACTCGTATTGCTCCTTCCTCCGCCAGGCCAGCATCTTGACTAATTTTATCGAGTACTTGCTACCTCTTAACGACACTGAAACCGGCTTACTCAATCCACTAACACTTAAATAGATTGAAAAAAATCACCTAATATTTTTACAATCATTAATACCGGCATACTCAACACGTGTATTTTCGGATCTTCATGCAACTTCTATTTCTCCGTCCGCCAGTTAATTCCTGGCGCCTATTTAAAGAACTATCATTCCTGGAAACTTGTAACTTCATTATAGAACAAAGTAAAATGCCTTCCTTTAATTTCTAAAATGAGAGTGAGCTTGTTTTTTCAATAAAACAAAACATGTTCTGTGTTATTTGCTATGTCCACCAAAGGTATGCATTACATACTCTCTTAGAGGAATTGTTGAGTGAACAACATATATCCAGATTCATATTTTTAGTTCTTGCATGCCATACTCTAACTTACTTACATTGGAAGCTAATTACTATGGCTAACATTATTGTTATGTAGTGGTCCATCTAGGCTCCTCTATGTTGTGTTGTTCGCTGACTTTTTAAAATTGCAGTCGAGCTGTGTATTGGATCCTTCAAAATTAGTGTATTTCTGCCACGGATACAACAATAATCTGGAAAAGAAGAAACTCTGAGCAACATAGCTTGTATTTATATTGTATAACTTGTAAGCACATAAATTTAAGCTCAATCAAATGCATTTAATACAGAGTGTGTTTCTTATTAAATTTGTTGATTCATATTTGAAATATGTTTTATATATCCCATCAATCTATGCACATTTTGTTCAGTGGCGGAGCCAGAAAATTAACTAAGGGTGTTCAAATTTATAAATATAATTTTTTTTAATGAATGGGTGCCTAAATTTTTTTAAATCAGATTACATAATATTTTATTTTGCCATTTTACTTTGTAATTTGTCCTCAAAGCATTATCTAAGCATTAAATTAAAAAGTCTTTTTGAGTTTACGCTAAAAATTTAATAAAGAAAAATCACTCAAGGGAGTCCAATAAAGAAAATCATCACACATGAGTTAAAAGGAAAAGTTGGAAGATAACAAAAGAGAATAAAAAAAGATGACAAAGAACAATGAACCAGTTATCCAACTTCGGCAACGTCCGACGGGTGAAGACGACGAGGTTTTAAATAAATTTCTCGAAGTAATTTTAAAAGCAATTCAAGTGGACTTTTGTTTTTAAATAATGTTTGTAAAATTGTCTGTGCTTTGTATGCTGTGAAAACATCATTAAATTTAGTCGAGATATTTGCAAGCATATGAATATAATAATATATTAATAAAATCACAAATATAAACACTTTAATTAGAATTATAGTTTACATTGAACTGTATTTTTCATTATTAGATTATCTTATAAAGGAAAAAATTATTTAAAAAACAAAACAAAATCTCACTTTTATATGCGTTGGGTGGAATTTAATATATGATTATAATTATATTAATTTAACAATATGATAGTTAAGCTATTTATGTATCCAAGAAGATCTAGTGAAACATTTTTGTTTCATCTCTTTAATGATATTTTAAGATTAATACTTAGATCGAATTTTAAAAAATAATAAAAGTAAAAAAGGAAAAGATAAATTTTTAAAAGTTAAAAGTTAAAAGTTAAAATTAATATAATTATAATTTTATATTATAATTATATCCAATTTGACAGTTTAAAAGTTACAGAAAAGCATGTCTTTAGTGGGAATTGAGCTCACGACCGAGCATTCAATTTAAAAGTTAAACAAGTTAAAAGATATAAGAAAATGAATACTTCAGAGGGAATTGAACCGGCAAAGTGAGCCTCTTTTTGATCACCCTTTACCACTTAGTCAAGCCGCTCCATTGTGCAAAAGGGGTTCATTGAATTATATATCTAAACAGCAGCATTTGATCTATATATACAATGCAATTTTCCGGCGAATCATCTGACCAGCCTTCGTAAGGTGTAGCTCCGACCCTGATTTTGTTTAGTTACCACATTTTTCTAAACTGTTGCTCTTGCTTCCATTTTTTATTTCGTTCCTTGCATGTAAATATCACAACTCTTTTCTGGAGTGATACATTGGATCAGATGTGTTGTTCAACTATGTTGCTTGAACTCTTCAAAAGTATCGTCAGGTGTGTGGTGATTTCTTCCAATTTTCTGCAATTTTAAAAGATCAGGTATGAGTATATAATAATATTTTTGAAAAGTCCGAGCAGCGGAGGAGATGATGAAATCATGTCCCCGGCCGCTTCGAACCTTCCTTTTTTCTGATGCACCTTAAAATGACAAGTATAGCAAAAGTTTTATTTAGTGGAGCTTTGAAGGTTAGTTATTTAATTATTTAGTTATGTTTCTATTTGCTTTGTTTTTTAGTTACTTGCTTATATGTGCTTTACTTGATTAAAAACTCAGGTGAAGCATCTAAGTTAAGGAATTAAAGTTCTTATTGACATAATTCGCCATTAAAAGAATTAGGTGGTAACTCTTTTAAATAATAAAATCGCGAAATAATTGGTATGTACTTCATTTTAATTCAGTTTAAAAAGGGTATAACAACCCTGACAACAAGATGAACCACAGGAACAAAGCCTAGTTATAATTGAGGGAGATAAATGTATAATCTTAGTATCCAATCAATAAAAAGAATATGCATAGAGTTTTCCTTAGTAAAATGGACAATGTATGTAATAGCACATGTTAGTAGTCATTTTCAAAATGCAAAATGCTGCCAACAAGTTTGATCTTTAATTCTCACATGCATCTTCCGAAAATAATGAATCTAAAAGTAGGAAAACTGAAAAGCACTATATATCTTACTTCTTGGGCAGATTTGAATGCAAATCCTCTTTTCCAAGAGGCGTGGAAGAAAAATGATTCAATTATAGATTGCATTAATTTCGAAAATAGAGGCGAGCTCCTATAAATGTTGAACATAAACATGTCATAAATAACAAAAGAAAACATATATATATATATATATATATATATATATATATATATATATATATATATATATATTTATATATTGTTTCTGCGTCTGTTTCACTATATGTTTTTATATAGTCTGCTACTACTATTCCTTTCCAAAGATCTATCACTGAATTCCATCTTTGCGGGTCATGTGCTGCTATATTTAATATTTTACCTTTATTACCTCCTTCTTGAAGAATAATGGGTTCTTCTATAGGCATTCTTTTTCCTGATGGTTTAACATTATTTAAAGGTTCTCCTCCTGTTCTAAAAACTCTTCTTCTAGGTACATTTCCTGTGCTAGTATCTATAGTATATTGTTCTCCTGTTGTTCTTTGAAATGGACTAGAACTAGATGCACTAGATCCATTAATTCTTTTTGACTTATTATAGAGTCTATTTCTAAGTCTAAGTATTCTAGATTTTTTAAGATATCTATCTCTCTAGCTTTATTTATTATCCTAACGGGATTTTTATTTTACAAACTTGTTTCTGATGTTCTATACTAGTTGTAAGTCTTTCTATATCTTCTCTTATACCGTGTAATTCCCAAGTTATAGCAGAGATTGTTTCTTCGTTAATCTGACTTTGTAAAAGTCTATTTTGTATTAGTGATGATAATGTTTCTGAATTTATTATCTCTAAATATGCACTTAGGGCTTTTTCTACTTGTTGATTTTCTCGTCTTTTCTTTATATCTCTATATAAATACCAATGATTAATTTGTATTTGTCTGACAAAGGGTAGTGTTCTCATACAATCAATATGGTCTAAATCGCTTTTGGTTTTTTAAAGTCTTTCTAGATTTTATATATCGTAGTAATTTATATTCTAATCCTGATATTATATCTATTAACTCTTGTAGTCTTAACTGGTTTTCTTTGGTACTGCTTAATTTAGTATATTCCGGATATAATTTTTCTAATGCTTCAGTAAAATTATTAAATCCTTTAAAAAGAGGTTTTCTTATGTCTTTAATAGAGTCTACAACTTCTATCCAAGTCTGAAAAATACCATTAGTTTTACCGTGAACTACAACATAAAATTTAAATTTTTTGTCTAAATTTCGGTCTGTAAAATATTGACAAAGTGCATTTATAGTGGCTACAAAATGTTTAGCTCCGTCTTTTTTATTACGCGAAATTCATAAATTATCCACTAAGCATCTTTGTTGTCTATCTATTACATATTCTGGTAATACTTTATTCATAACAACAGGTAAGTAATTACTCAAACATAATATTGAACATAAAATAATTTACATAGTAGGGAGATTAGTACAGAAAACATAGATAAAAACTTACATGTCTGAAGATGGAGAGAGGTTTCCCTTTCGGGGAACCCGAAAAACTACTTCACACTAAAAGAAAATTACTGGAAAGATTAAAACTATTTTACATGGAAGTTATATTACAAAGGATTTTATTGGGAAAAGGAGTTGGGGCATTTTTGGAAGGGAAGAGGAATATGGAGTGGTTGGTGAGAGAATTTTTTGTTGAAGGCTTTATTGGTGATTGTGTCTTGCTTCTTGATCGATGTTAATTTTCTGATGCCCTCCTTCTCTGCAAAACACTGCTATTTATAGGGGTCTGACGGACTTCAAATGCGGACTTCAAATTTGTGAAGAATCTTTTGAGTTCAGCCGGGTACTCTTAGGGCCCCATCGTCACATGAAACTTTTCAAAAGATACTTTATAATTTTGTCCGTTTGCTGAGCTGTCCCATTTCTAGATAAAACTACTACTTTATTACAGCTACTTTAATAAAATCTGGTCTTCTTTTTTCTGAACTGTCAACATTATTGCTCCAACGTGTCTTGAAAAATTACAAAGTCCAAAGTCAAAAGTCTTCTACCTCTATTATTGAGCTTGTCTCATCTCATTTTTCTAAAAGATGACTAATGTCGTTGTCTCTCTCTTTTCCATACCTTTGTCTTTAATTATTGATGCTTTTGTCATTTTTTTAATGTCCTTGTTTCTCTTTTCTATGTCTTTGTCCTCATGATCCACCGAACTAAATCTTCCAAGTCATGACTTTCTTTCTACTTCACTTTGTCTTTTCCTTTAATGACTTTTTCTCTACTTCACCTTTGTCTTTTTCTTTCATCTTTTTCTGAACCATGTCTAACCATGTCTTTTCAAATCTCTCTTTTTTTTTTTTTTTTAACTGATCTAAGTGTCTAAATTGTGTAGGGCAATTGAGTCAAAACTCATGCCTGAATCTACATCATTTGGATCTTGCGAGTCTTGAAAATTAATATCTTCTCCTTCAAAATCTGAATGGACTGGTGACATCTCTTGTCTTGGAGATAATTCTGGACTAGGATCTTTGACTATATATTTATCTTTTTCTTTTGTCTGAAAAAATCTTTCACGTTCGGGCTTCACATAATTTAAAGTGACTTATGGTTTCTTCTATTGTTAATTCTCCTAACTTACATCCTTTACATTTAAAAAGCATATTTTTATTTTCTTTTTGAAGTCTTTTTGCTTTTTCTATAGCTTCGTCTACCGCAAACTCGTCTTGTATTAATTCTATATTCATAAAAGTTGTGTCTGTAATTTCATTTTCGTCTAAAGTACTTTCTTCTTCTATGTCTTTTTGTGGCATATAATTATAATTAGTAAAACGTACAGATGTCTCTCCCTTAGAATTAGTGTACATTAGGTGGGATTCTGGCTGTAAAATCTTTTTTGTATTAAAATCCTCTAGATTCCATTCCATCCCTGCATATTCTTCAGGATTTATTTTTATAGGCTTTATTAGTCTTATTCCTTTATTTCCCATTATTTCTACTACATCTTCTACCTTAATTTTAAATTTTGTATTACTATTATTAGTCATTTTTCCTAGAAATCCTACGCATATTAATAAATTATTACCGTCACACATCACTTCATATCCCTTGTCTGTATTCCTATTTTTATGTGCTTTCCAAATTCTGCTAAATTCATTATAAAATCTGGGCTAATATAAAATATTCCTCCATTATTTGTCATGTCTACTTCCGTTAGTCCTATTATTGATTTTTTCATGTCTGACCATCTATCGTCATAAATTACTATTAAAACTTTAGTTCCTAAGTTCTTTCTAGTTAGTCCTTTTAATCCTACTACTATTAATCCCATATGCATTAAACTTCTTCTAGTATTTTTTATTTGTCTCACAGCTACTGGGTCTATTAAATTTATGGTAGTAATTTTATTTCCTATGGCTGATATTTGTTGTTCTCTATAATGTCTATATAATTGAGCTGTACTTGAAAACTGTCTTCTATTATATAGAGTTTTTGGATTTAACAGTTTCAATTGGTTTTGTTGAAAAATTTGTATATCTCTATCTACGTCTATTACCTCACTTAACTGCTGATTATTTTCTTCTGGGGTTCTTCTATTTAAAATTCTTGATAAGAAATTATTACTTATTCTATTATCTGAAAAATTTACTCTTTGTCTTTCTTGCCTTTCTGATCCTCCTTCGTTTCTTTGTCTAGTTGAAAGAAGGTCCATTTTTGTGGTTTTCTAAGTACTTTAACTTTATCTTTTTGAGGTGTTATTTCTACCTTTTTTAATTGGTCTATTAATTCGTCAACTTCTTTATTTTTAAACGTCTCTTTATTTTTTTCTCTTTGTTGTTCAGTTAACCACGAGATGCGTTCGTCTAATAATTCTAACCTTGGTACTATTTTTTCTATTTTCTTTATTATTTCTAATATTAATGAAATTATAGTAGTATTCTGTTGTATTATTATTTGGTCCGATTTAGCGCTAGGTATATAATCTTTATAGTCTGCTGGTAAAGGTATAGATTTTTCTATTAATTTTGAGGCTTCTTCTTGAACTAATGTTGGTCTACTCATGAAAGAGTGATTTCTTTTAGTTCTGCTACTGTCTTTTTTAATTCTCTAATGTCACTAGTTAAAACTTCTACTTGTTGTGTTATTTTAGAGACTATGTGGGTTGTTTTTAGTTCTATTTCTTTTGGTTTTTCTATAATAACTTTAACTAACTTTTCTATTTCCGTTTTTGTAGGTAATTTTTCTAGATTAAATTTATTAACTAGAGTCTGAACTTTCTTTTCTAATTCTAATTCTTGTGTTTTTAAGTAATCTAGGTTTTGTTCTAATTTTTCAAAGGTTTTCTTTTGCTTAGTCTGAGATGTAGTTACTACTTCTAATATTCTAGTGATATCTTTATTATTTTCTTGTATTTTTTTACTGAAATTTATGACTAAATCTACTAATGTATTTAACTGTTTGTCTTCACTATGTAATATATGATCTCCGTTACTAAAGTTACACTTTATAATACTATGGTCTGTTAATGCTCTATACTAATTATATATATATATATATATATATATATATATATATATATATATATATATATATATATATATATTACTAACTTTGGAAAGTAATGAGATGCTCGCCCAATAATATTTACAAAGCGTGAAGTATCGTTCCTAGCATGACGTTGCTTAAGTTGGTTTGTCTTTAGGATTCCTCATGACAGAGCAAAATACTGAAATCAAATTAAAAATACAAAATAGATAATATAGGTTTTTATCGGACTTTGTTGAAACTTGACACGGTTGTCCTATTTCGACATAGTTTCTGCATAGTGATAATGACTATCCAAATCCTTGTATACACACCTAGACTATATATATATATTGCTCGGACTCTAAAAAATTATTGGCGTACCATGTTGAATTCTTCAAAAATGCACTGGAGTATCAGCCGACAAGCGCACAGCCGTCAACATTTTTGAAGAGTTCGAACAACATAACACCTAACAATTCAAAATTGGAGATATAAAGTTATGACTAATGTAATATGAAATATGAAATTATAAATTCTAAGAACATGGATATATATAAAAACATATACATATCCAAACATACTCATGAATCGTTCACATTGTCTTGTCACATATGTAACTAGATACATATGACAAGTACAATAACATAGAGTTACAATGTAGAGATTAGGGATAATAATTAATGGTTGTCATGAGAAGTGAATGATCAAATCAAACTTAAGCAATGTCATGCTAGGAATAATACTTTATGCTTTACGAATCTTTTTGTGTGAGCATCTTATTACTTTTCAAATATTGTAATTTATACACTTCACTGCAATGAAGGAACTCTCTAACTAGCATGGATTATGATTGACTCGTAATTATTGTTATTCTTTCTAACCTGTTATAAGTTCGAGGCTTGACAGGGTCGACTTCCATTTTAAAATTATGCAATCTATAATTTATTTCGTTTTATTTCCACGCTTCCAGGAAATAAATCGCATTCAAATAGTTATTCAATATAGTTAGAATGAGAATCTTTGATCAGGAAATAAAGTATATAAATTTTGTTACCAAGTTGACCGAATTGAGAATAACGAGTTACTCTAATTTCATATTCGCTGTTTTTGGAAGATACATTTGAGAATTGAAGATGAAACTAATCCATAGTATTTTGCATTATAAATACCTAAAATATTATACTAGAAACATATTATTCATATTACGAAATGATTTTTTCTCCTAATTGGGTATTTAACATCTTACAACTAATAGTTGGACTAAATTTTGTATAGTATTTCTCCTTATTATTCAACACGACCAGCCATATGAATTGTATATTAATTCAGATCAATAATTTTATCTATATGTAATAGTAGATTCGTTTGGTGTTTGGTAATTTTTTCCTGCATTAGAGTGAAATAGGTTTAATTGGAGAAGAATTGATATTTTAGTAGTAATTTCTACAATGCAAAAAGTTGTTGGTAGGTTTAATCTTCAATTCTCACATGCATCTTACGAAAATAATAAATTTGAAATTAAAATAATTCGTTATTTTTAATTGGGGCAATTTGGAAGTACTAGTCACTACATATTGTGTTTCTGAATTGATCAAATTGAAATTAATAAGTTGATTTTAGTTTAAATTTGTTATTCCTCGAAGATGCATGTAAGAATTGAACCGATTCATATTATTTTGCATTTTAACTATGTTTACTGAAAAATGACATCAGACTACGGGCACCTCTAAACTTTTACATGTTTCAGGATAATGTGTGACACATGATGAGCAAACAAGACTATGACTCTATTTCCCGAATATGGTGTGGCACCACTTCTTATTTGTGGTAGCTTGTTATTTTATTTTTCCTTATATTTAGCGGGGGGGTTGTCCTGAGTGGTCCTTTTTCTTATTTCATATTTTAGAAGCTCCATAGATAATTGAATTAGGCTGTATTTATAGTTATCCGTATTGTATGTATGTATGTAAGGAACATTTGTTGAAATATGCATTTCTCGATTTATATGAAATGCTGAATGAGCCAAGCTTTATAAATGTTTCATGCATGGTTTTCCAAAGTAAAACCTACACAAATAACTACCTTTTAACAGCTTCTAACAAGTTATAGCTATGAGTTAAAGATTTACAATTCGTAGCTGCTTTTGGCTGTATTTCAGTTGTATCTCGCGTTTTATAAATACAGTGAAATACAGCGTGACTGTTGAATTAAAAAAAGGCTATATTTATGGCAATAAAAATCTTTTTCAAATTATATGGTAATTTGTATTAATGGTTCCATGATTCACGCAAACCTCATAAGGTTCCATTACAGCTAATGTCTCTCTATCAAAATCACTCCATTCAAAAGTGTTTTGCTGTTTTTTTTTTTGTATTCGGTTGTATTTCGCTTTTTTGAAATACACGAAAATACAAAATTTGGCAAAGTAAAAATAGGCTGTATTTATGGAACATATTCTCTTCTTTCATTTTAAATGGTAAGTCAAATTAAATCAACCATGTATCACGCATAACGGTTGAAGTTCCATAACAACCCATGTTTCTCTCTCCAAATTACTCCATTCCAAACTTTTAGAAATACTTCCAAATACAAAAAAATATACACTGGAATACAATGAAATATGGTTGATTGTTTAAGAAATATAATATTGTAGTATGCGTATATACAATGGAATACAATGAAATGTATTAGAAGATGTTTCGTAAATTAGAAATACATTGAAATATAGCGAAATATACTGAAACAGTACACTGAAATATACAGAAATATACTGAAACAGTACATTGAAATATAGCGAAATACACAGAAATACGCAGAAATATACTGAAACACCACAATCACAAACCCTATCGAACCACCACAACAACTGGAAAAACCCTCCTTCTTCCTCCGCCGCCTTTCTTCCGATCCACCATCCTACTTCACTCCAAAAATCCTACCGAACCACCACAACAAACTGGAAAAACCTCCTCCTTCCTCCGCCGCCTTTCTTCGATCCACCACTGTCCTCCTCCACTCCAAAAACCATACCGAACCACCCCAAAAACCATTAATACATGAAGCATATGGAGTTCAGATCTGAAGAACTAGAACCTTAAGGTTTTTTACGAGTTTGGAGATGGAGATGGTAGTAATAGTGGTGGTGGTAGTGGTGGCTCCGGTGAAACCCACTTCTCCCTCTTTTTCATGTCTGAGTGTATTCTCAGATTTGGGGTCGTTCTACCACCGTCGCTGCCACCTCATCATCATCAACAACATGAGCAATGGCAGCGGCATCGACGGCTTTAGCAGCCGCCAGAGTAAAGTCATGGTTGTTATTCGACTAGGAAGCAGCAATAACTTGTGCAACAACGACGTTGCTACAGTTTCTACGAGCTTTAACGCTCAGTTGCCTCACAAAGTTTGGCTGAAAGAGAAGAGAGGCGGCAGTGAGGGGAAGGGGAGAGAGGAGAAAGATTTTTTTTTTTAGGGTTTGGAGAAGATGATAACTCTTAAATATGTAGTGAGGGAGAATAGAGAGGTACATGTATTTCAAAAGTTATTGGACTAGTTATGAAATGTAATTTTGGAAAAAGAAAGCTACAAAAATTAAATTAAAAAAAACTAGTTATTATTCATAAATAAGTCTTAGAGATAGCTATGGCAGGAAATTTTCCTTTTCCAAATGTATATGATTTTTAATGGGCTGTATGATTGATGTATCATATGAGTTTTGGTTCGATCGTTATGGATACAATTTTTTGCGCGGAGTGCCCTTCTTTTGGGCTGGCCTTTATATTTTGCCCCTCATTTATGTCTTCTTTAAATTTTTCCCTTGCCGCCTGTTTAATGAAAGTTTTTTGACAAAATTACCCTTACCCCATTAAAATCCTTTTTATTTCGTCATTTGCCCTTTTTTTTTTTTTTTTTGCTTCTTCTTTCCTCCTCTGTTTTGTGTTTGTCTCATCTGTTCTAAAACTTAGGTACGAATTTGGATCTTTTGCTCGTTTCAATATTTGTTTTTTTGTTAAATTTTTATTTGTTGAATTGATATCCTTGTCTTCATCGTTTTTTATATTTAATTGATCCTTTTTTATTTAAAATTATAGTGTTTTGTTATAGTGTCTGTATGATTTTTTGAACTTTAGTTTCATTCCCCATGTATATATTTTGGTTTTTTGAATGTCGTAATATGTTTTAGTTGATTTTGATATGCGTTTTGGTTTTCTCTTTGTTGAATCGTTGAAGTTTTGCTTGTGAACAGTTGTTTTATGTTGTTGCTGCTATTTTTATTTAATAATCTGGTTTTTGTGAAGAATGTGTTTGTCTGAGGCAACATATGTCTGGTCCGGCAGAGTTCTTGGTTTTTGAAATTGAAGTTATGCCGGTTCCGACATAAAGTTATGCTTGTTCCGCATAACTTCATGAATTAAGTTAATTTATGTGTGCTTGGTTTTTTGGTGTTGTCTTGTTAATAATTTTGGTTTTTATGCAATCTTATGTGTTTTTGATGTTTTGTTAATAATGTTTTGTTTTGGTTATGAAAAATGAAAGTTTGTCTCTCACGGCATACTTTGTAATTTTGTAAACTGAAGTTATGCCGGTTCCGGCATAAAGTTATGCTTGTTCCGGCATAACTTCATGAATTAAGTTAATTTATGTGTGCTTGGTTTTTTGGTGTTGTCTTGTTAATAATTTTGGTTTTTATGCAATCTTATGTGTTTTTGGTGTTGTTTTGTTAATAATGTTTTTGTTTTGCTTATGAAAATGAAAGTTGCCTCTAACAACATACTTTATTCTTTTGTAAAGTGAACTTCTGCCTCCTCCGGCATAAAGTTATGCTTGTTCCGGCATAACTTCATGAATTAAGTTAATTTATGTGTGCTTGGTTTTTTGGTGTTGTCTTGTTAATAATTTTGGTTTTTATGCAATCTTATGTGTTTTTGGTGTTGTTTTGTTAATAATGTTTTTGTTTTGCTTATGAAAATGAAAGTTGCCTCTAACAACATACTTTATTCTTTTGTAAAGTGAACTTCTGCCTCCTCCGGCATACTTTTCTAGTTCTTAACACTTGCGTAAATTTTTGTTTTGCTAATGAAAATAAAAGTTTGCCACTAACAGCATACTTTGTTCTTTTGTAACGTGAACTTCTGCCCCATCCGGCAGACTTGTCTAATTCTTAACACTTGTGTACTTTTTTATTTTGCTTATGAAAATGAAAGTTGCCTCTAACAGCATACTTTGTTCTTTTGTAAAGTAAACTTCTGCCTCATCCGGCATACTTTTCTAGTTCTTAACACTTGTATACTTGACGTTTTGCTTATGAAAATGAAAGTTTGCCTCTAACGGCATAATTTATTCTTTTATAAAGTGAACTTCTGCCTCCTCCGGCAGACTTGTCTAATTCTTAACACTTGTGTACTTTTTTTATTTTGCTTATGAAAATGAAAGTTGCCTCTAACAGCATACTTTGTTCTTTTGTAAAGTAAACTTCTGCCTCCTCCGGCATACTTTTCTAGTTCTTAACACTTGCGTAAATTTTTGTTTTGCTCATGAAAATAAAAGTTGCCTCTAACAGCATACTTTGTTCTTTTGTAAAGTAAACTTCTGTCTCTTCCGACATACTTTTCTAGTTTTTAACACTTGTATACTTGATGTTTTGCTTATGAAAATGAAAGTTCGACTCTAGCGGCATACTTTGTTCTTTTGCAAGGTGAACTTCTGCCTCCTCTGGCATACTTGTTCAGAACTTTGCCTGATTATTTTTTGTCAACTGAAGTTACTATAATTTCAAGTCTAAGTCATTGAGCATTGTATACTGATCAAATGGAACGTATAAACTAATCAAAATCAGAACAAAGCAATAAATTTGATCAATTCTATGTTGTTGAGTAAAATTATGATTCGCAATTGTCACGCCCCGAACCATGGCCTAGGCGTAACACGGCACTCGGACCTTGCTTGCATGTGTCCGAGCGAACCTCATGGCTTGCTTGTCAACATGGGCATCAAAACAATATAATCTACATGATGCAATTTAAATGAATCATGAAAAATGTAATTTGCGGAATAAGTCTTGAAATTATCTCATAGCATGAAGTATCATGAAAACATAATAGTGTGCAAACATGAAAGCATAACTGACTCTGTGAACTAACATCTGTCTATGAAACCTCTAAAACATGTCTGGATACTAACTACCAGGACATAGCCCTGGACTACTATAAACTGAATACTAATGCAGACTCCATGTTGAACCCCAAGAGGAGTGGGGCTCACCAATAAGCTGATAACTGAATTGATCCTACTGCGCATGTGTATGCTTCTGAAAATCGGTATCTGCACCGTGAAGTGCAGGCCCCGGGCAAAAGGGACGTTAGTACATGGTGAATAGTACTAGTATGTAAAACCTGCTGAAACGAAGAACATGGCACAACATAGATATAGGACACGAACTGAAACTGAATGTAATTTGAACATGAGCGTGAAACGTGAGTAAAGTCTGAAAACAGTAAATCAATGGAAATACATGTATGTAAAACTGCTTGTAACGTGGGGAACGCTATAGTATAACCGACAACATGATTCTGGTACTTGCGTCCTACCAGCAGAACACTCACACCTTGCCAGGGGTATGAGATTTAAGTAATAATAAGCATGTAAGGATCTGAACTGCATAATGAAGGTGTTGCCTCCTTGCTGACAACCCTTATCCTACGGTGGCAACGTAGTTTCAGGCTATCTGAGCCTTCTCGGTTAACTAAGCAATTCCCAAAAACATGAACATGATATAGTTGGCTAAGAAGCCCATGATTTTCGTGAAATAACTTGTAATCATGATTTCACGAAATAACTTGTAAACATGGTTTCATGGAGTAACTTGTAAACATGGTTTCATGAAATAACTTGTAAACATGGTTTCATGAAATAACTTGTAAAGTCTTGCAAACATGTTCTTGATTCATGAGTAATAAGAATAGTTCGTAATCATATATATATAATTGACTTGAAAACATGCTTGTAACTTGCGAGATAAAATCATAAAGTTTCATATAAACATAATGAGAACACATGAGGATGAATTCATGATTCATGGATTAAGCTAGGGTTCCTAATAACCATAATGGAAGATTAGGAATACAACAACAAATATAGATACAAAATCCATGTACATAAATACATAAATACGGGCTACCAATATGTTGGGTTTTAATGCCCTAGGATTTGAACTTCATTGATATCAAGAAACGGAGCATGGGGAAGAATGTAGAGATTCCCACATGTGGATGAAAGTTCTACATACCTTAAATTGCTCCAAAATCTTGAATTAAAGACTTGAATTTTGGAGAAGATTTCCTAAATCTTGATTCTTGAACCTTGAGATGGTTTTCTTGATAACCCTAGATTAGGAACAATGATTTCTTACTTAGATTATTAGAGTATATGTTAGAATTGAGTTGGAAAGGTTTACTCAAGTTAGAAAGGGATTAGGAACTTGAATTCAACCTAGAATCATGATAAACTTACCTTGGAAGGTTCTTGAGGCTTGGGACTTGTTCTTCCTGACTTTAGGGTAATTTTTCGTGACTAGGGGTGTTAGGGAAATAAACCCCAAGGTTAAATATAACTTAAAACGCGAAATCCCAACTTTTAACCCGAAATCGACCTGTTTCGCGATGGATCCGCGATGCGGGTGCATCGCGCGACATTCTGCAGCTAAAAACTCAGAGTTGCGCGATCGGTCCGCGAAGCGGGGCCATCGCGCGCTCTCTCACGCGCCCTCACGCGCCCCGAGAAGCGACGGGTGTCGGTTCTGCACAGTGTTCGGTAAAATAGGGATAACTTCTTGTACACAGCTCTGTTTGGGCTCCACAATATACCGTTGGAAATATATTTCAAAGGGTTACAACTTTAATGTTTTAAGTTTCCTCAAATTCCCAATGTATTTTCACAAAATGGGACTGGAAGGCAGACATATCGAAAACTTAGCCGATTCTATAGAATTTTAAGTGTCTTACTATTAGCCATATTGAGACGATCATATCTCCTTGCTCCGATCTCTGATTGTCTTGGTCCTTATATCGTTAGAAACATATTTCTACATACTACAGCTTTCATTAAGGGTACTTTCCCAAATTCCCAACTAATCAAGGATTTATGGCTACCCGAAGTAGGCCTATCAACCATTTTCGCAAAACGTTCAAACCTTCAGTTTTTTCCACTAAAACTCTAATGATATGAGTCCAAACTTAGTTCCAAGATACGGGGTGTTACAATATCTCCCCCTTGGGATCATTCGTCCTCAAATGATGGATCTTTGTTAGGCATGGGACTGGACATGGCTTGAATACGTGAACATGAAAGAAACATGATATAAAACATAAGAGCTTGACATGGTTACGTGGGAACATGGTCATGGATCATGAGAACTGAATACGTGATTATACGGAAACATGTACATGGGGAACATGAAACTGAGTAGCGCCTACATGAATAAGAATCATGAAATATTTGTCCTCGATTTATGACTAGTGGTTAAGAATCGCTACTAACTCTGGAATCTACAAAATTTATGGCAGGACTTCCGTCATAATTCAGACCTTCAAAATAGAGGTCTAAAACTTTAAAGCAATTCAGTTATCTTCACGCGATATTGCTAGAACTTACGTGTCAGCTGGTTCGGACATCATTTTATCAATGTTCTTTATGGGGGTTAAAAATTGCTTAGAATTTGAATCAGAAAGATGGCTCTCTGTTGATGAAACAAGAATTGAAAGGCCTGAAGATGGGTAAATAATAATTATGCATGGGTAACTTAACTTTCATTGAAATGGAATATGCAGCTTAAGCTATATTGCTTCATTACAAATTATCTCCAGTTTCAGGTCATCAAGTTGTGCCAAATATCATCTGCACATTTTCCATGAGAACTTGGCTTACAAGTCAACTTGAATCGTGGCTATCTTGTTGCTCCTTTAAGTTAAGTAACTTTTTCGTTACAACAAAATAATTAGTGACTTGTTCCTTTAAGTTAAGTTAACAACAAAATAATTAGTGACTTGTTCCTTTAAGTTAAGTTAAGTAACTTCTTCGTTACAACAAAATAATTAGTGACTTGCTCCTTTAAGTTAAGTAACTTCTTCGTTACAACAAAATAATCAGTGACAGAGGCGGATCTAGGATTTAAGTTTTAGGGGTTAAACATCTTAAATTTTTAGCACTAAATTATTATATTTCTGAAGTTATGGGTTCATATCTACTATTTATTGTAATTTTAATAAATGTTTACACATAAATTTATACCCCGCAACGAAAGTTTGGGGTTCAATTGAACCCCAAATTATAGAGCTCCATCCGCCACTAATTAGTGACTTAGGAAAGAAAGGGACCTCTCACTCAATTCAATAACATTTTCTAGGGCATCTTTTTCTAATAATAATGTTCTCATTTGACCAGGCTTTTTGGACGTTCCATGATTAAACCAACTAGCGGCACTTTCGAGATGCCACCTTGAAATATCAAAAAAAAAAAAAAATCAATTCCATTAGTTTATTCAATTCCATTTGACTCGATGCGCCAGGGAAGCGTAATAAAGTGACCATCCATTTCTATATCTTAATAGTACACTTTGTTGTATTATCGCATCAGGGGCGGATGCAGCAAGAGGCTAGGGTGTACACCCGAACACCCTAGACAAAAAATTACAGTGTATATTCAGTATAAATTTTCTGTGTTCATGTACATATATTAACTTTTGAAGACTTTGAACATATATTACAGTGTATATTTAGGTCTAGTTATTTTTCCGAACACCCTGAGTGAAAATTCTGAATCCGCCACTGTATTGCATGTATAAATAATAACAATCTTGAAGTCAATTCTAGTTTTCCTGTAATTGTTTTAGCGAATCTGTTTTCTTCATTATGATTACATATTTCTTTATTTACCTCTTGGGTTAGTGTTGTATAAAGATTTGATAAGGATATTGTTTAAATTTAATCATGCAAGAAAACGTTTTAAATTCACATAAAATAGAAATGTACCAATACCTTATTTGTATGAATAAGGATAGAAAAATATGATGAAGCATTAATAGAAGGGAAATTACAGCCAAATACCATTCGACCATTTAATTTACAAATATTTATTATAGGTAATATATAGTGTATACTAAATACACATATTCTATAAATATTTATACATATAATATACATACCTATGCACTGCATGTACAACAGAAGTGTATAGGTAGTGTATACTTCAGCCATGTTTGGAAACTAGCCGAAGAGAAGCGTATAGGTAGTTTATACTTATTTAAGTTTCCCATAAGAGAAAACAGGAAGAAAACTCAAATTAGCACCATCTGTTCTCAACCATGCTACACTACCAGGCAGATTTATGTATAAGTTCAAGAATAGAATTAGAAAAAATAGGAAAGAAATACCATGATTATAGTTTTCTGTTCTTGTGTATCATGTTTGTTTCATTTTGATTTAGTTAAGTTTTCCTCTCTCAAGAATAGAATTAGAAAAAATTGGAAAGAAATACCATGAAACCAAAGAAAGTAACTTTAATTAAACAGTTTTGATTAAAGGATCTTCACAATTTTTAAATTTCTTTATTCGATTAAAAATAATTAACCTTATTTAAAAAAAAAATCTAGTTTTCCTCTCTCAAGAATAGAATTAGAAAAAATAGGAAAGAAATACCATGAAACCAAAGAAAGTAACTTTAATTAAACAGTTTTGATTAAAGGATCTTCACAATTTTTAAATTTCTTTATTCGATTAAACATAATTAACCTTATTTTTAAAAAAATAATTCTATCTCAATTTCAAGTTTAATAACAATTCATCGTTTTCTTAAAGAGTTTCTTCGAGTTACCATATGGAAAGAGAGTTACGTAGAAACAAAATGAGCAATCAAGATAAGAAGAATAAAAGGCAAAAATAAAAAGGAATGTGCCTAATAAATTTGAACAAAGGAAAATTGAGAAGGACAAAAGAATAACAATCTCCTACTCATTCTGAATGGAAGGGGAAAAAAAAGAAAAAAAAGAAAAGAAAAAAAAGAAGAAGGAGAAATAGAATTGAAGAAAAAAATAACAAAAAAAAGAAGTAGAAGAGTAAAGCTGCAAATTGAGCCCACAATTAATGAGGCTTTTCATTGCGTTAGGGGAATTTGAGCCCAAAAATTGAGCCATCTCCGTCTCTGCTATGTGGAAAAGCCAAAGCAAAGAAAAAAAAAACGATAAATTATTGCGTGTCGAGATTCGAACTAGCGACCTTGAGGGAAAGTTTGAACCCCCTTAACCATTGAGCTAAGATTTCCAGATGCGTTAAGGGGGTTCATTATAGCATATATATCCATAATATTCTGATTTGACCTTACAAATACAATGGAATTTTCTGGCGAAGGGGGTTCGGATGAACACCCTGATCTACACTTGGATCTGCCCCTGAACAAGATTATGACTCTATTTCCGAATCCGCGACTTTTATAGGACAAAAAAAAAAAGTTGAACCAAACTAACACACACAAAAAAAAAAAAAAAAAAAAAAAAAAAAAAAAACATAAGTAGGTTTCACGCACTAATTTAGTGCTTGAAAGGACCAAACTGCAAAAATAAAAGTTTGATCTTTCACGCACTAAATTCGTGTGTGAATGAGCATGCATGAATAGTGTACTAAATTGTTATTCTTCATCATAAGTTGGCAAGTCTTCTTTATTGACTTGTGCACTTATCTCCCTTGCAACAGGCAACAACTATAGTTGAAATTGATTACTCCTTCCGTGCCCTTATTTAGAGGAGAACACGTGTAAATAATATTATTTGACACTACATTATAATCTTAAAATCCAAGTTCTTCTCAAGGAAAAATTATATTCACACGCAGCTAAAAATTAACTTTCAAATACTATTTTTTACTTCCACCATCCCAAAATAAGTATCAGCTTAATAAAAGTCACAAGCATTAAGAAATTAATACATACAATATGAAGTTTACTAAAAGTCACAAGCATTAAAAAATTAATAAATACAATGTGGAGTTTACTAAACTATACAATGTGGAGTTTACTAAACTATCTCTATTTATTACTCCCTTTGTCCAATTTACGTTGCACAGTTCAGATTTCGAGAGTCAAACTTTTTTATTTTGACCGTAAATTCAGGCATACAATCTTTATGTTTTTTTCCCGTAAAATAACTTATATATATATAAACTACATAAAAAGTACGATAAGTCACGATAAACAATAATTTAAAGTATTTAAAGAACACACGAAATTATTGTTTATACGAATAAGTCACGAAACGATCGTATTTACACGTGTTCTCCTCTAAATAAGGGCACGGAAAGAGTAATCAATTTCAACTATAGCTGCTAGGGCTGGGCATAAATACCGAAAACCGAAAAACCGAACCGAACCGAACCGAAACTTCAACAAACTGAACCGAACCGAACCGAACTAGTTAGGTTCGGTGTTTGGTGTCCATCGTCACAAAACCGAAACCGAAATAGCCGAATCGAAGTTTGATAAAACCGAACCGAAAAAACAAACGCGCACCGAAATTTAATACATTACCCAAAAAAATTAAAATAGTCCAGGCCCATTAAGTTTAAAGCAAAAAAAAAAAACTCAATTGTAATAAGTCCTCTTTTGCATTTGTATCCCTAATTTTTCACTTCAATTGAAAAAATCAAATATCCTTAACAAAGAAAGGTAACTAGGATGTCTCTTTAGGATTAATGTATGTCCTTTATGTGTTTTCTTAATTATTCTTACGGTATGTATATAACACCTAGTAATCCTATGTCATGATTATAGTTTTCTGTTCTTGTGTTTTCTGTTTGTTTGATTTTGATTTCAATTTATCAGTTTTATGTTTTATTGCTTTTGAGAATATGAATTAGTGTCAATGGAATCGCTTCTAATATTATATTAAAAAACCGAATTGAAAAAATCGAAACCGAACCGAACCGAACTTTAAAAAAACGAAACCGAAAGAACCGAACCGAACTTTAAAAAAACGAAACCGAAAGAACCGAACCGAACTTTAAAAAACTGAAACCGAAAGAACCAAACCGAACTAGTTTAGTTCGGTGTTTGGTGTCCACCTTCAAAAAACCGAACGCCCACCCCTAATAGTTGCTGCCTGTTGCAAGGGAGATAAGTGCACAAGTCAATAAAGAAGACTTGTCAACGTATGATGAAGAATAACAATTTAGTACTAATTTAGTACACTATTCATGCATGCTCATTCACGCACAAATTTAGTGCGTGAAAGGCCAAACTTTTATTTTTGCAGTTTGGTCCTTTCACACACTAAATTAGTGCGTGAAACCTACTTATATATATATATATATATATATATATATATATATATATATATATATATATATATATATATATATATTTTGTGTTAGTTTGGTTCAACTTTTTTTTTTTGTCCTACAAAAATCGCGGACTCCTCTATTTCCCGAATTATATGGTGTGGCACCACTTCTTATTTGTGGTAGCTTGTTATTTTATTTTTCCTTATATTTAGCGGGGGGATTGTCCTGAGTGGTCCTTTTTCTTATTTCATATTTTAGAAGCTCCATAGATAATTGAATTGGGCTGTATTTATAGTTATCCGTATTGTATGTATGTATGTAAGGAACATTTGTTGAAATATGCATTTCTCGATTTATATGAAATGCTGAATGAGCCAAGCTTTATAAATGTTTCATGCATGGTTTTCCAAATGGGGCAATTCGCAAAATTGCCCTTCTTTTGGGGTGGTCTTTAAATTTTGCCCTTCATATTTGAAATCTTTAAATTTTGCCTTTCGCTAAATCCCATGGGTTTCAGGTTCGAACTCCCACACAGTCAAAATTTTAAAAAAAAAATCGCAAGGCAAAGTTTAAATTTCGCTATGCCCCCATCGGCATACACTTGTGAAGGAATTAGCAAAGTTATGCCGGATCCGGCATACTTATGCCTTATGGCAGACTTGGCATAAGTATGTCGGTTCCGGCATAACTTTGATAATTCCTTCACAAGTTTATGCCGGATCCGGCATAAAAGTTTGCCCATTAAAAGTATGCCCCCATCGGCATAAACTTGTTAAGGATTTACCAAACTTATGCCGATGGGGGCATACTTATGCCTTATGGGCAAACTTTGCCTTGAAGCATATATATGTATTTTTTCAAGCATATATACCAAAGTTACATGGAAAAGTATTATGCTGCAACCAAATGTCCATCCCATATACAAATTCACACTTTGACTGGCAATACAAGGTAGATTAGCAACTGTTGATAGACTTCACAAATTTGGCATTCAAGTGCCACCTGATTGCATCTTCTGTGGGCAGATCCAAGAAACATTTTCCCATCTTTATTTTGAATGCTCCATCACAAAAGGGTTGTGGTACAGATTGTTGGTATGGTTGGGGTACACTAGAAGAATAGGGGGCTGGCAAGATGAAATCAAAGGGATCTCACACATTGCTAGACACAAATCAGGCCACTGCTCCATTACTTCCTGCATTTTTGGTATGCTAGTGGCATTGGTTTGGAGAGAAAGGAACCTACTCAGATTTCAAAACACTCAGTTTCTTCCTGATAGACTCTGCAGAGAGATTGCACAACATATTCACATCCAAGGCAGGAACAACTTCAAATGGCAGAGAGCTCTTGCTGCTATGAATTGCTATCCCTAGCTAAGTGTAGTTGATTGAAACTGGCTGTTGTTTTTTTAATGTAATAGTTGCTCCTAGTTTGACTTATACAAGTTAGTGAGTAGGAATTTTACCATGTACAGTTGAAGGTCAGCTTCAACTTTGTGCTGTATGGATGGAATAAAATAGACTTTCAACCAAAAAAAAAAATGCCTTATAAGGCAAAGTTTAAATTTTGTATGCCCCCTCCGGCAGACTTTTAGTTATGTCGGATCCGGCATCACTTTAACTTTTTCTTAAAGATTGTATGCTGGATCCGGCATACACTCCCCCAGTTCTGCCTTGCGAAATTATTTTTTTATTTTATGCCTGAGCGGGGGTTCGAACCCAGAACATCACGCATTCGCTCATCTTTCCAAGCAAAGGGCAAAATTTAAAGACCACAACTATGAAGGGCAAAATTTAAAGACCACCCCAAACAAAGGGCAATCCGTGCAAAAAAATGTTCCAAATGTATATGATTTTTAATGGGCTGTATGATTGATGTATCATATGAGTTTTGGTTCGATCGATACGGATATAGACTGCCTGGTGTCGATTTCCAGTCAAGTAATTGCACCGTTTGTCCTTGAAATGGACTGGTCTTATATTTTTGTTTTTCAAAATCAAACTTATGCTTAGCTGAGCATAACTTTTTTAAGGGCGTCAGCATAACTTGTATATGTTATGATCCGTAGCTTATATGCCTCTAGGCATAAGTTCGATTTTAAAGGACAAAAGTTAAAAATCAGCACAAAACAGGGACAAAAGTGCAAATGACCCATTTCGTGGATTTTGAGGCATCATGACCAGCCCATTAAAGGGCTAATCAACCCGATTAATCCAAATTCGCGTAGCATAAGGCCCATTAAGAAAAAAAGGCTCTGCGTGAAAGAAGCTTTGCATCATATTGTGTTTGATACTGTTGGTGAACTTGGGAAAGCGACAATAATATGTCAAAATAGAGGTCTAAAACTTTAAAGCAATTCAGTTATCTTCACGCGATATTGCTAGAACTTACGTGTTAGCTGGTTCGGACATCATTTTATCAATGTTCTTTATGGGGGTTAAAAATTGCTTAGAATTTGCAGAAAGATGGTTGTCTGTTGATGAAACAAGAATTGAAAGGCCTGAAGATGGGTAAATAAATATTATGCATGGGTAACTTAACTTTCATTGAAATGGAATATGCAGCTTAAGCTATATTGCTTCATTACAAATTATCTCCAGTTTCAGGTCATCAAGTTGTGCCAAATATCTTCTGCACATTTTCCATGAGAACTTGGCTTACAAGTCAACTTGAATCGTGGCGATCTTGTTGCTCCTTTAAGTTAAGTAACTTTTTCGTTACAACAAAATAATTAGTGACTTGCTCCTTTAAGTTAAGTAACTTCTTCATTACAACAAAATAATCAGTGACAGAGGCGGATCTAGGATTTAAGTTTTAGGGGTTAAACATCTTGAATTTTTAGCACTAAATTATTATATTTCTGAAGTTATGGGTTCATATCTACTATTTATTGTAATTTTAATAAATGTTTACACATAAATTTATACCCCGCAACGAAAGTTTGGGGTTCAATTGAACCCCAAATTATAGAGCTCCATCCGCCACTGATTAGTGACTTAGGAAAGAAAGGGACTTCTCACTCAATTTAATAACATGTTCTAGGGCATCTTTTTCTAATAATAATGTTCGCATTTGACCAGGCTTTTTGGACGTTCCATGATTAAACCAACTAGCGGCACTTTCGAGATGCCACCTTGAAATATCAAAAAAATAAAAAAAAATCAATTCCATTAGTTTATTCAATTCCATTTGACTCGATGCGTCAGGGAAGCGTAATAAAGTGACCATCCATTTCTATATCTTAATAGTACACTTTGTTGTATTATCGCATCAGGGGCGAATGCAGCAAGAGGCCAGGGTGTACACCCGAACACCGTAGACAAAAAATTACAGTGTATATTCAATATAAATTTTCTGTGTTCATGTACATATATTAACTTTTGAAGACTTTGAACATATATTACAGTGTATATTTAGGTCTAGTTATTTTTCCGAACACCCTGAGTGAAAATTCTGAATCCGCCACTGTATTGCATGTATAAATAATAACAATCTTGAAGTCAATTCTAGTTTTCCTGTAATTGTTTTAGCGAATCTGTTTTCTTCATTATGATTACATATTTCTTTATTTACCTCTTGGGTTAGTGTTGTATAAAGATTTGATAAGGATATTGTTTAAATTCAATCATGCAAGAAAACGTTTTAAATTCACATAAAATAGAAATGTACCAATACCTTATTTGTATGAATAAGGATAGAAAAATATGATGAAGCATTAATAGAAGGGAAATTACAGCCAAATACCATTCGACCATTCAATTTACAAATATTTATTATAGGTAATATATAGTGTATACTAAATACACATATTCTATAAATATTTATACATATAATATACATACCTATGCACTGCATGTACAACAGAAGTGTATAGGTAGTGTATACTTCAGCCATGTTTGGAAACTAGCCGAAGAGAAGCGTATAGGTAGTTTATACTTATTTAAGTTTCCCTTAAGAGAAAACAGGAAGAAAACTCAAATTAGCACCATCTGTTCTCAACCATGCTACACTACCAGGCAGATTTATGTATAAGTTCAAACTGTAAAGAGAAGTCGTGGTACTCCAATTGTAGACACACACACACACACAAAGCTTTAAGATTTGCTAATTTGAATCTTCACACACACAAACAGAAGAAACAACCAGGAACCAAAAACATAGTTTAAAACTGGCAGTTCATTACATAAAGGTTACATACTAAAGGGAGGTGGAGGATGCACTTTGTTCTTCTGCTATTTTTCTTATTTTTTTCCTTATTTTCCTCAGCTCCATCAAACATAAACCTCCCTTACTAACAAGAACAGAAAGCACTAGCTAAATTAAATATAGTCCAAAATACTTACTTAGACCAAACATTACCAAAAGACCCATTCAAAGCAAGCAGAGTTCTTTTCTCAGAGTTCAGAGCTTGTTTTTGTACCAGAAAATGCCTTTGCCTTGAGACGCTTCGTCTTTCTCGACATAGAGGCACTCTTTTGCTTCCCTCCACATTGCCTTGACGACCGGGGTTCCATCGAATTGGTAGTAGTCTCCAAGCAATGGCTTGACCGCTTTTGTTGCCTCCATCGCGTTGTAGTGTGGCATGGTTGAGAACAAATGGTGGACCACGTGAGCGTCAGTGATGTGGTGGAAGACCTTGTTTAGAATGCCATAGTCTCTGTCGACGGTTGCCAATGCTCCCCTTAGCCAATCCCACTCGGTTGAATCGTAGTGAGGCAATGACGGGTGAGTGTGTTGCAAATAGGTGATCAAGACAAGGAACCCGTTCACGATCAAGAGGGGTACGCCATAGACACACACTAGCCAAGCGAGACCTTTGATCAAGGCAATACGGTATAGCAAGAAACAAGCTCCAAGAACTCCAGCGTCAGAAAGGAAGATTTGTAGCCTCTCGCGGTTGTTGTAGATTGGGCCATAAGGGTCATAGTGACATGCAAATCGGTCATAAGGTCTGCCGGATACATTGAAGGCCAAGTACAACGGCCAACCAAGAGTGAGGGTGACGGTAAGTGAGATAACCCTGCCCAGTGGATTGTTCAAGTACTTGGAATACCATCCGAGTTGGGATTTAGGCTTAGGCACGAAAACCTCATCACGCTCGAGGGACCCGGTGTTGGAGTGGTGGCGACGATGACTATATTTCCAAGAGAAGTATGGCACCATCAGAACGGAATGAAGGATAAGCCCGACAGTGTCGTCAACCCATTGGTAATCACTAAAGGCATGGTGGCCACATTCATGAGCGATAACCCAAATTCCGGTGCAAACACAACCCTGGCAGATCCAGTAAATAGGCCATGCAAGGTAGCAAAATGGGGATGGAAGGAGGTGGAAATAAGTGGTGGCGACATAGTACATGATGGAGACGAGTATGAGGTCGTACACGACATACGAGAACGAGTGAACGAGAGACCTCTGAAAGCAGTGAGGTGGGATGGCCTTCTTGATATCACCAACCGAGAAAGGGGGCTTTGAGGTTGGTACCTTTTGAAGAGGATCCTTCTTTTCTTCGGTCTTTCCAGTTGGAGCAGACATACTACGACCACCAGCTCCCATTTTCGCTACGCTGCCTCTTCAATCCCGAACCTGCAAACAAATGAATGCATTAAAGAATAAGTAACTCTTTGCAAGTCTAGCCTAAAACATCACTGACCAAAAGAAGTATGTGGTCCCTTAATCTATCTACCAACAATGAATAAAGTCAGGAACCATATCTTTCATGAAACTATCATTGGCAGGAAAGAAACACAAAATCAACAATTCCATCTACGGACAGAAATATGAGGTCCATATCAGAAGGGTCCACATACAGTACCAAAACAGAAAATTGAGGCCATTAATTGCCTATCATCACTCAAGTACTGAAACATAGAAAAAAGCCTAATACAGGAAGATTTACACATGGATTCATCAGGTTAGAAGAATCTGTAACCACAAAATACGCAAACACTTTCAGCTCATTACAGCTAATACTAATAAATGGACATATAAAGTCACCGTCATGATAATTCAAATAAAATTTTTGGCAAAGTAGAAATATTGGATTCCTTCAGCATTAATTGTTTTCTGCATTTCTCCCCAACAGTCCCCTCCTCATTCTTTAAGATTTTTATTTTTCTAGCCTCTCGTTAGTATAATGCGAAAACATTACTCATGACCACAAATTTTCATGAACGAAGAATGATGATATAAATGCATGAAAAATCAGTTAGTGCAAGTATAGAAGAAGGAAAGCAAAGACCAGTAACTATATAGATAAGAAATTCAAACCATATGCAGAGTGCCAAAACCAAATGTAGAAAACAGATGTATAAACTGAGATCAGTAAAAGTAAAAGCCCCTCGGTCTCACCTCCACTCACCTTTCTATCCTGGATTGGGAGAAAGTGTGAACGAATTGAAATCCTTAAGTGTGAACGAATTGAAATCCTTTCTTATGGAACCAATGTTTCAATTGTACATTAATTGCATGTCTATATATACACACACATGTACCTAACTTATGTATGTGCAAAAAGAAAGTTGACATCAATCATTCAATTTGCATTACTTCAACAGGAAGTAGAGTGTACCTAGTGCCTAAAGTATATTAGGCTAGTTTCCACATCTAGACAACAGGGCAAGAAGTAGATTCATAAGAGTTCCTAAAAACATTTCTAACATGCATAAACTCAATGGACTTCTCACCAAACTTTTAAGCCCCTACAAAACAAAATTTTCATCACATTTATGGACTATGCCAAAAAATAATGCTTTCTCACTGGCTGTAGGCCAATAAATAGTTAATAACATTATTGTCAAACTCAATATCTAAGTAGAATATTAGATAATTCAATTTCCAAGTATTACTCAAATCTATCAACCAGTCAAAACTCAACAACAGACTTTAGGCGCATACCACATTTGACACCATTAACCTCTTTTTCTCCTTCGACGTCAGAGAGTGTAAAATAATATATGACTATGGAGATAACTTGATTGAGTTTTCATATTCAATATTAGAGTTTACTTATTTTCTGAAATAACCTATACATGCAACTACCATTTCTACACGTTACTCTACTCTTTCCAGTTCATTCAAATTCAACACAATGCAACAGTGATGTGATAGCATCTACACAACTAATTAAAGAAAAAAATTAGTCTGGTGCAAATCAACAACGATGAAGGTAATTTAATTAGCTTTATGAGCCTGTTTGGATGGGCTTATGCCTATAAGCTGCAAACAGCTTATAAGTTAAAAAAAATAAATTGGGGTAGTCTAGTTTTTTTTTTGGCTTATAAGTTGTTTTAGATAAGCTAAGTCAAATGGGCCCAATTATTTTTTTGAGCTTATTTTAAACACAAAATGACTAAGCTGGCCAGCCAAACACTCAAAAAAAAGCTAAAAACAGCTTATAAGCAACTTATAAGTCAATCCAAACGGGCTCTATGCTAGGACCACTGGAGCCTCCACTATTAATTATAAGGTAAACTAGTTTTAATAATACACGGCAAAAGTAATTAAAAATTGTACCACTGGTACTGCATTAAAATCTTATAGGTGTCTTTAACCCAAAAAAACAATCTTACAGGTGTCCACTTGGTCACTTAGGTCACATGTGATTGTTGTATACTTGTACACATGCCTTTACAGATCAGAAGAGAGAGAGAGAGAATATATAATATTTTGTGGTGGTAAGTAGAAGTACAGTTATTCAAAGATTTAAAAGATTTCTTCTTATATGCCTAAGCTTTGTGGGCAGAATTACCCGGTCTGTGTTGGTGCAAGCTAGAATATACTAGGTGGAACGGTCAAGGTGCACACAAGCTAATCCAGATCTGGGTGGGGAAAATTACCCGGTCTGTCATGGTGGAAGGTAATACATACTAGGTGGAATAGTCAAGGTTCGCACAAGCTAATTCGGACCCACCATTATTTTTAAGAACTACCTAGCACGACATTTTCTCAGCCATTCAAGCTACAGTTCCACTGTAGTAAATCTTGACCATTCAAAGGAGTAGTACTCTAATAATTCCTATGTACTATGTCCCCATCTTGGGTAATAAGGTCAGTGACAGAGAATCTATGGCAATACTTTGGTGGCTGTATTAGGCAAATATGTTATTCCTTTGATCCCAAAAAGATTGTCTTATTAGTTCGTCCCAAAAAGATTAACACATTTTCTAATTTAGAAAATTTAATTTTATGAGATGATTTACATCCACACAAATATCTAAGGCTTGTTTTGGACTACACATTTCAAAAGTCTTCCTTTATTTGTTAAACTCCGTGCCAAATCAAACCAAGACAATCTTTTTGAGACGGAGGGAGTAAATAATTTCAATAAAAATGTACATCGAATCTAATCAAAATGATTTTATTTTTCGGATTCTTAGCAATAATAATAACAACAGTTACTACTATTTATAAGCTAACAGAAAGATCTAAATAACTTCAACTATAAGAAATTTAAAAATATAATTTTTCTTAAACATAAAGATAACTCAGGCACTGTGCAGTATCCACTGATTTCATGTGAAAGAGAATAAAGCTTAAAAGAAAAATACTTCGTGATTCAGGTGAATCATGTGAATCACTTTTTTTCTTTCTAAGACGGGAAAGAAGATGCTTCAAAATCATACCAACCAAAAAAATGATGTGTACAAATCAAATCAAATCAAATCCAAATTAAATGATTAAAAAAATAATAAGTCAATCAAAATATCTATATTTTCAATAATATCTTCCATTATCAAAATGACTGTTGATTTGATTGGTAGCAGCCACCACAATAGTTTAAAATTTTCATCTTTATACCTCTAATAGAACTTTTCAAATTCTCACATTAAACATGCTCAAAAATAAGCAGCTACTACAAAAGGTTAGAATTTCATCTTTTTACCCCTACAACTTTTTAAATTCTCACATTAAACATGCTCAAAAATACCCCAAAAAATTGTACTTTCAGCTCTTAATAAAAAACAACTAAACAAAAATCCAGAAAATTACAAATCACCTAAAAAAAAAGGGGGGGATGACACTCTCTCTATTAAGATGGTTCATGCATGCAAAAATTCACACAAAAAGACAATAAATCAAAAGCATTTGATGCAAATTTAGAGATTCAACTTTGTTTCTGCAAAAACTAGGAGGACCCCATTACAGATCTGGTCAATAAAACAACAATGCAGCTAATTTTTCCACCAAAATCAATCAAAAAACCCCACATCAAATCAAGCTTTATCAGATTAAAAAAAAATCACAATACAATGAGATTCTAGGAGGAAAAAAAAACTGATTTTTCCACCATACACAAACCAAAATCAATAAAAAAAAACTCATCCCAGAAAATCTGATTTTTCCACCATAACCACACACACACACACACACACAAAAAAAAAAAACTCTGATTTTCCAGCATAAACACAATAAAACAGGAAAAAACCTGATTTTCCAGCATAAACACAATAAAACAGGAAAAAACCTGATTTTTCCACCATAAACACAATAAAACAGGGGAAAACCTGATTTTTTTCCACCATAAACACGATAAAACAGGGAAAAAATCTGATTTTTCCGCCAAAATCAATCAAAAAAACATCCCAATAAAAACCCACAACAAATCAAACACCTTCAAGCCTTATCAAATGAGAAAAAAAAATCAAAAGGCAGGTTAATAAATGGATTCTTGGAGCAAAAAAATCTTATTTTTCCACCATAAATACACAAATCAATCAAAAAATCTCAACTCAAGAAAAAAGCACATCAAATCAAGCCTTATCAAATAAAAAAAAATAAGATGCAGGTAAATAAATAGAGATTCTTGGATCAAAAAATCTGATATTTCCACCATAAACACAATAAAACAGGAAAAAATCTTATTTTTCCTCAATAAAACACACAAAAATCAATTAAAAAAACCTTATCAAATATAAAAATATTAAAATGCAGGTAAATAAACAGAGATTCTTGAACCAAAAAAAATAAAAGAAAAATTACCTCGAGATTCCAAAAGAAAAGCAAAAGCACCCCCTCTTTCACCTTTCTTTTTTTCTCTCTAAGTGAAAGAGAGAATATTTTAATGAGTCTTTTTGTTTCTGAGTTAATTTAGGATTCACAAATAAAGTGTGTAAGAGTATATATAGGCGATGGTTGTACTTCTTCCTTTACATGCATGCTTAAACGTAACAAGCTCTAGACCTATCTACGTGTCATAATCTTATTAGTTGTTCTACACGTCATTGATATGTTGGTCTTTCGTTTTTTTAATTTTTTTTGGTTAAATTTTGGAGATCTGTTTTTTTCGGTTATTTGGTTCTTGTAACCCTTACATATTGAACTATTGCACTTGGAACCACTTGCTTTTGTTTTTACGACGATTTGATTTCTAACCAAACCAAACCCAAAAAGGTTTTGGTTTATTTAATCGATTTGGTTTGATTTTCGGTTTGGATTGATTTTTAATCAAATCATGAATACCCTTAACCTACAGATTGAACTATTGCATTTTTAACGACACTTTGACTCCTAATATATTTATGATAGAGAAAGAATTAAGGGGTTCGGAGTAGGAAGGTTAAATTGTCTAATTTTCAATCTTAATTCTGGCGTCAATTCCTTCATGCGTAGCGTCTTGATAGATAGTGTTCGTAGTGGCAGATTCAGTGTGTTAGTTACGAGTATATATAGTTAAACTAGTGAAATTGCTCGCGTTTCGCGCTGGCACGAAAGACATATTCAATGAGTGAATTTACAAATTATATTTCTTATATGTAACTTTTACAGGAAGGAAGAAATAAAAACTACAAAATGAAATTTTTATATAGTTTTTTTAGAAAAGAAGGAAATAAAACTTTCAGGTACCTCATATGATATTTTACTAATTTAAATTACTATTTTTTCTTTTCAGAGGTATAAGTTTAACTTCAACAAACAATCCATTCGAGTTTAGGAATAATATAAGATAAAATAAACGCTAAACATGTAGTTAGTTGTTGAAGCAAATAATAGGAATCATTAATAATAATATAAGATCATCAAATTTTGTTACCTTTAATAGAAGCATTAAGACAATACTTTAAATGATTTACATGAAATAGCACAGTGAGCATTCATAAAGCCGATTTCAAACATTTTAGAATTGAAGCACAACAAATTGTTATCGTAAGAAAGAGGCAAAGAGCGTAAGTTACCTTTAAATTATAAGGTCGAGTTGGGTTACGTATGATCCCATAATAATATTCATAGTCTGTCTACAAAATTCAATTCAATGAACATAATTTTAGTTCATACTTGTTTAGAAGAGGATAAAAGAGAAACTAACAAAGTAAAATTCATAAACAAATAGTAAAGCGCACTCACCATACTGATTATTTTTTTGTACTCAAGAAATTTAAGTGCAAAACTTATCAACCAATCACCAAAATCTAAGTTAGTCAAAATCTGTCTTTCTAGCCGTAGGTTTTGGAAGCAATGATTTATAGAACTTATTCAATAATTAGGCAATAAAAAGAGATGAGGGCTTTCTGACCGTTAATTTTGGAATAAGGTTGAATGCAATTAATTGGCTTACTGGCTATGACTTTCTAGGAGCAAAACCAGTCTCATTTTTTTTTACGTTTTTCAGTCATTACTCATTTGCGTTAAAAACTGATTAATTGAAATTAATGATTTTTATCACAACAATGCCTCATTAGTCCTTACATTGATCTTAAAGACCTGACATTCATTTTAAAGACCTGACTTGATTAGTGAAACGTGGGCTTTACTGCAACATTTATTTTGTGAGGCTTTTTAAAGTCATTTAGTTGTAGATTATGTATAAAAATGCAAGAAAATTCCAAAAAAAAAAAAAATGTCAATGGAAGTCATAGAGAAGTGTCACATCGAATTGTCTATGCCTAGCTTTATATTATATATAGATATCCATTACATATTTTTTAAATATTTGATTGTCAACCATTTATTGTTATATATTAACTTGAAGATGTCGTAAAAATCCATAAATTTCAAGATACTAAATCCTCTCGTGAGTGTTCGCTGAGACAGTGAGAAATTTTCTTGCTCAAATATAATTGGTCTAGCAACATGGAGAAAGATGCGGTCATGATCAAATTCATAATCGTTTTTCACCGTACAATACATAGGTAGCAATCATAGTAGTTGGGGGTTTAAAAGAACAAAGTACAAATCACCACTTCAAAACTTAAAGAATAAGGTACCAAATTGAATCGATAAACTTAATCAAAATTGTAGCACCCCTTTAATTTCCGGTCATTCTTTGAAGAAATGAATGTAGTAGGAGAGGTTGAGAAAGAGAGAATTCACTAAATATGGTATGTATATGTGCCTCTCCCACTACTAGAAAACAGTCATATCAGTAGGAAATCTCAAATTTCTGATGAAAAGTACGGTGAAACATCTCCAACTAGTGCTTTCCCATGGATTTCTGATGGAATGTCCGTAGAAAATGACTCATTTGTCCGATCCAATTATGTAATTAAAAATAATAATTAAAAGTTAATTTCCCTAAGTTAGGGGTACAAAAGAAACAACTTCAATTTTTAATGTCGACAAAGTTAGGTGATGTATGACAAAGATAGTACTTTGCATGTGACTAAAGAAAGACCAAAACTTTGTGAGGTGAAAATGGCAAGTGGCAAAGAAGTGCTTGAGTCCTACCTGTGTGCCTTGTCACTCGTGAAGCACGAAGAAAGATTGAATATTAGTTAGAATATTTTGTCCACAACAAAGTATCTCCTCTTTGGTTTTGTCTCCTCCACACACAAGTTTAAAGGACGTGGAGTTTAGTGGTGTCATATTTTATTATATTTAATACTTGTCTACTTAGGCAAGTTGTTTGATTCCTCTGATCTCAATTTTTTTTTTTTTTAAGTAGATATTTGTTCTTTTCTTATAGTTGAACCTAAAAATAGAAAATGATATGTTGATACTTGATAGAAGGGGACAATAGGAGGTACATATTGGGGAAACATTCACAAATAGCCCCTTCGCAACTTTTATAATTGTAGAATAGTCATTATTTTGGAATTTTAAAGACCTGAAATTTTACTTGTGGAATTTGAACTCCAAGATATTGGCTATTTTTCAAAGACTAGTCTCTACGAACGTGTTGTTGTACATTATTCCCTGTCAACCATGAGAAAAATGTTAGGTTAAGTTATTTGTAATCAGAATCATTTTCTTATAAGGTAGATAGATATTATTAGTTCATACCAATAATAATGCTTTAAAATGATTTTTTTGAGTATGGTGAAGTCTTTTGAGGTACAACTTTTACTACTTGTCATCTATTTTTTGTGCAATTTATTATGTTGCCATTTTTTGTCTGCTTTTGTAATATGGTGCAGTTATTTTAAGGTACAATTTCTACTACTTTTTATCTATGCTTAGTTTGTGACACAATTTTTGGTGTTGCAATTTCTTTTTTAAAACTTTTTTCAACATAATAAAATATATATTCAACCTTTGTTAAAAATAAACAGAAAAAGAAAAAAAAAACCTTTATTGTTTAGTGTTATTGTGTATAGGTGAGAGTTTTATGGTTTTAGAACTTTGAATTCCATTATAAATTTTTAAAAACTATATTATTAGTTGACTTTAAAAAAAAATTAGTTGTATTAGAATTCTGTCAAAATTCGAACGTAATACCTCAGAAACAATGTTGTATTTATAATTATACAAGAATTTTTATTGCATATATATTCTAAATATGTTTAATTTAATTATAATATAGAAATTAAAACGCGGAAAAGTCACCATTTATAAATACTAATCTGAGTTATCTAGTCTACCTGAATCAGAATAAAATAAGGACCGAATATAATATTAACTTTGAGGTATTTGTAAAATAAAATAAAATAAAATCATATTCATATTATAAAAAGCATTGTAAAAGACAAAGTATAGTATACAGAAAGCTTAATGTCACTGTATACCCATAGCTCTGACGGATGATATTAAAAGTGGTGCTAGTTTACTAAATTTACGTTATTTATATTCTCCAACATATCTTTGTCAATATCAAAAAATATATCTTTTAAAATTTGATTAATCTTTTCCAAGAAAACATCAAGTATCATTGTTTCCACACTCGGATTTCCACTTTATAGTTGTACTAGTAAATTGGCCCGCGCTTCGCGCGGTTGCAAAAAACTTCACATACATAAGTTACTAATTAAATACATTTTCTCTTATATTGACACAATAGTAATGTTTAATATATATTTGATATATGCTGTAAGTTCAAATATTATTATCTTCAAAAGAATTAATTTAAAAATAAAATAATAGAAAGGCAAAATGAAGAAAAATAAAATAAGGGAAGTAATACTGAGAAGTACCTATAAATTCGTCGAATAAACGAAATGCACAAGCATAAATCTTGGTCACATATGGACGCGGAAGATGCAATCAAAATGCAGAGATCCTTTATAACCTCCGCAATTTGCCACATGTAGTTAGTTTTATTTCAATCTTTTGTGAATATTCTCTTAATTTTGTTAGTCTTTATTTTCACGTAAATCAGTAAAATTCTCAATTCACTCCAAATTTTTATGCAAAATTTCCACAATTTCTCTTCCTTTTATTTTATTTACCATCTCAATACTTTCATAATCATCCTATAAATTCATCACGTATAATATAATGTAAAGGAGTCCCAAAAAAAGAAGAAGAGGAGGAGAATATAATTTCCATCAAGTCTTTTGCTAACCTTGTTGCATATTCTTCAATACAAAAACAGAAAAAATGTTCATGAAATTAAAAATTCACACTATTCCACCACCCTATCAAACACAGCTCTAGCTTTCTCGCCGGACCTTTAATAAAAGTCTCATTTTCATTCTCATATTCATCAATTGACGTTGATGCAGTCAAAGGCGGGCTTTCGAAAAACAGCGGCGAATCCTCCTCTGCATGAGATTCATTTCTTATCTTCTTTGCTAATCCTTTGAAGTTGATTTTGAAATGGAAGAGGGTGTATGCTAGAAATCAGTTGATACGGAAGTAATATTTACAGGTGCTCCTCAAGCTACAATTATATTAGTTAATGATCGAAATAATGGGATTTAATGGGAAAGTGAACGTGGATATAGAAAAAAGGAGGAATAGGTGTGTGATACTCATCAGGAGTGGAACAGGCTTTGATAAATAAAGAAAGAAAATGGGTATAATTAGAAAGGAAATAGTAAATGATAATAAATAACAATAAGGGACCATAAATAAGCTGTATTTAATTTTCGCAGATTTTGTCTATATAATTATATTGAATAATAATTGTAATGAATGTACATAATTCCCTATTCTCCTCAATTAACCACTATCATTGTAACGTTTTGTCTTCATCCGTTCATTGACAAATTAAAGATCATATATAGGGGACTTTAATTTTAATTAATGAGGAGAAGTAAAAAGAATCAAATTAATTGGATATTTTTGGAGCAAAATGAGAAGGTGAAAATTCAAAAAAAGGAGAAAAAAGATAAATAATTTTCTAGGCCATAGAGAGGTGTCACATCACATTGTCTATGACTAGCTTTATATTATATATAGATTCTATTGAAGTTGTGATTAGTGACCTTTATTCTTTAGCTTTATTCTAGACGTGGTAAACCACAAATTTTGTTCAACATGGAATTATATAGGTCAAATTGCAGTTGATTTGAAACACTTATTAGAAAAGTAGTACAATTCTATCCAACGGAAGTCACATATTTGAAAGAACAAGCTTATAAAGGGTATTAAAGTCGATTAATATTTTAAGATTATTTTGATCAATCAACATTTATATTCATGCTTTTAAAATAATATAGATAAGCGTCGAAAAATGATCAGTGAACACTAATTCTACTATTGAACTACATTTTATTAAGGAACTCGACAAAATAACATCGTAAGTTCGCGCACACGATTTATTGTTATTTGCCAGATATTTGGTCCACATTAATTTAATCGTTTCAGAAGTAACTCACAAATGCTCTCTGGTACAAACTTATCACTCATTGTGGAATGAAAGGAACATTATTTTGATTTTTTTTTTTTTTCCAGGTAAGTAATAAAGAGTCCGGAGCCAAAATGACTTATTTTTACAGTCATTAGACAAAAATAGTATGCTTTTTTTTTTAGACCAAATGGGTATTTCGTTGGATAACCAACGAAATACCCACACAACGTACTGTTCCGATCCCGATGAATTTCTTGCATTTCGCTACATGTGTAGCGAAATGCAAGATTTTTTTTTTTTAATTTTCCTTTGCATTTCGTGAATGAATTCACGAAATAGGCATTTTTAATATATTTTGTTTTTTGCAATTCGTGTAATTAAAACTGTTTTTTTTTAGCATTTCGTGATGCAATTCACGAAATGGATTTTTTTTGTATTTCGTCAATTAAATGAACGAAGTTGATACGAAATGCAAAAAATTGCAAAAAAAAAAAAAAAAAAAAAAAAACCTATTTCGTGATTTGATTTACGAAATGCAAGATTTTTTTATTATTATTTTCCTTTGAATTTCGTGAATCAATTCACGAAATAGGCATTTTTTTTTATTTTTTTTTTGCAATTCGTGAAATTAAAACTGTTTTTTTTTTTTGAAATTAAAATTAAAACTTTATTTTGAATATAAATCTAATTCAATTAGATAAAAATATAGGAGAAAGAGTAGTTGTAAATTGGTGAAAGAGTAGTTGTAAATTGGTGAAACTTTAAACAGTCATAACTTTGCGCTCGGATATCCGATTTATGCAAAAAAAAAATTGATTTTGCATATTTTTCCGAGATCTAGCAGCGCAAACTGCCGTAAGGCGGTTTGGCCGGGCCGATTTTCTAGAAAACCTCTTTTTTCCCTTCCAATTTTAATTTTCCCCCAAATTGGCGGGAAATTTTTAGTCATCATAATATAAGTAAAGAAAACTAACAATTTCCTGCCAATTTGGGGGAAAATTAAAATTGGAAGGGAAAAAAGAGGTTTTCTAGAAAATCGGCCCGGCCAAACCGCCTTACGGCAGTTTGCGCTGCAAGATCTCGGAAAAATATGCAAAATCATTTTTTTTTTTTTGCATAAATCGGATATCCGAGCGCAAAGTTATGACTGTTTAAAGTTTCACCAATTTACAACTACTCTTTCACCAATTTACAACTACTCTTTCTCCTATATTTTTATCTAATTGAATTAGATTTATATTCAAAATAAAGTTTTAATTTTAATTTCAAAAAAAAAAAATTAGTTTTAGTTTCACGAATTGCAAAAAAAATAAAAAAAAATAAAAATTAAAAATGCCTATTTCGTGAATTGATTCACGAAATGCAAAGGAAAATAATAATAATAAAAAATCTTGCATTTCGTGAATCAAATCACGAAATAGGTTTTTTTTTTTTTTTTTTTTTTTTTTTTTGCAATTTTTTGCATTTCGAATCAACTTCGTTCATTTAATTGACGAAATAAAAAAAAATCCATTTCGTGAATTGCATCACGAAATGCTAAAAAAAAAACAGTTTTAATTACACGAATTGCAAAAAAATATATATATTAAAAATGCCTATTTCGTGAATTGATTCACGAAATGCAAAGAAATTCATCGGCACCGGAACAGTACGTTGTGTGGGTATTTCGTTGGTTATCCAACGAAATACCCATTTTGGTCAAAAAAAAAAAAACCTACTATTTTTGTCTAATAGCTGTAAAAATAAGCCATTTTGGCTCCGGACTCAAGTAATAAACGACTTCTCCCCTTTAAATGCCTACACGATTATTGTTATTTGCCACATAGTATTTGGTCCACATTAATGGCATATTTTAATATTCAATTACTCTAGATTTTGGAAAAGCAAACTTTTGATTTGAAGAAAATTTAATGTTGTAGTAAATGAACAGAAGAGTCCCTCTAGTTTACGGTTTCGTTCACTATCGTCCACGTGTTTTGTTTTCCAATGTCTACCGATCTCAGACTTGTAATTCTTAGGTCTTCAATTGGATATTTTTTTTCATTTAACCCCCCCCCCCCCCCCCGGGGGGCCAGGAGCTACTCGAAATTAATTAAAAGTTCAAAATGACTACTACATATTATAGTTTGAGATGCTTAATCAAGTGTAAAATAGAAACGTAAGAAACTTTTACATGATGGGATAGGAGTTCAAGAGATTGTAAAATTTCAAACCTTGAAATATTTTGACTTTGTGTAACACTTTAAGACGAGTTTTTGTTAGTTACATAATTGGATCGCTTGTCGATTTGTGTCAAGATGATACGATCCCGATGAGCACACATGAGCCAAATCAAGCATATGTCGTATGGATGGTTGCTTGGTTGTATGGAGCGAAGATATGATGTTGGAACACGATGGTGGCTAGCTATGCAAGAGGGATATTTTCGCAATTCAAGTCATTATCCCTAAAAAGACTACCAAACAAGGCCCATACTTCATTAAGAGTATTTTTGTAATAGTTAGTCTAGTCTTCTTTAGCCTAATAGTTATAAATACTCTACTTAGTTTAAGATTGGATGAGTTTTGAATTGAGAATACTCTTTGGAGTGAGTTTGTTTAGCTAGGTAGCTATAGAATAGTGATATTTATAGTTCATCATAGGTGGATTCCTTTGTTAGCTATGAACCATTTTCCATTGATATTCATATGAGACTTGCTTATTTGTGGATTTCAAGTTTGTGACTCTTGACTGAATTTCAAATAGTATAGGTTCCTTGATTAATTTCCGACTGGGAGGGTTTGGGTTTAATATACTCAAGTTTGCCCATAGAATTCATTATCAAGTGGGTCTTGCTCATATCCTTCTCTTCTCATCTTAAATTCTTCACTTCTCACCTTTAATTTCTACTCTATCTTTTGTTTGCGCGTATTTGTTGTTTGAATTCGTGTCTTCTACAAGCCGGATCGTATCACAAGATGCATTATACTAAATTTTTCTATTTTGTTCTAATTTTATCGAATGTCTCCTGATAATGAACAAGCTAATTAAGGTTAATTAATGAGATAGAAGAGATAGAGAATGAGACGCAATAAATAAAAAAAAAATGAACTTCTAGTAATTCAAAACTCAATATATTATTAGCATAGAAGAAGTAACATCTTCTGACTCAAATAACTTCATAGCTAGAACCCCTAACATAAATAATAACATAGAAAAAACTAGAAGCAATCATGCCCTTTAAAATGATCACATAAAAGGTTCATGCTTTAAGTTTATTTCACTAACAAAACTACATTACTCTAAATTCCTAAAAAGAACCATACTTTCTTGAAATGTTCAAACTTGATCAAGAACTTGACACTCTTTTTCTCCACCCTTTGTGCAAGAATCATCACCACCACCACTATTGCTTCCTTCAAGATTGATCCCTTTGTACCACTTAGCAAACAACACAAATGCAACCAAATCAACCAAAGCCAAACCTAATAGCAAGAAATAGAACCTATCAATGTGGCCATTATTTAAATTCTCAGGTATCCATCCATGCCTAGTCCCTCTTGCTGTGATTTGCATAACCATATTCACAAGCATGCTACTAACATAATTTCCAAGTGACATTGATGCCATGCAAAGTGAACTCCCTAGGCTTTTTATCCCATCAGGTGCTTGTCCATTGAAGAATTCAAGTTGTCCAACATACATAAAAACCTCTGAGGCACCAACAAGAATGTATTGTGGAATTTGCCAAAAAATGCTTAGTGAACTTGTTTCATTTCCAGGGATTACTCTTCTTAGCCTGACAATTTCCGTTACCCCTGCTGCAACCATCGATAGCATACCGATAACTAGTCCAACTCCCATCCTCTGAAGCTCAGTTAAGCCCCTTGGATTCCCATTAATCTTTCCGGCTAATGGTACCACCATGAACCTGCAAATAGGGGTCACAAAATTAGCCCATAAAAGATGAATCGCTCAATCAATCTTTTTTAGGGTAAAATTCACAAATTGTAACTTTTTGGCCTTTGTAATTGAAGAAAAGTCACTAATACAGGACCAAAAAATGGCCAATGGAGTTTCACATGTGGACTTTGAATCTCCAAGATAATGGCTATTATTTCAATTATATAAATGACCGAAAAGTGGCTAGTGGACTGTATTTCTATCTATTTTTTATGTGCCCAATTAAGCCCATTTGGACCTGTTTGGACTAAATATATAGTCCAAATTAACTCATAATATACATTGTCAAAATATCTTTAAAAAGATCTTTTTTGCTTGATATATAATATATATCCATAATAAAGAAAAAAATTATTAGGTAATTGAACAACATATAACAAAACAAACAAAAAATTAAAACATAGCAATAATTTAGCTCATGACGACTCGCCCAAATTCAATCCAACCCGCTCATTTGACACCCTTACCTGTACAGAAACGTGCATGTTAGCACGCTGCATATGTCAAATGCTGACATGCTGGCTGCTGGTAGGCGAAAATGACCAATCGTAGCATCCATGACTTCACCTTGCTCAACAAATAAAGAGGCCATTTGAGTAAAGATCACTGAGTACATTATGGTGCATAGCCAAATTGGACACATTCTTATAATGCACTTTGCTTCTTCCACTTGTGTGATAGTGCATAGCCTCCATGGGTTGGTCACTGGCCTTTGTCTATCTTCTTCTGTCACTATTGCTGCCTTGTCTAGTTTCCTGGACAATTTTTCTATAATGTGATTACAAATAAAAAATGAAGCTTTATATCATAGGCAAATCAATAATCTATGTGTGAATAAAAAATATGGAATCATTAGGTTCATTATAGGAGAATCAAGAATCTAGAGTCAGAATAGGATCATTATATAGACGAACTAGGAATCTTGAGTCAGTAAGTTAACTACATATGCGAATCACGAATCTAGAACCAATAGACTGTAGGCGAATCAAGAATCTAGAATCAGTTGGTTCATTATATAGGTGAATCAAGAATAGCTAGTAAGTTCAGAATAAGTGCGATATGATTATATGTACACATATTCGAGTTTATGCATCCTGACCTAGATCTTCCTTTAATTTATGTAGAGATACTTGTGATTGCTAAAGTTTATAAGTATACTAAACACGTCTTGGCATAGAGAATTTGTTTAGATGACGTTGTAGAAAAACAAGGCGTCAATTATTGCCTTTTTCAAATATATTACTTGTGGAATATTAATTAAGTGAGACAGTTAAAGATTGATGAGAAGGTAATTTGGATGAAGATTCGTATGATTATAAAGCTATTAAACATTTTTCTTAAAGAATACGTAAATATCTTAAAAGACGGATAAAATGAAACGAAGAACTGCTTACTTGAAATCGTTACTACGAAGGATCTTCCTGGTTCCTTTAATACTTGATTCTGATCCATCCATTTCATATAGCTCTGCCCCATTAACATTAGGCACACGCCACTTACGGAACGCGGCAACAAATACTTGAGCGACACGTGGCAACGGGTTCCCAAAAGACTTAACATACCTATATCCAGGAGTTCCCAACAAGAAAATAAATAGGCCCAAAAGCCCAGCAGCAGTGGAGGCCCAAAAGCCAAATGTCCATTTACCACCATCTTCATAATAGACCAAAATTGTGTTGGAAATTAAAGATCCAGCATTTAGTGCAAAATAGAAGTAGCCAAAATAAGCTGCCCTTGATATTTTTTCTTTGGGATTTGCTTCATCAAATTGGTCTGATCCAAAAGTTGCAATTGTGGGCTGGTGGCCTCCATAGCCCAAAGCCACTAAGTATATGGCTAGGTAAAATAATGCAGTGCCAATTGGAGATGGGGGTATGCAATTTAGTATTCCATCTCCACATCCATTCGGTTTGATCAAGAATAGCCAAGAGGTCAATGATATGATCACTAGTCCCTGGTTAAGTCACAAAACCAAAGTTAGTCAATGAAGGTGGATTCAATTTATATACACCTACAGTATATAGAATTTGTCCACTAAGTGTAATTTAACGTAACAATTCAGTCCACTAGTGATATTGTCCATTTGGGCCTAAGCCCCCACGTTTTTAAAACACGCTAATAAAGTTTAAGGGTTATTTCTTCATATACCAACATCTCTCGGCGTGCTTTTCCACCTAGGATATCACATTTAACATGTTGTAGTCGATTGCCCTACATTTCAGGTAACAAGCTAGTTCTACTTGTTATGAATGGCTACTTGTGGTTATATTTAGTGACTTGATAAACAATGACCCTAAATAATTCACCACATAGTTCCAACAACAAAAACTGCAAAAAGATAGCAACGATACTACTAGAAAAAGATAGTTTCAATATTTCTCTTATAAGAAAATCGCATTAACTAGATTTTAATTAGTCTTCGTTTCATTTTATATGACACTAATTGACTGATAACATTACTATGAAGAAAGAACTGGCTTTTGGCACATACCACTAGTAACCTTAGAACTTGTGATCCTATAAAACATACTAAGAAATTTCCATGCTTATAACAGTATATCATTAAGGATATATAAAATGGGAAATGTACTATAAAGGCTTTTCTAAATACATGAAGTTGTACGTATCATTCTTTTTTAAACGGATTAAACAAGAACAGAGTGCTATAATAATAATTACCTGGAGGAGAATAAGCTGAAAAATGGCACAAGTGAGAAAACGTCCCCAGTAAGAGTCACTGATGAAAGCTCCCAAAAGTGAACACAAATAAACAGTTCCAGTCCATTTGCTGACATTGTTAGCAGCAGTAGCATTGTCTTGTCCCAACACTCTTGTTAAGAATAATACCAAATTCACCCCAACACCAAAGAATGATAGTGTTATAAGTCCTTGGTTCACTGTACAAAAAAAAAAAAAGATGGAGAGAGAGAAAATCTATTAATCAATACTCCAAAGAAAATTAAACCTTTCGACAGATATCAGAGGAGCCAGAATTTTCACTAAGAGGATTCGAAATATAAAGAAGTACACACACGAAGAAGCTAAGGGGATTAAGCTATACACATAAAAGATATTTTGACGTTGTATATACATTGTAATTTTCTGGCAAATAGGTTTGGAGATGTTGAATGAACCCCCTTGTTTTCCCCTACCTCCGGCCTTGAGGCTTTAGAGCCGGTGCATGCGAAACAGTATAATTATAATCTATTCATTTCAATTTATGTGACACAGCTTGATTCGACACGGAATTTAAGATAAGGAGAATTTGAAACATCTGATCTTAAACATGCTATAACATTTGTGTGTCTATTAAAACTACTCATTAAGAGTAAAATGAAAAGTTTAAAATTAGTTGTTTTTAAATATAGAAATTGGTCTTTTTTTAACGGTCCAATACAGAAATAGCGTCGATCATAAAAATTGAAAGGAAGGAAGTAATTATATATTTTAGTTTTTTTTTTTTATATATGTGTACATTATTAGAATAGAAAGTAACATATTCAGTTAAACTTCTTACTACAGAAAAAAAAAATGCTAAGTTAAAGGTTAGAGATAAAATACCTAAACAAAGAAATGCTGAATACCATCCACCAGTTTTTTTGCTTCTAAAGACTTTAAGCTTGTTCACGACTCTCTGCTTGAGGCCTTTGTTTATTCCAGCTGAATTATTCTTTTCATTTGTCTGTGCCAAAGAAAACAAAAAAGCATTATATGAACAAGTACTTAATTATTGTAGTTTTCTTTTTACGATCAGTATATTTTAACTGGTTAAACGATATTAGGTTTGCTACATATGGTAATTACTTGTGATTACAGGTCACTTATTAGAGTGTGCTAACCTTTGGAATGACTTGAGTTGTGTCCATTGTGGCCATTTGGGACATTCTCTGCAAAATTCAAATGCAAAAGAAATTACTATACTAGTATCAGCGGCGGCTTATTAAAATTGGAGGCCAAACCTCAATAAATCATCTCAAGTATATTCAATAAAACTAGCTTCTCCATGCGCCACACGTGCATCTCGTACGTGACACGTGCATCCCGTGCATCACACGTGCGTTACACGTGTAGCCCGTGTCGATTAGTAAAAACTTTTCAAAAATCACATATACACTGTTAAAACATGTGTTGAGATATACACCAAAGTTAAAAGGAAATTAGTTCAAGCTCAAAATAACAAAGGATGATCCTCTTTCAATGACTTGATAGTTACTCTTAAATTATTGGAACTTATGAGATATGACAATTATAAACAAGAGTAGGTTAGACTTATAAATTAGATAGACTTAATTGATTAAATGAATGGGGAAAAATAATTAGGTAGATGTGGTAGATTAGCTTTGTGGAGGGAAAAAATAATTAGATTATACCAATGGATGAGAAAGAAAGAAACGTATTAACTATTAATATATAAATAGAAGATTAAAAATTATATATAATAATGACTTTTGAGGCCTAAAAATTTTCTAGGCCTAAAGCAAGTGCTTCACTTGCTTGGGAGTTGAGCCGGCCCTCACTAGTATATAATTTAAACTTATAAAGCTGATATAATAGTGTAAATTTTTTTACACTAATCGTGTGTATAACTTAATCTCTAGTATAAGAGGAGTCCTAGAAACCACAATAAAAGTATCATAATGACTTTGGGTTCGCAATTTTCAATGTACTATATTAATCTATGCATGTCACTGCCAGGAAATCACTAATTCCCGACGCAAACCTCTTACTGACGAGCCTTCGGACAGAATGTCCATAAAAAATTAGCGATTTTCTGATAGTGTGCGTAGTTTATACAAAACTATAATTTGCTCTACGTGTCACACTATTGCATTTTTTTTTTTTGTATGAAGAACTAGCTCATATGCATTTTGAAGAAGAACAAAACTCACTCAAAGTGCTCGACAAAAGAATATTATGAATATTCTTATGCATGCAAGAGAAAGGCTGATGAAAATTGGTTGAAGAAAATAGCTCATTATATAGACCAATATAAACAAAGGGTCGTTTTCAAGAATTATCTTTCATCAGGGGAAAAAATTTATTTAACATATTTTTCATAAAGAATAAATAAAAAATAGTGCCACAAAACTTGTCTCTAGTTTCATTGAAAGCCTCAGCAAGTGGATTTTAATATGATGACTGTGAAAATGATTCTTTAAAAATTTTCTCATGTTAATATTTTGTTATGTCTTTTCATGGTATTCTTTAAATTCATGAATCATTTACAATATAAAAAATGTACAGTCTCTCACAGTCCTTCCAAAACAATCCAAGGTTCAGCATGATGATTTAAAGTGGCAAGTTGAAAAATAAAAAAATTGCAAAACTTCTTAAAATTATGATATCAATATATTACTAGTAATTAGTTCTATTTCTTTTCACTAAAAATCAGATAACTGTTCCATTTTATTTTCTACTCTATAACTTAGTAGAAATTCAAATATGACACCACCTGTCGGACTCTGGAGCGGATGTATAGTTCAGGTTACAAATCTGGTTAATTTTGACCTAAATCCTATATCTATCTTATGAAAACCTAAACCTATATTTTATTTTATGAAATTTATTAAGTTTGTACAAATTAAATCTAAAATTCAATAACTCAAACGGAATAAAATTTTAAATTCGTAAATTTCAAATTCAGAATTCGCCATTAGCAAGAATAAGGGTTAATGGACAATGTCATAATCTATATCAATGATAATAATGAGTAACAATTTTGACCTCTAAATTTCTACTCTTTCCACTTTAGGTGCTGTCAATCAAGAAAAAGCAAAGAAACTTCCAATGGTCGTAATGTTCATGCAATTTTTACTAGTAAGTGAATTATTATGTGTGCACTTATCAAACTTTAAATTTTCATCAAGTCATAATTTTAAACATTCTTTAGAGATGTGACAAAATAAAGTAAGAGAAGAATATAATAAAGAGATTTAAGTACGTTATATATATTGATCATCACAACTATTAACTAGGCTAAAGATTCGAATTACCTTTTACGGAACTTAGTCGCTGAGAAATTAGCAGAAAGTTTCGTGATAGTATCTGATTCCGGTGATGGCGATGAACGTGTATCGATAAGAACAACGTTAAGTGTTGGCTGGAAAATCACTTGCCTCACCGGAAAATTGCCAATGCTAGTAAAATTACTAGTGAAATCTTTTGTCATTTATGGTAAGAATGAAATAGGGAAAAAAAAAGTTGAAATTTTCACTCTCAATCTTCCTCCAAAAACTTGTATAATCTTTTTTTTTTCTTCTAAAATAGACAATATCAATGGATCAAGAAACTTTAATTTTCACACTTAAAAGTCCATCAAACAAAAAAACATAAGACATGAACAAGAAATACTCCCAATTCTTGAAGATTATGAATAAATGAAGAGAATTAAAAAGTTGAAATATTGCTAAAGGGAAAGAGCAATCAGCAGTATGTAAAAAAAGATTATGAATAAAGAGAATTAAAGAAGTGATTAGTGAATTAATTAAGTTTGTCTTTTATAAAGTTTTAGAGCTAAATTTTAGAATTCTGTTGAGCAACAAACTCCTAATAAAACTCTAACTGTTAAATCTACTACTACGCAAAATACTTGGTAAGATTACTAAATTTGAATGTTTCTACCTTTAACAGTGACGACAAGTCAAACAAATTAAAAAATATTTGAGCATGTCGAAAATTATTCAAATTAAAAGAGAAGATATTTTTAAAAGAGACAAATTGCTTATAGCAAACATGATATGATAATCGAAAAAATAGAGTAAATAACCTAATACACTATTAAAAACGAAAATTTCCAACATAAATGGGTACGCTACTTAAAAAAAATATATGACTCGGAAATCCTTCAAAAAATTGCTCGTCAGAAACATTTCGACGTACTTTTTGTTGAACAGAACATCCGTTGGAAGTTTCCTTTTTTTAGTAGTGGTATAACATATTAAATTACGTCGATAGTGAAAAAACTTCACTTGTGTGAGCTTTTCTCATATTGTCGGTCTGGGTGACTCGTTACAGTATAAAATATAGCCTAAGGTGAGTTAAAATGGAACGACATTGTCAGTAATGATATAGATAATCTTTCCCCAATTTTATTTGAAATTGACGCATTATATAGTATAATAGATAATATAAAAATTAATTTAAAACTGTTGTATAATATAAAAATTAATTTAAACTGTTGACTAACTTATATAAACAGTATTACATTACTTAAAACTAAACCTAACATGATGAATATTATATTAAAAAATTCGAGTACCAAAATTTTTAAGCAAGATAATAGAACTGCCTAATTAAACGGCCCTAGACAAACTAATCTACCTATATTAAGTCAATTTTTTTTTTTTTTTGGTTCAAAAGATTATGCATCAATCCTATATTTTCTAGACTAATAAGTGGAAACTGGATTTCAGCTAATTAATTAACACTAGAAAACTGCAAAAGTCCATAGAATTATTTTTAAAAAAATGTGATAAGGACAAGTCCATATTATACCGTGGAAATTCAATGACTTATCAAATCACTTTTAGAAGAGTCCTCCTCAAAACAGAATCATCTTAAGATAATAAAGTTGATCATAAGTTGTTCCCCACTCATATATCTCAAACTCAATTACTGTGCATATTTATGGGGAAAAATGGCCCCCACTTCTTGTCATTCACACTTTATGTTGACTAAGGAAAATTATAAATTCTACCAAAAGAATACGTTATTTACACCAAACTATTTAAATTATTATAATTAATGGTAGATAAAGTTAAGGTAAGATATAATTAATGGTAGATAAAGTTAAGGTAAGAATAAGTAAAAATCACTTATCATATTTAACGACAGATTAGCAACGAGTCATGTTAGCAACTAGCTAGTTGACAATAGATTAATGACGAATTTGGTAACTAGTTCCTTTTTTTTTTCTTTTTTTTTTTGTGGTGATGTGAAGACACACATGTTATGTGTTTGGTGAAGTGGTGTAAAGTGTAAACATACCGAGTGTTATAATGTATTTCAGTCTTATGATTTCATAGAAGTTAGGAACTAATTAAGGTTTGAATCGTGCAATCGAGAAATCTCAAAATAGGAGCACTTCTCCCTTAAACGGACTATACTATGCGGTGCGATTTTGGATTGTACAATTAGTTTCAACTGATCACATTTTGGGAGCATCTTTGAAAAATAACCACTAGCAAATTCTATAAGTGAAATTACTTGATAGTTGTTATTTTCAATTACAAAGATTGAAAAGTAGCTATTTGTAAATTTTATATATTTATATTTGTTGGGTTAGTAAATTCCGGATACTATTTAAATTTTTCTTAAAAACAAAAAAAACATTTGATATTGTGATAGAGTAGCTAAGTTTTAAGTTAGGTGCCAAAGAGTTAGCTCTCCTCAAAGGAGTTAGCTCTTTAACAAAAATAAGTAAGACATTTGATTGAGATTTGAGGTAAAATTAAAATTGATAGGAACTTACAAATTCCAGACCATTTTTAGTAACTCATACGAGATATGTTTTACATCTACAAAAAATTCTATAGACATTTGTGCTTCCTAGAAAGTCATATGTCAAGTATGTTAGAATTACTTTCAAACAAAGAAATGTATATATAAATATTTCAAAGACAGATTAAAAAGAATGTATCTTATAAAATGAGATCGAAAGACCAATATCAAAGAATTAAAACAGAAGGCATAAAATGATTTTTCATTCTTGTGCAGGATATTAACTCTTGTGGCTGTAACATCTTTTCCTAAGAGCATATGTGTGTTATCATACCAAACCAATTTATAAAAAAATAATTTTAAAAAAAAAGGGAGAGAGAAAGAGAAACTCGATGGCATTGGACAATTTCTAAGGTCAATTATCCCATCTTCGGAGAATTAGGTCATGGTCGGATATTTAGTAAAATTTTGATTCAATTATGACACGTAATTAAGATAGAAATGGGCAAATAGCTACTTTTGAGACCACATGTAACCAGAGGCAAATCTAGGATTTCTGGAGCATGTGTTCACCACTAAAAAAAAAAAGAAAAAAATGTATTAAGCGGAAATTGATCCTTAGTCCCCTAGGTAAATAACTAAATTTTCAACTAGGTGCAGCATTTGGTCTTTTGTAGTATGTGTTTCAGTAGATAGTATTATACTAATTTTAGAAAATATATACGTAAAATACCTAGTTTTACGGGAAGACCATGTGTTCACGTGCTTCAAAAATAGGGCCTAAAATCGCCCTTGCATGTAACCATTATGTCAAAATTACTCAATGTTTATCCGTTTGTCAACATGGAAATAACAACAACAATATCCTAGCTAAAATACGGGAAAAAAAATTCAGAAATCATTTCGACTTTTAGCACATTTTGCTGCTGGAGTTATTTCATTTTTCACTTTTATAAGATCAAAATATTTTATAGCAAGGATTTTTTAAACTACATGACTCTAGAATCCTGGAGTCATGTAGTTTAAAAAACCTTATCTATAAATATTAGTTAATTCATAGACACTCTTAATATGGTACGAAGCTTACTATTAGCTTGTCAGTCCAAAAACACTTTTAACATATTGTGGTGTAATTATATAAAAATATACACTCACACATGCATCCCTGTTAGTATGAGGAATTTTATTAATTTACATTGTCAGATCATCCAAATATATATCTACACGTAAGCTTTTGAGATAAGTAATTTTGAAAATAAAATATGTTACTTGTTACAACTGAAAGATGAACCGATAGTATAAACACACCAATAGTTTGTATGAACCTCTCAGTTTGTGAAATTTCTGTTTCATTTTAAAAAAAAAAAAAAAAAATTAAACTCCTAACACTATGAAACTTTGTTCATGCACCAGTAACCTGAACATAGCATCTATTGATTTTTATATGGAAAACGAGTGTAAATGAATATTGCCAAGAAACATATCATATCAAAATCTTGGTAACATTATTTCCCCTTAGCTTCTTTTCACTATTTAACTCCTCATTTTTCTCCAAGAAATTATTTGTATACCTCATTATGGAATCAGGAGTCTCCAGCTGCCAAGGTAAAATTATGTTGTTGTACAGTGAAATTAAAGAAGTTGTCCACATATTCAACTGGCAAAATGCTCAAGAATTGTTATGAAAGATTACCCAACCACATAATATTGTACTAGCTTACAAACAACACATTACTAAATAAAGTGGGTAACACTATGCAAAACTTGGCGTATTTTTAGGCTTTTGATGAAAGGAGATGACATAATTGTCACCTACCGCTTTTCAAAGGTATCGGGTTCAAATTTTGAGTATAAAATTATTTTTGCAGGGAGTGTTTTACCTTCAAAATTTATATAAATTTTCATCGATAGCACTAGACTTTAAAGATTGATCTTCGTTGTCGGTGTTTTGCTTATGCTTTTCGTTAAACTAATCCCTTATTTTAGGCTTTTAGCTATTCAATGTCACGTGTGAATTGTCACATAAAGAATCAGAAAATAAGATTTATAGTAGTGGACATAGTCTCTTGCAGAAATGCAAGATAAGACTGCGTACAATAGACTTTTGTGATCCGATCTTTTTCCGGATTCCGCGCATAGCGGGAGCTTAATGCATCGGACTACTCTTTTAATAGTAACTGTCAATCTTTTATTCAATAAACAACAATGGCATATCCTATGTTTCTTATTGCACAGCAAGTTCCCATTTTTTTCAAATTGTATTGCATGACTTTGACATAGACCTTATAGTCCCATATATACGAACACATATTTTGTCATATTCAGACAAACAAAATGCTCTAATTACCAAGTGACAGTCCTTAATTATGATGAGTGGACAAGTGACAGTCCTTATGGTGAGTGGACACGCATTATAAGGATTTTGTTGAATAGCAGTATGATCATGCATGATTGTGATCTAAATAAGCACTTAAAATACTTTAATTTATCTAAGAACAATGGAACGACCCATGTAAATCATCCAAATATAGTAGGACTTAGTGAATAATTTAACTAGATAGGTAAAATGAAAATAATATCAAGTCTTGCCAATACGACATAATTTGTAAATAATTGAATTCAGACTAGTCTTGCCAATCTGGCATGACTCGTAAACAATTTAAATATAGTAGAATGGAGATTGTACTTAAAGTCATGCCTCGTCCGGTAAGACTTGTGAAAAATGGAACAATCATAAAATAGATAGAATGAAGATTGTATTTGAAGTCATGATCATTCAAGCATAAATTGTGAAAGCGTACTTTTTCATCCTTTTGTATGTGTAGCGTTTAGGTTACTTTTGCACAAAATTCTTAACCCGGGGCAAACGTTAAATAGCAGCGCAAATGATCCTATTTGTATAAATCACCCCTTTTTACATGGCATAATATTTGATACCAATTAATTTGTTAGGTTGAGTAAATCTAAAGACGCTCTTAACATATGATATGCGGCTTGATATTAGTTCATTAGGATAAGTTTGCCCAAAGACATTTTAATACTAGTTTATTAAGCGCACTAAGTCAGTCCAGAAACACATTAAATATAGTGTGATACTATCTGTTTTGAGCCAAGCCGAGACCTCTCAATTTTTTCCAAAAGATCTCAAATCAATAATAGTATAACACATTCTCTCTCTCTCTCTCTCTCTCTCTCTCTCTCACACACACACACACATATCGATAGTGTAATGAAGTTTTTTACACTATTAGGTCATGTCAAAGATATCTACAAGTAAGCCTCCTTAAAATGTGGGATTAGTATTCTTGAAAATTAAACATGTTACATGCTACAATATGGTAAGATGACCATGATGATATACAAAATTTTTACAGTGACGATATATATAACTTAAACTTATAATGTGTGTGTATTTTTTATTTTTTTTGTTAATTAACTTCTAATACTTTCATGTGGAAAATGAGTGTAAATGAATGGTTCCAAAAAACATATCATAATCAAAATCTTGGTGACATTATTCCACCATTTCCTTCTTTTCACTATTTAACTCCTTATTTGCCACCAAGAAAAGTTTATATACCTCATTATGGAATCAAGAATTACGCCAGCCGCTGAAGAAAAATTATGGTGTTGCACAGTGAAATTAAAGAAGTTGTCCATATATCAACTAGCAAAATGCTCAAGAATTGTACTGAATATTATGCCATCCACATAATATTGTACTAGCTTACAAATAAAACACTACTAAAAGTGGGTAACACTATGCAAAACTTGGCGTATTTTAAGGCTTTTGATGAAAGGAGAGATGTATTGTCGAATTTTTGACCAAAATAAGTTATTATTTAAATCAATTCACCAAAATAATACGTTTTTTTTTTACAGAACTAACATAAACGTATTCCTGAGTAACGTATTAGGCATTATTTTATTCAAAAATTCTGACGGGAAAAATAGCTGGGGGTTAACGGTGTTAAAAGCTAATTTGTGACTGTGAGTAACGCATTATGCCTAATACGTTACTGTCAGTAACGACTTTAGAGAATCCATATAAGAGCAATCCTTCTACGTAATCTGACATTGATTGATGTTAAAGTCGTAACTCGGAGTTACGATTTTAAGATAAAACGTAACTGACACTTACGTTTCTACTCAAACTAGGCAGGGGCAATCGAATCTTGCAGAGAATCCTGCAAATTGGGAATCCTTTTGACTGATTTGACTATAAAACGTGATCAATAGTTACGTTTTAATTGTAAAACGTGACACACAATAACGACACACTGCTAAAGTCCCTCTTCCTTATACTCTTTGAACAAACCACAGATCATTATAAAATATAGTGTATGAAACGAATGTTCAAACACATTCCAACAATTTTCAGCAAAGCTTCTACTTGTGTGGCCTATTGTTGGAACAACATTAAAAAATTCAACAGATATGAGTTAATTAAGTCAAATATGTTGTAATATGTTAGAATAATACTATACTTTTAATTTATTTTTCTGTTATATTAATAATAATAATAAGTGTCTTATTTTCGCGTGTAGGAGTAAAGATGACCAATTTTGAACATAATGTGATGGTTGCTTTGTATTGGGGTGGCGAAATAATTACTGAAATGAACGGATTCAGGTATACTGAAGGTGCCAAAATGATTGTTAGCATGTTTATTTCAACGAACTATGCTGAATTGGTTGAACTATTGCATGAGAAGATGGGGACAAATAGTGAAAATATTCAAATTGATATTTCTGTAAAATATCCATTGTAACACCCCGTACCTTTAACGAAAGTTTTGACCACGATCCTAGACTTAGAAAATCAGATAAAGAATGTGCGAATTGAAATTTTTTCGTTCAGTTGTGATATGATGGTTTACGCCCATGAACAGTGGTTGTATTTCAGTTTACTGGCCGTAAACCAAGTCGTGAACTGAAACCAAGAATTTCTGAACATTCTGGAATTTGACATTTTGAGGTCATAGGGTTAAATACGGACTGTATTTCACTTTACTGCCCGTATTTCAAACCGTGTTTGGAATTTGGGAAAACTTCCTTGATGAAAGTTGTAGAGCATTGAAATACCTTTCCAACGGTATCTTACGGGGGTCAAACGAACATCTGTACAAAGAGTTATGACCATTTTACTGAAGAGATGCAGTGCAGTCCATGGGGCAAAATACGGCCCGTAAAGTCAGTTTACGACCCGTAAACTGAAATACGGCCAGTATTTTGCTGGACGTAAATTGCAATGTTCCAGAACACTATATATTCGTCCATATCAGTTCAAATCATTATTTTTCACTCCCTCAAACCCTAAAACGACTTCCTACTCTCCTCCAACATCAAGAACACCAAGGTAAGTCCATTCTAATTATTCCAACTCAATTCTAACATATATCCTTGTAATCTAAACAAGAAATCATCATTCCTAATCTAGGGTTTTCAAGAAAACCCATCTCAAGATTCAAGAATCAAGATTTAGGAAATCTTCTTCAAAATCCAAGTCTTTAATTCAAGTTTTGGAACAACTAAGGTATGTAGAACTTCCATCCACATGAGGGAATCTCTATGTTCTTCCCCATGCTTCGTTTCCTTGATATCCATGAAGTTAAAATCTTAGGGCATTAAACCCAACATATTGGTAGCCCATATTTAAGTATTTATGTACATGAATTTTGTATCTATATTCGTTGTTGTATTCCTAACCTTCCATTACGGATATTAGGAATCTTAGCTTAATCCATGAATCATGAATTCTTCCTCATGTGTTCTCATTATGTTCATATGAAACTTAATGATTTTATTTTGCAAGTTACAAGCATGTTTTCAAGTCAATTACACATATATGATTATGAACTATTGTTATTACTCATGAATCAAGAATATGTTTACAAGCTATTTCCTGAAATCATGTTTACAAGCTATTTCATGAAACTATGTTACAAGTTATTTCGTGGAATCATGATTACAAGTTAATTCACGAAAATCATGGGCTTCTTAGCCAACTATGTTATGTTCATGTTTTTGGGAGTTGCACGCATTACCGAGAAGGCTCAGATAGCCTGAAACTATGTAGCCACCATAGGACAAGGATCGCTCCGCCTAGTTAGGACGATACCTTAATTTTACACTGAATGGTTCCATCAGGTACGTTACTACCTTATACCCTGGCAAGGTATAGGGGCTCAGCTGGTCCGGCGAGGTACCAGACTCCACGTTCCCACGTGGTGTTATGATATGTCGGTTTATGAAATGCTCTCCCTACTTATGATATTTTTACCATGTTTTATATGTATATGTATGCACTCATGTTCATGTCCAGGTTTTGAGTTGCAGTTCTTATCATGTTATTCCATGTCCCATGTTATTTCTTTCAGTTGTTTTACATACCAGTACATTCAATATGCTGACGTCCCCTTTTTATTGCCCGGGGGCCTGCATTTCACGATGCAGGTACTGATATACAGGACGACACATCTGCTCAGTAAGACAACATTCGTATCAGCTTATTGGTGAGCCCCATGTCATTCGGGGTTTAGTCAACTTTTGTTTTATGCTTAGTTATGCATCTAAGGTATGCTGGGGGCCTTGTCCCAGTAAGTATGTTTTCCAGTCAGATCATGATAGAGGTTTCATAGACTATAGCCATTTTTGGTTCATTCATGTTATTTCTGCACTCATGTTTAAACAAGTATTTTTATTAAGTATTACGACTTATCATGTTTTATAAAGGCTCATTATGCATTCACGTTATATTCCGCTTATGTTATGCCTCATGATAGTTCAGCAAGCCATGTGGTTCGCTCGGTCACATGCAGTCAGGCACCGAGTGTCGTGTTACGTCCAGGCCATGGTTCGGGGCGTGACATCCATGCTCATTTCAAGGTAACAATACAAGGTTCATTGAGTTTAAAATTAAGAATGACCAGTCCTTGCTACAATTTTTCGCCATACCGCAAAAATTTGCGGATAAGATCGATATAAATATTTTGGAGATTTATGTAAAGACCAAACCAGCAAATCAAAATATGTTGGCTCAAAATTATGGATTTTCTATGGCCAGTCAGCCTCATTTTGCAGAACCGATTATTCAACCATCATTCCAGCAATTACCGATGCACGACAATCCAAATTTCTATAATCAATATCACACCAATGTGTCATCATATAGTGCGACACATGGTTTCCGTCAATCATTTGGTGCAGGTCCTAGCACGCATGGTCATCGATCATTTGATGAAGGCTCAAGTAGTCAAAGACGTACTAGTAGTAGCCACGGAGAATATGAGGCCAGGTAAGCAACAAATTAGATTTTTTTCGATAGCCTGGGTTTATATATTTTCAACAAATAAATTAGTCAAATTATATGTACTCCCCAGAAGATATTTGTATGGCCAATTGTTGCACTTTTACATGTTTTTAATTGTTGCTTCAATTATTTAGTGCTAGAATAGGTTTATTAGAAACCTCAAAATTGTTGCATTTTTTAACTTTTAAATGTGTTCGTACTCGTATAAATTTTCTGCTAAGAGAAAAATACTTGCTTATATATCCTACAATCTTACTACAATTTATTAATATGTTTTCTTCATTTTCTCCATAGAGAAGCTGAGGCCAGCGTTGATATGTATAATGATGCAAATGCTGAAATTAGCTCTGAAAATTCAGAGGATGACAACCCTTCAAGAGAGGATGGAGAGAGTGAAAGAGAAAGTGAACCTGATGAATATATCGGTGATAGTGGAGATTTACTTCAAAATAATATTGGTGCAAATCTTCATAATCAATTTGATCATGGTGTGTTCGAAATTCCATGTCATGATATACCCTACTTTACGACATTGGAGAACGAAGAAGATATTTTCATTTCTACACGAGAATCTGAGATGGGATGTTGTTCAGCTTGGTCCGAGGATGCCAACAAAGACTTGGAAAAGAATATGTATTTTAGCAGCAAAGAAAAATTGAAACGGGCCGTGACGATTTGGAGTTTGCGCAAAAATAAAGAGTTCGAGGTGGTAACGTCAAACAAAAGTCTCTGGGTTGTGAGATGCAAGTTTTATAATTTATTAGGTTGTCTATGGTTTCTTCGAGGCCGGAAGGTTGGAAATAACCTTTGGAAGATAGGAAAGTATGTTGATAATCATAGATGGGAGACTGAAGGGCTTACGACAGGTCATGTCAACCTAGATACCAATTTGATTGCATCCTTATTTCTAAACCAAATTCGAAAAAATCCGAAGTTGTTAGTAGTAGATGTCATGGCTAGGGTTCACGAGAAATTTGGTCATCAAGTGACATACAGGAAAGCGTGGCTTGGATGTCAACGCGCATTTGAATTGGTGTATGGTGACTTTAAAAAATCATTTAGTGAGCTTTCTAAATTTTTTGCAGTTTTTCAGCACTTTAATCATGGAACAGTTGTGGAATGGAAACACGAAGAGTCTACGAGTTCACCAGAGGTAAAAACTTTCAAGTTTGTATTTTGGGCTTTCAAGCCATGCATTAATGGATTCCAAACGTGTCGCCCTGTTATTTCAGTAGATGGAACTCATATGTATGGCAAATATGACATCAAACTATTAATTGTTGTTGGAATTGATGGAAATGATAACATTCTTCCTCTAGCATTTGCTATTGTTGACAGGGAGTCGAAAGAGGCATGGAAATGGTTTTTTAGTAATTTGAGCGCACATGTGATAAAGGATAGAGAAGAGATATGTGTGATCTCTGATAGGGCAAAAGGAATTTTGGCTAGTTTATCGGAGTTGCGGCGGTATCAAGAGCCTCGGGCCTTCCATCGATTTTGCCTAAGGCATCTTAAGAGCAACTTTCAATCTCGATGTCCAAACAAGGACCTCAGTAAACTGATGTGGAGGGCTGCTAAAATGTGCATCCCTAAAAACTTTCAACACATATTGGGTAGTGTCGGTCCAACTAAAATGTGCAAATCATCTAGTAGCGCGTGGACCCCTAGGTAAACCATCATTCGCATCCCTTTGTGCTAATATCTGGGGCCTGAGTACAGTAATTCTCTCCCATGCCCAAACCTGAAGAAAAAACACTAATTTCAGCATCATTTAATGCAACTGCTGCAGTAAACTAAAACGATCAACATCATTTTTTTCATTATAGCAAAAAGGAAATAAAAAATCTTATCGTTTAGCTAGAAAGAAAATAAAGAGAACTATATGTATACTCTGGGAGGAGCATTCCATGTTAGAAGGTTAGAAAAATCTAATTAGAAGAAAGATATCTATACGTTTAGGAATTGAACAAGTGTTTTTATAAATACAGTTAATACTTTTATTAATATTTTTAGGTATACCTGTAGTAGTGGTAGGAATCCCGCTATCTCATGTTGCTTAGCCTGTGAGGCCTTACAAAGATAGTGATACAAGCACGCTAGGGTCGCACTACCCCAACTGTAAGATCCTATTGTGTTGACGTCCTCGAGCATAGGTAAGTACATAAGCTTCAAATTACTTCAAGATGTATCCGCCATCATCATACCAGCAATCATCCAAAACATATAACATCTAGCCTTCTGATTGACCATATCTTGTGTTGCCGTGTCAAGTAATTTTGGATGACGTAGCATGTGTTGATTAAGTGCAGATACCTTGAGGCTATTTTTTTAAAGTCTCCAGGAAGTGGACTAAAACCTAATAATCTTTGACAAATGTCTTTCCAATCCTCTGTGCTCCTAGCCAACTCATTCCCAAGTACTGGATCACCATTCACGGGTAAGCCATACAACACCTCTACGTCTTGCAAGGTGATTGTCACTTCTCCCGTCCTAAAGTGAAACGTATGAGTTTCAGGACGCCATCTTTCAACTAATGAAGTAATCAAACTACGATCAATAGTAGGTCGATGAGATCTATAAACACCGTACAATCCCGATAGTCTAATCACTTCCAAGACCCGTGTATCAATTGGATGTTCCTTTACGAAATCCCATAAATTTCCATCACATCTCCTTGTATTCAAAATCACATTATCCTTTCCATCCCATATATCCCGTGACCTATGGGTGAGTTGTTCATTCAATATGGACGAGTCGAGTGGACCCGGATCCATCTGATATGCATTATTTTCCGCCATAAAACAAAAATACCTACACAAGTGAATATTTTCTATGAAACTTCTATTCTTGTTTTGCCTAAAAAATGTGAACATCACATCTTCTTAAGAAAGTGAAAAAACAGAGAAAAAAACTCCGTATCTTCCCAAACGAAAAACACAGAAACAAGAATACTACATTTTTTTGAAGATAAAGGGGGAAATTCGTCATACCATTATCTTCTAATCTAGAAATTGAAAGTTTGAAACGTAATCCAGAATTCTTCCACTATACTAGTGTGTGAAAAAACACATACCTTAATCACAGTATCCTGTTCCAAGCTTCTTGATCGATTTTTGCAAGCAAAATCGCACAAAATACTGAGCTTTGAAAGTTTCACATTTAAAATTTGCAGCAAAAAATCGAATAAACGTCACAATCTATATCATCAGAACAAAATCAATTTGCAGAGATAAATAAAATAATATATGGATCGAGTAAATTTTGTTGTTCTCCTCGTGATAGTGATGCTAGGGTTTTACTTTGAAGAGGGGTTTTAGGTTGAAAAGGGAAATTTGTTCAATATCTATTCACATATATTAGAAAACATTGAACGACGTCGTTATTTTAAATGAAGAGACAACTAATAGTCGTGGTCTTCGGATACATAATAGGCATAAATCGTTACTGTCAGTAACGACTTTTATTTTAACGCCGTCCACTTATTAGCTGTTTTTCCCGTCAGAATTTTTGAATAAAATAATGCCTAATACGTTACTCAGGAATACGTTTATGCTAGTTCTGTAAAAAAAAAAGTATTATTTTGGTGAATTGGTTTAAATAATAGCTTATTTTGGTCAAAAATTCTGTATTGTCACCTACCGGCTTTTCAGAGCTCTAGAGTTCTAGTTCATTTTTTAATTATAATACTTTAATATAACTTTGGATTATCATGGATAGGCAAAGACTTACTTTGCCACGAGTTATGGGCCATGGCGGATAATCAAGACATTAATACAATTATGTCACAACTTTTTTACAAATTGGTCACAAAGCATTACTGATTGTCAGGACTTGTACATAATTTTACCAACATGATTTTAATCCAAAATTGATCCAGATGACTCTAAGTTTGACATTCAGTCTTCAATATCAATTCTAAACATTCTCAACGATCTGACTCAACCAAAGCTCAACAAAACCAAACTATGGGTGTTCGTCAATTTTCTTCAACCACAATTAAGCAATGAGCTTCAATTTTCTACAACACATATGAAGAAGATGTAGAATAAGGAGAAAGAAGTAGTAGGATAAGTCTTGCCTGTGATCTATATTTGCAGAACTTTTAAAAATGGAACAAATGTTAAACACAAGTCCTTAAAAGGACAGCAAGTGAAAAACTATATGTATTTTAGGACGGAAAAGGGTCAAAAATACCCCTGAACTATTCTAAATAGGTCACCTATACCCTCCATTAGTTTTTCGTATCAAAAGGGCCCTCAAAGTTACTAAATGAGACCACTAAGACCTCCTCCACTTAATGGCTAGCCACTTAAGAAGATGTGGCAAGCCACATGTAAAAAAAATTGCCATGTGGCAATGCCACGTCAATTCAACGCCCAATCCCCTTCGCTAACCCGACCCAACCACACCCACCTGACCCATTCATTATTTACCTATCCAATAAATACTCCTAAAATACATCTACCCTAATTTCTCACTTCACATTAAACACTTAGGTTTAGGCGACTTCAAAGTTGCGCCTAGGGTTTGGACAAATCTTGAAGATTGCCTACTAAAAAGGCGTGTGTTAGGTAATTTCTTTCATAATATATCGTTCTTAGTTCGTTAATCTAGGGTTTTTATTAGTTTTTGTACTTAGGTTAGTTGTGTGTTTATGGTTTAGGATCTGTAAAGCTTTGTTAAATGTTTGACTTAGTATTTTTAGGATTTGTGTTTATTTGAGTTAAAATAGTAGTATGCATGTGTGTTAGGGTCTGTTTTTGTGTCTGATTTCATGCTAGGGTTTTTTCGGAACCATGTGGACTTTTTTCTTGTTTTAGTGGTTTGGTTCTGTTTTTGTATCTGATTTGATGATATTTTTTTACGCATGTGAAAACTGTATGTACTTTAAGTTTTTTAGTTGCCTTTGAATGTGTATGTGTGTGGTCCCTATATCCACCTTCCATTGTTTATTACTCAACCACTATATTTTAATGTGATATATCTCTTTCCCCTATTAAATATGCTTAAAGAAAAATTGGCAGCCCTTTATGTTTTGTCCTTTTTAGCTTAAGATTCCTATAGGTGATTCTTTATTGATGTGGGGCCGACTATTTTTATCTTTTTGTATTTTTACATAAATTTCAATATGAAAGATTTGTTAGTTGACCTTTTGTTCCACCATGGGGGACAGTGAATTAGAAAACATTAGTTATTGTATGACAAAAATTTGGTATCCTTTATGAGGACGACTGATTCAGATCTGATATGTTTAAAAGACATAGAAGATGAGTTCATAAATAATTGTGGGTTTGTTAAAGTGAAGCAACTATTTGTGAAATGACCTTCTGGAGAACTATACTTGGTTGAAGGGGATGAAAGGATTAGGACTCTACAGTACTTGTTAAGTGAAGAATTTAGGATTGTCCATTTTTTTGCTGTTGATGATCTTGACGAAGTTGTTGTTGCCCCTAATATTATTCATCATAGTGAACCATACTCTTTGCCATGTGAATATGGGACTGATGCTGAGTCAGAAAGTTATGACGGTGTAGTTAATCCATCTTTAGATATTGAAGAATATAACTTTGATGAGTCAGAGCTTATTAAGATGCAAGAAAAGTGTGGAAGTTAATGATAAGCTTGAACATTACAAAGAGCTACATATAGATATGACCTTTAAGGACTTAGACGAGGCTAGAAAGGTTGTGAATTTGTTTGCTCTTGCTACTACCTTTTCCAGTGCATAAGAGTGACACAAAAAGATTGAGGTATAAATGCATAGTTGGATGCCCATCTGCCATTCTCATTTCTCTAGATGGTAAGGGTCCAGGTTTTAAGGTTAAAACTTTGAAGACAAAGCACAATTGTGAAACTGCACTTGCAAATCCTAGAGCTACCACATCTACTTTAACAAATTATTTCAAGAGTAAAGTTCAGAACAACCCCAAGTACAAGCTTAAGGATATGAGACAAAATTTGAGGGATAATTTCAACCTAAGTACTAATGATACAAAGTTGAAAAGGGCAAAGAGGAATGCACTTCAGGTGATGGAAGGTAGTTTCTTGGATGATTACAATAGATTAGAGGCTTATGCAAATGAGATTAGAATTATCAATCCTAGTAGTGATGTGGTGATCAATTTATCAAAACCTGGATTGGAACAAGGTAAAAGACAGTTTCTTAGAATGTATATATGTTTCAATACCTTCAAGTTGGCTTGGAAAAAAGGTTTCAGACCCTTTGTTGGATTGGATGAGACCTTCTTGAAGGGTCACTGCTAGAGGCAACTACTGGTGGCTATGGCATAAGATTGTGACACTTCATTCTATCCATTGGCATATGCTGTATTGGATAAGGAGACAAGTAGGACATGGACATGGTTTTTGCAATTGCTAGAAAATTCTTTGAATTTGAAGAAGGGTGAAAGCATCACTTTTATATCTGATATGCATAAGGTAAATAATCTACCCAATATGTATATCTTTTAATGTACTTTTTACAGTTTGTATCTAAGTAGCTTCTGATTATTTAATTCTTTGACATGAACAGGACTGTTGGATGCTGTCAAAAATGTGCTTCCTTTAGCACAACATAGGTAAGTTAATAGGATGTTTTAATTTAATTCATTCTTAATTTTTAACTAAACAATTGACTGAAATTTTGTGCGGGTGGTGTGTAAGGCATATTGAGGCAAGCTGGATGAAATATTGGAAGCCAAGTGAAATGAAGAAACTTCTATGGTGGTCTGCTTGGAGTACTTATGAGGAGGATTTTAAGGACCAGTTGAGTGCACTTGGTGAATTGTCAGAGGATGCATGCTGCCAAGGACCTTCTTAAGTATCCAAAAAAAAGATGGTGTAAAGCTTATATGGACACTATTTGTAAAAATCAGATGGTGGATAACAACTTCATTGAGTCCTTTAATTCATAGGTAATACAACCAAGAGGTAAGCCTATCTTGAGAATGCTTGAGGAGATTAGACTTAAGATAATGAATAAGCTGAGAGAAAAGGAAGATGAGACAAGGATATGGACCACTAATTACGGTCCATATTGCATGAAGTTGTTTACTGCCCACATGATGATGGCAAACTTGTGTAATATTGATTTTAATGGTGAGGATGGGTATGAAGTGTCTGAGGGTGATGATAGGCACATAGTGAATCTGGTACAAAACAAAATGCACCTGCAGATCTTGGCAGCTGACTGGCATCCCATGCCCCCATAACATCAAGGCATTATTGTACCAAAAGATTGATCTTATGGTGGTATAGCAAAGAAGCCTACTTGTTGACATATAGGCCCAAGCTGCTACCTGTTAGAGGGGGGGGGGGGGGGGAATTCTGGAAAGTGTTACCAGAACATAAAATGGCCCCATCTGATATTGTGGAGACTGTTGGCAGACCTGAGGTGAAAAAAATTAGAGAAAAGGATGCAACAATGAGTGAGCACATTCTAGAAAAGGAACTAGAATGACATGCAGCAAGTGTGGTTCATATTCTCACAATGCAAGGAAATGCAAGGTAATTACCTATCTTACTTAAACTTTACCTATGAAATATTCAAATGAACTAATCATTTTACTTGTCTTTTACAGGCTACTGAAGAAGCAAGTACTTCAAGAACTAGGAAAAGGGCCAGATCTGTTAAAGCACAAGAGGTTGATGTCAACAGTTCAGCACCTCAACCATCACAAGAAAGTGACTTCTATTTCATGCCCACACCTGGAGTTCCACAGGAGCAGTATGAAAGATTTGGTCCACTTTCAGAGGATGGCAATGATCCAGATCTAGGGCCAAAGATCATTTCTAAAGAGCAAACAAGGTTGAGAATGAGGCAAGCTAGAAGAGTGCAAACTGGGAGTAAAGTGATTTCTTTCAAGGGCGACCATACTGGTGTGAGTGAGCCTACAAATTTTTGTAGATCTTTCCAAGTGACCTTCATGAATATATTCCAACCTCTGAGAGAGAAGCGGTTGTGCTATATGATCATAATGCATTCAATATGCAATACAAAATCGGAAGAGCCCATAAGCGTCTCGCTCAAGGATGAAAAGGCTTCATCGATTCAAACAATTTAGAAATAGGGGATATGTTGTGCTTTCAAATTTGAAAATGTGAGAATAACAAGCTCGTTTACTTCATTGTTCATTTGAAGGAGCCGAATGTCATAGTTATAGACTAGGTCTCCATGTAGTATTTCTTTGTGATGGTATTTCTAATTATGACAACAACTTCAACATCATACATCACCTTCATTACAACAAACACAAGGAACCTACATAACTATTACAATAAACATAAGGAACTTCATCAACTTCATTACAACAACACCATTTTCTTCATCCCAATAACCTACATAATTACATTCACTTCATCATCCCAACAAGAAATACAAGGAACAAAGCACATGAAATAAAAATGATAGTTTTCAACTTCTTGATTTTCTTCTCCAATGTCACAACTCTTCCGGCCTCTTGAGCTAATATAAACTCCATTTCTTCAACTTTCTCCTCCAAAATACTAAGTTTAGCTGCCTCTTGGAGATTGACAAAATCATTTTATTCAAGTTTCTTCTTCAAAGTGTCCCTTTCAATACTAATAGCCTTCATCTCATCAATTATATTCCTTATAGTAAACCTTTCATCGACTATCCTTTTCAATTTGTTTCTTTCCGCCTTCATATTATCCAATTTACTCTTTAGATCTAATATAATTGTTACTGCCCTTGGTGGGAGTTGATGTTTGTCTTGTCATTTCCAATATCTACAATTAGTAACCTACAACAAAATTGAAGGGATTTAATGTATTTTAGTCATCAAATACAAATTTCTAAGAAATGCATACTAATTTACAAATAAAATTCATCAAAATGTGCAATCATATAACCAATTTAAAAAATTACTTAGTTCAACATTGTAGTATATAAACATGTAAAACGAAAATGAATTTAGAACTTACTTTGGGTCTTGGACATTTGTAGAACCTTCTCCTAGCATTTGGATCGGTCTAAGTGGTCAAATTTAGAGCATTAACTCCACAACGACATTTTATAGCATTTCGACTTTTAGTGGAATTGATGGAACCTTCCGACATTGCTTGAGAATCAAAGGTTAAGAGAGGATATTCGCAAATTAGGGTTTTGATTTGGGTGGTGGAAATGAGAAATTAAGGTAAATGGGTTTTAGGAGTATTTATTGGATGGATAAATAATGAATGGGTCGGGTGGGTGGGGTTGGGTCGGGTTAGGAAAGGGGATTGGGCGTTTAATTGATGTGGCATTGCCACATGGTAATTTTTTTACATGTGGCTTGCCACATCAGATTAAGTGTCAAGCCGTTAAGTGGAGGGGTATTGGTGGCCTCATTTAGTAACGGTGAGGGCCCTTTTAACACGAAAAACTAACGAAGCGTATAGGTGACCAATTTCTAATAGTTCAGGGGTATTTTTGACCCTTTTTCGATTTTAGGATGAAAAAAAGCCCAACAATGAGATAAGCCCAGTGACATTTTGTAGGCCCATCAATTTCCCCAACATCATTTCCCTCTTTAAAGCCCAATAACATTTTGTAGGCCCATAAATTCTTAGTCCCAGCAATTTCATCGACAGCTTTTTTCCGTGGATCGTCCTTCTTTTGGGGTGGTCTTTAATTTTTGCCCCTCAAATTGGTAGTATTTAATTTTTGTCCCTCGTCTAATACTCCAAGGTTCTGGGTTCGAACCCCAGCTCAGTAAAAAAAAAAAAAGGAATTTCGCAAGACAGAAGTTTTGATTCGCAAGACAAAACTTTGCCTTCAAAACTCTGCCTTAAGGCAGAACTTTCAAGTCGTTTTTGCTGCATTTTGAATTTTTGTTTTCTAAATGTTTGATGTTTGTAAAATTGCAAGCAGTAATGGCTGTGCATGATGACGTAAATGGGTCGATTGAAAATCAAGCAGTGGCATGGATGAGTTGTCAACTTTTCATGCTGAGAATATGCAAAAAAAAAAACATGAAAGTCATTTAGGCAGCGCAGAATTTTGCCCAAAACTCTACCTTAAGGTAGAGCTTGAAATTCTGCCTGAATAATGCAAAATTCTGCCTTAAGGTTCTAAACTCTACCATACGATTTTAAAAAAAAATAATTAATGAGCAGGGGTTCGAACCCGAAACCAAGGGGTTCTAACGAAGGGAAAAAATTAAAGACCACTAATTTAATGGACAAAAATTAAAGACCGCCCAAAATAAGGGCATTCTTGCGAATTGCCCTTGAAGTTTTTGCACGAATTTCCCTTCAAACTTATTGGTCTTTAATTTTTGTCCCTTATATTTGTGGTTGTTTATTTTGTCCCTGTTGCTCAGTTAATGAAAATATCCAGGCTTGCTTCGCTCGGCATAAATTTTGTAACATTTATCTTCAGAAACTTTTATCTCGCTCGGCACAAGTTCTGTAGGAATCAAGTTATGCGACATAAATTGTGTTGTATTTTTCAGATTATGTTTGAGTGTTGAAAGTTTTGTTGTGTCCCACATAACTCGTGAAATGTTACGATACATATGCCGAGCGAAATGTACACTTTGTCGAACAATATCTAAACTTATGTCGCGCCTGAAGGACAAAAATTAAAGATCACAAATTTGAGGGTTCGGGCCATTTGTGGGAATGATCCACAACTCTTCATTTCCCTCTTTAAAGCCCAATAATGAGCTAAGCCCAATAACATTTTATAGGCCCATAAATACTTAGGCCCAGCTATTTCCCTGACAGCTCTTTGTTTCCCACTTTAAAAACTCCAACAGACAACAACAACAACTACTACTACTGTTAATGCTGACACAATTTTTTTCTCTAAAAGGATAGCAACAAAAAAAAAACCTTATACTCACAATTCTACTCTGTCACCTCAAGGTTCATATCTTTCTCTTTTCTTTTTAATAATAATTCAAATGTGATTCAAGTTTTAGTTTTACTGTTTTATCTTTTTCTTGGTATTGGTTTCTTGAAATTGTGCTTAATTTTGGCTGCATTTTGGAAAAAAAAATAGCCTAATATCTTTGAGTTTGAGGGTTTAACTGTATAGTTGTTATGTTTTTGTTTTAGATGAGACACTTGTCTTTTCTTTTTAATAATAATTCAAATGTGATTCAAGTTTCAGTTTTTACTGCTGTATCTTTCTTATGGGTAGCTTAATTTTGGTTATATTTGCAATAAACATCAGCCTAAATTGTATGTTATGTTTAAAGTTTTCATCTTTGAGTTTGAGGGTTTAACTTCATAGTTTCTATGGGTTTTTTTTGGATGGAACACTTGTCTTTCTTTTATTTTTAATAATTCAAATGTGATTCAAGTTTTAGTTTTTATTGCTTTATCTTTTTTGAGTATTGGTTTCTTGAAATTATGCTTAATTTTGGCTGCATTTAAAATAAAGATTAGGATAAAGTGTGTGTTATGTTTAAAGTTTTCATCTTTGAGGGTTTAATTAATTATATAGTTGCTGCCTTGCTGGACAGAGGCGGAGTTTGGATTTTGAGTTTATGGGTTCTGAATTCTAGGAAACACAATTTACTGGTTTCTTAATAAATTATTTAAGAGTGTGTTTGGTATGAAGGAACACGTTTTTCGTGGAAAATGTTTTCTTGGAAAACAAATTGGTTTCTTACTTATTTTCTAATGTTTGGTAAGTAAGCAAAAATATATTATCCCCGTAACATGTACTATATGTAATTTAGCAAAACACTACGGGGGTGGGAGTGGGGGTTCGGAGGTGGTGAGGGGTGGGGTCGGGGACGCTGGGTGAGCGAGAAGGAGACAATGAATTTGAAATGTCGCTTATGAAATTCGTTTTCCCTATTTTCATTAGGGAAGTCATATTCCTCATTTTTAAGGAGCTTGTTTTCCTAGAGAAACTGTTTTCCGAAACATTTTGACCAACCAAACATGGAAAAATAGGAAAATATTTTCCTCCATACCAAAAGTAGATTTTTAAATACAAACGTTGGGTTTGAACCAAAGCTATGGATGAGACACTTATCTTTTCCTTTTTATAAATCAAATGTGAATCAAGTTTCAGTGTTTACTGCTCATCTTTTTCTGGGTATTGGTTTCTTGAAATTATGTTTTATTTTGTCCGCATTATGAATAAACATCAGCATGAAGTTTTTTGTTGTGTTTAAAGTTTTCATCTTTGAGTGTTATGTTTAAAGTGCAATCTGCTTTATGATTGTTCTTTCATTAGGTTTCTTTGAACACCTGCATACAATTTTGTATGTTTCTGAATGCACTTATCGAAAGAAGGTTTTGGATTTCTGAATGTTCCTGTTTTAATTTGAAAACATTCTCAGGTTACAGCTGCACTGCAATATTTTCTCTAGAAATGGCGGCAACTGCAGCTTCAAGCTTGCAAATAGCAATAGCTAGGCCGTGCATACTCTCTACTAAAAGAATTTCCGATGTCTGTTCAACAAACTTTGGTGGTATCACTAGAAAACTACCCTGGAATAGACTTGCCAGTAGTTGTCACGTTTCATCTGTTCAACATTTTTGCTGCAATTTCACATCTATGACTCAAAAGTTACAGAAGGTTGTCACCAAGGCAAAATCAGAAGGTGATGAAAGCAAGCCTGCCTCTGGGCTGCCAATTGATTTGAAAGGTTAGATTCTCCTGAATTTTAAGTTTTCAAAAGCTTTTCTCCAGTGCACTTTAAGGGTGTGTTTGGTTCATAGGAAAATGTTTCTTGGAAAACAAGTGGGCAAAAAACTATCATCCCAATAACATTTACATGTGATCTAGCAAAACACTATGGGGTTGGGGTGGGGGGGCGAGAGGATGGGGTGCGGGTTGGGGGGTTGAGTGGGTGAGGAGGAGACAATGAACTTGGAATGTCACTTATGGAACTCGTTTTCCCTACTTCTATTAGGAAAGCCATTTTCCTCATTTTTAAGGAACTTTTTTTCCTAAAGGAAATATTTTTCAAAACATTTTAACCTATGGGAGAATTGAAAAAAAAAATCGAAAATGTTTTCCTCCATACCAAACACACCCTTAGGATCTGAGTGAGTGGAAGAGATGGTTAATGTTGTCAGAAGATTTTCTTACTTTTTCTTGTTCTCCCTTTAAACTTGGGATTTCCCCTCATTGGCTGCTCGACAATGAAAGAGAATATGTAATCTCATGTAGAGAACCAAAGTTGGAAACATTTATAGGGCAGAATGTCCTTTTAAAAGTCCTATCTTCTTTCAGTTACAATTAATGATGTACTTTGATAAGTGTGTGACCATCTCATCTAACAGCTTAAGCTGTTAGAGAGAATATACTTTACTTTTCTAATATATGTATATATAAGTGTGACGAGAGGACTAACACAACAATACAAATTTGTACCACAAACTATAAAAATTGTACATTTTTAACCAACTGCTTTTTTATCCCACGTAAACATATGTCATAGTACTGAATATTTATCTCTTCTCATGTATACATGTATGCACTTCAAATGTAATTCTCCGACATATTTATTTCCTCTGTGCACTTATACTTGTTGATTTTTGACTTTTCAAGTTCTTTAAGAATTAATAAATGAAGTAGTCCCTCCGTCCCATATTACGTGGCCACATTACTAAACTACTTTTTTATCTCACGTGGACATATGTCATAGTACTGAATATTTATTCTCTCCTCATGTATACACTTATGCACTTCAATTTTAATTCTCCAGCACATATTTATTTCCTCATACACATAACTTATCCACTTTTGACTTTTCACATTCTTTAAGAATTAATAAATGAAGTATATATTTTATCATAATATTCGTATTTATTGGTGTATAATCTCAATAGCCTCAGAAAATGATTTGGAAATGAGTAATTAATGTGAAGGGTCAAAATAAGAAGAAGAAAATTTTCTTTTTCTTGATATGTTAACGTGGATAAGTAAAAGTGAAGGGAGGGAGTGTCTTTTATCCCCGTTTTCCTTCTTTGTCAATACTTTACTTATTTTACTCTCCTTTGCAAGTCTTTGATTATTGTTTCTTTACATTTATAAAATGTATTACTTTATTTTTTCATTTCGGAATTAAAATATTGTGATTTACGATATAATATATATCTTTTTAGTTTTGATTTCTTTGTAACAATTTTTTTAATCTATAATTGTTAATATAAAAAATTATAATATATTTTTTAATTAATTTAATAAAACTATTTTATTAGTTTTGCTTTTAAAAAATCCAATATATACAACAATGGTTCCTATGTTTGGATCTGAACAGTTAGTTAATTGAAATGGATATCAACCTGGCGGTACACATATAATATATTAAAGAATTTAAAAGAAAAAATCTAGAATGAAAATATTAATATTCCCTCATATTCTTACTAATTTTCTTTTTTCACATCGATGAACAACTTTCATTGTCGTGACAATGAGAAAAAAGTCTGACTCTTTCCATCTCAAAGACTTAATTCCATCGTATGTTTTTAATTTTTAAACTCCATTTTTTAATTATAACTAAAGTGATGATACATAAAATACATTTTGTATATGTTGCTATATATAATAACAATTTGAATGTTTTTAAAAGTTATTTTCAAAATACAAACTTAAAGACTGGCTAATTAAAGTGAATAGACATGTTCGGCCTGTGCATCGCACGGGCATGTATTGCTAGTACTTAAATATATTCTCAACACGCCCCTTCACGTGCGGGCATGACTCCTTTTTTTCATCGGCTAAACATGTGAAAATTCTTTTTATAATGTTGGCGGTGAGACTTGAAACCGGGACCTCTTAGCTGCTCTAATATCATGTTGAAGTATGTGACCATCGATTAAGTTGTTAGAGAGAAGTGTCAACTTTATTTACTTAAATATATCTCAACAAACTACTTCTGTGTAGCCGCAGACGTTTTGAGAAAACTGTAAACGCTGTTTGCAGGCAAAAGGGCTTTTATAGCTGGTATAGCTGATGATAATGGATATGGGTGGGCTATTGCTAAGTCCTTGGCTGCTGCAGGTGCCGAAATTCTAGTTGGAACTTGGGTGCCAGTAAGTGAAATTTACAAAACCTTGTGATATTTGACCTTTAAATCTCCTTATTCTTCTAACATTTTGATGTTTTTGCATTTCTTTACAGGCCTTAAACATTTTCGAAACTAGTCTACGACGTGGGAAGTTTGATGAATCACGCGTGTTAGTCTAAACTTGTGTTTCTTTTGTAGCGCTCCAAAGAAAAGAACTTTATGACTAACTTCTTGCCAAATACATTTTTGCCAGTTTGCCAGATGGCTCTTTGATGGAGATTACAAAAGTTTACCCCTTGGATGCTGTTTTTGACAGTCTTGAGGATGTACCTGAAGATGTAATTTCAAAGCATATATGGTTTGTGTGAACTTATTTATTGTGTTTCAATTGCATTATCCTGAAACTTTTGTGTTCTCTCATCATGCAGATTAAAGCAAATAAGCGTTATGCTGGTTCTTCTAAGTGGACAGTTTCGGTATGTAGTTTTTTCTGTTCACACTTCTTTGTGCACTGCTGAACAAAATGAGAAATTCAAAGATGGCTGTGCATAGAGTTGGAAAAATGGTTAAAAAAGATAAGTAACCTTCCAATCCGACCCATTAAGCATGGGTTGGATGCCTGACTTTTTAAAAATGGACCAAATGTGGATAATAACCCGCTAAAAAATGGATATCTAGATGGATAATATGAATATTGTCAATACCCATTTGTCTGCTTGTTAATTTTCATGAGTTCTTGTTTTCTGGGAGTATAAGCTTATTTTGGCTTTTAGCTTGTGTTCTCACTTGATGATTCCTTGAAACCATGGATAACATGGACATCCATATTATCTGTTGGTTAATCCATTTTTTATTTGTGTTAGGTATGGGTGGGTCGGATATCTTATCCGTTTTTGTTTAACCCATTTTCGACCCGCCCATATCCGATCTGGCCCCCCGGCTTGCCACTCCTAGTTGTGCACACTAAAGAACCAGAAAGTAAAATAAGTAATGCATCATTGTAGTTTTTTGTTTGTGTTGGCTATCATTTTGGGCATGTACGAGGACATCTTCATCATTATGATATTAGATTTTTCGACCTCCAAAGCTTGTATCACTCAGTTGCATGCTCTTCGCACCTGATTTCTCTTGTTTATAGGAAGTTGCAGAATCTGTGAAGGAGGATTTTGGCAGCATCGACATTCTTGTGCATTCACTTGCTAACGGGCCGGAGGTATCACCTTTTAAAATTGTAAATCAATGCTTCTTCATCAGCGATCTTTCTCATGAAATCATTCAACCATTAGGTGACTAAACCTCTTTTGGAGACATCGAGGAACGGATACCTTGCAGCAATATCAGCATCAAGTTATTCCTATGTGTCTTTGCTAAAGCATTTCCTTCCAATTATGAACCCAGGCATGTATTTAGTTTCCAGTTTCATTTATGTTTATCCTTTCGCTTCTTGCCCCTTGTATGCCAATTTATACAATTATGTAATTCCCCATCATATTCCCTTTGTGTTGGTTTTTAACAAAGAAATTTTAGGGATATTAGCAGGGAAAGGCTAAGAGAAAAATACCGGCTGTGCAATTAAAGGGAACTATGTTATTTAGCTTTGTTGAGTTCTGCATATATAGAGAACTTGCAGTAAAACATACAGTAAAAAGATAATCATTATCTAGCCTAGAATATCTCCACAGAATTAAATCTTCAGCTGACTACAACAACACCAATAACATACCCAGTATATTCTCACAAGTGGGGTCTGGGGGAGGGTGGGATGTACGCAGACCTTACCCCTACCTTTGTGGGGTAGAGAGGTTGTTTCCAATAGACCCTTGGCTCAAGAAAATCGTTTTTCAGAAAGTGGTTTGAAAACTCTTCAACTGATTAATTACTATAAAATAGGAATAGCTAAACAACTATTAACTAGGATTTATTTAAAAATATTAAAGCAGCAGAAAAGTTACTGCAGTCCAATAGCATAATTCTGACACTTTGAAATCAATATGGTTTTATACAGGTGGTTCTTCAATTTCTCTGACTTATATTGCTTCTGAGAGGATAATTCCAGGGTACATATTTTATTTCCCTCTTCTTGTTTTGTTGTATAGATGATAAAACTTTAAATTCTAAATCTGTCCGTATGAGGAATGATTGGTTGAAATATGTCATGTACAGATATGGAGGGGGAATGAGTTCTGCCAAGGCAGCACTTGAGAGTGACACCAAAGTGAGTTGTCCTATATTTTGTACCTGTGGGAAAAAAACTGAAGAGAGAAGACGAAAAGCCAAATGGTTTTGGCCCCTTGAAATCTCTAACATCCGCCTTAATTTTATTGCATCTAGTCATTGAAAGGTGTCATTCTAATGATGTAGGTACTTGCCTTCGAGGCTGGAAGAAAGAAGAAAATTAGGGTGAACACTATATCTGCCGGTATGTTGTCCATTCACTGTCTGTTGGATTACCCACATTTACTACTGTTAACTATAGATCCTATTAAGGTAGTTTATTCTAGTTTCTACATGAAATCTTCTCAACCAAATTACTCTCACTGTTTCAACTTAAGATTCTTAGTTTGACTAGGTACAGAGTTTAGGAAAACAGGGAAGATTTTTTAATCTTGTGGTCTTAAACTAATGATGTGTGTAATGTACCAAAATGCCCTTTGAATCTTGTGGTCTTAAACATGCTGTGTAGAATGTCAGAATTAGAGAGTTACCAAATATCGAAAGAGCCATTGTTTCTGAATTGGACAAAAGAAGAAAGTAAGACACTTTATCTCAAAAAAATAAGAAACTAAGACACTTAAATTGAAACGGAGAAATTATACCAAGAAGAGAAGGACCACAATACCATTATACAATTCCAACTCATTTTTCCTGTAATGTTCCTTTCATGCAAATTTTTTTATTGACAAGAAACATATAAATATTCAGGCCCATTACGAAGTCGTGCTGCAAAAGCAATTGGTTTCATAGATATGATGATTGACTACTCCATAGCCAATGCACCTCTCCAGAAAGAATTATCAGCAGGTAAATCAGCCACACTAAGTTGTATTTCTCACTAAAAATGTGCTTTACACCATCCCACTCGTCTTCATTGGCTGTTGTTACCATGCTTTAAAACTTGTTGTAGATGAAGTAGGGAATACAGCTGCTTTCCTAGCATCGCCCCTGGCTTCAGCAATTACTGGTGCGGTTATATATGTTGACAACGGATTGAATGCAATGGGCGTGGGTATCGACAGTCCTATATTTAAAGATCTCAACATTCCCAAGAGTGTGGAATAGAAGATATTGTGTGCCGAATTTGTATTTGTGTACTAGTTATTGTGATTTTTTAACACAGTTATGGTCAGAGCCAAGAATGGCTTAGCCAGCGGCCTTTGCGAAATCATCTACTGTTGTATGATTGATATTTTATAGAGGAAATAGAAGTAATGAGTTTCCGGTTTTAATCTTTCTCTAGGTCCCTAAGCATATGTGCTCAAATAGAAACCTTATTCTCATGTTCTTGTGTTGATAAGTTTGAGGAGGCGTCAGCAAAACACCGTTGTTTGTTTCAAACACGAAACCCCTTAGTGCCCAGGATGAGAGTGAAGTTTGGCCCTATGCACTGGTAACAACAGCACTGGTTGTACACCGTTAATATCGAGTCTTTCTGTTTAACTTTCTCAATTCATTCCTGAGTAATAATTCAAGGGCGTGAAGCGAGTATGCTGATTCGCCTAATTATTGTGGTGGCTATGTTTTTGCCACGAAAATGAACAAAAAGTGAGATGAGTGCTATTTTCAAAAATGAAGACCCCTTAGCGCCCTGGATGAGAGTGGGGGATGCCCTACGCTGGGCAACAACAGCACCGGCTCTATGAAATTAGCATCAAGTCTTGCTGTTGGCTTTCTCAATTCATTTGTCAGTAATAATTTAAGGACGTGAAGCGAGTACTTTTAGTTTCTCACCTACTTATCATGGTGACTATGAAAATGAGCTGAAAGTGATGATTGTGCTATTTTTAAAAATGAAAATCGATGAGTGGGGGATGGCCCTACACACATGCAACAACATCGACGCTACGAAGTTAGATTCAAGTCTTTCAGTTGGCTTTCTCAATACACTTTAGAGTGATTATTCAAGGTTAAGTGAGTATGTTGAACAAGTGAGATGAGCGTGCTACTTTCAAAACGATTGATAGATAGCTTGAAAAACAAAAGTACATTATAAACAACCAATAAGGAAGTACTGTTATGGGGATCTTCAAGAATCACCCATCAATTTATGTCCCTGTGGACACATTGATGGTAAATCTTCAATATCCTGTAATAGAATTCTTATGGCTGAAACTGAGAACTAGAAGACAAACACAACAGGAAAATATTTTGTGCAGAGACCATGCAAAAAAGTGACGCCACTTAACTAGGTGTCTCAAATTAGAACCTTGCATAGTGAGACAAAAACAACCCATACACAACGCAAATCCAGATTAATCAGGTCATTGAGTTTCGAATACCAAATAATTAGTCAAAAAGAGAGCAATGACGGAAACCTATTATGGTAAAGCAATAAAACCACAAAAACCTACCAGGGTTGGAAAGATTAATGATAGAAGAACTTAATATGGTATTATATGGAAAGCCTCAGATCCAGTAGCTTTACACATCCAAAATGACACTAATTCCAAAAAAAGAAATACAGGCAAGCAAAAACTGATCCTAAGACAGAAGGTCTGCAATTTCTTATGTACACCAAAATAGCCTAGTTGGAATATACAGACATTTCTACATCTCATAGCAACTTCCTCTTTTTGCCAATACTGGCATCATCAGTTTCAGGGGAGTTATTGACGTCTGAAGCCTCGTGTAAAACCTTGCCACGGTTCCTTGACAGTTTCTTTACCCAAGTGATATGTAATATTCGTCGAGCATCATCCACTGAAACTGGTGCATTAGCTTCACTAAAGACTGGATTCACTGATATGTCCCTGTGTGGTTTAGTAGCTTCAGTAAAGACTGGACTCGCCATAATGTCCCTGTTTGGCATCAGCTCTTCTCCTTCTGGTACTGCATTCTTCATCAGCTGTATGCACATGGCCATTTTGTTATAATACCAAACCGAGACACAGAAGAAAAATGTGATATATTCATCAGTTGCTAGTGTAACAAATAAATCAGAATCTTGAGACTGCATGTCATAAAACATACTAGGATCCTCTTAATTAAGTAGGCGTTTGAACAGACTTGATTGAAACTAGAAAAAAATAGTTTTTGTGAATTTGAAATTGAAGTTGAAAAATGATATGTGGAAGTTCAACTTGTATCGCTACAAAAAAAAAAAGGGGGAATTAGCTACGGACTTCGCTGCTAAATTGCTGGTAGCTAACATAATTTGTTGATAATCCGTAGCTAAATAGGATTAACGACAGATTTTTCTATTTAGCTACAAAACTTGTCCAACATTAATTCATGTTTTTTAAGTAGTGTATATTTGGACATGTATTCCACTTGAGAAAAATTGAAGCTTTATGAGTGCCAATTTTTTTTCACTGAACTTGAAAAACTCTTCAAACACTAACCAAAAAATATTTTCAAAATGCTTTGGAAAAGTAATTCATGTCCAAACAGGCCAGTACTAATATGGACACAGAACTATGATTTAGATATAGAGATACCCTACCTCCCAATCAGCAAAATCCAATCTGAAGACAAAGTGGCTGTATTTAACTTCACCAGACTTAACTAATTTGGCATCAGGACCATTCCTTGGAGCTGAAAAGGGAAAGAACATTAGAAAAACAAACTATAGTTACAAAAGACTAGGACATATATAAAATACACTATCAACAAATTAGATTCAGAAAGGTATCTTACAAAGAAAGTGAGATCCATTTTCATCCACGTCTATGACAACCCGTCCATCTGTCACTAGAAAAGAGAGGGCGAATATATTCTCAATGCTTTGCGCGAAGGATTTTCTGTTCAGTATGAGATTCTCAAGCTTAACTCTCTGCTTCTTCCTTAGGATCTGAAACATGGTTGAAATGTTCTTGTCTGTATCCTTTTTCTCCTCAGTTACATCAAGCTGTGACAGAGGCAGATCACACAATTGCATCAAGTTGCAAAGCCATAGTAGCAGTAAAAATTCATCAATATAAGACCCCCTTCACGTTGGTGGCAAACAGTTCAACATCTATCAGTTTACATTTCATGGAATAATAGACAAGATGGTCATTTCTTTCATTAGCAATAGAATGGAAAAGAGAACTGGAAAAAAAAAAGACCATTGTAGATCTATGGTTAGCCCTAGGTCAGGATGGTCATGTCAAAGAACTTGATGCACGCAGCGAAAGAAACTTAGGACTGGAGACTTATTGAAGCAGCAAGATAAGCTTGATGAGAAGGCAAGGTTCAAAGGAGGAAAGGCTTAGGGATGGACACATAAGCACCCAAAGAGGGGGTAGGGCATAGTAATCGACAAAATGCTTTGGGAAGTTGGAAATCGACAGACGATTAGCTTAGCTAGCGTTCCGGGAGAATCTAGTCAGTTAATGGACAAGAGAAAATTTCTTACTTACAAATGGGGAAATTTGGCTAAGTTCGCATTTTCCTTTCAGGAACCAAGCTCTAGATTACAGATTACATGAATTCACAAACGTGAGAACTAGATTTACGAACAACACTGCCAAAATGTGTTGTTTACTTCTAAGACCGCCAAGACGATATACTTTTTGAATCCAAATTGGACACTGAGTAAAGGAATTTGCTAAATGCACTCGCCCAGCAGTAATCAAAACACATTCAATTCATGCACACGCTATTACAACGGTAACTGCATAATAACACGAAATTATGAGAAAGATCATACCTCCTTTGGTTGAGCACGCAAGTACAACTTTGTGCGTGGTTTATGTGTATACTTCCGAGGTTGCTTAACTTCACAGTTCATAGGTCCAATCCTTCAGAATAGAGCAACAACAAAAGCACATAAAAATGCAAGAACAAGTGTATCTCACACCAACTGAATAATGAGCAACATGAAGCAAGAAAAGTTGCCAAACAAAACTTACATAGTGCTGCAACCTCTGCCATTCCTAAAAATAGGTGAAACAGAACGCCCAATTTTCTTCCAGCATAATGTATTTGCATTCACAGAGAGTCCTTTTTCCCCAAAGACTCCGAGCAAAGAGGAAATGAACATATAAGGTGTAATACCATCAACCGAATGCGATCTAACAGAAGCCACCAAAGTTCTGGTGAGATCAAACAATGCCTCTGCATCTGCAACTTGCTCTCTTGGCTTTTTGACTGACAATCAAACACAAATGATAAATGAAGTTAATATTTTTTTAAACGGTAATGAGAAATAAAGTTTATAATCCATTATCAATTTACCATCAGACAAAGTTTGTAAACAAACATTCTATAACTGCTCAATATAACCTTACAAAGTTGTAAACTATACAAACTCTACTTAAGGATGCAATATGAAACAACCTATTTGAAGTGGCCCATTCGTACCAGAGAAGCCTATGTATGAACAAGGATTAAGATAGTAGCAGCAAGCAATAATTTGCTTCAAGAACTTGAACTTAAATTTTCATAATAGATCATATATACATAAAAAAAACTACATTGCCAAGCACTAAGACATAACCTATCATATTTACCAAACTTTACCTCTCACATCCAGACCATAAAAGAAGAAAAAGTGAATGAACAAAAAGTTTAAATGTAAGGACACATTTTCAAGATTTTTGCAATGTTTTTGAATGGTACCTCACTCCACCAGAAAAAAAACATGACAAAGCAAACAACAAAGAACTCTGATATCTAAGAATCTCACTTTCATTATTCTTGCAATGTGTACAACTACTACTTCCCCATTACCTTCTTATAGAAGCAAAACTAAAAGTCAAAACGTCAATGCGACCACTTTCAGAAGGGAAAATTTCAAAAATATACAAATTGGTCACTTACATTACAGAAAAATAGCCCAAAAACTTACATTACAAAAAATAGCCCAAAATATACAAATATATACAGACAAATGCAGACACTTATACCAACATATGCCAACAAATACAAACATATAAGAAGGCAGAGAGAGCAAGAGAGAGTGAGAGAGAGAAAGAGAGAAAAGTTTAGGTCATTTTTTGTAAGAATTTAAAAAAGAGGTCAATTTTGGTAGCATTGTTGCCCCCATTTAACATAAAATGTAATTTTCTCCATTCAGAATTCTTGATGCTTCATAACCTACTGCAATGTGTAAAAATTGTGTTTAACCTTTTTAGTTACTTGATAATTTGAAGGTGTAACTTAGGAGACACTTTCAGGATTCTCCCAATGCTTTCAACTAGTAGCTCACAATCCCAAAGGCGGATCGAAGATTAAAACTTAATAGGTTCAACCTTTAAGATACTTAGCACTGAACTCATTTTAGTATTAGATTTATGGGTTCAAATATAATATTTGTTGATATCTTAATAAATATTTACATATATTTCTATGCTTAATGTGTCATCTCCTCCGTCTTAAAAACCCAGTCTCTCATCCTAAAAAGATAACAATGCCTTAAGTATGAGAATCAATGCATCTAACTTCTAGTATATACTCAGCACATCAATTTCTTTATTTTTCTTTTGAATAAAGTTACAAATCTAAGCTATCTGAAAAATTGCTAGAATATTTAAAATATTTGAAAAATTCATAACCAAATAAAAAAACCCTTTTACTCTCAAAACTGTAACAATGAATTCTTTTTTCTTTTTTTTTTGGGGGGGGGGGGGGGGGGGGGGTGCATATGGACAAAATTTTTAAGATTCTTGCAGTGTTACCATAAGACCATAACCTACTGCAATAAAAGTCAAGATTCTTTGTAACTTTTAAAGAAAGTCCATAATATCATCAAGTATGTAATGTTAGTTAAAACTAAGTTACTGCTAGTATTTCTTTCTTGTTCTTAAAAGCTTTCAAGCACATAAGCAAATATTTAACATAAAGATTAACCCTTTAACATATAAATAACATACTAAACATAATCATATCACAATAAAAAAAAATAGATTAAAAAAAGAAAAATAGAAAAATACCTTCATTATGAGAATTTTCAATTTGTTTCATTATTTCTTTGAACTTCTCTGAATCAACACTACCAATATCATCTTTTCCCTCTGTATAACACATCAAAAAACAATTTAAAAAAACAATCTCTTTACAAAATATCAAGAAAAAAAAATACAAAAATCAAGAAAAAAAACAAACTTTTTTACAAAATATCAAGAAACAAACAACAATATTTTTTTACAAAACATCAACAAAAAAAAAAAAATCTTACAGAATATCATGAAAAAAAAAAACATTTTTTACAAAATATCAAGAAACAAAAAAAAAAACTTTTTTAGAAAAATATCGAGAGAAAAAAAAACAATACTTTTTACAGAATATCAAGAAACAAAAAACAATTTTTTTTACAAAATAATAAGAAACAAAAATAACAATCTTTCTTACAGAATACCAAGAAACAAAAATAAAACAATCTTTTTCTCAAAATATCAATAAACTTTAAAAAAACAGAAGCAAAAAATAAAATAAAAAGAATTTTCCAAAATAATTACCACAAATACTATTTTGAATTGCAGAATATTTACAACGAACCCCTCTTGCTTTATATATTGGTTGTTCACTTAAATCATTCAACTCAATTTTTGCTGCCATTTTTTTTCTTATTTTTGCTGTGTAAAATCAATGATGATCAATAAATATAAAATGGACTTCCTTTTAAAGGTTTAATAAAAAATAAAGTGTCGTTTGGTTATTCCTTGTTGATGAAGTTTTGACTTTTGGGAAACTGTAAAAAAAAAAAAAAGTGCGGGGAGAATTTCCCGCTTGTTTGAATATTTTTACCTCCTAAGGGTAAATTTTTACAGCTCCTTTTATTTTAGGTTTATAATAATCCTTTTTTTCAAGTAATAATAGTAGTAGGGTGGAAGGGACTTTATCAACCTCATTCGTCGGAAAATTATATTATGTATACAAGGTCAAAATTTATTATATCTATGTATATATAATAGACGTTACACGTGAATTCAGTGATGGAACTAGAATTTTTATTATAAAATATGATACAATAAATATACGAAAAAAGGTAAGAGATTTAACACAGTAATGTATATATACATAAAAATTATCTCTACGCATCTATCTAGTGTAATTTCTCAGCGAAGGGATGTCGGTTGATGCCCCTTGGATGCATATAGCTCTGCCACTGTTTGAGCCGAGGTTTTTCCGAAAACAGCCTCTCTATCTTCACGAGGTAGGATAAGGTCTGCGTACTATGCCCATTCACAGACCCCACTTGTATGATTACACTGAGTATATTATTGATGTATATATATAGTAGATGTTGAACTCTTTTGGAGAAAATTTTGCTTCCACCACTAATAGTACCTTAATAAAAGACATACATCTTGCATTCATTTGTTTGGTATAAAAATCAGCGCTTATAAGTTTTCCCTCTCGACGAACAAGTTTATTAGGTAGTTATTACTTATATTTACTTTCTATCGTCACACATATTGAGTAACTTTTTCGACCATAATAAACATGTGATTTCGGCTTTACTTTCTCCTTATAAATATTACCCTTCTTTTTTGAATTATAAGTTTTTTCTTGTTATCTGAAAATTCATATCCATGACTTCAGAATTTGGTGGATAATGGGCCCATTAATTCCTGTATCTTTCTCCACTTAAAAAAGTAGTACTCCTATTTGAAGTTTAGTTGAAAAAAAGACATTAAAAAATTAAAGTTGTGTTTGAACGAGAAACAATAGTTTAAATTTTGTCATTTTAATTGTAAGATAAAACTTAGAAAACTCCTTAACCATGCTTCAAACTACAAATATCAGTCGTTTGTTTCGGTAGTAATGATAATAACATAAGAGTTCAAATCATTATTTTCTCATTCCTTTAAGAGGTTTGCTTTCTTTATATGCCAAGAACTAAAGTAAAATAATATTTTTAGTGCACATCACCAGCTGTAAATGATAATCGATTAGTTATTCATAACAAAAAGAGTTGTGGTGAAGTGTTATAAGTATTCCTTCATTCTTAATCAAAAATTTCATGTTCAAGCCCTGAATATGAAGTCGCTTTTGGGACTTTTCAGCACATATTCAACTTTAGTCATGCCCAATACGGATACCAAATACCAAGTGAGAAACAAAAATGTTAATTATCCATAAAGTATGATCACTAGTACAAAATTAAATAAAAAATGTAAAAAGAGATCAGTGCAAAGTTTAGTAATAAAAAGACTACTTTAAGTTGAACTCTTCCGTGAAGGAAAAAAAAAACAGTAGCTCCGTGAGCTCACGCACCAAATGAACAATTGTGCATATAATATCAACAGAGTTATGCTAATTAATTATGCAGCAATTTTTTGTTCAAATTACAAATAAACTAGAAAGGAAGAAAAAGAGCAATTAACAAGGGCCGCGAGATCAATAATGGTCTCCAATATGCTCTAACACACTGTCGGAAATATAAAGTGGGCTCTTGATATATCATAGGGCACAAAATGGATGTGAGAGGGAGAAGATATTAAGCTCAATTATATCATTCATACGAACTCCACTCTTTACATAATAACAACACAAAAAGATTTATATAGGTGCTAAAGGATAATTGAAGTCATAAAATTACTAAATAGGTTCACACACATTCTATGAACTTGGCACATTTGAAATCATCAAATCCATGCACCTAGATTTCCCGCTTGTTTGAATATTGTACATCCTAAGGTAAATTTTTAACGTTCCTTTTAGTTTAGTTTTTTTTTTCTTTTAAATTACTTTGTCTGAAAATATAATCCTTTTTTTCAATTAACAGTAGTAGTGGGCTAGTGGCAAGTAGTGGGGTGAGCTAAAGGGGCGGAAGGGAGTCTATCCAAACTTCCTTTGTTCGTGAAATTATATATTTATATATAGAGATACACACACGTTTTTTTTTTTTTTTTTATATAGAGATTTCTTGTGAAAACTTCAATCTTGAAGCACGGGAGCTTCTTAACATGTACCATGAACAACTGCAGGCACGACTTGTTGTTGAGACCCCTACCCGAAATGTTGGGACTCGACGAGTTCACATATATATTCGAACCACTGCTTCTCCTTATTGTCCTCAGCAGGTCTGTTGTTATACATACATACATACATACATATATATATATATATATATATATATATATATATATATATATATATATATGTTACACCCCATTTTAACCTGAATTAGAGCGGAGTGCAACATATTAGAGATTCCTATATTTGCTTATTTTAAGGAATCGCCACCTAATTGATTATGGTGAATTAGGGCACCTAGAGGTTAACTAAGGCAAAGTTAAAACTAAACCTCAATTAATAGTCTGCTTAACCAGTATGATTCTAGGTAAGGGCTCTATATTATCCTAAAAGGAAGGGGTTAGGCATCCTTAGAATCCGTTAACTTACGGTTATCCGACCAAACTTAGATTAATTAATCAATGTTGGGTATAATATTTAAATTTTAAGAAAATAGCTTGTGCCAACAAGACTTGTAAAAATATAACAATTGGTGCAAAAGAAGATTTTAAATGTCATTTTATGAAGAAAAGGGACTTCAAATAATAATGCTGTAAAAATGATATTAGTAATTCGCGTAAGAGGGGATTTTAGAATACTATTTTAAAAAAGTTTATGAATGTTGCTGAGGTTTTTAAAATGCTAATAAAGACCTGTAGGAAAGAATATAATAATTTGTATAAAAGGAGGCTTCAAATGGCATAAAATCTATAAATATTATTAAGGTTTTAAATAGAAGTGTCATTTAGAATAAAATCTGTAGAAAACATAATAATTCGCAAAAAAAGAAAAAAAACGCAAATGCCATAAACTTATAAATGTTGCAAATATCCTTTAATTCCTATTTGCATGTTAATGATATTTCAAAATTCCCACTAAAATATGAATTCTTTGACTCAAGATACGAAATTAGGCTGTTTACAAATCAGTTATTTTAAATAAGGTAAATATTAGATGCTTATAAATAATTTTGACATAAAAGAGAAGAATAGATTTATGAGATTGATCATTAATCTTTATCTAACTACCTCTTTGCTAAACTATCCCTACAAATTTCCGATAATTCACCAAAGAGATAAGGGAGAGAACGAAATAAGAAACAGGTGTTAGTCAAATAATATACAAATTAAGGCATAAAATAGAGCAGAGGTATAAAATCAAATGGGCAGCCCATTTGCGGTTGTTGGGCCTCGGCCCAGCAGCTCTTATTTTTGCTAGGCCGCTGCTGCTGTTACTAGGCCACTGCTGGGCTTCGGCCCAGCAGTCTCCTTTTTCTAGACTGCTGTTGGGCTGACACGGGAGGGAATTTCGTTGGGCTTTAGCCCAACATCGGATGCAGAAGTGGGCGAGTCTCTCGGACTCGTATGCGATGATCATGCAACAAAATAAAAGAAAAGGATTAGCATATAATCAATGAACGAGGATAAACATGTAAAAATTAAACTCGAAACAAGTCAGTAGGTTATGTATATCATTTGTGTATATTTAAGTATTTTCTATGTATACACATTCATATTAACTAAGATATACTGTTGATATACATCAGTATGTACAAACCAACCCAATATGCCTGCAATACACCATCATATGTGAATTTTAAACAGAGCCGAAATCATCACAACATTTTTTTATTGGGGCAGATCTGGCCCTTTATTTCATAATTAATTAACAGAGATTAAGCAAACCCAAACTAGTTGATATGCGTCTGATAGCATAACCCAAAATGAGGAGATTGAACATTGACTTAATGAAATTAAAACATTTGCAATATACTAAGGCACAGAATCCACCTAGCAATGACAATGGGCATTACAGGAGAGAGAAAATGTCATGTATTAAGGCAAACAACATCGACACAGCAATGGCAATGAATATTATAAGAAGAACCACTCAATGTTTCAAGACAAACAGCCTTTATATAGCAGTGATTTGTATGCTTTATAAAAAAAAAAAAAAACTATCTAATTACAATGGCAGCAAACAGGAGTCAATACAATAGCAGCAAACAAGAGTCTAATAGCAATGGCAGCAAACGAGAGTCGAATAATTCCCAATTCATATGATACCATATATGAGTACATGACAACAAAAACACAAGGCAGGATTCTAAATCCCTTTGACAGCCAATCGCACAAAGTTAAAACAAAGATGATATTAAAGTTTGTTCACATATAATAGAGCCAGCAAGTTGACATTTTCGAGCAACCTTAATCAATACAAACCAAACCCAATCTATCTAAATAACTGTTAGTTTTATAGTCTATGATAACATCTAAATCAATATCCCCAACTCATTGCTTACAGAGTCAAACAAGAGAAAACACAAAGCATTTGATGTCATAAACATGGAGACAGCAGTTATAGATAGATTAGTTCTTTAATTCTTTAACCAACCAACAAAGATATATGGAACATCATAGTTTTAGCCTTAGAATGGACAAATTCAACATGGTATTCAGGGGATTCTTTATGAACATATCTGAGAGTGTGAAAGAGAGATTTCAGCATTTTTTTTATTCTGAACCTGCGCATTTCAAACAGCAAGATAACAACAAAAGAAGTAAAGATACAAGTAAGGTAATCATATCAAAGGGACAGTTTGTTATACATATTCAAGAAAAGGACTTCATTTGACTTTAATTGGGAACAACAGCATCATTCACATACAAAATAGCTTTTTTAATCAGATTTAAACCTATGAAAGCATTGTTAACTGAATACGATCTTGCCATATTTTCCGAAACAGGACACATATTAATAAATGTAAATTAACAACATGATTTCAAGACTGTCACCATCAGTTAATACGTGGTGTACATAATCAACATATCAAACCTATTGATTCAGAATTTCAAAACAGTAAGGGTGCCAATCACCTTACTAAGCATATAGCTAGAGATTAACACTAAACATGGGTATCTAATTGAACATACGAATAGGTTTGATGCCTAATCTAAATCAGCTGACAATCAAACAACACGATTAACACACTGAGCATGTATGAAGTTGCACTGAGTAAGATTGAACTAAAATCGACCAAATACGGAAAATAGCTCACATAAATAGCAAATAGGGCATAAAATGAACTGCGAGGAAGAAAGGAGGTTGCTGACCTTCTTCAGGTGCAGCGAAATGAGTACGGGTCTTGAATCTACGCTCGAACACTTCGAATCTGTTTCGACCCCAAACCCGAACTTGCGATGCTCGGATTCACAACAATAAACGAAGTAAATGAATACAAATTGGATCTAATATTTTGACCCGATATTAAATAAGATTATGACTGCTAAAGGGACTGATTTTTAAGGAAATTTTCATGCGGCTGAAGAACTCTTTCTTTTATGGGATTTTCGCAAAATAAAAAAAAGGCCCTTTTTCATTCTAGGAACGATTATTTATAGCTCGATTTTTTAGGATTTGGGGCTAGGGTTTTCGTTTTGAGGAAGAGAGAGAGGAACGGGGACAGATGAAGTGGGGTGGCGATGGAGGTAGTGGGGTGTCAGAGCAGGGGAGGCGTGGGGTGTAACGTGGTGGAGGCGTGGGGAACAGGAGAAGGTGGGGGTGTCAGACGCGTGGGGGAGACGAAACGGAGTGGGGTGGCAGTGGCGGAGATGGGAGGCGAAGAAGTGGAGCGGCGGAAAAGGGGTGGCGATGAGAGAGGGAAAGAGGCGGAGGAAAAGAAGAAGAGGCGGAAATGAAGGGAAACCTAAACCTTATTCTGAATTGGTACGGATCGGACCCGGTCCATTTATGGGCTGGGTCAATTTTTTAGACCGAGTATTAAAAGAATGGGCTAGGGAATTAAAACATGGACTAGTCTAAAAATTGAGATAAATGATATGGGTCAATCCAAAAATATCAGGAGTTAATCGGACTTTGATTTGGGTTCCGGTAAGTTAAAACACGGACCGAGTGCAAGAAATAGTTTGGCTTCTAAATTTGAACAAGAGACCCATTTTGATTAACGATGTACCAAGGGTGCCAGAATATCACATGGTACGAAAATGTGTAATCGTAAAAGACCCGGATAATAAAATTATATGATGTTACAATGACCGTGCGATGATATCTTAAATAGATAAACGTTGTCATTAACATGCGCGGAACAAATGCGATGTGTATGCGGAAGTTGGTAAAACGCTAAAAAATGCAAATTTCGATAATACCAAATAATAGCGGCGATAAATAGCAACAATAATACTGCTAATAATAATGACAATAATGATAATGGCAATAATGATTATGCTGACGATAATAATAATAAATATGATAATAATAGTAGATAACAAACACTGATAATTAATAACAAAATAACAATCAGGATAATGATAATAATTAATAACAAAAATAATAATGATAATAATAATAAATAACAATTATTGATAATAACAACATGATAATAAATTAATAAAAATAACGATAATAGTGATAATAATAAAATAATAATGGTAATAATAACAAAAAATAATAATAAAAATAATAACAATTGTTGATAAAAACAAAGACAATAATTAATAATAATAATAATAAATAATAATAATAATAATAATAATAATAATAATACATAACAATTATTGATAATAACAACATGATAATAAATTAGTAAAAAATAACACTAACGGTGATGATAATAATAATAAGAAATAATAATGATAATAAATAACGATTATTGATAAAACAACGATAATAATTAATAATAGAATAACGATGATAATGATGATTAATAGCTAATAACAAAATAACGTTGATAATAATGATTAGTAATTAATAATAATAATAATAATAATAATAATAATAATAATAATAATAGTGGAAATAACAAGAATAATAATAATCAATGACAATTAGTAATAATGATAATTTAAGAATAATAATAATAATAATAATAATAATAATAATAATAACTGTAGTAGGATAATAAAACGTGGGTGTTAATAAAAGACTTAATAATTATAGTAAAACTTAAATGCATATTTTTTTTCAATTTCTCGAAATACCAGAAGTGTAAATAGGTATTTCGGGGGGAGAGGCGGGACAAAATTGGGTGTCAACAATATATATATATATATATATATATATATATATATATATATATATATATATATATATATATATATATATATAGTAGACGTTGAATGGAGGCGGAGTCAGGATTTGAAGCTTGTGGTTTCGGGATTCTAATTCTTTAAAGTTACTGGGTTATAAATTAATAATTCATATAACTTGACAAAAAATTTAACACAAATATATGATTTGGACCTAAGCTACTGGGTTAGGCCGAACCCATACCCGAAGGGCTAGCTCCGCGCCTGATGTTGAATTCCTTTGGTGAAAATTTTGTGTCCACTAGTTCGAGCAGTGTACCTATATAAAAGACATATATCTTGCATTCATTTGTTTGGTGTAAATATCAGGTATTGATAAAGTTTTAGCCTCTCAACTAGTTAGTTTATTAGGAAGCTACTCCATCCGTCTCAATTTATATGAGGATTGTCGTATTTGGGGAGTCAAATAATTCTTCAATTTTAAACATAGATTCTTTAAATTATTTTATAATAACATTTACATATTTGAAAACTATATAAAAAGTGTTATAAGTCTGCATAATTAACATTCACAATGTATAAAAAAAGTTAGAGAAAATCATAATTAAAGAAAGAATTATTTGACTCCCCAAATAGATTAGCATCATATAAATTAGAACTAAGAAAGTATTACTTATATTTACTTTCCACGAGCACCTGTACGGAGTAACTTTGTCTACCATAATAAACATATGATTTCGGCTTTAGTTTCACCTTATAAATATTACTTTCCTTTTTTGAGTTATACTTTTTTTCTTTTTACCTGAAAATCCACATCTATAACTCCAGAATTTGGTGGATAATGGGCCCATTAATTGCTAATCGCTCTCCCCTTAAAAAGGGGATAGGTCGTTAGGCTTTTGGAAGTGATTTGACTTGAAAAAGTAGTATTTGAAGTTTAGTTGAAAAGGGGTATTTAAACATTAAAGTTGTATTTGAAAGTGAAACAATAGTTAAAATTTTGTCATTTTAATGGTAAGAGAAAACTTAAAAAACCTCTTAACTTAAATATCAGTCGTTTATTTTGTTATTTTGGTCGTAATGATAATAACATAGAGTTCAAATCACTTTTTCTTTTCTCCTTCCATTAAGAGGTTTGCTTTTTTATATATGCCAAGAACTAAAAAGTAAATTACAATTTTTACTTCACATCATCAACTGTAAATGATAATCGATTAGTTATTCGTACCAATAAAAGTTGTGGTGAAGTGTTATAAGTATTCCTTTATCTTTAATAAAAAATTTCTTGTTCGAGCCTAAATATGAAATCGTCTTTGTTAGGAAGTATTTTAACTTAAGGCTAGCCAGTGGGCCGGGACATCCCGAATACCGCCTCGGCCCACCCCGAATCCCGCCCTGGCCCACCCCTTTCGTTGGGGAAGGAGGGGATGGGGATTGGAGCTTGGCGGGCTCGAACTCGAGATGGGCCTAGAGCTTGTCTCGTGTGACCCGACCCCGCTAGGCCCGCTCCAGTCTCGACCAGCCCCGACCCCGGCCCATCCCGCCCCGGCCCATAACATTTTTAAAGGTAAAATTAATTATGGGGTAAGGGAGGTTTGAACACATGACCTTGAACCCCTCACCTGCACTTTAACCAACTGGGCTACAATACCTTTTGCTAAGCAAGCTACATACAATAATAAAGTAGTTAACACAATTAAAAAAAAAAAAATTGTTACAAAAATAGCCATTGCACAAACAGCCATTTGCAATTATACCCGTTGGCAACGGCTATAATCCGCCACCTTGGCCCCCCAAACACTCCCCAAAATCCCCCTACCCCCTTAATATTTAATTTTAACCTCTAAGTTAGTATATTTACATTTTAACCCAATTTCCAACTATAAATACCTTCTCTTCTTCTCATTTTTTTTCACAAAATTTCCTACCATCTCTCCAATCTCTCTCTCTCTATAATTCTAAATTGCAAACTAAATATTATTTTTTATTTGTTCATTGCTTTGAAAAATCGAAAATTGGGAGTGAAGTTAGTAACTAGATTGAGGATCATCGAGTAGCGTTTCAATTTTCAACTTCAATTACACCTCGACGATACATCGGCGTTTGGTACACTCGTTTCATATTTTAATTTTGTTTACGTACTTAATTTTTTCAAGTTGAACCCTTTATTTACATAATTATAATGGAACGAGGTGGGCGTTTTGCTAGTAGGGGTAGTAGGGGTAAGGGTATATCTTCTAGTAATCCTATTCCTAATTATGATAATTTCACTCACGTAGATGAAACTGATCTTTATAATATTGATGTTAATGCAAATATGCATATCATTAAATCACGAGATTTTATCTGCAGCTTTTCCAACTACTGAATTTGATGATGATTTAGAAAGTGAATTAGAAGATAATTTAGATGACACACCCACTAGTACAGCTCCACCTCAGTCTCAGACGTAGTCTCAAGTTGGAACTGGAAGTGACGTTGAAGACTTTAACTAACAAATCCCAATTCCGACTAAAGATCCTCAAGAGATTGTCAGAAAATTAGAAAAAGTGTGGTTGCATATTTAATTTCTTTTAATGTCAATTCTACTTTGTGATTTGCAACTTTTGAACTACAAAACAAAGTTGCAATTTTGAAATTGTATTAGAAAAAAAAAACATATTTCTGATAAATAATAGAAAAAGGCTATTAGCCTTTGGGATGTTTTTTCACCGTCTTGTTCAATTATTTAAGTGTTAAAAAAAAAAAACGTCCAAGAAAAAGTTGAAAAAAAATCCCCCTTCCCGTCCCATCCCGTCCCCCCCGATAGTGGGATGTGGGACGGGATGGGACCACTTCCCATCCCCCTAATCCCGTCCCCCTCCGTCCCCCTAATCTCGATCCCGACCCACTTCACCATCCCCCCAAATCCCCGTCCCCTTAATCCCGTCTCGTCCCGTCCCATCCCGTCCCACTGGCCAGCCCTATTTTAACTTCCCCGGCCTAACACACACACTCAAATATGGGATTTTCAAGCACAAATACAAATTTAGTCGGACCCCATACGGATATTGAACACCAAGTGAGTAACAAAAAAAGTTAAATATCAGGAAATTAAGTATAATCAGCAGCTAGTAGGAAAAAAAAAAGAAGTAAAGAGGTTAATGCAAAGCTTAGTACTAATAAAGTACTGCTTTAAGTTGAACTCTTCCATGAAGGAAAAGAAAGACCTAATAGCCATGAGCTCAATAAACACCAACAAGTGTTCAGATCATCAAGTACTGAATTATGCTAATTATGCTAATTCAGTTATGCAACATTTTTATTTTGTTTGTTCAAAATACACACAACTTAGAAAAACAGACAATTAACTAGTGCTAGGAGATCAGTTATATATTCACTGACATGCAGTAAAAGCGTTCTACCAACTTAGTAAGCCTCACTTGTTACATTATTCCCCAACCTTATTTTCATTTTTATTTCCTCCTGCTCCTTCTTGTCCTTTCTCCTTTATGACCGTAACACACATAATCAGGGTCGTTCTTCAATTCCTTAGCGTTACTTCTCACTCTCTCGCTCCTTCTCTTGACTGATGATTCACCAAATTCTAGAGCTTTGTTACGCGGTTTATATGGTCTCCGGCTTTTTAGTAACTTTTCTTGTATCATTGTGTTACCTTCAGCAGCTAATCCAAACACAACTTCGCGACGGACTAAGGTTTTCTCAGGTTTTCCAGACATAATTTTGCGATGAACTAAGGTTTTCTCAGGTTTTTCGGGTTTTTTCCCCATTGCTTTCACAACAATGGCTTTGAGTTCAAGTGCGGCTGAATGTTGAAGAGTTTCTTCAGGGTAATAAATGATGGCGTTGTTGAACATCAACAAGAGATCTCTGAAGAATTCAATTTCCATGTTTGAATAAACATCTTGTTCTAACTTGTTTTGAATAATTTGTAAATCCATGTGTTGCCTAATTTGATCGTGATAATGTTGTTCTCCCTGAAAAAACGAAAAATTAGCACAAATAAGCAATTAACCTAAGTGTTAGGATCTTAATAATGCAAAAGAGGATTGCAAATTTGCAATTAAAGTTGCTCATGCATGAAATTACATACAGCTCGGATCTCTCAAAATGCACATAGTATATTACTCCTCCGTTTCATTTTAGTGATATTGTACATTTGACTTGGAAATGATAGTTTAAGAAAGAGAGAAAGCATGACTTTTGGTCTTAAACATGTCAGATACTCAATCATTTCGTTCCAGTTCACTATTTTATTTTCAATCCATAAAAAATAGTAAAAGACACATTTCTACATTTGAAGTTTAAGGGGGAAAAAAAAACATGACTTATGATCTTAAACATGTCGGATACTCTATCCTTTCGTTCCAGGTCATTATTTTATTTTCAGTCCATTAAAAAACAAAAGACATATATCTACATTTGAAAATAATCAAACTATAAACTTTTCATTTATTCACGAGAAGTTTTTATAGTCACATAAATGTTATGGCGTGTTTAAGATCAGAAGTTTTAAGTTCTTTCCTTCTTGTCGAGTCAAGTTATGTCATATAAATTAAAACGACGGAGGTAACATTTATGTGGTTATAAAAAACATGTCATTAAGGGTAAAATAATTAAAAATTTAAAGTGATTTCTTTCTAAGTTAGAAAGATGCTGTTTTTTATTTAGAAAAGATTAAAGAGGGAATTAAACTGTCACATGAAATAGAAGAAAGGAAGTTCTTTTTAATTTTCCACAGCATAAACTTCTTCCTTAGTTAGGGCTAATTTTATTCCATGATCACATCTATATATAACAACTCATAAAAAAGACTCTTTTTGTGGAAAAAACATGTGCCAATTTCTTGTAAATCAATCACTACCAAAAAAAAGGGGGAAAAAATTATAGACAATAACTTATGTCGTTAAACATCAAAAAAATTCTCTAATCCTAGTGAACGACATATTAGCGACGAATATTGCAAAAAACTTTTGCTAGATACAAGCTATTTCGCGATAGATTGGCAATAAATTTTGTAGATAATTCCTGATTTTTTAAGTAAATATAACATCAATTCTCGCTAAAGAGTTAGAAAATTAAGTAAAGAAGAAGAGTTATATATATTTACCTGACTGGGAAGTCGAGACTCAAAAAGACAGCAATGCTTGTGAGATCTCAACACATGAAGGATGCTTGTAAAATCTTCATTAAGATTCATATTCTCCAATATTTTGTCTATAGATTTATCATCATTTTCCTCAGTTAACTCTATTCTGTGTTCTGCTTCCAATTTGTAGAAATCGAGAGCAATTTTCCTACATAGACATGATATAAATAAAAATATCAGTCATTAGGTTGCCTTCTTGCTATCAAACTTATAAAAAATGAGGATATACAATTTCACCCTCGTAGAACTATTATTGAAAATTATTAAATACTTATTAGAAACCATCCAGGTAAATAATATACACATTTAGAGAGAGACAAATAATCACTCGTGAAAAATAAAGATCATAAACATGACAAAGAGTTTTGCTAGTATGGAATTAAAGACATAGTTGAAGATATGGGGGTTTGCTCCTCATAATTTAAGCAATATAACTTATAAAAGTATACTTTTTCATTTAAGCATTTTCCAGTGTACCAAAAAAAAAAAAAAGGAAAAGAAAGCAATTTGGACAATAAAAGAAGCCAAAACTACTGTATCATTATATGGGGCCAATTATTAAAGATAACAATCAATTAGTGCTTTTTATACACGATAAGAAAAAATGAAATAGCTACGAAATTCATCGTCAGAAAATCCAGAGCTAATAACATTTTTTTTGATAATCTATCTCTAATTCGCCGCTAAATATGATTGATAGAAGCTTTCTTTGTTAATTTCACTTTTTTTTAGTAGTGATAGAATTGGAATCTAGAACATTTTCTCCAAAAAAAAAAAACTATTTCAATAGCACAGTAGTAGATTCTACTAATTACTGATACTTTATTTATGCCCTAACTCCTAAGCTGTAGATAAGATATATACCTTTGAGTATGTTTTATATCCCCTAAATAATCTTCTTCTTAAAACCCCATTAAATAAATGAGGATCACACAAGAAATTAATGAAAATCCGCAATTCTAAAAGCATCATAAGCAAAAACTATCAAAAAAGAGTTTTTTTTCTTTCCAATTATAAAAAAAGAAAAGATGAACCATACCAAATTGAAACATTATTTAGTTTCGCGTCGCTAGTAATATTTTTTGATAATCTGCTCCTAATCGATCGCTAAATAAGATTAGCAATGGAGTTTTGATGTTTAGCAACAGAAGTTATCTGCTACGTTTTTTTAGTAATAGAATTTGAATCTAGAACATTTTTTCCAAAGAAAAGTTTAATATTTTAGAAGTAGAATGTACCAATTAGTGATACTTTATTTATATGCCCTAACTCCTGAGCTTTAGAGAAGATACAGACACACCTTTAAATATGTTTTATGTCCCCTAATTTTGTTAACACAAGAAATTAGTGAAAACCCACAATTCTTCAAGCATCATAAACAAAAAGAATCAAAATGAAAAAAGAGGGATTTTTTTTGTTGCTAATTATATAAAAAAAATATTAATCATTTTTAATTGAATCATCCTTTAGTTTCACATCGCTAATATATTTATTTATCATCCTTTCAACGAAAAAAATATATATTTTAGTAGTTGATTGTACCAATTAGTGATGCTTTATTTGTGCCCTAGCTCCTAAGCTTTAGAGAAGAAATGTAACTTTGGAAATGTTTTATGTCCCCTAAATAAATTTTTCATTTTTTGAAAATCATCATCTAAATGAGGTAAGAAATTTATGAAAACCCAAAATTCTTTGAGCATCATAAAAATAAAAATGAAATCTAAAAAAAAGTAGGAAATTCTTTTTCGTGCTAATTATGAAAAAGAAAAGATTAATCATACTGAATTGAAGCATCTTTAGGGTGGTTGATTGTACCGACGACCAATTAGTGATATTTTATTTGTGCCCTAACTTCTAAGCCTTAGAGAAGATTTATCCTTTGAATATGATTTATATCCCCTAAATTATCTTTATATTTTTCTTAAAACCTCTTATATAAACGAGGATCATACATGAAAGAAAACCCACAATTCTTCAAGCATCATAAACAAGAAAAATAAAAAAAGACGGATTTTATTTGCTAATTATAAAAAAAAAAAAAGATTAATCATACTGAATTGAAGCTTCCTTTAGTTTCATGTCCTCTTTCAAAGCAACTACATAAGCCTTTATAAGCTTATCCTCCATGAGCTTTATGAACTCGATCTCATCATCATCTTTATTAAAATCCATCGCATCACAACTCTTAAAACGTCTTTTTAAATCCTCGTAGTTGCCCTGACATTCTATAGGCGACAAGTTAAGAATTCTATGTCGTCGACGAAAAATGGCAGAGGAAAATTCGGCAGCCACCATTGCCCAATTTTCTAATCCATGGCGTCGAATTGAACAAACAAGCAACATATCCTCTTCAAGCTCATTCATGTTTTAAGAAAAAAAAATAGTGTGTTTTAGAATAACTTAATCATTTGGTCATGAATTATGCTTTAAGTTTTTTCTTAAAATGGTCGTCACCTCTTTGCATTTAATGAATAAGTTTGGATTTTCTAAATCTGATTTTAGTTATATTTGAGTTGAATGAATAAGGCCAGGTAATGCAAATGTGAAACAAAGAAATGAGTGCCTTTTTGTTCTTTTCCCCCTCTCATAAAAATCGTGGTCTATAAAGTAGTAACAAAGTATTTTCAGCGTGGAGAGTGTGTGTATAATTTACAAAGAGTTCAATTTTAAGGGTCCCTTTGGATTTGATTTCAAATCATGATTTGGAATAACATTTATTTGAAGTTGAGAGTTTATTTGAATTTTTTAAGTTGTATTTTTTTCATAAATATGAAAGCCCATAATTTGTGAAAACTATCAAGACTTTCTTAATTCTTATATACAATCTTACCAAATTAACAAACCATAATTCATAAACAAGATATCAGCAAATGAGCAAACCATAGTTCATAAACAAGATATCACCAAATGAGCAAATCATAATTCATAATCAAGATATCGGAATATCCTAAAGCGCCGCATTAATAAATCACATATCTTCATGTTCATTTTATAAATAAATACTTGCATTTACATGTTATTTCAAACCTTCAAACACATATAATTTTAAAGATCCACTAGTCAAAATAATTAACAATAGTAGTAATTAGCTATTCTTTAATATAATCATTCAGGTTTGGCTCTAATGCTAAGCCACTTAGGCTGTTGCCTTAGTCCCCCAACATTTGAAGGCCCCAATTTTTTTTTTTATTATTATTATTACATACTATCATTTATATAAATAATAATTATAAATTAAAGTGTTATATTATATTTTTTGTTACTTGATTAAGAATATTTTATACCAATAAGTTCATAAACTATGATAATTTTCTTCACTCATTAATTAGTATATTTTCTTTACTCATCAATTACAATTTTATCCTTTTTATATAGGAATTAAGTTATATACATTGACAATATAATGAATTTCTTTTACAATCTTCTCTAGAATTGCATGAACAAAAAAGCATTCACGGATTGGGTTTTCTTTTAGTGTAATTTAACATGCTATATTAGGCTATACAAGCTATTTTAGATATTCACCAATGAGGCCACTTAATAGAATGAACTACAATTATTATTAAAATTGATCAGAAGGTGTAAGTATTTTTGACACTGTCAATGCTCAAAACTTAAACTATATATGTGTTCATTTCTTTTTCTCGTATGTGATGATAGTCAAATCAAAATATTCACTTTGAGTTTGGACCTAACATCATAGTCCACCACTTTATTCTTTGTTCTCTCCTTCCATTTTTTTAAAATTTACTATACTTTTTTGTCTTAAATGATTAATTTGTTGTTTAGAATTTTAAAAAAAAATTGGTGTACAAAGTTTATAAAATTAATTTAAGGGCCTCTTAATATAGTTTTGCCTTAGGCCACGAGATTCGTTGAGCCGCCCCAGTAATCATTCCACACAATATGAACTATTTCTTCACGTTGAGCATGAGTCATTTTTTGTAAATTTTACAATGATGTGTCTTTTTCACAAAATATAAACTTATGAGTCAAGTTTTACATTAAAAATTTTTAAAATTACAACTTGAAATTTGAAATTCTACTTTTTAGAGAATTTGGGATTGAAATCATGATTTGAAATTAAAATTTATTTTTTTAAAAAATTTCATAGGCAAACGCTGATTTCAAATTAAAATTTGAAATTGGGACCCCAAATTGATGAGTCGTGAAATTACGCGATATTCGACGCTAATTCCTTAAGCTTTTGTGACTCCTTAAGCACTTTTGTTGTTACTTTTTGTGTTTTTATGTTGTTTTGTAGGAAAAGATGCCCGGAGAGCATAACGGAGCAAAACAGACCAAAATAGAGCAAATTCATACTTTCTGGCACCATATGCTACACGCAGAGTATAGCATATGGCGCAGCATGTTGAACCCGCGAGCAGCACATGGTGCAGCACTTTGTGCATGCACCATCCGCGAGCAGCACATGGTGCAGCATGTTGCATCCGCGAGCAGCACATGGTGCAGCACTTTGTGCATGCACTATCCGCGAGCAGCACTTGGTGCAGCATGTTGAACCCGCGAGTAGCACATGGTGCAGCATGTTGTGCAAGAGGGTATTATGGTCCAGATTTTGTTCCCGTTTTTGGAATGATATAAATACTCTTTTAGGGTTTTGTAATAGACATCTTTGGCAGTTTTTCATCAAGTTTGGAGACTAGTTTTTACACCACACTTTGGGGTTGAAGATTTGAAGATTTGGTTGAGTATTTCTTAAACCTTTAATTCATTTCTTCAATTCCTTGCTTTGTATTGTATATCTAAGTGTGTAGCTTTCTATTCCATAACTTGAATCTCGTTTATGAAAGTATTCTTGATTAAAGTTTGGTTTGAAACTCTTGTTGTGCTTATGTATTGAATGGTTCTTATTGCTATTGAAGTGGGTCTTTGTTGATTTAATTAATCTCGTTCTTGAATGTTTCCAAAGGGATTAGCTAACCCTAGGACTCACCCATTTACTTAGATTGAGCTTGGAAAAGGAAATCTAGGTTGGGAAAGATTAATTAACAAGAATTTGGGTCATTAAACTCATCTAATAACTTGAGCTCGGAAGAGGATAGTTACTTGAGGTTAAGTTGATTGTGCCTAACATCACACTCTAAGGCTTGGAAAAGCTTAGAGTGAAATTCATTGATTTGGTTGGAAGACTTTCAATGAGATTTTAGATATCATTATCTATTGACATAAACCCGTTCGTAGTTGTAAAATCGTGAAATACATTGGATCGTTACTTGAGTGTAATTTCCTTTGTATCCAAACTTGTGGCCATTGATCATTTTACTTTCTTTCTAGGTTAGTTTACATTTCCGCTTTAGTCATAATTTTCTCAAAAACCCAAAATATTATCCATCGTTTGGCTTTAGCGTAGTTGGTGAAAGTTCCTTACTTTCTTAATCGCCTAGCACATTGTTCCCTGTGGGATCGACCCCGACTCATAGTTGGGTAAATATATTGCATACGATCGTGTACACTTTCTCTTTGAGGAGTGTATTTGGACGTTACCACAAATCCTTTGGCTAAACGCCTGCTAAGAACTTTAAAGGTGAAATTCATCAGGTTTAAATCGTGAAGCTGCATCCACACGTTGTTGGAGTGAGAGGAGAGGTCAAATTTTGTGAATCTAATGAAGGATTTATGGATATATAGGACAACTAATTAATTAGTGATATAAGACAACTATAATGTGAATGAAACTTTTTTTTGACCATTTTCTTTTCAAATTTATAGAAAACAAAAAGAGTATTTGAAACAAAAAACCGTGGTTTTGTAAGTAAATGGTACTATCATGTATGACAACTCATTTGTGGTTGTGTTTTCTTTTTGGTAATCATTTTATTCATGTGCAGTTACTTGATTTAATCGGGTTTTCTAATTTAGTGAGTCGCTCATTCATTAAACCTAGGTTTGTCGATTATATATTTGTAATTAGATATAATAATAAAAAAACACTCGAACTATTACATTTTTGCGAGTTTTACACCCCAACTATCAGATGTTCTTTTTTTCCTATCAAACTATCACCATCCATGTATTAAAAGACACACCTAATTGAGTTTTCAGGTGGGAAAAGGGAATAAATAATAGTTGGTCTAATCAACTTTTTGAGGTATGTATTAATAATTAGATGATGATAGTTTAGGTAAGAAAGGGAAACAGCCGATAATTAGGACATGAACTCGTAAAAAGCGGGATAGTTCGGGTATGTTTTAACCACTAACTGTTGTGCCTTTTACTTCAATAAGTAACTTATTAATTTGGATGGATTGTATAATAAACTCACTTAATAATATAATGACTATAAGTAATTTTCCTAAATCAAATCAAACATTCCTAAAGTTCTTTGCCATCTTTGTTTCATTATTAGCTCTTACGAGCTTAATTAATAATCACTGCGTGTATGGTTTCACGACCTACCCATCCTTTTGCTTAATTAATAATCACTCCGTATATGGTCAAAATCGTATTCATAAGTTTTGTTACTCCTTCTGGCTCAATTTGTGTAATATTTTTTGCATTTCGAGATTCAAACTTGTTAGTTTTGATCGTGAATTTAAGCATACAATCTTTAAATTTTTTAAAATAAAATATATATATTTAAAAACTATGTAAAAAATGCTATAAGTGATCATAATTAATAATTTAAAATATATAAAAAGCATATGAAGAAAATTACGATTAAAGAAGGGAATAGTAAAATATTTTTTTCTTGCATTACATCGACTAACACGTACTATGCGAACTAAGCATAACACGTCACACTGTCATCATATTGGGGACTTGTTTCCCTCGAACTAAGCATAACACAGGTATTGAACACTTCTATAATTCATTTGTTTCGTGCTTGCAATTATTAGTTTACGTACATGAAATTTGTCATGAACAATAAGCTAATCAAATTAATATGACTGTTGTCCGGTTGTTCTCCAAATTTCTCGCATAACAAAAGCTTAGTGCATCAAATTGTCTTTTTTTATGATCGATGAGTTATGATATTATAATTATTGATGTACTAGTAAGCTTGCAATTAATTTATTATTATTATCTTACGAGCAACTTATTATACTCTATTAGTGCCTCTCAATTTGAGTTACATTAGTATATTATAAAAAGGAAGAAAAAACAAAGAATATAATAAGATAAAATAATAATTTTCAGTACAATCTACAACTACCTAAGGATATTTATCTGAAATAGAAAAAAAGGTTAATTTTTCTCTACCCAGTTTTTCTCAAACCTTTCTTCACAAATCAAGCAAAGGAAATAAATTATCTCTCTTTCCCATTCTTTTCCTTTCATCCCCCCCAACCTTCCTCACTTCCCATACAAAGAGTCAGGTTTACCGAGCAACTAGTAAATTTATCCGCGCTTTGCGCGGTCATAAATATCAATATTTTAATAAATATTGTCACTCATTTCTATTATAAAAAAAGACATTCAAGTCAATTCAAAAGCTAAATCATACACTTATATAATTTTATTTATTATCTAATTAAAAAAGATTCAATGAGTAGTTAAAAAGAATTAGTAGGTAAATTTAGGATTACATAAATTTCATCTTACAACTCTACTTAGCATACAGCATATTTAAATTTATTTTTAGTTGTACATTAAGAAGATAATATATATGAATGATTTTTTTTTATTAGCAATAAAATGTATCATCGGGCAACAAATCAGGTGCTTGTAATCACCGCAGAACAGACGCTTCTTAATAATAATAATAATTATAATCTTCTTGTTTTCATGAGTTGTAGTTTCAGCCAATTTCAAAATTTTATTTTTCATTATTAATTCACTAAAACTAATAATAAAAATTATATCAAAATCAAGGTTTGCAAATACCATTCTAACAAATCAAACTTACACTTAATACCATACAAAGTAGGAAATTACTATGTACAACATTTAATTTGATCACATGAGTTTGTTCATCTTCAAAGAGAAGGAGAGCCTTGGAGTAACTGGTAAAGTTGATGCCATGTGACCAGGAGGTCACGTGTTCGAGCCGTGAAAATAGCATCAGGTAAGGCTGCATACAATAGACCCTTGTGGTTCGATCACCCAAATTCTAGGTGGAAACTTAATGCACCGGGCAGCCCCTGCCCTTCATCTCTAAAGATATCCAAGCATTCCAACACATTCTAAACATAATTAATTTTAAATTTCAAGATCTTTGTAAACTCTAATAAATGTAGAATTAATGGTGGTAATTTAACTTTACTTTCTTTAATCTGCATATGCTCATATTCTAACTGTTCGTTTAAAATATTATTTCAGCTAATAATAAAGTTGAGTTTATCCTGATTAAAAGTTGTTGCTACACAATTCACTCTTTTTTATTGGCACTAAATGTCAAACCCAAAATTAGATATTTCAAGTTCTAATTTTTTTAGCCAATCAATTATGTCAAGACTAAATATAATCACGGATATTATGTTTCAAAAATTAAATCAAACTTTATGATAAACAAATGCTCGTTGAATAATTGAAATGAAAGCAACAAATTGTCTATTTCTATACAATGAGACAATTTCCTTTTCAACATCTATATTCTTTGACAATTAATCACACATCGCTAACCATCCAGGAAAAACAAAACAAAAGAATCAAAAGAAATAAACAAATGAACAAATAAGAATTTGAAGTCCATCTATCAAAAGGGTAAGACAAACAATCAATATGAAGTAAAATTAAGCTGTCTTATATAGTCACTTATGCGGCTTTCTTGATTGCCTCTAATTCCCATATTATAAGAAAAGCACAAATATTCATAATCGTAATTCATTTTATTAAAAAATTAAGAAAGCAATATTTGAATAATATCTTTTTTTTTCCCTTTCATGTTTGAAATACCAAAAGGAGAATAATCTATTTTCTTACTTCTCTGACTTCCAAGTGAACCTTGGCTATAACATTTCTTGTCTTCTGTGGAAGCAAACAACAAAGATCAACTTTCCAAAATCAAATTTGCAAGATAAACATATATATTTAGAAAACAGATGGTAATCAAAGTAAGGGAAGAAAAAGGAGACCTTTTTTTTCTTTCTTTTCAGGAGCGAAATCCGATTCAAGTTCTCATCATTTCAACATATAATAAATTTGGATGAATTTCAGCCACCAATTCCTAAAACGACTTTGTCCAAGAAAATTACGTATCAAACTATTGTCAGCAATTTCAAATTTTGATTTTATCTCGAAACGATAAATATCTCGTGCCGATAAACTTAGAAACGATCGATAATCTGCTAAAGCAAAACGATAATAGAAAAAATATAAATAAATGGATCTAACAGCGAGAAAATAAATAAAATTTTAAGGTTATTGGAGTAAGATGCAATACCTGTGCCATCCATAAAATTGACAACAACAATCTTCAATTAGGAACGGTTAATATTCATCAAATGGAGTGAGAATTAAATTGGAGAATGAATGAGTAAGGGAAAGCAATAAAAGCACTACAGAAACGGTAGCATTCAACCAAATACCACGTTACCACGTTTTATTCTTTTATCTATCAAATGACAATAAATTAGCAAAAACGTAATATATCATTGATGTGTGAAAGGCAGAATACAACGATTTATGTTATTATATTCTTGTAACTGATTTAGATAACTGAAGAGACTACATGATAGTAGGAATAAATATGGTTTACTAAGCCTACCGTATCATTTCAGCTAATTTTCATTTAATAAGCCTTAAAAAAAATGGGAGAAGTTGTTGGAAAAAAGGCAAAAATTTCACAAAAAAAGATAAATATGAATAGAGGTCATAGAGAGGTGTCACATCACCTTGTTTATGCCTAGCTTTATATTATATATAGATTCGGGACCCGTTTGACCATAAGAATTATTCATTATTTTTTTTTCTCGGATTTTTCAATTTATTTGGAAAAGTGCTTGGCCATGAAAATTTCAAATTCAACTTGAAGTTATATTTTAGGCTTAAGTTCCACAAACACATAAATTTGTCCGCATATTCAACTTTAACACTTCAACCTATACTAACGTGGCAAAGTGACGAATTAACTGCAGACACGTGACATTTGGGTCCTAAATAATGATTAAAAACATTTTACGAGTGAAAGAAAAAGAAAATTATTTTTATGCAAAAAATAAATAACCCCCCCCCCCCCCCAACTAAACCCATTGAATGCTACAGTACCTGTCGTCCGCTACCACCCCCATTTCTTCTTTTCTTCTTTCATACCAATTTGTTCTCTTCTAAAAGAAAAATCATAATTTAACAAGAATGACCAACTCAGATTTGAAAAAAGAAAGAAAACTGTAATGGTGGTAGCATTTTCAAATTTGAAGAAAAAACCGACGAGGCAGGACGATAATGGTAGAGGTCGTGGTCATTGTTTGCGATCTCTAGCGTTAAAGTTCTTGTTAAACTTATCAACTTTTTATTATTAAGAAGCTCGAGAAAAGACCCAAAATCATACAATATCTTTGTCTTTAGACCCAAATCATATATTATCTTTCACATGGAACACTAATAGTCCTTTTTGTTTAATAAAGTGGTGCACTTTTAGTCATAAGTGCTAACCACCGTTACTTTTTAACAGAAGATGCCTCCTCACGTGCATCACACTTCCCTCACTATTTTCCCTCCAAACTTAGACTATGCTCTGTCTCTCTGTCTTCCTTTCTTCCAAAGAGCATAACACTCAGCCCTATTGAAGCCAAAAGTTGAAATTGGAACAACAAACGCATATCAAGTCTGAATCGTATCTATAGCAACAAACAATTATCAGGAAGTAATAATGTTCTTAAGGCACAACAGTGATACACAATCACCTTCTTTCTATGGTGAGAATTTTTCTCTATTTTAAGGTTGTAGAATCTTTTTGGGTTAGAATTTGAGTATTATGTTTCTTATCTAAATTTAAAGCACAACATAGCAGAACACGTTTTTGTATTATTTATTTTGATGAAATAATTTTTCGAAATTTGTTGATTTTTTTGGCATCTCTTTCTCTGGCAAAGTAGTTTAGTCTGTTAGTTTTTACTATTGTTAATGTTTAGCTTTTAGTTAATTGCGTTAGTTCGTTTTCAAGAAACAACCAATACATAATATTTTTGTCTGCAACAACACCTTATGAAGTTTACTATTTGAAATTTCAGATTCAATAACCGAGTCGTCGCTTGTCACTGTGAAAATTTATCATGGGGGAATTATGAAGCGTACACCAGATAAGCATTACGTTGGAGGAAACATGGATTACATTGACTATGTAAACACGACAGAATTGAATTGTAAGAAAGTGTTTTCCCTGAATAATCTTTTCCCATCAATGGGTTGATATACATGATTTACAATATAATTGTAGGCTACAAATTAGGAGCTAAATAATACTAACATATGCTATCCTAAAATAGAAGATTACAAAATATTACAAAATATATTTTACTTATTACATATTCTAACACACACCCGCAGTCGAAGCGGGAGGTTTACGAACGGTTAGACTGTCGCGAAAATCATCAAATAGTACGCGCGGAAGACCTTTGGTGAAAATGTCAGCAATCTGATAACGGGACGGAACGTGTAGGACACGAACTTCGCCACGTCTAACCTTCTCGCGAACAAAGTGAATGTCCATTTCGATATGCTTGGTGCGTTGATGTTGTACCGGATTTCCAGACAAGTAAATGGCACTTACATTGTCACAATAGACCAGTGTTGCTTTACGAATAGGACAATGGAGTTCAAGCAACAGATTACGAATCCAACAAGACTCAGAGACAACATTAGCAACCCCTCTGTATTCTGCTTCAGCACTGGACTTAGATAGAGTAGGTTGGCGCTTGGAAGACCAAGAAATCAAGTTATCCCCAAGATAGACACAATAGCCCGACGTGGAGCGTCGAGTGTCTGGACATCCTCCCCAATCAGCATCTGTATATGATAGGAGTGATTGTATAGGAGATTTGTATAACTGTGTGCCAAAGTCAATCGTACCTCGAATGTAACGCAAAATGCGTTTTAATGCTTCCATATGCTGGACCTTGGGGTCATGCATAAACAAGCAAACTTGTTGGACAGCGTATGATATGTCAGGCCGAGTGAATGTCAAGTATTGCAAAGCACCAGCCAGACAACGATACTTCGTAGGATCCTCATACGGAGCGCTTGAAGAAGCGCTGAGTTTGCCCTTTGAGTCAACTGGAGTGGGGCAGGGCTTACACTGTGACATGCCGGCTCTGTCAAGAATATCCTCTGCATAGGAACTCTGAGACATAAAGATGCTATTATTGTCCCTGGAGACTGCAATCCCCAAAAAATAGCTCAACGGACCCAAGTCTTTCATTGCAAATTCCGTAGCTAATTTGGACATAATGCCGAGTCTGAGAGAGTCTGAAGATGCAGTTAGAATAATATCATCCACATATAACAAAATATAAGCAATGTCTTTCCCACGACAAAAGATGAAGAGAGAGTTGTCAGATGTACTATGGGAGAAACCAATGGTTGCCACATATTCAGCAAAACGCTGATACCAAGCCCGTGGTGCCTGCTTCAAACCATAAAGAGATTTACGCAAGAGACAAACATGATCAGGACGAGCTGGATCCCGGAACCCCAAAGGTTGATACATATAGACAATCTCATTCAAATTGCCATGCAAGAAAGCATTCTTTACATCAAGCTGGTGAATGGGCCAAGAGCGAGATAAAGCAATAGTAAGAACCACACGGATAGTTGCCGGCTTGACCACCGGACTGAACGTCTCGTCACAATCAACACCCTCCCGTTGAGACCTGTCATTACCTACAAGACGGGCTTTATGCCTCTCAAAAGAACCATCAGATTTCTTTTTATGCCGAAAAATCCATAAAGACCGAATAATATTAGCATTTGGAGGACGAGGGACCAACTCCCAAGTCTTACTATCAATAAGAGCATTATATTCATCTTGCATAGCATTCTTCCAATTCGGATCATTAAGGGCACCAACGGGATTCCGAGGAATGGGGGAGATGGAATTGGTGGTGACACTTAAGGCTTGATTATGGTACTTTGAGTTCAGCTTAAAAATCCCATGTTGACTACGTGTAGTCATGCGATGCATGGGTGGATGGTTGGCTGGGAGGGGGCTGCTGCCGTGGTGGGGCAGTGTGGGAGAGGGAAGGGCTGGCAGCGGGGGAACTGCCGTGGGGGCAGTGGAGGCGGACTGCTGGGCAGTCGGCGATGAAGGAGAAGGGGTAGGGGAGATCGGGTGGTGTATTGGGGAAGCAGCGGCCTGATCATGCAACAAGTGGATTCTCAATGGGGAATTATCATCATCCAAAAATTCATATGAGGTAGGAGATAGAGTATGCATTTGTGAAAAAGGAAAGGAATTTTCATCAAACCACACATGCCGAGCTATGATTATTTTTCGGCTCGATAAGTCATAGCATTTGTACCCCCGATGGTTGGAAGGGTATCCTAGGAAGACACATGGAGTGGACATAGATTGTAGCTTATGAATTTGTGTGGAGGGAAAGAGAGGAAAGCATAGACAACCAAAAACTCGAAGATGAGAGTAGGATGGATTCTTTTGATAAAGAATGTGAGTGGGTGTCTTATATGCTAAGAGTTTAGAAGGGAGAATATTGTGTAGGTACGTGGCCATGGCCAAAGCGTGATGCCAATAGGAGGGGGGCATAGATGCATGAGCAAGGAGTGTACGAACAATATTATTGATCGATTTTATGGTCCGTTCTGCCTTACCATTTTGGGGGGAAGTGTGGGGACAAGAGAAGCGGAAACACATCCCGTTTTGTTCACAAAATTTATGAAAAGTACCATTGTCAAATTCACGCCCGTTGTCACATTGAAAAGTTTTGATTTGTTTTTCAAACTGAGTGCGAATGAAGTTCCGGAACGACAAGAAAACATCATAAACCTGGGACTTTGTTTTGAGTGGAAAAGTCCAAAGAAAATTTGTGTAATTGTCAAGAAATAAAACATAATATCTGTGACTGGATGAGCTAAGAACAGGTGCAGTCCATACATCACTGTGAACAATATCAAAGGGCATAGTAGTAGTTGAAAGAGAGTCAGAAAAAGGCAATTTAATTAATTTCCCCAAAGGGCAAGAATGACAAACATTGTTTCGAGCCTTATTACATTCAATCAAATTACTACTACGTAAAGAACTAAGAATAACATCCCCTGGATGACCCAAACGGGAGTGCCAGATATGAGGAGAGATGACACTAAAGGCAGATGGAGCGAATGGCGAGATGGCTCGATTGATTGGGAAGAATGGATAAAGATCACCCGAACTCTCACATCTCATGAGTTTGCTCCCCGTCTGTAAATCCTTCACATTAAAACCAAAGGGATCAAACTCAACAGAAACCATATTATCTATAGTAAATTTACGAACAGAAATAAGGTTTTTGACGAGTTTAGGTGCATGTAAGACATTTTTCAGTTTTAAAGAGGGATTTACTTGAAGGGAATCCTGACCATAACCACGAATTGGAATCATGCTACCATCACCAACAACAATGCCATTATTTTTGCTCAATTGATAATAAGACGAGAGAGTACCTTGGGAGTTGGTCATATGAGATGTGGCTCCGGTGCCCATGTACCAATTCCTGTCATCGGGCGGATTCAACGACATTGTGTGCATAGCTTGATCAATATCTGTGGGTGCATACCCGCCATGTGATGACGAGGCTGACGAGTAGAACGACTGTGGAGGACGAGGACCAAGAATTCCCTGCTGTGAGTGAGCTGGACGCGAATGCTGCCCGCCACGGGGCTGCTGCCAGCCCGCCGTAGGATAGGGACAAGGTGGGGTGGCCCACGGCTGTGGCCCCCAAGCTGCCCATGGTGGATAATACCACGACGGGGCAGCGAGGCCTTGCTGCTGCTGCTGCGGCTGTGCAGTGGTGCGGCTGCCCCCGCCGCTGCTTTGTCCATTGCCGCTGCCACCGCGGTTGTTGCGGTTGCCGCCGCTGCGACCGCGGTTATTTTTCTTGCCACGATTTTGCGAAGTTCCACGATGGTTGGCGTTACTTTCAGAATTATGGGGCTGTCCATTACCTGAGAAATGCGGAGGAGTAACATTGTGGGAAACAAGAGCAGCAGTTGAGCCAGCGTCGTGAATGGCGTCCTCAGCATGGCTATCTTCCTCAAGCTCAAGCATCGACCGGACAACGTCAAAAGACGGGAGAGGAGTACGGTGCTGCACCGTTGTGCGAAAAGTCTTATATTCCTCCGACAACCCACGCAGAAGGCGAAGCACAAGTCGTTCGTCGGAAACTTTGTGACCGACGTTGGCAAGGTTGTCTGCAAGAACTTTCAGCCTGGTGCAGTATGCTTTCACATTCGGAAAATCCACCAATTTGGTGTTGGTGAACTTCGCATCAAGAGCGAGAGCCCTAGCCGATTTATTGTCCTGAAAAAGATGAACAAGGCGATCCCAAGCCTCGGCGGCGGTGTCCTCTGAATGGATGATCGTGTTAAGAAGATCATTGGAGATGGTGCCATATATCCATTGTCGAACAATGTCATCCAGCCGTTCCCATAGTGCCTTAGCAGCAAGTTTCTCGGCTGCAGTAGCCGGTGGTGGCACGGCGGGAGAGGCAGTAGGTAGGATATGGTCGATCACCAAGTTGGCACGACAATGGAGCTTGAAGAGGGTAGCCCAGTTATTGTATTGGCTTCCTTCGTAGTCAAGCACAATAGGAATGCATGATTTGATATTGGTGACGGTAGTCGCAGGATGCAACTTGGAGGTGTCAGCCATGGAGAATAGGAGGAAAACGAAGAGAGAGGGTGGGGGGAAGGGGTCGGCGGCCAAGGGGGGTTGGCGGTTGAAGGGTAGGGTTTTAGGATGCTAGGGTTTTTAGGATAACCTAGTCTGATACCATGTAAGAAAGTGTTTTCCCTGAATAATCTTTTCCCATCAATGGGTTGATATACATGATTTACAATATAATTGTAGGCTACAAATTAGGAGCTAAATAATACTAACATATGCTATCCTAAAATAGAAGATTACAAAATATATTTTACTTATTACATATTCTAACATGAATCTTGTTGAATTCAAAAAGATGGCAGAGATGTGTGGTTACGCAAATGATTCGATAACTTTTTGGCATAGGTTTGGAAGGCCTCGTAATCGATGGAAGTTGATCTCTACAGATTCTGAAGCCTACACAGTTGGCAAAAACATCCAAAAGGATAATGTGCTTGAAATATACTTTGAACATTTGGATTCTTACTTTCAAATGGATAAAGTGGATTCAGTAAATCAATCAAATATTGGAGAAAATGACAAACAACAGACTTTGTGTGAAAATTCATCGTGTGATGATTTTAGTGACTCGGAAGCTGATTTAGCTGATGATGTTCTAGTTGATACACATGGGAAGAGGAATCAAAGCTATCTGGAAGAGAGAGAGCTCCTTAGTGCTGAAATAAAGAGAAAAATGGTTGATATAGAGGGGGATTCTGATTGTGTTGATTCACAGAGAGTTTGGATAGTGATTCTGAAACTGAAAGTTTCAACTTTCCTCAGTACAATCCAAAGACCGATGGAGATAACCCAGTATTAGGTCTAGAATATGTCTTTGAGACAAAGAAGGACTTTAAAAATGTTGTAGAAACTCATGAGATTAAGAATGGAAAGTATATCCGATGGGACAGGAATGATAGTATAAGAATGGAGGCAATTTGCATACACCATCCACAGTGCAAATGGAAAATCAAGGCTTCTAGAATGCAAAGAGATAAGGCTTTCCAGATTAGAACTTACGATCCTACACATACTTGTAAGGAGTGGCATCATGAAAATAGAACGATCACTTCATCTTTCATTGCAAGAAAGTACCTCAAATAAGTTGGATCAAACAGGAATTGGAGAGTGGCAGAATTCAGGGATAGGGTAAGTGTTGAATTAAGAGCTCATGTGACGTTATCTCAAGCTAAACGAGCTAAGATGAAAGCGATTGCATTAATTGACGGTGATATTAAAGATCAATATAAATGATGTGGGACTATTGCAATGAAATTGATAGAACAAATCCAGGCAGCACGATTTACATGAAGCTCACTGATAATGAGGTCCCCAATGAGCCACAGAGATTTCAGAGAATATATATTTGTTTTGCTACTTGTAAGCTTGGCTTTAGAGCGGGTTGTAGAAAAATTGTAGGTGTGGATGGATGTTGGTTGAAGGGTCCAATGTATGGGACTCAGTTGTTATCTGCAGTTGGCATCGATGGTAACAACAATATATTTCCTGTTGCCTACGCAATTGTAGAAAAGGAAAGCAAAGAGACATGGGCCTGGTTTTTTGAATCATTTAGCTGCTGATTTGCATATACATGAGATTGGTTAGACCTTTATGTCAGACAAACAAAAAGGTCTTATTGAAGCTTTTAATGATGTTTTGCCTCATGTGAGCCATAGGTTTTGTGTGAGACACCTTCATAACAATTTTAAAAAGGCTGGCTTTGGCAGTTCCACATTAAAAAAGGCACTTTGAGCTGCTGCAAAGTCTTGTACTGTGAGAAAATTTGATGATTGCATGAAAAATATTTCAAAGTTAGATCTTGATGCTGCTACTTGGTTAAATGACAAAGAACCTAGCGAATGGTCTAGGTCGCATTTCTCTTCAGATGCTAAGTGTGACATCTTACTAAATAATGTGTGTGAAGTGTTTAATAGCATGATACTTGATGCTCGAGACAAGCCAATTGTGACACTTTTGGAGAAAGTGCGCTATCTACTCATGGCTAGAATGCAAACTAATAGGGAAAAAGCATATAAATGGAAATCGGGTGATGTTTGTCCTAGGATCAAGGATATATTACATAACAATCAGATTGCAGCTGCTGAATATATCCCTAGAAAATCTAATCACTGGAGCTATGAAATTTTAGGAGCTACAATTACGGACAATTGGGCAGTTGACTTGGAGAATAAATCTTGCAGTTGTCGAAAATGGAGTCTCACTGGGATCCCTTGCAAGCATGCTATTGCAGCAATTTGGGCTAAAAAGGATAACATTCTTGACTATGTTCATGATTGTTACAATGTGGAAACATATAGAAGAATTTATGAAAATTCAGTTCTTCCAATGAATGGACCACAAATGTGGCCTAAGTCAAGTAAAGTTCCTCCTCTGCCTCCAAGGGTTATAAAAGATAATAAGAGAGGAAGAAAACAAAAAGTGAGAAGAAAGGAACAAGATGAAGTTGGAGCTAGTCGAACAAAGATGAAACGAAAGCAAAAATCTCTAGATTGTAGTACATGTCACAAACCTGGCCACAATACAAGGACTTGCAAATATAATGTTGTGCCACCAGAAACTACCTCTTCATTTCGGCCGAAACTACATGTAATATCGATTGTTATAATAGCATTTGGTTTTTATTTAATAATCCTAAACTAGCATAAAAATGATTTGTTATTCTTTTTCAGCTTAGAAGAGGACAGGACGAAGTTGTACAAGGAGTAGTAGAACAGGAACAAATGGGATATGTCGAAGTAGAAATTGGACCAGATTTTGTTTGGGAAAATTCTCAATGTACACAACAAAGTGGACCTACTTTTTGAAGCTATAACAGTTTTTTGGGTAAAAACGACTCATTCTTTATGTATATTTTTGTGCCATTATGATGATTTTCTAGCGAGTATATGGTGTTTTTATGGTGTATTGTAGGTGATGAAAGTTTGTTGTTGCTTTTGCTAATTTATTAAGTTGGTGCAGGAATTGCTTGCTGCTGGTGCGGGAATTGTTTAGCTGTTGTGTTTGTTGGTTTGGCTGTTGTTTTTTTATGAAGACGATGACAACTTAGATGTTGTTTTTCCCGGAGTTTGGCTGCTATTTTTTGCTGTAATTTACATGTTGTTTCTGCTGAAAATGACAACAATTTGGATGCTGATTTTGGCTGCTGTTTTTGCTGGAATTTACCTGCTGTTTTTGCTGAAAATAACAACAATTTGCGTGCTGTTTAAGCTGGAATTTGACTGCTGTTTATGACTGCAATTAGAATGTTGTTTTGGTGTTTTTTCACAGCTGTTTTGCTGCTGTTTTTGCTCAAAAATGACTGATGTTCTTTGCTGATTTTTGTGAATGGTGCTGAAATTTGACATTAGCTGTTGTTTTACTATTTTTTGGGGGTTGTAAACTGCTTTTGAAATGAAACAAAATGTTGTTGAATCCTCTTATTTCAGTATCAATTTTTTTATGTCAAGACAGAGAGACAGAGCATAGTCTAAGTTTGGAGGGAATATAGTGAGGGAAGTGTGATGCACGTGAGGAGACATCTTCTGTTAAAAAGTAACGGTGGTTAGCACTTATGACTAAAAGTGCACCACTTTATTAAACAAAAAGGACTATTAATGCTCCAGGTGAAAGATAATGTATGATTTGGGTCTAAACGCAAAGATATTGTATGATTGTGGGCCTTTTCCCAAGAAGCTCACTATATCAAGAATTGCATAAGGGTGTCTTCTCCTCCTTTATTTTTTTTGCTCATTTCATTTTTAATATGGAGTAAGAAAAACATGAAATCAAAATGTAGAACCAGGGCGAACAGATTTTTTTTTTTTGAAGAATCTCCTTTTATTTTATAAATTAGATAATTCCGTACAACTTCTTTAATGGAAAGCACCTTTAAACTGATGGTGGTAAAGAGAGATGAAGAAGAAGATATATTTTTTAATTTTAAAAAAAAAAACTAATTTAGTGCCTCCTATGTGTTTGACTTGAAGTGTATCGCACACATTATGTCAAGTTAGCAAAAAGTGTTTAATAGAAACGGGTTTTGAGTGGAATAGGTGTTTAATAGGTAGGGTTGAGGTCTTTAAGTGAAATGTGTGAACAAGTTTAAGTGGCTATGGATGACTTTAGCCTATATTTTAAATCTGAAAAAATTCACTTTAACTTTTGAAATTGTATTTAAGTACATTCAAGTACGAACATTATTTCAAATATTATTTTTTTTTCAAAAAAAGCCTAACAAAAATCAACCTTTAACTGTGACTCCCAAATGCCAAATAAAATGAAAAATCTTTGGTATCTATGCCCAATTGCCGACTTGTTTATTTCGAGGGCTAAGTTGCACCTTCACAAACCTAAGGACTAGACTTAAACTTTGTGGGTCGTTTGGTTTGAAGAAAACTTAAGTTGGATTAATTATGTTGGGGTTACTTATGCTAGAATTAAGTATGTTGATATTATTTCTAATTGATTGTTCCGTTTGTTGTATTAAAAATAACACGCATTACATAATTTCTACGAAGTTATTTGTTAAAAAACCCTCTACCTTAAAGGGGCAATTCGTGCACTAAATCTTCGCTATGCATGGGATTCGAGAAATGTCAAACCATAAGGGTCTATTGTACGCGGTCTTATCTTGCATTTCTGCAAGACACTATTTCCACAACTTGAATTCGTGACCTCCGGGTCACGTGGCAACAACTATCTTGGTACTATTTTTAAGAGAAAATTACATTGTATATTATTTTGGGCAACAATGCTATCAAAGTTTATCTATTTTTTTAATTCTCATAAAAAATGACCTAAATTTCTCTCTCTCTCTCTCTCTCTCTCTCTCTCTCTCTTTCAGCCTTCTTATATATTTGTATAAGTGTATGTACATGTTTGTATATTTTGTATATTATGGGCTATTTTTTTACAATATAAGTGACTAATTTGTCTATTTCTGAAATTTTTCCTATTTTTAATCTCGATATAATTACTTATCCAAACATTGGTACCAAATAAAGGTCAAGGCGGTACTAAATTTCTATCCCATGACTGTTTGTGGTTGCCCAGTATGCCAAACGAACCCAAGTTAGTGATAAAACTCAAAAAAGTAGCGAGATTAAGGGTGTGTTCGGTATGGAGGAAAACATTTTCCGAAGGTGTTTTTCAATTTTCTCATGTTCGTTTGGTCAAAATTTTTAAAAAATATTTTCCTTATAAAAACAAGTTTCTTAAAAATGAAATTGACCTTTTTTTTTTTGAAAAAAATAGCTTCTCTAATCAAAATATGGAAAATAAGTCCACAAGTGGCATTTTACCAACCACCCAACACTCCAACTACCAAACCCTAACCACTCACGCAACCCATGCACCCCCACCCAACCCAACCCCCAACTACTCCCGCAACCCATGCACTACCCAACCCCCATTGCCCCTCACCCCGCACCCTATCGCCCCCTTTCTTTTTAATTTTCTTCTGGATTTTCTACACGACCGCATTCTCCCCCCCCCCCCCCCCCCCTTAAACTTTTTTTTTTGTTATGAGTTTTGTGCACCACCACATCCCTCTCCCACCTCTGCCCCTCCCTCCGCCCCCTAAAACCCAGAACCTTTTTAAAAAAATCTTTCTTCTTGTTTTTTTGAAAAGTTTTCTTTTTTGATTCTCTACACCCATCCCCGCTCGCACCCCCTATTCCCTCTCGAATTTTCTACTTCATATTTAATTTTACCTTTATAAAAAAATTATAAAAATTGAAAGTTTGCATGGTTAAAAATTAATTTTTTTGGAGGGGGGTGTCGGGGGATCTGGTGATGTAAAAAATATAGAAAGGAAAATTAAATACTTAATTTTTTCGGGGGTGAGTGTGAAGGTTGGTGTGATATGAGTTCCTACGGGACGGAAGGTAGTGGCGTAGAAAATCTAGAAAAAAAATTAAAAACTTAAAAAAGAAAAATTGGGGGGCAGGGGATGGGAGGGGTTGGTGTGCTGGGATTAAAGTGGAGTTGGTGGGGGGCTTTGTTGGGTCCAGATTTTTCTACTAATCAAACAAATATGAAGAGATTTTTCTACTGATCAAACAAATATGAAGAAATAAGTAAATGTTATAAAATGAAGCTAAAAGAGTCACAATATTAATGGATGAAAATCATAGAAATAGAATGACAAAAGAGGAGAGATTTTTACTATTCTTCCAATATGTTTTTACAAGTGTATCTCATATGAAAATTTATGCCTCTATTTATAGTGATACATATGTATTTAACATATGAAATGGTGGAAGAAAATGTGAGGGCCATTAACATAGTGGAAGAAAATGGGAGAGCCATTAACATGGTGGAAGGAGCATTATATTTGAGAAATGGACATTCATAATTTCATAACACTCCCCCTTGGATGTCCATAGATGATGTGCATCGTTAAAAACCTTATTGGGAAAAACCCTGTGGGAAAAAGTCTCAATGAAGGAAATAGAGTACACATATCTAGTAATACGCTTTGAGAGCTGCCTCATTAAAAACCTTACCAAGAAAACCCAATGGGACAAAACTTGATTAAGGGAAAAAGAGTACAACGCGTATTTTCACTCCCCCTGACGAAGACCAAGATTTAGATGTCGGAGTCTTCGCATTCCAATCTTAAATATCATCTTCTCAAGAGTTGAAGTTGGCAAAGATTTGGTGAACAAATCTGCGGGATTGTCACTTGAACGAATCTGTTGTACATTAATATCACCATTCTTCTGGAGATCATGTGTGAAAAATAACTTTGGTGAAATGTGCTTCGTTCTATCTCCTTTTATAAATCCTCCCTTTAATTGAGCTATGCATGCAGCATTATCTTCATATAATACTGTAGGTATTTTTGTATCACACTTCAAGCCACATCTTTCTCTGATGAAATGTATCACTGATCTCAACCACACACATTCTCTACTTGCTTCATGAATAGCTATTATCTCAGCATGATTCGAAGAAGTAGCAACAATGGACTGCTTTGTGGATCGCCATGATATAGCAGTACCCCTGCATGTAAACAAATAGCCTGTTTGAGATCGAGCTTTATGTGGATCAGATAAATAACTTGCATCTGCATAACCAACAAGATCTGTACTACCTTTGTTAGTATAAAACAGACCCATATCGCTAGTTCCCTTCAGATATCGCAATATATGCTTAACTCCGTTCCAATGTCTTCGTGTAGGAGAAGAGCTATATCTTGCTAGCAACTTAACAGAGAACGCTATGTCAGGTCTTGTAGCGTTAGCAAGATACATAAGTGCACCAATTGCACTAAGATATGGTACTTCAGGACCAAGAAGCTCTTCATTTTCTTCTTGAGGTCGGAACGGATCTTTGCTCACTTCAAGTGATCGAACAACCATTGGAGTACTTAAAGGATGCGCATTGTCCATGTAAAATCTTTTTAAAACCTTTTCGGTATAAGCAGATTGATGGATAAGGATCCCATCTGTCAAATGTTCAATCTGCAAACCAAGACAAAGTTTTGCTTTTCCCAGATCTTTCATCTCAAATTCTTTCTTTAAATATTCAATCGCCTTTTGGAGCTCTTCTGGAGTTCCAATTAGGTTTATGTCATCAACATAAACAGCGAGTATAACGAACTCTGATTTTGCTTTCTTAATAAAAACACATGGACAAATGGCATCATTTATATAACCTTCTTTTACCAAGTACTCACTGAAGCGATTGTACCACATGTGCCCTGATTGTTTTAGACCATACAATGATCTTTGTAATCTGATTGAATACATCTCCCGAGACTTTGAGTTAATTGCTTCCGGCATTTTAAATCCTTCAAGAATTTTCATATAGACTTCATTATCAAGTGATCCATAAAGGTAAGCTGTAACCACATCCATCAGATGTATTTCAAGGTTTTCATGTACATCTAAACTGATGAGATATCGAAATGTTATGCCATCCATAACGGGTGAATATGTTTCTTCATAGTCGATACCGGGTCGTTGAGAGAATCCTTGTGCAACAAGGCGTGCCTTGTATCTCACAATTTCATTTCTCTCATTCCTTTTTCGCACAAAAACCCATTTATGGCCAATTGGTTTTACACCATTAGGCGTTTGGACTACAGGTCCAAAAACCTCACGTTTGGCAAGTGAATTCAATTCTGATTGAACTGCCTCTTGCCATTTTGGCCAATCATATCTTCGTCGACATTCTTCGACAGATTGGGGTTCCTGATCGTCAATGTCTATCATAATATTTAGTGCAACATTATATGCAAAAACATTATCCACCATAATCTTCGATCGATTCAAATTTATCCCATCACTAGAAGAACTCAATGATAGTTATTTATTTACTTGAGTCTCGGGTTCCCTAATATCTTCAAGAGTATCGGGATTAGTCAGATTTTGAATATCTTCATGATATTCTTTCGTAGTGTCATTTTGATCATTTTTCGTTTGATCATTTTTCGTGTTTCTTTTTCTAGGATTTTTATCCTTAGAGCCCGATGGCCTACCACGCTTCAGGCGTGTATGAGATTCAGAGGCTATGACACTAGTAGATTGTCCCTTTGGGACATCAATTCGGATAGGCACATTCTCTGCAGGGATATGTGACTTAGTTATCCTTTTCAAATCAGTAAATGCGTCTGGCATTTGATTTGCTATTTTTTGCAAGTGAATGATCTTCTGGATCTCCTGTTCACATATGGGGGCACGTGGATCAAAATGAGATAGTGATGGAACTTTCCACGCAATTTCTCTTTTAATTTCTTTTTTCTCTCCCCCTAATTGTGGGAAATTTGTTTCATCAAATCGACAATCTGCAAATCGGGCAGTAAATAAATCTCCCGTCAATGGCTCAAGATAGCGAATAATAGAGGGTGATTCAAACCCAACATATATACCTAACCTTCTTTGGGGGCCCATCTTAGTACGATGTGGTGGTGCTACAGGCACATATACAGCACAACCAAAGATTCGGAGATGAGCAATATTTGGTTCATGACCAAATACTAATTGTGATGGGGAGTATTTATTATAATGAGTCGGTCTGAGACGAATAAGAGATGCTGCATGTAAGATAGCATGTCCCCATACGGTAGTGGGCAACCGTGTTTTCATAAGCAGTGGTCTTGCTATCAATTGTAGTCTTTTAATAAATGACTCAGCAAGGCCATTTTGGGTATAAACATGTGCTACAGGATGTTCAACTTTTATCCCAACTGATAAACAATAATCATCAAAAGATTGAGACGTAAATTCTCCGGCATTATCGAGGCGTATAGACTTAATGGGATGATATGGACACTGTGCCCTTAAGCGTATTATCTGTGCTAATAATTTCGCAAACGCCAGGTTGCGAGAAGATAGGAGGCACACATGAGACCATCTTGAAGATGCGTCTATTAGGACCATAAAATATCTAAATGACCCACAAGGTGGATGAATAGGTCCACATATATCCCCATGTATACGTTCTAGAAAAGCAAGAGATTCAATGTCAACTTTAATTTGTGATGGCTTAGCTATCAATTTACCCTGATAACAAGCAGCACATGAAAATTCACCACTTTCAAGAATCTTCAGGTTCTTAAGTGGATGCCCATTTGAATTTTCAATAATTCGTCTCATCATTATTGATCCAGGGTGACCTATTCGGTCATGCCAAAGCAAAAAAGTACTTGAATCATTAAACTTCTGGTTAACGATCGAGTGTGCTTCAATTGTACTAATTTTTGCATAATACAGTCTAGAAGACAAAGTTGGCAATTTCTCCAAAACATATTTCTGGGCGGAGACATTCTTTGTAATAGCAATATATTCATCATTTATTTCGTTTAATGTCTCAGCGTGATACCCATTACGGCGGATATCTTTGAAACTTAACAAGTTTCTTGGGGATTTAGAAGAGAATAATGCATCTTCTATAACAAGTTTCGTCCCCTTAGGCAGAAATATAGTAGCTCTTCCGGAGCCTTCAATCAATTTCGAATTGCCAGAAATTGTATTAATATTTCCCCTTTTTCTACGCAAGTCAGAAAAGTATTTCTCATCTTTGAATATGGCATGCGTTGTTCCACTATCAATCACACAAATATCTTCATGATTGGTCATTGATCCAAATAAAATTTGAGGAATTTCCATAGATTCTTCAAAAATGAAATAATAAATAAAGTGAACATCGAAGTAGATATTATAATTAGACAAAGTATTACACACATTTTATTATATAAATATGAAAGCATAACCACATACAAATGACACTTATAAAATATCTAAGTTTTCACAGATCCATCACCGATCAAATGATCTATTTTCCCTTCAGGGAGTTCAAAGAAATCTGCCACATCTAGATGCATGGGCTCAATATTATCTTCAGAAATAAAATTTGCTTCAGCATCTTTTTTTTCCTTTTTGAGGGAGGCTTGATACAGATCAACTAGGTGCTTTGGCGTACGGCAGGTGTTGACACCCAATTTTGTCCCGTCTCTCCGCCAAAATACCTATTTTTAAGCTTCTAATATTTTTTAAAAAAATAAAAAAAATATACATTATGTTTACTATAATTATTAGCCTCTTATCAATACCGACATTTTATTATTCTATTATAATAATAATAATAATTATTATTATTGTTATTATTATTATTATTATTTATTAATATTATTATAATTCACAATTCTTATCATTTCGGCATTTTACCAGCTCACGCATTTATCTTTGCATAATTAAATAATAGTATTTATTTAGTGCGGATTTTCAAAGAAAAATAACATATATTATTACACGGCTATTATAACACCATACGATTTTATTACCCGAGTCTAGTAATCACACATTTTGGTATTAAGTAATATTTTGTCACTCTCGGTATGTTCATTAATTGAAATGGGTCTCTTATTCAAATTTAGAAGTCAAACTATTTCGTGCACTCAGTCCGTGTTTTGACTTACCGGGCTCCAAATCAAATCCCGATTGACTCCTAATATTTTTTGGACTAGTCTGTATCTCTTATCTCAATTTTTAGAATAATCCGTGTTTTAATTTGTTAGCTTATTCTCTTAATACCAGTCTAAAAAATTGACCCAGTCCATTTATGGACTGGGTCCGACCCATTTTTCAGAGAAATAAGGGAAACCCTAAAAGGGTTCCCCTTCATTTTTTACTCCGGCCGCTTCTCCTCTGATAACGTCCAAATACACTCCTCAAAGAGAAAGTGTACACGGTCGTATGCAATATATTTACCCAACTATGAGTCGGGTTCGATCCCACAGGGAACAATATGCTAGGCGACTAAGAAAGTAAGGAACGTTCACCAACTAAGCTCTGCCAAACGATAAATGATATTTTGGGTTTTTGAGAAATTTATGACTAATGCGAAAATATAAACTAACCTAGAAAGCAAGTAAATTGATCAATGGCCACAAGCATGGATATAAAGGAAATTACACTCAAGTAACGATCCAATATATTTTATGATATTACAACTAAGAGCGGGTCTATGTTAATAGATAATGATTTCTAAAATCTCATTGAAAGTTTCTCAACCAAATCAATGAATTTCACTCTAAGCTTTCTCAAGCCTTAGAGTGTGATGTTAAACACAATCAATTCAACCTCAAGTTAACTATCCTATCTCTAGCTCAAGTTATTAGATGGGTTTAATGACCCAAATCCTTGCTATCAAACTCTTTTCCTAACTTTCACTTTCTTTCTCAAGCAAAGTAAAAGTGCTTAGGCACAAATAATGTTTGCAACCATTAGGAGATATTTAAGCATGAAGAGTTAATAGAAAAACAATAAACCCACTTCATTAGAAATAAAAATCATTCAATACATAAGCATAACAAGAGATTCAATCCAAACTTTAATCAAGAATATTTTCATAAACAAGATTCAAGTATTGAAATGAAATACTACACACTTAGATATACAATACAAAACAAGAGATTGAAGAAATGAATTAAAGGTTTAAGAAATGCTCAACCAAATCTTCAAATCTTCAACCCCAAAGTGTGGTGTAGATGAACCCTAGCCTCCAAGCTTGCAAAATGGCAAAAGATCTGTTTTACAAACCCTAAAAGAGTATTTATATCATTCCAAAAACGGAAACAAAATCTGGGCAAAAATACCCTCGTGCACAACATGCGGTTCGCATGTTCAACATGCTGCACCGCATGTTCAACATGCTGCACAGCATGTTGTTCGCATGTTCAACATGCTGCACCGCATGTTCAACATGCTGCACCGCATGTTCAACATGCTGCACAACATGTGGTTCGCATGTTGAACATGCTGCACCGCATGTTCAACATGCTGCTTCGCATGTTCAACATGCTGCAATGCATGTTCAACATGCTGCTTCGCATGTGCTGCTAGCATATGCTGCCAGAAAGTGCTTCTTGTTCAATTTTTGCTCCGTTTTGCTTCATTTTGCTCTCCGGGTATCTTATCCTACAAAACAACATAAAAACACAAAAAGTAACAACAAAAGTTCTTAAAGAGTCACAAAAATTTAAGGAATTAGCATCGAATATCGCGTAATTTCACGACTTATCAATACCCCCAACTTAAAGTCTTTGCTTGTCCTCAAGCAAATCAAAACTAAAATCTCAATGAGGAATCACTTTAAGCACAAGAACATGACTTTGGTTGGTACCAACAATTAGGCTACAAGCATGTGAAGATTTAACAAAATAACTCCCTCATTTCAAAATACAATTTCAAGAATGCAATAGAGAATTAAAACTAACAAGCAACAACACTCAAGTCTCAATAAGTGACTCAAAACCACTAGTTTCCTAGATATGCTCAATTGACTCAACTTGGAATTTAACATCACCACTCTATCGTAATCCATATGCCCTCACAAGAAAGAAAGTCCCAAAATCACTATATTCACAACAACAACACAAGGGACAAATACACAAAAGTCACTCACGCTCAACAAAGAAGTTCTAGTGCTAACAAATATCACACCATAAGCTTGCCCTTATTTTCGTTCATCACTAACTCAAGAACTTTCAGTTGGAGATCACATAGGGACTTTTTAAGATCGTAATGTAGGCTTAGGGAAGGGTAGGATAAGTATTTGAGATACAAGTGATTACACCCTCCTTGAACACTACACAAACTTTCCTCTTCATTTCAAAACATCGCTCCTTCCTTTGCATACAAGTTTCCCTAGTTATTCAAACTTTTTTTTTTTTTTTTTTTTTACACAAATGGTTTGCAACCTTTTTATTTTTTTTTATTTTTTTATTTTTTTTCTTCCTTTCTTTTGAATTTTTCACAACACCAACCTTCACCGCTCTCAAGCAACACTAACACCCCCAACTTAGGCTTTTGGCCTCAAAATTCACAATTTCATGTTCAAAGAGGGAAAGGTTCAAAAGAGAGACTTTTCATCAAACATGGTAAAGGCTTGTAATGTGGCAATCAAAGAAAAAGTCATAAGCTCAAATGGGGTTACTAGTGATATTATTTATGCAATGGTAGGCTAGAAAGACTAAAGAGGTTTTTTCACAAAGATAGCCCAAGGTCATCTCTCCAACCAACATAATCAAAATTAGCATTGAACGACTAACCGGGCAAGTTCTAGATGATAAAAGTAAACACAAGATTTATTCAACAAACACTCACACACATGGCATATGAACTAGTCAAGATGGATCAATTTCACTTTCCAAGCAAGAACAACTAGTGCAATATCTCATAATCCAAAGTCAACACACTAGTAGGTAAAGAGTCACAAAATGAGCCAAAAAGTTGTCACAAAGATCATTCTTTCCTATGCACCTTGCTTTTTAACTTTCACAACAATTTGGAGAGGTATTCACATTTCAATTTCACATGTAAGAGACTAACTCTATTCGTACCAAACAAGCCAAGAGTTTTCACATTTTTCCTCAAAGGAGAATAAAATAACAAGAGTGACTAATCCACAATATGTCAAAAGAACAAAATTTTCAAAAATTTTGAGCAAGTGTCAAAATATAATGCGCTACCGCGTGCCACCCCCAACTATAACATTGCAGTGTCCTCGCTGCACATAATCAAAACAAAACATAAAAATAGAAAAGGAAAAAAAAAATTTTTTTTTTTTTTTGCTGGCATGACATGCGACCGAACATGCGATTCGCATGTATGACATGCGAGTCGCATGTGATGTCATCAGTTTTTTTTTTTTTTTTTTTTTTTTTTTAGTCTCTGTCACCAGATGCGACGACACATGCGATTCGCATGTATGACATGCGAATCGCATGTTATGACACCATAAAAAAATATTTCGCAGCTTTTACTGGTTTTGGGGGCTGTCCGGGTATCCGATTTGCTCAAAATAACTCCAAAAATTCTAAAATTTTGCAGATTAGTCAAAAACCATAGACTAAACTATTCTAAAAAATAAAATTTCAAAAACGACTTAAAATTTTCAAAACGATGGGTTGCCTCCCACCAAGCGCTTAAGTTAACGTCGCGGCACGACGGTTACCTTTACCACTTTTCCCTCCACTTGGAGGATATGAATTTGCGCCCCAACTTTGAATCAAGATCATGATGACGCTCATGGGGCGGTGGTAGAAAAACGAGGCCAACTTTCGGGTATCGCATTTTGCACTTCTTGGCCCTTAAGTGAGGCATGCCATTTTGTCTTCTTGGCATAGCAAACTTCAAAATGAAAACGCTTTCTTCTTCATTTCCACAATTCTCCATAGGATCGGTTAGTTCAACTTCCATATCATCAACCAAGCACAATGTTGAAAAATGGTTGGAATGTGGTCTAAGGCGCTCCATTTTCAAATTCACTTCATTTTTGACATCCTCACCCAAAAATGAACTAGAGTCTTCAAAAACCATTATATGAACTTTTTTATGCAACTCTAGTATCATTTCTTCAATTTCGGCATCTTGCATTATATTTGGATTGGTCGGTTGGCAATTTATCATTAGCTCTTGAAAATCAATGTTGACCACTTTTTCATTGGAAACTAACTTAAAACTACTATCCATGACTATTTGATGTTGAGTATTGCATACCTCAACTTTTGCATTCAATTCGGCTTTCAAGTCACGGATAGCAATTTCAAGTTCCTTCAACTCTTGCCTTTGCTCAACATGGATTTTTACAAATTCTTCCACCATCCTCGAAATGTCTTCTCGATGATCCCCATAGGCTCTAAGTTGTTGAGCTTGAGACATAAGCCAATCTTGGCTCACTATTTCCACTTTGTCAAGGCTTTCTTCAAGTTGAGAGTCATTCAAAGCTTGTAGAAATTCACTCTTGGAGACATTCATGTTTTGGTCACTTTCTTGCCTACTTTCAACATCCTCAAGTTGTTGAGCATTATGAATCTGAACCAATAATTTCATTTGATCCTCCAAGATGTGAATAGCTTTGTCATTGCAATTAATTGCTTGCCTCAATTCATCAAGTGGTTGCCTCAAGTCCTTAACCGCTAAGTCCTGTTTTTCAACTTTTTCAAGGATGGTCTCTAACATGAGCATTATCCTCTCATTTTGAGCATTTGAGGCTTCTTCCATTTCCTTATCCCTACTATCATCAAAATCAAAACTAGAATAGTCATAGTGGGGGTTCGGGGAAGGGAAGGACAAATAATCACAATTATCCCAATGACCATTTTGACCACCACATCTATCACATATACTCCACTCATAGGTTTGGGATTGTGCGCACAACCCGCCCCCGGAAGAATTCAAACAATTTTGCCATGAGTGTGGTCCTCCGCAATAAAGACAAGGGTCATCAAAGTATGCATAACTACCATCCGACCAATTATCATTATATGATGCCATTTTTTTTTTAAACTGAACAGTTTTTGCAAAAATCAAAAACTGGACAGTTTTTCAGAACTGGACAGTTTCTGCAGAAGCAAAAACTGGACAGTTTTTCAGAACTGGACAGTTTTGCAATTCTGCAAAACTGGTCAGTTTTTTTTTTTTTTTTTTTAGTTAAAATAAAGCAATGAAAGTTTGAACCAAAGCAAGTTAGCTTAAATCCCAAACTAACTCAAATACGCCAAATTGTTCCCCGGCAACGGCGCCATTTTTGATAACGTCCAAATACACTCCTCAAAGAGAAAGTGTACACGGTCGTATGCAATATATTTACCCAACTATGAGTCGGGGTCGATCCCACAGGGAACAATATGCTAGGCGACTAAGAAAGTAAGGAACGTTCACCAACTAAGCTCTGCCAAACGATAAATGATATTTTGGGTTTTTGAGAAATTTATGACTAATGCGAAAATATAAACTAACCTAGAAAGCAAGTAAATTGATCAATGGCCACAAGCATGGATACAAAGGAAATTACACTCAAGTAACGATCCAATATATTTTATGATATTACAACTAAGAGCGGGTCTATGTTAATAGATAATGATTTCTAAAATCTCATTGAAAGTTTCTCAACCAAATCAATGAATTTCACTCTAAGCTTTCTCAAGCCTTAGAGTGTGATGTTAAACACAATCAATTCAACCTCAAGTTAACTATCCTATCTCTAGCTCAAGTTATTAGATGGGTTTAATGACCCAAATCCTTGCTATCAAACTCTTTTCCTAACTTTCACTTTCTTTCTCAAGCAAAGTAAAAGTGCTTAGGCACAAATAATGTTTGCAACCATTAGGAGATATTTAAGCATGAAGAGTTAATAGAAAAACAATAAACCCACTTCATTAGAAATAAAAATCATTCAATACATAAGCATAACAAGAGATTCAATCCAAACTTTAATCAAGAATATTTTCATAAACAAGATTCAAGTATTGAAATGAAATACTACACACTTAGATATACAATACAAAACAAGAGATTGAAGAAATGAATTAAAGGTTTAAGAAATGCTCAACCAAATCTTCAAATCTTCAACCCCAAAGTGTGGTGTAGATGAACCCTAGCCTCCAAGCTTGCAAAATGGCAAAAGATCTGTTTTACAAACCCTAAAAGAGTATTTATATCATTCCAAAAACGGAAACAAAATCTGGGCAAAAATACCCTCGTGCACAACATGCGGTTCGCATGTTCAACATGCTGCACCGCATGTTCAACATGCTGCACAACATGTTGTTCGCATGTTCAACATGCTGCACCGCATGTTCAACATGCTGCACCGCATGTTCAACATGCTGCACAACATGTGGTTCGCATGTTGAACATGCTGCACCGCATGTTCAACATGCTGCTTCGCATGTTCAACATGCTGCAATGCATGTTCAACATGCTGCTTCGCATGTGCTGCTAGCATATGCTGCCAGAAAGTGCTTCTTGTTCAATTTTTGCTCCGTTTTGCTTCATTTTGCTCTCCGGGTATCTTATCCTACAAAACAACATAAAAACACAAAAAGTAACAACAAAAGTTCTTAAAGAGTCACAAAAATTTAAGGAATTAGCATCGAATATCGCGTAATTTCACGACTTATCAATACCCCCAACTTAAAGTCTTTGCTTGTCCTCAAGCAAATCAAAACTAAAATCTCAATGAGGAATCACTTTAAGCACAAGAACATGACTTTGGTTGGTACCAACAATTAGGCTACAAGCATGTGAAGATTTAACAAAATAACTCCCTCATTTCAAAATACAATTTCAAGAATGCAATAGAGAATTAAAACTAACAAGCAACAACACTCAAGTCTCAATAAGTGACTCAAAACCACTAGTTTCCTAGATATGCTCAATTGACTCAACTTGGAATTTAACATCACCACTCTATCGTAATCCATATGCCCTCACAAGAAAGAAAGTCCCAAAATCACTATATTCACAACAACAACACAAGGGACAAATACACAAAAGTCACTCACGCTCAACAAAGAAGTTCTAGTGCTAACAAATATCACACCATAAGCTTGCCCTTATTTTCGTTCATCACTAACTCAAGAACTTTCAGTTGGAGATCACATAGGGACTTTTTAAGATCGTAATGTAGGCTTAGGGAAGGGTAGGATAAGTATTTGAGATACAAGTGATTACACCCTCCTTGAACACTACACAAACTTTCCTCTTCATTTCAAAACATCGCTCCTTCCTTTGCATACAAGTTTCCCTAGTTATTCAAACTTTTTTTTTTTTTTTTTTTTTACACAAATGGTTTGCAACCTTTTTATTTTTTTTTATTTTTTTATTTTTTTTCTTCCTTTCTTTTGAATTTTTCACAACACCAACCTTCACCGCTCTCAAGCAACACTAACACCCCCAACTTAGGCTTTTGGCCTCAAAATTCACAATTTCATGTTCAAAGAGGGAAAGGTTCAAAAGAGAGACTTTTCATCAAACATGGTAAAGGCTTGTAATGTGGCAATCAAAGAAAAAGTCATAAGCTCAAATGGGGTTACTAGTGATATTATTTATGCAATGGTAGGCTAGAAAGACTAAAGAGGTTTTTTCACAAAGATAGCCCAAGGTCATCTCTCCAACCAACATAATCAAAATTAGCATTGAACGACTAACCGGGCAAGTTCTAGATGATAAAAGTAAACACAAGATTTATTCAACAAACACTCACACACATGGCATATGAACTAGTCAAGATGGATCAATTTCACTTTCCAAGCAAGAACAACTAGTGCAATATCTCATAATCCAAAGTCAACACACTAGTAGGTAAAGAGTCACAAAATGAGCCAAAAAGTTGTCACAAAGATCATTCTTTCCTATGCACCTTGCTTTTTAACTTTCACAACAATTTGGAGAGGTATTCACATTTCAATTTCACATGTAAGAGACTAACTCTATTCGTACCAAACAAGCCAAGAGTTTTCACATTTTTCCTCAAAGGAGAATAAAATAACAAGAGTGACTAATCCACAATATGTCAAAAGAACAAAATTTTCAAAAATTTTGAGCAAGTGTCAAAATATAATGCGCTACCGCGTGCCACCCCCAACTATAACATTGCAGTGTCCTCGCTGCACATAATCAAAACAAAACATAAAAATAGAAAAGGAAAAAAAAAAATTTTTTTTTTTTTTTGCTGGCATGACATGCGACCGAACATGCGATTCGCATGTATGACATGCGAGTCGCATGTGATGTCATCAGTTTTTTTTTTTTTTTTTTTTTTTTTTTTTTTTTTTTTTTTTTTTTTTTTAGTCTCTGTCACCAGATGCGACGACACATGCGATTCGCATGTATGACATGCGAATCGCATGTTATGACACCATAAAAAAATATTTCGCAGCTTTTACTGGTTTTGGGGGCTGTCCGGGTATCCGATTTGCTCAAAATAACTCCAAAAATTCTAAAATTTTGCAGATTAGTCAAAAACCATAGACTAAACTATTCTAAAAAATAAAATTTCAAAAACGACTTAAAATTTTCAAAACGATGGGTTGCCTCCCACCAAGCGCTTAAGTTAACGTCGCGGCACGACGGTTACCTTTACCACTTTTCCCTCCACTTGGAGGATATGAATTTGCGCCCCAACTTTGAATCAAGATCATGATGACGCTCATGGGGCGGTGGTAGAAAAACGAGGCCAACTTTCGGGTATCGCATTTTGCACTTCTTGGCCCTTAAGTGAGGCATGCCATTTTGTCTTCTTGGCATAGCAAACTTCAAAATGAAAACGCTTTCTTCTTCATTTCCACAATTCTCCATAGGATCGGTTAGTTCAACTTCCATATCATCAACCAAGCACAATGTTGAAAAATGGTTGGAATGTGGTCTAAGGCGCTCCATTTTCAAATTCACTTCATTTTTGACATCCTCACCCAAAAATGAACTAGAGTCTTCAAAAACCATTATATGAACTTTTTTATGCAACTCTAGTATCATTTCTTCAATTTCGGCATCTTGCATTATATTTGGATTGGTCGGTTGGCAATTTATCATTAGCTCTTGAAAATCAATGTTGACCACTTTTTCATTGGAAACTAACTTAAAACTACTATCCATGACTATTTGATGTTGAGTATTGCATACCTCAACTTTTGCATTCAATTCGGCTTTCAAGTCACGGATAGCAATTTCAAGTTCCTTCAACTCTTGCCTTTGCTCAACATGGATTTTTACAAATTCTTCCACCATCCTCGAAATGTCTTCTCGATGATCCCCATAGGCTCTAAGTTGTTGAGCTTGAGACATAAGCCAATCTTGGCTCACTATTTCCACTTTGTCAAGGCTTTCTTCAAGTTGAGAGTCATTCAAAGCTTGTAGAAATTCACTCTTGGAGACATTCATGTTTTGGTCACTTTCTTGCCTACTTTCAACATCCTCAAGTTGTTGAGCATTATGAATCTGAACCAATAATTTCATTTGATCCTCCAAGATGTGAATAGCTTTGTCATTGCAATTAATTGCTTGCCTCAATTCATCAAGTGGTTGCCTCAAGTCCTTAACCGCTAAGTCCTGTTTTTCAACTTTTTCAAGGATGGTCTCTAACATGAGCATTATCCTCTCATTTTGAGCATTTGAGGCTTCTTCCATTTCCTTATCCCTACTATCATCAAAATCAAAACTAGAATAGTCATAGTGGGGGTTCGGGGAAGGGAAGGACAAATAATCACAATTATCCCAATGACCATTTTGACCACCACATCTATCACATATACTCCACTCATAGGTTTGGGATTGTGCGCACAACCCGCCCCCGGAAGAATTCAAACAATTTTGCCATGAGTGTGGTCCTCCGCAATAAAGACAAGGGTCATCAAAGTATGCATAACTACCATCCGACCAATTATCATTATATGATGCCATTTTTTTTTTAAACTGAACAGTTTTTGCAAAAATCAAAAACTGGACAGTTTTTCAGAACTGGACAGTTTCTGCAGAAGCAAAAACTGGACAGTTTTTCAGAACTGGACAGTTTTGCAATTCTGCAAAACTGGTCAGTTTTTTTTTTTTTTTTTTTTAGTTAAAATAAAGCAATGAAAGTTTGAACCAAAGCAAGTTAGCTTAAATCCCAAACTAACTCAAATACGCCAAATTGTTCCCCGGCAACGGCGCCATTTTTGATAACGTCCAAATACACTCCTCAAAGAGAAAGTGTACACGGTCGTATGCAATATATTTACCCAACTATGAGTCGGGGTCGATCCCACAGGGAACAATATGCTAGGCGACTAAGAAAGTAAGGAACGTTCACCAACTAAGCTCTGCCAAACGATAAATGATATTTTGGGTTTTTGAGAAATTTATGACTAATGCGAAAATATAAACTAACCTAGAAAGCAAGTAAATTGATCAATGGCCACAAGCATGGATACAAAGGAAATTACACTCAAGTAACGATCCAATATATTTTATGATATTACAACTAAGAGCGGGTCTATGTTAATAGATAATGATTTCTAAAATCTCATTGAAAGTTTCTCAACCAAATCAATGAATTTCACTCTAAGCTTTCTCAAGCCTTAGAGTGTGATGTTAAACACAATCAATTCAACCTCAAGTTAACTATCCTATCTCTAGCTCAAGTTATTAGATGGGTTTAATGACCCAAATCCTTGCTATCAAACTCTTTTCCTAACTTTCACTTTCTTTCTCAAGCAAAGTAAAAGTGCTTAGGCACAAATAATGTTTGCAACCATTAGGAGATATTTAAGCATGAAGAGTTAATAGAAAAACAATAAACCCACTTCATTAGAAATAAAAATCATTCAATACATAAGCATAACAAGAGATTCAATCCAAACTTTAATCAAGAATATTTTCATAAACAAGATTCAAGTATTGAAATGAAATACTACACACTTAGATATACAATACAAAACAAGAGATTGAAGAAATGAATTAAAGGTTTAAGAAATGCTCAACCAAATCTTCAAATCTTCAACCCCAAAGTGTGGTGTAGATGAACCCTAGCCTCCAAGCTTGCAAAATGGCAAAAGATCTGTTTTACAAACCCTAAAAGAGTATTTATATCATTCCAAAAACGGAAACAAAATCTGGGCAAAAATACCCTCGTGCACAACATGCGGTTCGCATGTTCAACATGCTGCACCGCATGTTCAACATGCTGCACAGCATGTTGTTCGCATGTTCAACATGCTGCACCGCATGTTCAACATGCTGCACCGCATGTTCAACATGCTGCACAACATGTGGTTCGCATGTTGAACATGCTGCACCGCATGTTCAACATGCTGCTTCGCATGTTCAACATGCTGCAATGCATGTTCAACATGCTGCTTCGCATGTGCTGCTAGCATATGCTGCCAGAAAGTGCTTCTTGTTCAATTTTTGCTCCGTTTTGCTTCATTTTGCTCTCCGGGTATCTTATCCTACAAAACAACATAAAAACACAAAAAGTAACAACAAAAGTTCTTAAAGAGTCACAAAAATTTAAGGAATTAGCATCGAATATCGCGTAATTTCACGACTTATCAATACCCCCAACTTAAAGTCTTTGCTTGTCCTCAAGCAAATCAAAACTAAAATCTCAATGAGGAATCACTTTAAGCACAAGAACATGACTTTGGTTGGTACCAACAATTAGGCTACAAGCATGTGAAGATTTAACAAAATAACTCCCTCATTTCAAAATACAATTTCAAGAATGCAATAGAGAATTAAAACTAACAAGCAACAACACTCAAGTCTCAATAAGTGACTCAAAACCACTAGTTTCCTAGATATGCTCAATTGACTCAACTTGGAATTTAACATCACCACTCTATCGTAATCCATATGCCCTCACAAGAAAGAAAGTCCCAAAATCACTATATTCACAACAACAACACAAGGGACAAATACACAAAAGTCACTCACGCTCAACAAAGAAGTTCTAGTGCTAACAAATATCACACCATAAGCTTGCCCTTATTTTCGTTCATCACTAACTCAAGAACTTTCAGTTGGAGATCACATAGGGACTTTTTAAGATCGTAATGTAGGCTTAGGGAAGGGTAGGATAAGTATTTGAGATACAAGTGATTACACCCTCCTTGAACACTACACAAACTTTCCTCTTCATTTCAAAACATCGCTCCTTCCTTTGCATACAAGTTTCCCTAGTTATTCAAACTTTTTTTTTTTTTTTTTTTTTACACAAATGGTTTGCAACCTTTTTATTTTTTTTTATTTTTTTATTTTTTTTCTTCCTTTCTTTTGAATTTTTCACAACACCAACCTTCACCGCTCTCAAGCAACACTAACACCCCCAACTTAGGCTTTTGGCCTCAAAATTCACAATTTCATGTTCAAAGAGGGAAAGGTTCAAAAGAGAGACTTTTCATCAAACATGGTAAAGGCTTGTAATGTGGCAATCAAAGAAAAAGTCATAAGCTCAAATGGGGTTACTAGTGATATTATTTATGCAATGGTAGGCTAGAAAGACTAAAGAGGTTTTTTCACAAAGATAGCCCAAGGTCATCTCTCCAACCAACATAATCAAAATTAGCATTGAACGACTAACCGGGCAAGTTCTAGATGATAAAAGTAAACACAAGATTTATTCAACAAACACTCACACACATGGCATATGAACTAGTCAAGATGGATCAATTTCACTTTCCAAGCAAGAACAACTAGTGCAATATCTCATAATCCAAAGTCAACACACTAGTAGGTAAAGAGTCACAAAATGAGCCAAAAAGTTGTCACAAAGATCATTCTTTCCTATGCACCTTGCTTTTTAACTTTCACAACAATTTGGAGAGGTATTCACATTTCAATTTCACATGTAAGAGACTAACTCTATTCGTACCAAACAAGCCAAGAGTTTTCACATTTTTCCTCAAAGGAGAATAAAATAACAAGAGTGACTAATCCACAATATGTCAAAAGAACAAAATTTTCAAAAATTTTGAGCAAGTGTCAAAATATAATGCGCTACCGCGTGCCACCCCCAACTATAACATTGCAGTGTCCTCGCTGCACATAATCAAAACAAAACATAAAAATAGAAAAGGAAAAAAAAAAATTTTTTTTTTTTTTTGCTGGCATGACATGCGACCGAACATGCGATTCGCATGTATGACATGCGAGTCGCATGTGATGTCATCAGTTTTTTTTTTTTTTTTTTTTTTTTTTTTAGTCTCTGTCACCAGATGCGACGACACATGCGATTCGCATGTATGACATGCGAATCGCATGTTATGACACCATAAAAAAATATTTCGCAGCTTTTACTGGTTTTGGGGGCTGTCCGGGTATCCGATTTGCTCAAAATAACTCCAAAAATTCTAAAATTTTGCAGATTAGTCAAAAACCATAGACTAAACTATTCTAAAAAATAAAATTTCAAAAACGACTTAAAATTTTCAAAACGATGGGTTGCCTCCCACCAAGCGCTTAAGTTAACGTCGCGGCACGACGGTTACCTTTACCACTTTTCCCTCCACTTGGAGGATATGAATTTGCGCCCCAACTTTGAATCAAGATCATGATGACGCTCATGGGGCGGTGGTAGAAAAACGAGGCCAACTTTCGGGTATCGCATTTTGCACTTCTTGGCCCTTAAGTGAGGCATGCCATTTTGTCTTCTTGGCATAGCAAACTTCAAAATGAAAACGCTTTCTTCTTCATTTCCACAATTCTCCATAGGATCGGTTAGTTCAACTTCCATATCATCAACCAAGCACAATGTTGAAAAATGGTTGGAATGTGGTCTAAGGCGCTCCATTTTCAAATTCACTTCATTTTTGACATCCTCACCCAAAAATGAACTAGAGTCTTCAAAAACCATTATATGAACTTTTTTATGCAACTCTAGTATCATTTCTTCAATTTCGGCATCTTGCATTATATTTGGATTGGTCGGTTGGCAATTTATCATTAGCTCTTGAAAATCAATGTTGACCACTTTTTCATTGGAAACTAACTTAAAACTACTATCCATGACTATTTGATGTTGAGTATTGCATACCTCAACTTTTGCATTCAATTCGGCTTTCAAGTCACGGATAGCAATTTCAAGTTCCTTCAACTCTTGCCTTTGCTCAACATGAATTTTTACAAATTCTTCCACCATCCTCGAAATGTCTTCTCGATGATCCCCATAGGCTCTAAGTTGTTGAGCTTGAGACATAAGCCAATCTTGGCTCACTATTTCCACTTTGTCAAGGCTTTCTTCAAGTTGAGAGTCATTCAAAGCTTGTAGAAATTCACTCTTGGAGACATTCATGTTTTGGTCACTTTCTTGCCTACTTTCAACATCCTCAAGTTGTTGAGCATTATGAATCTGAACCAATAATTTCATTTGATCCTCCAAGATGTGAATAGCTTTGTCATTGCAATTAATTGCTTGCCTCAATTCATCAAGTGGTTGCCTCAAGTCCTTAACCGCTAAGTCCTGTTTTTCAACTTTTTCAAGGATGGTCTCTAACATGAGCATTATCCTCTCATTTTGAGCATTTGAGGCTTCTTCCATTTCCTTATCCCTACTATCATCAAAATCAAAACTAGAATAGTCATAGTGGGGGTTCGGGGAAGGGAAGGACAAATAATCACAATTATCCCAATGACCATTTTGACCACCACATCTATCACATATACTCCACTCATAGGTTTGGGATTGTGCGCACAACCCGCCCCCGGAAGAATTCAAACAATTTTGCCATGAGTGTGGTCCTCCGCAATAAAGACAAGGGTCATCAAAGTATGCATAACTACCATCCGACCAATTATCATTATATGATGCCATTTTTTTTTTAAACTGAACAGTTTTTGCAAAAATCAAAAACTGGACAGTTTTTCAGAACTGGACAGTTTCTGCAGAAGCAAAAACTGGACAGTTTTTCAGAACTGGACAGTTTTGCAATTCTGCAAAACTGGTCAGTTTTTTTTTTTTTTTTTTTTTTAGTTAAAATAAAGCAATGAAATTTTGAACCAAAGCAAGTTAGCTTAAATCCCAAACTAACTCAAATACGCCAAATTGTTCCCCGGCAACGGCGCCATTTTTGATAACGTCCAAATACACTCCTCAAAGAGAAAGTGTACACGGTCGTATGCAATATATTTACCCAACTATGAGTCGGGGTCGATCCCACAGGGAACAATATGCTAGGCGACTAAGAAAGTAAGGAACGTTCACCAACTAAGCTCTGCCAAACGATAAATGATATTTTGGGTTTTTGAGAAATTTATGACTAATGCGAAAATATAAACTAACCTAGAAAGCAAGTAAATTGATCAATGGCCACAAGCATGGATACAAAGGAAATTACACTCAAGTAACGATCCAATATATTTTATGATATTACAACTAAGAGCGGGTCTATGTTAATAGATAATGATTTCTAAAATCTCATTGAAAGTTTCTCAACCAAATCAATGAATTTCACTCTAAGCTTTCTCAAGCCTTAGAGTGTGATGTTAAACACAATCAATTCAACCTCAAGTTAACTATCCTATCTCTAGCTCAAGTTATTAGATGGGTTTAATGACCCAAATCCTTGCTATCAAACTCTTTTCCTAACTTTCACTTTCTTTCTCAAGCAAAGTAAAAGTGCTTAGGCACAAATAATGTTTGCAACCATTAGGAGATATTTAAGCATGAAGAGTTAATAGAAAAACAATAAACCCACTTCATTAGAAATAAAAATCATTCAATACATAAGCATAACAAGAGATTCAATCCAAACTTTAATCAAGAATATTTTCATAAACAAGATTCAAGTATTGAAATGAAATACTACACACTTAGATATACAATACAAAACAAGAGATTGAAGAAATGAATTAAAGGTTTAAGAAATGCTCAACCAAATCTTCAAATCTTCAACCCCAAAGTGTGGTGTAGATGAACCCTAGCCTCCAAGCTTGCAAAATGGCAAAAGATCTGTTTTACAAACCCTAAAAGAGTATTTATATCATTCCAAAAACGGAAACAAAATCTGGGCAAAAATACCCTCGTGCACAACATGCGGTTCGCATGTTCAACATGCTGCACCGCATGTTCAACATGCTGCACAGCATGTTGTTCGCATGTTCAACATGCTGCACCGCATGTTCAACATGCTGCACCGCATGTTCAACATGCTGCACAACATGTGGTTCGCATGTTGAACATGCTGCACCGCATGTTCAACATGCTGCTTCGCATGTTCAACATGCTGCAACGCATGTTCAACATGCTGCTTCGCATGTGCTGCTAGCATATGCTGCCAGAAAGTGCTTCTTGTTCAATTTTTGCTCCGTTTTGCTTCATTTTGCTCTCCGGGTATCTTATCCTACAAAACAACATAAAAACACAAAAAGTAACAACAAAAGTTCTTAAAGAGTCACAAAAATTTAAGGAATTAGCATCGAATATCGCGTAATTTCACGACTTATCATCCTCCACCGCCACTCTTCTCCTTTCTTCTCCCTTCCCCCATTTCCTCGTCGTCTCCGCCTCCCACTTTCACCCGCCATCCATCTCCGCCGACATCATCAACACCCCCACTCGTCACCAACACCCCCACTTCGACCCTTACCCCCACGTTACCCCTGACACCATCACGCCCCATACCCCCACGTTACCCCTGACACCATCACGCCCCATACCCCCACGTTGCCTCTCTGTCACCCCACTCACCATCGACACCACGCCTCCACACCCAACATCTCTGCCGCTCCCACCATACCTTGTCTCCACCCACGCTTGCTGTCACCCCAACTCAATTTTGTTCCCCACGCCGCTCCTCTCTCTCCACACTCTATAAAAGGAGAAGAGATTCGTTTGAAAAAGGGGGGGGGGATTTTTCGGTTCATAAAGGGATTTTTTTTAGGAGATTACCCCAGGAAATAGATGATTTTTGGATTTGGTGAAACCCCCAAAAGGACAGGACCTTTGATTCAGAAAGTTCCTCAATAACTGATTTTTTCGGTTCAAGAAATCCACTGCAAAGTATTTTGTTTAGCTGTCACAATATCACAAAAAATATCGAATAAAAAATACTCAAACAATTTTTCGTCTATTCTGCGTTTGTCGCGAATTCGAGTCTCGCGACATCGAATTTGAAGCGTTCGAGTGATATCGAAACCCCACACCCACTTCGCTGCACCCGAAGAAGGTAAACTTTCCCTCTTTTTAGCATAATGCTTTCAATTTACTGCTTATGGCCGTACGCTTGATGTTTGGCTGGGTCTGTTCAAATTATTCTATGATTAGCTCTAATAAGTCTGCTTTAAGCTTGATTATTGTTGTTAAATTGTCGGTTGCTGACCAGGTCGGATTAATTGATTTGTTGGATGTTGATGTTAGTTCACATAAGTATACCTAACTGATTCTGAAAAATGGATATAAATCAGAAAACCTCCCTCTCTTGCTGCTTTAAATTTGGTTCTATGCAAACTTATGAAGTTAATTTTAGCTTAATTTCGTGTGGTTCTGGTTTGATATGGTGATTAACGATTTGCTGAGTACGTTTCACTAGTCCAGTTTTTGCCAATATAAGGGAGCTGTATCATGTAGTTAACCTGCTTTGATAGGATTAGGTGTGTTAATTTGTTTAAACATGTGAGTTATGACCCTGCCTTGTTGGTAATCCAGCTTCAGTTTATGTTGAATGGTTGTTGTTCCTTTATGTTACCATGACTATAGCGTAGGAATACTAGTGTGAGTCTCCGAAGGCTGTTAGATGTGTTCAAGAGTATCATGACAGTTCCTTGGCTAATTCTATAATTCCAATTACATATGATTTACTTCCTATGTATTAGAATGAAGCTGGGAGCATCTCTGAACATTCTCTGAATCTCGCCTGAGTTTTTACTCCTTGTTGACAATTGTCTGATCTTAAATATGCATATAGCTATGTATTGTTTTCTGATTTGTCTCAGTTTAGGGGTTAAGAGGTTTAGATACTCATATTTTAATTTGGTTCTGGTTTCCAGCTAACAAGATCTGTATGTTTATGTCCTAATCCTGTCCAGTTGTTTTCAATCCTTACTAGGATTTATGTGTTCATGTCTTAGTTTGGCTTAATTTTCATTTTTAGTAGTCAATAGCATCTTAGTTTGGTCTAGTTCAATCTCGATTTTAATGGTATTCATGTGTTCATGTGAGCTTGCGCATGATGAATTGTGCCAACTAGCAATGATATATGATATATCAACTTGTAGCGTGATCCTGTATACTTAAGTATCGACTTAAAATAAGGTCTGAGTCTATCCTGATCAGTGCTATGTTCTTTCATACAATGCTAAGTTAATGGCATGCCTCAGTTGTTTCCTTTTTTTGTTAGTCGTATGGCTGATTCTGATCCTGATTTTTCTACCCTCCATAACTCTGCTTCCGCTTCTGCTTCGCGTTTTCTTTTGTTTGTGGAGTGGCTGGTCCTGCCTCTGTTTTTGTTCGTTTGAGGGGTTGGTTCTGATTTCCTCTCTGTTTAATTGGAAATACACTGTTAGGCCGAGATTTATGCTCTAAGGATCCATGTGATCCAGATATGTGATAGTTTAGTGTGCTACTGTAGTAGTTGATTTATACATGGTTAGCTTGGTGTAAGTATTCAGTTAAATGGATAATGAGCTTACTAAAGGGTTATCATAAGATTTTGTTCTTATTTGAATTTGATGTATTATAAAAAAGGGGCTAGTAATAATTGGCTTTCTTTTGAACTTATATTGGTATCATGTTAGGGAGGTTGCCGTGCTTGTTCAGTTTAAGAATTGAGTTTGACTGCCTGAATATCATTCATCTCTCACATTACCTTTGATTTAAAATTTAGTATGCCCACTGTTTGGATTGGGTAAATAACATTTTCCCTTGGTTGGATCTGTGCATCAGCCGAGTGAAATAATGATCATATTGAATGTTGATGATTTTCGGGAAAACTGATTGCTGCCCCACTCTTCTTTTATCTGCTTGTGCGGCTGTCCAGTGTGATTGTATATATATTGTATATGATACGTATATCTTAATTAATACGTTGATAGGAAGACGGGGGTGAAAGCTTTCCGATATTGACCTTCTATACATCCTTATGAATATGTATACATAAGATATATTTAAATATACACAGCATATACATAATCTTTGACCTGTTTTGAAATTCTATCTTTACATGTTTCGACCTTATTCTTTTGATTATATTCTAATCTTTTTCCTTTCTTATTTTATGCATGATCATTGCACACGAGTCTTAGGGACTCGTTCTTCTTCCGCATTCGGCGTTGGGCTAAAAGCCCAACATGACTTCTCTCGTGTCCAGCCCCACGGCAGCCATTAAAATCGTTATTGGGCCGAGGCCCAACAGCAGCAAACAGATCCTAGCAGTTCCAAAATGGGCAGAGCCCATTTAATGTCATCGGCTCCTTATGTTATTTTATGCATTTAATTTGTATTATGCAACTAACTCTTGATTTGTTTTGTTTTCTTAGTTTAGAAGAATGTTAATGAATTAGTAGGTTAGTTTTAGTAATGGGTAGTTAGTTAAAGAGAAATCAATAATTAATTCTACAAATTTCATTTTTTTTCTTTTATATTAAAATTATTTATAGTATCCCTAATATTTACTTCTAGAATAATTGGTAGTATAACTTCATATTTTCGAATTAAAGGAGTCATATTCTTATTATCTTAATTTCAAAATGCCATTAGTATGCAAATATAAACTCAAGTATTATTTTTATAAATAACTTTTCAAGTTTGAATCAAATCACGCCTATTTTTTTAGCCGAGTATGATTAAATAAATCAGTAAAAAAAAAAGAGAAAGAAACTCATCATCTTTGCATTCTTACACTATTGTACTGATATAATGTCATATTGGCTAGGTTTTCTTTTAAAAGCTTCTATTTATATATAAATCATTATATTTTGGCAGTCTCATTTTTATAATAACAATTATTATTTTTTATATTTATAAGTTTATTTTTCAAGTAGACTGCTATGCATTTCTTCAAGTCAGTTTAAATAACATCATTATGTTTTCCTTCAAACCTCAATAATATTTACAACCCATTTTCCTCAAGATTCAAGCATTATATTTAATCTGAATTTATTAACCTAAGTTGGTCGGATAACCGTAAGTTAACGGATTCTAAAGGATGCCTAACCCCTTCCCTTTAGGATAATATAGAGCCCTTACCTAGAATCACACTGGTTAAACAGACTATTAATTGAGGTTCAGTTTTTAACTTTACCTTAGTTAACATCTAGGTGTCCTAATTCACCGTTAAATAATTAGGTGGCGACTCCTTAAAACAAAAATAAATAGGAATCACCAATACGTCATACTTCCTAAATCGACCCGGTTAAAATGGGGTGTGACAGCTTGGCGACTCTGCTGGGGACTTTAGGCTCTAACCATAACAACTTAGGTTAATAAATAATTTGCAGGATATTTTGTTTGTTTTATTTTATTTTGCCCATATTATTGTTTTATATGCTTTTAAATATTTTGTGTTCCATTTCTTATGTGCATTTTTCTATGTAATATGTATGTTACCGCTTTGATAAACTGTCATTCCGTTCATATTTCTTCCACTCCTGGAAAATTCACACAATTCACACACTTAAAGCGGTTTCGCGGGTCGCGGCCGTGCACTACTAAATTACCCTTTTAGTTGGATTGATCTTGTGGATTTAGTCGATCGGCGGTGCAGTCGACGGCCACGGACTTTCCACTCCCAAGTTGTCCGCTTGGGGGAACCTTGTGTCATAGGAAAACCACTCTTAGTCTACTTAGGATAGAGCGAAGCCAAAACCTTGTAAGAACATGCATCATTTTAAACCTAGGAAGCTTAATACCCTTGGTGTATTAAGTTCATTAGTCAACCTTACCAAATGTCCAAATGAGTCCATGACTCTAAGTGACACTTTCACTATTTATATGCATTATTTGAAGGACAAACATGTGGAATATGTGGACCTAGTACTCTATAGATAAATATTTCAAGAAAATTGACCTTTGTTGCAGGTTGTCATGGAGCATACAAAATTAATGCCGGAGATTGAAGACAACCAAAGGAAATTAGTGGAGTTGAAGCATTAGATGTCTTAGATTAACTTTGAGATGTATTATCGATTGGCATGTAATAATTTTTATTATTCTTGTAAATTAGTTTTAGGAAGAGCTACGGAATGACACATAAAGACATGTTTGTCCTTTAAATATTCGTTAGGCCTACCTCTGGCATAAAGAGGTCCCTTGTATTATAAAACGCGATATATTATGTGCAATAATGTGTTTATATGCAATACTATGTCATTCGCGTATACTGACTCCTTTCTTCTTTTCTTTTTCTTGTTTTTCCTTTTTCTTTTCAAACTCATTTTTTCAAAACAAAAGGTTGACTTGTGCTAAAAGGGGAACTGGCGGAGCATTCATATTTTACACGGTCCAGAGCCAAGAAATCAGATTCCAATCCATCACTAATCACCTGGTTAACCAAAAGGACTCGTTCTAAAATGGAACAAAGTTTGATCAACGCCACCATTTCATCTGAGCCATCTCTTAGTTTACCAATCACAAGTGATCCCACATCCTCTAATGAACCAGAAACACATTTGGAGATCATTGCTCGTCTGGAACGACGAGTTGCTGAACTAAGTCATATGGTACTTCACAACCGGTCATTTTCTCAAACACCGCCACATATGACTCCGTCCCAGGGAGTTCGTCAAACTTTGCCTGTGCCACCTCCATTCCCAAATTTGGATGAATTTAACCAAGCGAATTATTTCACCACTTCTCAGCCAGTTCGCTCCGAACACCTCACTCAAAATGCTCCCTTTTTATTTACAACCACCTCTTCAAAAGCTCAGTTCATACCGCCGGCACATGATGTTACCCATACACATCAAGTCCCGCCAGTGTATACTTATACCACAGCTCCACCCCTGACACAGATCCAAGGGCAATGTCTCACAGAGGTGGATCATTATGCCGAAGTTGAAAACGAAGCACGCTCAGCTAATGATGAAATGATAAATAGAAAGCTCAAAAGTTTGGAGGATGCCATGAGAAGTTTGCGTGGACTGGGTGGTAATCAAAGCGTGAGGTATGAAGAATTATGTGCATTCCCTGAGGTAGAATTGCCTCCAGGTTACAAGATTCCGAAATTTGAGAAGTTTGATGGATCGGGAAACCCTTTCTTTCACTTGAAAGTCTATTGTGAGAAGTTGATTGGCGTAGGAAAGAATGAAGGGATAAGAGTCAAATTGTTCAATCAAAGTTTGAGTGGGAAAGCCTTAGAATGGTATTCCAAGCAAGATACAACCAAATGGCGTACTTGGGATGATTTGGCAAATGCTTTTGTGGATCATTATAAGTTCCATGTTGAGATTGCTCCTGACAGAATTTCGATTACAAAGTTGAAGAAGAAGTTGACCGAAACATTCCGAGAGTATGCTATACGGTGGAGGGAAGAAGCGTCCAGGGTACACCCACCTATGGAGGAAGCAGAAATGGTCACTTTCTTCATTCAAGCACTAGAACCGGAATACTATGAACGTTTGGTGACAATGGGCGGGAAAACTTTTGCAGAAGTGATCAAAGCTGGGGACATGATTGAGGATGGAATTAAAACAGGAAGAATAATAAGTCTTGCGGCTTTACAGTCTACTAGTAGGTCCTTACAATTTGGCGCTCTCGGAAACGGAAAGAAAAAGGAAAAAGAAGCAGCATCGGTAATGGCCTTGGGAAACACATCATATCGCCATCAACGACCACCACGATACTAGCCTAACGCTCACCACTCACAATATTTCCAACATTCTCCATATACATACGACCAAGCTTTGTCATCTTACCAACCTCAATCACCACAAATATCCTACCCTGTTTACCACACACAACCAGCACACCGAGCTTCACGACCACCAACATATCCAGCTCCACCATCACAACCTCATCATCCAAACAATGCATCCGCACCTCGTCCAAATAAACCGTTTCGCAATTTCACACCATTGGGAGAACCACTGAGCATTGTTTTTGAAAGACTGCAAGCTTCAGGCTTAGTGTATCCTGTGGAAGGTAGAATTCCAGATCCATTACCTAGAGGCTTTGATCCCACTAAAACATGTGCATATCATTCAGGGGTAAAAGGCCATTCCACTGATCGTTGTTACGCATTGAAGCATAAGGTTGAAGATCTTATTGAAGCAAAACAGATCACAGTCAAACAACCGGCACCAAATGTGGTTAACAATCCACTCCCGGCCCATGATGGGGCCACGATAAATATGATTGGAATAGATGAAAATGATGACAATCCAGCCAAATTTATAGTGCCTGTAGATAGCGTGGAAGATCATGATCTTATAGCCGTTGCTTCTCCGGTTGTAGTGATAAGGGGTTGTGTGCCTGTCGAGATATTAGGAGCTTCATCAACGCCTGTGGAAGTAGTTAGAGCACCAAATCAGTTACCAGTGCTCGATACAAAAGCCGTACCATGGAATTATCAACAAACTGTGATGGAATGTCGAGGAAAGGACGCAATCACTGACAAGGTTAAGACATCAGGAATGACAAGGTCTGAAAGATGCTATTCTCCAGAAGAGCTAGTTAGATTGGGGCAAGTTAAGGAAACCAACGTACCTCCCAAAAGGGTCGTGACTGAATTCGAAGCAGAAGAATTTCTGAGGAAGATCAAAGCTAGTGAGTATTCAGTTGTGGATCAGTTGAAAAAGACCAATGCTCAAATTCCTATTCTCTCTTTACTTTTGAGTTCGGATATGCACAGAAACGCACTGTTGAAGATTTTGAATGAAGCATATGTTCCAAGCGAAACAACTAGTGAGGCGTTAGCTGGGAAGATTGAGCGCGTGCTTGATAGTCATCGAATCAGCTTCGATAATGAAGAACTGCCGCCAGAGGGATGCATGCATAACAAAGCACTCCATATAACTGTCAAGTGTCGTAATATGTTTGTGGCTAAAGTATTAATTGATGGAGGTTCTGGACTCAACATCTGTCCATTAACGAGTTTAAAGAAGATCGGATACAATGTTAGTGAGCTCAAGACCAGTGATATGAATATTCGAGCATTTGTTGGGGCTCCAAGGCGTCCTATTGGGGAAATAGAGTTGAAAGTATTGATCGGCCCTGTTGAATTCATTATGGACTTTCAAGTACTTGATATTTCTACATCATACAATATGCTGTTAGGTAGGCCGTGGATTCATCTGGCTGGGGCTGTACCATCTACTTTGCACCAAACTGTCAAATTCGAGTGGGATCAGCAACAAATATGTATACATGGAGAAGGGGACACGTCTTTCTATCTAGAGCAATCCACCCCATTCATCGAGGCAGAAGGAGGTTTCGACGGAGCAGCTTACCACGCTTGGGAGGTTGTGAATGTCACTAAAGAGAGTGAAGTATGTCAAACTCAAGAGTTCAAAAGATCATGCGCCGCAATTATGGTTGCAAAAGAAATGGTGAGAAATGGGTACCAACCTGGCTTTGGGCTCGGGAAAACGCTAAATGGGCGGGTTGAGCCTGTGGTTCTCCCTACGCAACAGTTTACATTCGGTTTGGGATATGAGCCAACTGAGGAAGAAGTGGAGAAAGCACGAAAGAATAGAGGAAAGGATATTCCATTGCCAAAACCTATTCCTACCATTGATCAAACTTTCTCAAAACCTTCGGATCTAATTGTTGAAGTTGCCTATGATGATATCGTGGAAGGAGTCAAGAACCTGTTCGTGGAAGATGAAGATGATCATGCTGCGATAGTCAAAGACTTTGCTGAAATATTGACTTTATAGGCTGCTGAATTGAGACCCAAGTTGCAGAATTGGACTTTTATCTTAGCTCAGTCCGTCGGGAGTTTTCAGTATTTATAAGTTTCCTTTTTGTAATAGGCCGGAGGCATCAACCAGAACATTTTGTTCCTTTTGTCATGTTGTCTCCATGCTTTGTTACGACCTTTTAAATTAAGATTCTGTCATTTTGTTTGTAACGAACTACGTTTGGCCTGACTTCCTATTGGATACGTAGGCAGCCCACATCGGGTTCGGCCACTCTTTTCAAATTATTTCAGTATCTTTGTTTGTGGTTGGAACTACGTTTGGCCTGACTTCCTGTTGGATACGTAGGCATCCCACATCGGGTTCGGCCACTTTTTTCAAAATATTTTCAGTGTTTTGTTGTATGGGTGGAACTACGTGTGGCCTGATTTCCTTTTGGATACGTAGGCAACCCACATCGGGTTCGGCCCCCTTTTATTAAAAACAAAACTCAAAAGTCTTTATTTTTTTATCACGAACTACGTCTGGCCTGATTCCTTTGGGGATACGTAGGCAACCCTAGGCGGGTTCGGCCCTTCTATTTTAAAATTTTTAATATCTTCGATTTTCCGACCATTTTTTGTTCATGTAGAACACATAAGAATTTTTTATATAAGATTTGGTCTTCCCATCGTTTAAATTCATGTGTCTTAGTATCTTGAAACTGGGACAAAATTTTTGAAGTCGGTCAAATCACTTTCAAAACTTTCATTATAAGTTTTTACTTTTCAATTGTCCAGAATCAAGCATCTCTAGGACTGAAACTGGGACAGATTTTTAGAAGTAGCATAAAAGTGTTCTTAAATGAAAGTCCATCCATATTGCTAAAATGCGAATAAATTCAAAATTCGAGTCTTTCTAATCATTGTACAGATTAGAGTCATTAAGTATTTCCTTTCAAAGTCATCCAAATCTCATTACTTTTATTCTCAAAATGCACTTTTATGACTGAAACTCCCCGACAAAGTAAAATATGTGGTGAGACGTCGAAGAACGTGGATGCGACCGAAACAAGAATCAATTCAAGGGGCCAAGTTCCCCGATATGCACAAGTCAACCCATTTTTCTTTTAAACTCACAATTTTTCTTTGATGAGACAGGTTCAATTAACATGAATGTTGCATATCTGACTCCTCTTAGAATTTTAATTATGGACATGATCAAAAGTTGGCTTTCTTCAAAAAGCGAATATTCTTCAAGGTGGATGCAAAATTAGCTTGCGTTAAACGGTGGATATTGCTCCACTCATCATGAAAATCTTGATCGCAACAGTGGACACGAATTTATCTTCTCAACAAAGGGCTGTAAGTATAATTCTTTCAAAACCAGCTATTTACATATCTTTATCACTAACAGTTGCTTTAGCTCGTGGCATTTCTCAATGGATCAAACACACATAAATCGTGGATTTAACTTTCTTCAAGGGGGATACTGACTATGGTCGCCCGTTATTGGTTGTGGATATAAATGTGAATACCTTTTTACAATACCATCGTAAGTACATTATGGATGTGAGCGTGGAGGCGGAAGTAGATTTTTATTACAAAAGAAAATTCACATAGAATTATGGAAAGTGGATGCAGAGTGATTTTTCGAAAGTAGAAGTGGATTTATTTTGCACCTTATAATACGGACGTGGAAGTAAAGTGGATTTATTATGCCGTATAATACGGACATGGAAGTAGAGGTGGATTCACATTTTTTGCATTGAAGAAATGGACGGGTATTTATATTTCAATTAAGGCGCCCACCTCCGAATGCGGGTATTTCAATTTCAATTAAGGCGCCCACCTCCGAATGCGGGTATTTTATATTTCAGTTCAGGCGCCCACCTCCGAATGCGGGTATTTTATATTTCAGTTAAGGCGCCCACCTCCGAATGCGGGTATTTCAATTTCAGTTCAGGCACCCACCTCCGAATGCGGGTATTTTATCTTTCAGTTAAGGCGCCCACCTCCGAATGCGGGTATTTTACATTTCAGTTCAGGCGCCCACCTCCGAATGCGGGTACTTTATATTTCAGTTCAGGCGCCCACCTCCGAATGCGGGTATTTTACATTTCAGTTCAGGCACCCACCTCCGAATGCGGGTATTTTATATTTCAGTTCAGGCGCCCACCTCCGAATGCGGGTATTTTATATTTCAGTTCAGGCGCCCACCTCCGAATGCGGGTATTTTACATTTCAGTTCAGGCACCCACCTCCGAATGCGGGTATTTTATATTTCAGTTCAGGCGCCCACCTCCGAATGCGGGTATTTTATATTTCAGTTCAGGCGCCCGCCTCCGAATGCGGGTATTTTATATTTCAGTTCAGGCGCCCACCTCCGAATGCGGGTATTTTACATTTCAGTTCAGGCACCCACCTCCGAATGCGGGTATTTTATATTTCAGTTCAGGCGCCCACCTCCGAATGCGGGTATTTTATATTTCAGTTCAGGCGCCCGCCTCCGAATGCGGGTATTTTATATTTCAGTTCAGGCGCCCACCTCCGAATGCGGGTATTTCAATTTCAATTAAGGCGCCCACCTCCGAATGCGGTTATTTTATATTTCAGTTCAGGCGCCCACCTTCGAATGCGGGTATTTTATATTTCAGTTAAGGCGCCCACCTCCGAATGCGGGTATTTCAATTTCAGTTCAGGCACCCACCTCCGAATGCGGGTATTTTATCTTTCAGTTAAGGCGCCCACCTCCGAATGCGGGTATTTTACATTTCAGTTCAGGCACCCACCTCCGAATGCGGGTATTTTATATTTCAGTTCAGGCGCCCACCTCCGAATGCGGGTATTTTATATTTCAGTTCAGGCGCCCGCCTCCGAATGCGGGTATTTTATATTTCAGTTCAGGCGCCCACCTCCGAATGCGGGTATTTCAATTTCAATTAAGGCGCCCACCTCCGAATGCGGTTATTTTATATTTTAGTTCAGGCACCCACCTCCGAATGCGGGTATTTTATATTTCAATTAAGGCGCCCACCTCTGAATGTGGATTCAACTTTCGAAACAGGGGTTGCAAGTGTAACTTCTCCAACCCTGTCTCATTTACACATATATTGCTTTATTGCTAACATTTGTTTTTAGCTGTTGGCTTTGAACAACATCGAAGTTGGCATCACACATCAAATCGTGGAACTTTTTCTTCGGCAGCGAACTGGGGCAATTTGTCAGGAAGGATAATCAGACTTCCCGACACGGGTCAAAGATCTACCTCGAACACTCGTCTCTAATCACAAGTATTCTTTCATATTCCAGCAATTCAATTTTCAAAATTCTCAATTTCTATCATAACACCCAGTGTCATCATAATTCAACTCTGGGATAATATTTTACAAAGATTCGCGTCAATCGGGGTTCATTAGTCGTAAGGTGTCGTAGTTGTCCCAGAACTACACTCGACCTGATTCTCATAAAGCCCGAGATATGTAGGCAACTCAGAGGCCGGAGTTCGGTCATAATCCTCTCAAGTTTCCTTTAGCCGGGACAAAATAGGCTACTGAGTCAACGTCTTTGCCCGACAACTCTTTCATCATTACCGGGCAAAGAGGGACAAGTTGTTGACACCCAATTTTGTCCCGTCTCTCCGCCAAAATACCTATTTTTAAGCTTCTAATATTTTTTGAAAAAATAAAAAAAATATACATTATGTTTACTATAATTATTAGCCTCTTATCAATACCGACATTTTATTATTCTATTATAATAATAATAATAATTATTATTATTGTTATTATTATTATTATTATTTATTAATATTATTATAATTCACAATTCTTATCATTTCGGCATTTTACCAGCTCACGCATTTATCTTTGCATAATTAAATAATAGTATTTATTTAGTGCGGATTTTCAAAGAAAAATAACATATATTATTACACGGCTATTATAACACCATACGATTTTATTACCCGAGTCTAGTAATCACACATTTTGGTATTAAGTAATATTTTGTCACTCTCGGTATGTTCATTAATTGAAATGGGTCTCTTATTCAAATTTAGAAGTCAAACTATTTCGTGCACTCAGTCCGTGTTTTGACTTACCGGGCTCCAAATCAAATCCCGATTGACTCCTAATATTTTTTGGACTAGTCTGTATCTCTTATCTCAATTTTTAGAATAATCCGTGTTTTAATTTGTTAGCTTATTCTCTTAATACCAGTCTAAAAAATTGACCCAGTCCATTTATGGACTGGGTCCGACCCATTTTTCAGAGAAATAAGGGAAACCCTAAAAGGGTTCCCCTTCATTTTTTACTCCGGCCGCTTCTCCTCCACCGCCACTCTTCTCCTTTCTTCTCCCTTCCCCCATTTCCTCGTCGTCTCCGCCTCCCACTTTCACCCGCCATCCATCTCCGCCGACATCATCAACACCCCCACTCGTCACCAACACCCCCACTTCGACCCTTACCCCCACGTTACCCCTGACACCATCACGCCCCATACCCCCACGTTACCCCTGACACCATCACGCCCCATACCCCCACGTTGCCTCTCTGTCACCCCACTCACCATCGACACCACGCCTCCACACCCAACATCTCTGCCGCTCCCACCATACCTTGTCTCCACCCACGCTTGCTGTCACCCCAACTCAATTTTGTTCCCCACGCCGCTCCTCTCTCTCCACACTCTATAAAAGGAGAAGAGATTCGTTTGAAAAAGGGGGGGGGGGGGGATTTTTCAGTTCATAAAGGGATTTTTTTTAGGAGATTACCCCAGGAAATAGATGATTTTTGGATTTGGTGAAACCCCCAAAAGGACAGGACCTTTGATTCAGAAAGTTCCTCAATAACTGATTTTTTCGGTTCAAGAAATCCACTGCAAAGTATTTTGTTTAGCTGTCACAATATCACAAAAAATATCGAATAAAAAATACTCAAACAATTTTTCGTCTATTCTGCGTTTGTCGCGAATTCGAGTCTCGCGACATCGAATTTGAAGCGTTCGAGTGATATCGAAACCCCACACCCACTTCGCTACACCCGAAGAAGGTAAACTTTCCCTCTTTTTAGCATAATGCTTTCAATTTACTGCTTATGGCCGTACGCTTGATGTTTGGCTGGGTCTGTTCAAATTATTCTATGATTAGCTCTAATAAGTCTGCTTTAAGCTTGATTATTGTTGTTAAATTGTCGGTTGCTGACCAGGTCGGATTAATTGATTTGTTGGATGTTGATGTTAGTTCACATAAGTATACCTAACTGATTCTGTAAAATGGATATAAATCAGAAAACCTCCCTCTCTTGCTGCTTTAAATTTGGTTCTATGCAAACTTATGAAGTTAATTTTAGCTTAATTTCGTGTGGTTCTGGTTTGATATGGTGATTAACGATTTGCTGAGTACGTTTCACTAGTCCAGTTTTTGCCAATATAAGGGAGCTTTATCATGTAGTTAACCTGCTTTGATAGGATTAGGTGTGTTAATTTGTTTAAACATGTGAGTTATGACCCTGCCTTGTTGGTAATCCAGCTTCAGTTTATGTTGAATAGTTGTTGTTCCTTTATGTTACCATGACTATAGCGTAGGAATACTAGTGTGAGTCTCCGAAGGCTGTTAGATGTGTTCAAGAGTATCATGACAGTTCCTTGGCTAATTCTATAATTCCAATTACATATGATTTACTTCCTATGTATTAGAATGAAGCTGGGAGCATCTCTGAACATTCTCTGAATCTCGCCTGAGTTTTTACTCCTTGTTGACAATTGTCTGATCTTAAATATGCATATAGCTATGTATTGTTTTCTGATTTGTCTCAGTTTAGGGGTTAAGAGGTTTAGATACTCATATTTTAATTTGGTTCTGGTTTCCAGCTAACAAGATCTGTATGTTTATGTCCTAATCCTGTCCAGTTGTTTTCAATCCTTACTAGGATTTATGTGTTCATGTCTTAGTTTGGCTTAATTTTCATTTTTAGTAGTCAATAGCATCTTAGTTTGGTCTAGTTCAATCTCGATTTTAATGGTATTCATGTGTTCATGTGAGCTTGCGCATGATGAATTGTGCCAACTAGCAATGATATATGATATATCAACTTGTAGCGTGATCCTGTATACTTAAGTATCGACTTAAAATAAGGTCTGAGTCTATCCTGATCAGTGCTATGTTCTTTCATACAATGCTAAGTTAATGGCATGCCTCAGTTGTTTCCTTTTTTTGTTAGTCGTATGGCTGATTCTGATCCTGATTTTTCTACCCTCCATAACTCTGCTTCCGCTTCTGCTTCGCGTTTTCTTTTGTTTGTGGAGTGGCTGGTCCTGCCTCTGTTTTTGTTCGTTTGAGGGGTTGGTTCTGATTTCCTCTCTGTTTAATTGGAAATACACTGTTAGGCCGAGATTTATGCTCTAAGGATCCATGTGATCCAGATATGTGATAGTTTAGTGTGCTACTGTAGTAGTTGATTTATACATGGTTAGCTTGGTGTAAGTATTCAGTTAAATGGATAATGAGCTTACTAAAGGGTTATCATAAGATTTTGTTCTTATTTGAATTTGATGTATTATAAAAAAGGGGCTAGTAATAATTGGCTTTCTTTTGAACTTATATTGGTATCATGTTAGGGAGGTTGCCGTGCTTGTTCAGTTTAAGAATTGAGTTTGCCTGCCTGAATATCATTCATCTCTCACATTACCTTTGATTTAAAATTTAGTATGCCCACTGTTTGGATTGGGTAAATAACATTTTCCCTTGGTTGGATCTGTGCATCAGCCGAGTGAAATAATGATCATATTGAATGTTGATGATTTTCGGGAAAACTGATTGCTGCCCCACTCTTCTTTTATCTGCTTGTGCGGCTGTCCAGTGTGATTGTATATATATTGTATATGATACGTATATCTTAATTAATACGTTGATAGGAAGACGGGGGTGAAAGCTTTCCGATATTGACCTTCTATACATCCTTATGAATATGTATACATAAGATATATTTAAATATACACAGCATATACATAATCTTTGACCTGTTTTGAAATTCTATCTTTACATGTTTCGACCTTATTCTTTTGATTATATTCTAATCTTTTTCCTTTCTTATTTTATGCATGATCATTGCACACGAGTCTTAGGGACTCGTTCTTCTTCCGCATTCGGCGTTGGGCTAAAAGCCCAACATGACTTCTCTCGTGTCCAGCCCCACGGCAGCCATTAAAATCGTTATTGGGCCGAGGCCCAACAGCAGCAAACAGATCCTAGCAGTTCCAAAATGGGCAGAGCCCATTTAATGTCATCGGCTCCTTATGTTATTTTATGCATTTAATTTGTATTATGCAACTAACTCTTGATTTGTTTTGTTTTCTTAGTTTAGAAGAATGTTAATGAATTAGTAGGTTAGTTTTAGTAATGGGTAGTTAGTTAAAGAGAAATCAATAATTAATTCTACAAATTTCATTTTTTTTTCTTTTATATTAAAATTATTTATAGTATCCCTAATATTTACTTCTAGAATAATTGGTAGTATAACTTCATATTTTCGAATTAAAGGAGTCATATTCTTATTATCTTAATTTCAAAATGCCATTAGTATGCAAATATAAACTCAAGTATTATTTTTATAAATAACTTTTCAAGTTTGAATCAAATCACGCCTATTTTTTTAGCCGAGTATGATTAAATAAATCAGTAAAAAAAAAAGAGAAAGAAACTCATCATCTTTGCATTCTTACACTATTGTACTGATATAATGTCATATTGGCTAGGTTTTCTTTTAAAAGCTTCTATTTATATATAAATCATTATATTTTGGCAGTCTCATTTTTATAATAACAATTATTATTTTTTATATTTATAAGTTTATTTTTCAAGTAGACTGCTATGCATTTCTTCAAGTCAGTTTAAATAACATCATTATGTTTTCCTTCAAACCTCAATAATATTTACAACCCATTTTCCTCAAGATTCAAGCATTATATTTAATCTGAATTTATTAACCTAAGTTGGTCGGATAACCGTAAGTTAACGGATTCTAAAGGATGCCTAACCCCTTCCCTTTAGGATAATATAGAGCCCTTACCTAGAATCACACTGGTTAAGCAGACTATTAATTGAGGTTCAGTTTTTAACTTTACCTTAGTTAACATCTAGGTGTCCTAATTCACCGTTAAATAATTAGGTGGCGACTCCTTAAAACAAAAATAAATAGGAATCACCAATACGTCATACTTCCTAAATCGACCCGGTTAAAATGGGGTGTGACAGCAGGTACGTGACCAGTGCCCCTTTCCTCCACATCTGTAGCATTTATTTTCTGAGTTTTTCTTTTGCACAACTTTATGCTTTTCATCTTTCTTTTTACACTGTTGGTGGTGAAAGATATTATTTGGTGCAAAACGAGAATCATGATTAAAATCTCTTCCTCGACCACGACCATGACCACGACTGGGGCCACAATCTCTTCCACGCCTAGAATGGCGAAAATTTGCCTCATTCACTTCAGGGAATGGGGCAGTACCAATGGGTCGGCTTTCATGATTTTTCATTAATAATTCATTATGTTGTTCAGCCACTAGAAGATGTGCGATTAGATCAGAATATTTCTTGAACTTCATTTCTCGGTATTGCTGCTGCAGGAGCATACTCGAGGCAGGAAAAGTGGAGAATGTTTTCTCCAGCATATCATGATCAGTGATATTTTCACCACATAATTTCAACTGAGAAATAATTTTAAACATGGCAGAATTATATGCTTTAATAGATTTAAAATCTTGTAGCCTTAAATGGAGCCAATCAAAACGTGCTTGTGGAAGTATGACCATCTTCAGGTGGTCATATCTATCTTTTAAATTATTCCACAGAGTAAGAGGATCTTTAACAGTGAGATATTCCATTTTCAAGTCCTCATCAAGGTGATGGCGAAGGAATATCATTGCCTTGGCACGGTCTTGGTTTGATGCCTCATTTTTATCTTTGATGATGTTTGCCAGACCCATCGCATTAAGGTGAATTTCGGCGTCAAGAATCCAAGACATATAGGTATTGCCGGATATATCTAAAGCTACAAATTCACGTTTAGTAAGATTTTCCATTAGTAAAGAAAAATAGAAAATCAATACCTTCGAGGCTTTATAGTATTTTCTCGGAACGGCAGAGTCTCGTGCTGATAACGTGTTATAAAATGAAGCTAAAAGAGTCACAATATTAGTGGATGAAAATCATAGAAATAGAATGACAAAAGAGGAGAGATTTTTACTATTCTTCCAATATATTTTTACAAGTGTATCTCATATAAAAATTTATGCCTCTATTTATAGTGATACATATGTATTTAATATATGAAATGATGGAAGAAAATGGGAGAGCCATTAACATAGTGGAAGAAAATGAGAGAGCCATTAACATGGTGGAAGGAGCATTATATTTGAGAAATGGACATTCATAATTTCATAACAGTAAAAAATTTATTTATTTTTTAAGAATACATTTTTTCATTAAAACATTTTTCTGTAAAACATTTTCCTCGTACGGAACACACCTGATACTTCACTTTTCAATTTATTTCATTTTCATCCCCAAACAAAAACAGCAACATGTTCCCAGATTCTTTCTTCCCATTCTCCCCAAGTCAATAGAAAATGTCAACAAATCCTACAATAGATTCTTGCATAGTTGAAACCAGTGATGGGGTCAAACTCCATACCACGATCTTTAAACCAAACCCATATAAACAAGAAGAAGAAGAAACATTAAGTGAAGAAATAAGCAAAAAGAATTCATGGGTAGTAGTTTTAGTTCATCCATATTCAATATTAGGTGGTTGTCAAAGTCTATTAAGAGGAATAGCAAGTGGTTTATCAAGAAAAGGGTATAAAGCTTTGACCTTTGACATGAGAGGTGTTGGAAGATCAAAAGGGAAACCATCTATTACTGGTTTTAAAGAAATTAAGGATGTTGTGGCTGTTTGTAAATGGGCTGTTGAAAATCTGTCTATTAACAAGATTTTGTTGGTTGGTTCTTCTGCAGGTAATATTTCTTTCTTGCAATTTTTTTTTGTTTTTGTTTTTGTTTTTGTTTTTGTTTTTAGGGGTTGTTTGGTAGTTGGTTAGAGTTCTGCAGGTATTAGTAATATAGAGATTAGTTATGAGGGAATTTATGTATTAATTTGTGCACGGACTAGTTTTGCATAGGGTTTAGTTATTCATGTATTAGTTATTCAACCAAATGACTCCTAACCGTATAGATGGGTTTTGTGTTTTTTTAAGGGGTCTTTTGCTAGCTGGTTAGAGTTCTGCAGGTTCTAGTAATACACGGATTAGTTATGAGGGAATTCATGCGTTATTTTATGCACGGAGTAGTTATGCCGAGGGTTTTGTTATTTACGTATTAGTTATTCAACCAAACGACCCCTTACTCTATAGATGGTTTTTTCGGTTTTTGGGATTATGGGGTTATATCTAAATTTATGTAGGTATTAATAAGGGAAGGATTAGTTATGCAGGTAGTCGTTATGTAGGCTTTAGTTATTCATGTAAAGTATTAGTTATACATATCAACTAAAATGCTGCCAAACACGGTACTAATTATGCTGCTTTTAATACATGAACAATTCACTTCCTAACTAACAACCAACCGACACCTTAATTGTTAGCTAATTTCTCTAGTTCAATGTAGTAGCATAAAATAGCTAGATGCGTTGAGTTAGTTTGATTACAAGGATATATAAGTTGATTTCTATCGTATAAGTTATTTCTTGAGTTGCATTTGATAGGAAACTGCTTCATGGTTTCAGTATGGAAGGTAAGTTTCTCCCTTTTCTAGTGGCTCTAAGATTGAAGATATTCTAGCCTTCGGAGGTGGAGCTAGGATTTGAAGTTTATGGGTTCCAAAGTTGCCATCGAACCTATAGCTCATATTAGGAAGCAGAAGAGGAAGAAGCAGTAGGAGAAGAAGGAAGCAAAAAGAACTCAGGGGAAGTAATTTTGGTTCATCCATATTCAATATTAAGTGGTTGACCGAGTTTATTGAGAGGAATAGTAAAAAAGTTAGCAAAAAAAGGGTATAAAGCTTTGACCTTTGATATGAAAGGTGTTGGAAGATCAAAAAGGAAGCCTTCTATTACTGGTTTAAGGAAATTACGAATGTGGTTGCTGTTTGTAAACGGGCATGTGCAAATCTGTCTGTCAACAAGATTTTGTTGGCGGGTTCTTCTGCAGGTAGTATTTCTTTTCTTGCACTTTTGGAATTTGATTTTTTTAAATTATGTAGATGGTGTTTTTGGCTTTTTAGGATTATGGGGTTGTCTCTAAATTAAGCTTGTTTGATTAATTTTTTTGATGTTGATTCAATGGACCTGATATTATATTCAACAGTAGAAGGATTTTCCAAATTTAGTGTCATCCTTGTGTTATTCCAAATAAAGAGTGCATTGGGTGAGTTCATTTAATTTTAAGAGAATTACTGAAAATTTTCTGGTAGCTTTAAGAGTCATCTGTATCTTCTAGTTTCGCTTAGCAGCACATGAACAGCTATATGCATTGATGTTGTTTTACGTACCACTTAACCACAAGAAAGAACGGATTGTGTATGCCCGATTTTCAACTTCTTGAGGAACGTGGTTCTTCAATAATAGAACAACAAACCAAATACTACTTAAACAGTAAAAGTAACGAGCACAACGATTTTCACATGGAAAACCTCCTTCCTCTAAAAACCACGACCTACAATGTGTAGGATCTGCACCAAACTTCACTAACTTCAAAGAGCGGTTTCACGTTACAACTCAATAACCTAACGGACTAACTCGAGTACCTCAAATTCTACTATCAACTCAGACTGTAGCAACCCCTTTCAACACTATAAAGTCTAGTCTAGAAAGCTAAACAAATTCAACAACCAGTACACAAGGCTAAGAACTAGCAAAGTAGGTTACAACTCGAGCACAATAATCAAAGACACAACAACTAAGAGTGTAAGACCTACACTTGATGCTCCCCAGACCAGGTTCTTCAGTTCAGCAACTTCGATTCACCAAAAGCACCTTCTTGCCGTGATGACTATTGCTGAGAGTAATTCCTTAGATTTCGTGCAAAAACGTAGGTCACAATGTGGGCAATGATGGGCTTTATACATGCATGAAGTAGGGTAGAATAATTCTTAAGTCTTTCCTCCAAAACCTAGAGTAATTCGGGTAAGGAAAGACGATCCCAATAGGACTTGATTTCCTTAACTAGATTTCTCTTCATGTAATAGCAGATCTTTCCATAAGTTGATGCCTAGTTGAATACAAACTTCATCAACATAAAGATCTTCATATCTTCACTTGCCATAAATACTCTCCGTGTTGTATTGTAATTCTGCGTACTTCTAAACACTCTTAGCCGCCTTTTGATCAACATCACCTACGAGAACCTGGTTCATCTGTATCTGCAGTATGTGATAATGGACTTGGTTCTTCCAACAGTTATTGCCAATCATCAAAGCAATTTCAAAACACTTCAATAATTGAGTTTCTTGATTTACAAGGATATGTAAAATTATGTTCATAGTTAGTTCTTGAGTTGCATTTGATAGGAAACTGCTTCAATGTTTCAGCAGTGGAGATGAATTTTCATCCTTTTCCAAAGCGGCCCGAAGATTAAAGATATTGTAACCTTTCATTTTCCCGTTTGTTTTTTTTGCCTATTAAGGGAGAGTTTTCTTCATTTCAACCTTTATGTTGCTTGCTGCCACTGAAATTCCTAGAAAGCTGCTTTTCTGGTTGTTAATGTTCTGTCTTTTCGCTGTAAACGTATTGTCTGCCATTCCCTCTCTAGCCGCTGCATGCTTCATTTGAATCATTTCAACATATTTGTTGCCTGCTACCACTGAATTCCTAGAAAGTGTATTTTGAGGTTCTAAGCTTTTTCTGCCTTTTTGTTATATGTTATCCACTTTCTCCCTAGCTGCTGCATGCTTTATTCCAAACCTAGGGAAACTGGAATATAAAGAAAGAAAAAGACAACTAAAAAGACTGAAGCTAACATTTTGAAATTTAGACAGACACCTTCCTGACAAAGTTTCATATGTGCATGAGATAGTTTTTTGGTAGGAAAACTCCAAAGTAAAATTCATCCATTTAATGCATCGGGTACAAAGCCGCTGATGTCAGTAATAACTAAATGAAGTAGCTAATCCAGATATTAAGGCGTTGAATTTGTCTGTACTCAAATATTAAGGTCTTGTATTTACATGGATAAAGGGGAGTCGAAGAAAAGCATGTCACTGAAATTCAGTAACCAGTTGGCTGCCAAAGTTTATAAGCCTGATAAAAAATCAAATCAAGGTCCTATCACCATGTTTCTGCTGCAATCCATAGAAAACCATGCAGCCCTAAAGGGCTTAAGTTTTAACTGGAGGAGTATTCATTGCATGCCTGATGTCTGGAAATGCATGTCATAGTGATGTTGTTATAGATACTTAACATACACGGCAAAGTACTCAGAGATGAATCCATGATTTGAGGTTTATGGGTTCCTACAACGACCTCAAATTAATATACAATAATAGTTGGGTTCAAAATCACATACTTATATGAATTTCTTAATAGAAACACAGAGTCTATGCAAAGCTAGTCGCGTGAATCCATAAACTATGCTTTACATCCGCCACTGAAAGTACTTTTTCCCTCCGAACCCTAGCTGTAGTCAGGGGTATGTATTTACAACGTATAGTGGCTGAAAACTTCTATTGGTTCAACAAGATTCTGGTTTAGATTAGACAAGTACATTTATGTTATTTCTTGTTAAATAATTTCCTATTTTGATCTATGCTTAAGAAGGTTGAGAGCTCCATGTTGCAGATACTTGGTGTCTTTGGTATCCATGCTTTACGCAAACATGAATTGCTGCTACTCAAGTTCCATAGTTAATTTCTTTGCTGCCACTTTTAATGGCATAGGTGTTGGATGTTTCACTTTTTCACTTCTTGTCCATGAAAATGGAGGAGGCGCTAAAGTAGTACACATTTAATCTTGTGTTAAATAAAAAAAAAAAAAAAGGAAATGTTACCATAAAACAATCAGATTGATGAATTATGAATAGTGAGCTTCAAACTAGTTTGGCTGTTAAAATTTCTGCCGTATCTGTATGCAGTAGCAATACTCAACTGAAGTGAAGTAGTTCTCTGAAAACAAAGTACATTGGCGTAACCATTTCCTATCAGTGTATCTCACAAACGATATTCATTTTTAACAGGTGCACCAATAGCAGGTTCTGCGGTAGATCACGTTGAACAGATTGTGGGTTATGTAAGTATTGGTTACCCTTTTGGTTTATTGGCATCAGTCCTCTTCGGTCGACATCACAGAAACGTATTAAAGTCACCTAAACCAAAGCTCTTCATCATGGGGACACAAGACGGATTCACCAGTGTTAAGCAGCTGAAAAACAAGCTTAAATCTGCATCAGGACATGTCGAGACTCAACTTATTGAAGGTATTGGCCACTTTGAGTTGGAAGGCTCTGCCTATGATTCTCAAATGGTAATTTTTATTGTGGAATTCATCAACTCTTTGTAATCCTCAAGCTGTTGTTGCATGGGAAGTTTTAGGCAATATCTTGTAATGGTGCTTTCTGGGATGGTCTTCTGATGACCTTCCTCCGAATGTATATGTGGAAGTACGCTATAATGATCCGGAGAAACGTGTGGTTGCTGAACCCGTTGGGATGACAACGTGTGTCATTGTTAGTTGGGGTTGATTTTTTTTTTTTTTTTGGGGGGGGGGGGGGGGGATAAGTTATGGTAAAGGGTGTCTACTGCTTTCATGATCCTAAGTTGTATATTTTAGTTGCATTCTGTCAATCATCTATGTATGAGCTATAATAGTGTCCGTGCATTTAGAACAGCCTGCAGCTTGGCTAGAAGAGGAACATCTTTTTTTTTCTTCTGTTGTCTAGAAGAAAATATATATAATTAGTTCGGGATTGAGGCTTAGTTGTTGTTGCTTGATATTTATCAGAGAAAAAAGAACGAACGAATCTTGTATTAACAACATCATACCCGGTGTAATCTTAGAAATGGGGTCTTGGAAGGGTAGGATGTATGCAGACCTTACCCCAACCGTTGTGGGGTAGAGAGGTTGTTCCCGAATCTTGTATTGTTCAGAAAAATTATATTTTGTATTTTGCTTTCCAGATATATGATGATGATGATGATGATGATGTGAGTTGAGTTTAAACAAAAAAAAATATGATCAGTACTTTTATGGACGGTGTTAATTTGTTTGGGATTAAGACATAATTATCGTTGTATTCTCTTTTTCCTTTTCTTTTTGTGATATAAGTTATGAGCAAGTAGTGCATCATATAAGAATTACAAGATATCACAGTTAATTTTTCTTGGTATTCTCGTTTAAAATCTTCTCAACTTGTTTAGGATTGAAACGTTTCTGGTTGTTAATATTATTGTTCCCCTTTTAACATCTTCGTAATACCATGTCAAAAAAATCTCAACTGGTATTTTCTAACAAAAATACAATTATTCAAGTTATCATCTCTATAAACTAAAATTGTCGTTATTGCTTTAATATTTATATATACAGAGAAATTAGAAGAATTTTACAGTATCAAATTACTTGAAAAGATAATTATACTAGTCGTCCATAATAAATAATATTAATAGTATGGAGAATGTAATATGTAACCTGTTATAATAGGTTAACATATACGGTAAATATATAGATTAATTTATAAGTGTCAAATTAACATCATAAAATTAATAAGTTAACATATACAGTAGATATATAGATTAAATCCTTTCATTACTATTTATATAATTACTAGTGTCATTTGGCTTGTGCTAAGCCCGAGCCCAAACTGACATTAAAATTTTAATTTGTAGATATCTTTTAAATTTTTTCTGCTCTTGCTTCTTTGTTTTTGTAACATCAATTTGATACTTCGAAAGACTTCTAAAATATTAAAGTACAAAAACGTACTTGAAAAATTAAAGAAAAGTATTTTTCTTAGTTTATATATTATATTTAAAAAATATATATATATCAAACATTTGAAAGCTCTTCTATTTTCATTTTACTTAAAGTTTTTGAAATTAAAATCTCTGATAATCCAAATTGAGTTTTCATATGTTAAATTAATCTCATTTGTTTCTTTGAATTAAATTCATATTGGCTAACTTATTTTTTTACCAAAGATATTATAATATTCAATTTATGTAAAAACTATTTGATGTGTAATATTGTTGCATGATGAAATAAATAAACTTAACTTACAAATAAATATAAATAATTAAAAGCCTTGATGTTACAAGAATTTTTTGTAGATATTATTTCACATTAAATCACAAAAAAATACTAAAAAGTCAATAAAATTAATTGTTACGACTTTAAGCTTGCTTTTACCTTCCAGAAGATGCATGTTAAAAATAACATTTTTTACCTTTTCATAATTTAATAAACATTTTATGAAATCTACATTGTAATGACTGTTTCATGTTAACGTAACTGTTTTATCCTAAACTATATAAATATTGATTATCCGATATTTTGCAAAATATTTTAATATTTAAAAATGTAAAAAATATAACCTTTGCTATTGTCTAGTATTATTAATGTTTGAAAATCAAATTGTATTTTCTTTAACTACATTATTTTGTACATTATTTTTTCAAACATTTTCAGAATATATAAAAATAATATTTTATAGTTACCCTTTTAACATAGTAAAAAAAATGTTAATAGTGTGCGCATGTAAAATTTATTGAATAATTATTGTACTTCCGAATTCATTTTTTTAATTGAGACAGAGGGACTGTAATTTACATTTTTGAAGTATTTAACAATGATATAAGTTATTTATATTTATTTTCTTAATTTAAAACTTAATCCAAACTTAAGTGAAATCTTTATATATTATTTATGTTTGCCAGCAAGTACGACATAAGATTGGAGGAGAAAATTAAAACGAATTACTAAATGGACAAATAAAAAATTAAAATAGCAAATGATAATCGGTAAATAACATCAATAAATAGTATTATAAGTATAATATTTTAATTCAATAATTAAGCCTATATTAAGATAGAATTAAATGACATGATAATTCTTTATGTGTCTATAATAATTTTTTAAGAAAAACATAATTTGAAACAAGTTTAATATTTCTACATAAAAGATTCAAATATATCTGAGTATGCTTGGTGGGACCTCTATAACTTTTACCATAACATCATCATTTTTAGTGTCATGAAAAAGTCTTTAAAGTTCTCAAAATTTATCAAAATATGTAAACATTCACAAAGCCATTAATTTTTCAATTAGGGGTAAAAAGAGTCGAAAACAAATACATGTGAAGACTACAAAAAATGGACATTCTCCCTTATATATAGTAGTAAAGTAATGAAAAGTAGACAATAAAATAAAAGGAACTTTGACCTAAATTTGGGACATAAAAGTAATAATTGAAAATTTTGACGTTAAATTGGAAGCTTTTGTGAGGATTACAAATACCCTTGGTTGTCCCTTATATATTCCTACTAAATAAGGGACAATCAAAGGACTTTTTTAGTCTTCACAAAAGTTTCCAAATTAAAGTTAAACTTTTTAATTAATTACTTTTAGGTCCTTTTTATTTTATAAGATAATTTTTTCAAGAATGTAAGTTTAGCCTAATAAAAAAGTTATGGACAATTTTATAGTCGCGTTTGAAATATCTATGATTTATTATAAATACAGAAAGTATTTTTTTTTAAATGATGCCATATAGTGTTGAAAATGAAGACAATGTCATCCATTGAGATCGGGTTATCTTTAAAATCTCTTATTTGGTTAACTATATTTAATTTTTTTTGAGTATAGAGAATACATGAAGAATTAAAATTTATTGAATTTCGAGGTTCAATTTAATAAATATAGGTTATTTCTTGAATTACGTCTCAAACTAAGGTGAAAAATAACATTTAACTATTGTAGACCCTTGACGCAAGATAATGAATGAAAATTTAATAAATGTCAAAACAAATCGATTTTTATCTATGAATAAAATCACACGCTCACAAATTCAAAAAAATACGAAAATATTTTTTGATTTATGAGTTTTACAACTTGTAATTATCATATTTTATCATAATCGATGTTAGTATAGGATATCGAGTCATTGTGTCCCTTTGAGATTTGCTAATTTTTCTAATTAACTTTCTTCCTCATAAATAAATTTTTCATTAAAAATCAACTAATCGTGTGAGAAGAAACTTTAATAATTATAAAAATTATCAATAAGATATCATTAACCTGTAAATACATTAAATCAATTATGCGGTAGAAAATGTACTACTATATATAAGGTACAATCAAAGGACTTTTGTAGTCTTCACAAAAGTTTGCAAATTACTGTCAAACTTTTCAATTAATTACTTTTAGGTCATTTTTTTATTTTATAAGATATTTTTTTCAAGAATGTAATTTTAGCCTAATAAAAAAGTTATGGACAAAGTGTTAGATAGAAATGTCTGCCTTATACACCGCCTTTGAAATGCCTATGATTATTATAAATACAGAAAGTAAATTTTTTTAAATGATAGCCATATAGTATTGAAATGGAGACAATGTCATCTATTGAGATCCGATTATATTTAAAATCTCTTGTTTGGTTAACTAAATTTAATTTTTTTTGAGTATAGAGGATACATGAAGAATTAAATTTTATTGAAATCTCGAGGTTCAATTTAATAAATATAGGTTAGTTCTTGAATTTAGTCTGAAACTAAGGTGAAAAATCATATTTAACTAGCATAAAGCTTCGACATAAGATAATGAATGAAAATTTAATAAATGTCAAAACAAATCAATTTTTAGCCATGAATAAAATCACACGCTCATAATCACAAAAAGAACAAAATATTTTTGATTTATGTGCTTTGCAAGTTGTAATTATCATACCTTATCATAATCAATGTTAGTATAGGATATCGAGTCACTGTGTCCCTTTGAGCTTTGCTAATTTTTATACTTAAATTTCTTCCTCATAAATAATTTTTTTAATTAAAGATCATCAAATTGTGTGACGAAAAAACCTTAATAATTATAAAACTTATCAATAAGATATCATTAACCTGCAAATACATTAAATTAATTATGCGGTAGAAACTGTGTCACGTTTTGATTTATGAGCTTTGCAAGTTGTAATATCATACTCTATCATAATCAATGTTAGTATAGGATATCGAGTCGTTGTGTCCCTTTGAGATTTGCTAATTTTTCTACTTAACTTTCTTCCTCATAAATAATTTTTTCATTAAAAATCATTTAATTGTGTGACGAAGAAAATTTAATAATTATAAAACTTATCAATAAGATATTATTAACCTGTAACTACACCAAATTAATTATGCGGTAGAAAATGTGTCACGTTATACGTATTTAATAAGAATTTCTATTTTGAGTAAGCCCGGGCCTTCCCGTAACTAGTAGTAGTAAATAAGTGTAAAATTAACATCATAAAATTTTGTCAGCATAACACAAAAATCATAAAATTTGTGCATGGTCAAACATATAGTCTAATTTTCATTTCTTATTTTCTTGCCCAAAAACCAATCTAAGAAAAAAGGGGAGAAAATAATCAAAATAGTCTGATATTTATAGTTAATTTTTTAATTAATTGTAAGCGACTATTTTGATCATGCTACCAAGAACAAGGGATGTTTTTTTTTGTTATTTTGTTCCAATTTATACTTTGTTCTCAGTAATACCTACTAAACTATGATGTTAAAAGCGAGGAATTGGGTAATTTTTATTTTGATTTATCTCAAGTGACTGGTGTAAATTTTTTGATGTGTGAAATTCTATTATTCAATAGAAAACCTTTTATTTTATATGAATCGATATTATTTCATTCCAAATCTTTCCTGATACGTCCCAAGGAAAATCTTGAATTTGGATTCCATTTTATCTATTTTTTTTGTATAACTTTTTATCTTGTGACTTTTGGTGTTTCTGGTTATTTTTTTTTCCACATTTCCGGTTAAATTTAACAATCTAATAATACAATATGACAATGATAAAAAATTACTCACTTTTTTTTTTTTACAAATACAAAGGACTCAAGCTTTTATTGATACTTAAGGGACCATTTTGATCATTCTACCAAAGATAAGGTACCACTTTTGTCATTTTTCTCCCAATTTATACTTCAAAAATCTTTCAGCCTCATATTTTCAGTGAACACACACAACGCAACGCAACTCAACTCTCATGGCTTCTCTCAATCCAATTCCTCCATCATCATTCGGACCACCAAGACCCGACCCGTTAACCCGAAGGAACATACCCATTGACCCGAATTCGAAGTTGAAGGAGAAAGAAGCAAAAGAGAGAAAAGAAGAAACAAATAGAAAAATAGCTTCACAGAAAGCAATATCTATAATTCTACGTAGAGAAGCAACAAAAGCAGTGATTGAGAATAGAAAAAAGAAAGGGAATTCAAAGAAACTATTGCCACGTAGTGTTCTTGAAGCTCTACATGAACGTATTACTGCTTTACGTTGGGAATCTGCTCTTAAGGTTAAGTGTTTTTTTTTTTAAAAAAGTTTTTAACCTCTTTTTTGGACACCCAAATTTAGATTTTGGTCCTTGTGATATTTTGCTAAGTAGATTTGACACTCAGTGAATTAAAATGTGTCTTTTTGGTCCCTATATGTAAGAAATATGTTGTACTTGGAAACCCAAGTTGGAATTTTTCTAGGAATGGTGATTTTCTTTTGTTTGGATTGAGGAAGTTACTATCATAACTGCATAATGTACAACACATTTGAAGCACCATGTTTGTTCTTACCAGTGGAGCCCAAGTTGGAATTTTTCTGGAAATTCACAATCATAGTGATTTTTTTTTTAATTTCTTAATTTTGGAACCAAAGTTGGAATTTGATAATGATGGTGGAATATTTTTGTCTGGACTGGAGAAGGTACAATGATAACTGCATATTGTACAACACATTTGAAGCACATATTGTGCAGCAGAGTTGAAGCACATATTGAGTTTGTATGCTCTTTTTGTTTCTTAACTTTGGAGTCCAAGTTGGAGTTTTTTCCTGGAAATTGATAAGCATGGTCCAACCTTTAGTCTAGAATGAGAAAGGTGTAATCATAAAAGCATGCTGTCCAACTGCTGAAGCATGTAATAAGCTATTATGCTCTTTTTGATTCTTTTAATTTTGGAATCATGTTGGAGTTGTTCTGGGAATTGATATTCATGGTCTATGTTGCTCGGTCTCTTCAGAAATACTGCGGGATATGTGTAGGATCCTCCAAAAACTATGTATTTTGGGAGGACCCAACACGGGTGCGGCAACATTTTTGGAGAGTTGAGCAACATAGTTCATGGTGCAACTTTTCCTCTGGACTGAATAACGTATATCACTACTGCATATTGTACAACAAATTTGAAGTACCTATTGATATTTTATGCCCTTTTTGTTTCTTAACTTTGGAATCTAAGTTGAAGTTTTTTCGGGGAAGTGATTATGATGGTTCAGTTTTTGTCTGGACTGAGAAAGGTACAATACTAACTTTTTCTTCTTGGCCTTCAGGTCTTTGAACTCCTCCAGGAGCAGTTGTGGTACAGGCCTAACCCGGGTATTTATATCAAATTAATTGTCATGCTTGGGAAATGTAAGCAACCTGAGAGAGCACAATCTTTATTCGAGACGATGGTAGAGGAAGGTTGTGTCGTGAATCAAGAAGCTTACACTGCTCTTTTGTCTGCCTATAGCCGTAGTGGGCGTTTTCACGAAGCTTTTTCTATCCTGGAAGAGATGAAGAACACTCCGAACTGCGAACCTGATGTCTTCACGTATACCATCCTGATAAAGTCCTGCCTGCAGGTTTATGACTTCGACAAAGTGCAAATCGTGCTTTCTGACATGGAACGTATGGGGATCAAGCCCAATACAGTAACATATAATACACTCATTGATTCCTATGGCAAAGCAAAAAGGTTCGATTGCTATTCATTCTTATGGTTCAGTTTCCAATTTTCACCATAGCTGACAAGATTCTAATTATACAGAGAATGAAAGAAATGGTCTCTTTATGAAAGAAATGCACTGAACATTTTTCCTATCAGTATTTACCTTTTGGCGAACTTAAAGGACCAAAATTGTTCAGTGCATACTTAAGGGACTATGATGAACCTACCCTCAAACATAAAAGACCATTTTTATCATTTTCTCTAATTATACACAACTAAAAAATGAGTTCTCTATCAACTCGTGAATCCAAAATGGAGATGAAACCACTTAAACACATTAAGCGGATTATTAGATGGAAAACCTTAAGCTCCACAATCATATCTAACTTATAGGAAAATTGATTCCATATTTCTTTAATTGCCATAGGTTCAAAGAGATGGAATCCACACTTGTCGAAATGCTGAGGCGAAAAGACTGCAAGCCAGACGTGTGGACCATGAACTCAACATTGAGAGCATTCGGTGGCAGTGGGCAAATAGAAATGATGGAAAAATGCTATGACAAGTTTCAAAGTGCTGGAATGGAACCCAGTATCAAGACATTCAACATACTCTTAGATTCATACGGGAAAACAGAAAATTACGAGAAAATGGGTGCTGTGATGGAGTTTATGCAGAAATTCCATTTTTCATGGACCATAGTTACTTACAATATCGTAATAGATGCATTTGGAAGGGCTGGGGATATAAAGCAGATGGAATTTCTTTTTAGGCTGATGCAATCTGAGAGGATAAGACCGAACTGTGTTACTCTTTGTTCTCTTGTAAGAGCTTATGGGAAAGCTGGTAAAGCTGAAAAACTTGGAGGTGTTTTGCGGTTTATTGAGAATTCTGACGTGGCTCTTGACACGGTGTTTTTTAACTGCCTAGTGGATGCATATGGGATGACGGGATCCTTTACAAAGATGAAAGGGGTGCTCGAGATGATGGAAAGAAGTGGATGTAAGCCAGATAAGATAACATACAGAAGTATGATTAAAGCATATTCAGTAAACGGAATGACTAGCAAAGCAACCGAGCTACGAAACCTACTTGCCTCATTGGAGAAGGCGCGATAGCTTCATAGTTCAAAGGGCTAGCAAATGCAATGAGCCAAGCCAAAAGGTGTTTTGTGTATCACGTGTTCTTGGGAGTTTTTAGCCAAAACTGCCCCTTATCTATGGGAGCAGGTCTGTTTTGGTCCTTCAAATATAACTTTGAGCATCTTTAGTCCCTTAAGTTTGCTAAAGTGGAGCACTTTTGGTCCAACTAACAGAATGGACTTAAAAACTAATGGTGACTACCAAAAAAGCATTACTGAAAACACTGCAAAAACCGACTGACTTCGGACCTACCGAAAAACTCTGTTCTTGGTCGGATAACTTCTGAGATGCTGTTATAACTGGCTGAGCCTTAACTTTGAACTGAATGCTGTGTCAGCAAAGGAAAAGGATTGTCGTTAATCAGCTCAAATCACCAACGGATACAATCAGGTAAATTGTTTACGTGCCTTTTATATGGAACTAGCTCTGGTGTACATTGCTAATGTGAATTTTCCTATTTAACTTTTTATCTCGAGATGCATACTGATGAATAGGGGAGAGACTGACCAAATACCTTTTCGTACTTGTATTTATGGATTCCACGAAAGATATTCGCAAATTGACCTCAGTATTTCACTATATTGAGGGAATTCATAGTGCAACTGCTAATTTATTTGTCTTTGTTTTCATGAACCTACCAGTTTTTTCTTTCGAGATTTAATTTAACATTCGACAGTGTTTTGATATGTCTAAAAATGGATTTATTGCATCTTGTCAGTTGGAACTGGACCCCGGTGGAGAGGAGCAGTCGATGATTTTTGCAAACTCAAGGTTTCCTTTGTCTCTTGAGGCTCAATTGGAGTAGCAGATCTGGGGCAGCAATCAAAGAATTAGCTTTTCCAAATGTGTTTTTTAAGAAACTGTTTGCTAAAGCCCGTTGAAGCTAATGTTGTTTGGACTCTCCAAAACTGCACTACTTTTGTATGATCTGGACATGTACATGGTGACATTTTTGAAGAGTTTGAGCAACATAGCTCAAGCAGGTTATTTGGCGCAAACAATGTCCAACCATATGGATCAATCAATACATTTTCAGAAGCTTGTCCTGCTGGTATATTCAAATTGTGTAAGTTAGGCTGTTAGACAAATTAAACATTGCAGCTGTTACTGAGATTTCAATTCTTGAATTTATAGGGAAAACACATAGTTGGAGAATGATATGTTGCTAAGAGTGAATGTTATGCCTTTTTAGATTTTACTCTAATCTTCTCTGTATCGTTATGATTTTATCAAGAATAAGCAAGACCATGAAATGGAAAAAGAAGAAGAAAGTAAGCAACAAATGAAGAAAAATGATGAAGCACAAGTTTTAGGGGATGTTCCAAAAAATACTAGTTACCATAGTAAAAAAGATAAATAATTATATATTCATTTGATTATACTTACTCTCTTTGTACTATTTGGAAATATATATATATATATATATATATATATATGTATACACTAGTGTCATTTGGCTCGGGCTTATCCGTGCGAAGCCCGGGCTCAAACCAACATAAAAATTATTTGTAGATAAGTTTTAAAAAAAATTCTACTCTTACTCCTTGTTTACGGGTCCGATCACTTAAAATGGAGAATTGATGTGGGAATACCTTGTATTCGTCTCCTATGAATATGGTAAAAAATATATCTTAAAATGTTGATCAAAACTTATGTAGTTTACTTATATTGAAATTTCATCTGATCCTAATGAGGTGGTCAAGTTAATAAAACATGAATTTTTCTATTATGACTTATGCGCTTCCGACTAAAATAGTTTTTCTATACTTTCTTCCCAAAATACCTATCATGTTACGTTTTTTGAGAGTCAAATTATATGAATTTTGATCAACATTGTAGGATATATTCTTTACCATATTAATGTGAAGAGAATTGCAACTTACGTAATTAACTTTACTTTCAAATATTAAACTAATTTAGTCTAATTTAGCTCCAACAGTTAGTTAAATTAACAACAACAACAACCCAGTGAAATCCCACAACGTGGGGTCTGGGGGAGGGTAGAGTGTACGCAGACCTTACTCCTACCAAGGTAGGACGACTGTTTCCGAAAGACCCTCGGCTCAATAGAAAGCATAAAAAGAGGTCAGATAAGGCCAAGAAATTCAAAGCGATATGGGAATGAAAATAACGAAAGCGACTGAGCCATGATGAAGCAGTTTACAAAGGGACAGTAGCTATCACAGAAAAATAAGATAATTAAAGTACAGGAAATAACAAATATTAGCAGAAATCAAAGCACAAGAAATTATAGCGCGACAACGCGACTATTAATATGAAAGGATAAACGAGACTATCTACTAGCCTTTTACCCTAATCTGGGTCCTCCATACCCTTCTATCTAAGGTCATGTCCTCGGTAAGCTATAACTGTGTCATGTCATGTCTAATCACCTCTCCCCAGTACTTCTTCGGCCTACCCCTACCTCTTCTGAAACCATCCATGGCCAACCTCTCACACCTCCGCACTGGGGCATCTGTGTTTCTCCTCTTCATATGCCCAAACCATCTCAGTCTCGCTTCCCGCATCTTGTCTTCCACCGAGGCCACTCCCACATTGTCCCGGATAGCCTCATTCTTAATCCTATCACTCCCAGTGTGCATAGTCAACATTCTCATCTCGGCAACTTTCATCTTTTGAACGTGAGAGATCTTAATTGGCCAACACTCCGCCTCATACAACATAGTCGCTCTAGCCATCACTTTGTAGAACTTGCCCTTAAGTTGTGGTGGCACCTTATTATCACATAGCACTCAAGAAGAGAGCCTCCATTTTATTCACCCTGCCCCAATATGATGTGTGACATCATCGTCAATGTAACACCTCGTAGCTTCGGGTGAAAGTTTGACTCATAAGATGATAATATAATGGAACCAATATGAGGGTTATAGGAAGTGTTTTTGAAACCAATTAAGTCATAAGAAATGTCTTTGGGCAAAGCAAAGTTGGAAGTCGCTCTACGGGGCATGTTTACAAGTGAGTTTATAGAAGGTCTTACTTCCAACGACCATAACCCCTTTATTAATTAGGAATTTGGGAAAACTTCCTCTTTGAAATAGATTTCCAAGAATAGGTCGTGGGCCCTCACAGCATATCGGGATCAAAAGTTATGGCCATTATACGACAGACTGTCCGAGCAGAAAATTTTTACGGACCATTTGACGGTCCGTAGGAAATTTTGACGGCCGTAAAACAATTTGACGGTCCGTCAAATTGACTTAGGCCAACGTAAAATGGTCACAGAAACCCATATTTTGCTGGGCAGTTTTACAGACCATTTTGACGGTCCGTCAAACAGTTTGACGGTCCGTAAAAATGGGCGTAGAATTGCCTGACAGGTCAGATTTTAAGATGTTAATAAGAGACCCAAGCTCATTTTTTCATTCCCATTTCTCCTCCACGACTCAAGAGTTCTCTAGAGCCTTCCAAACACTTCATATGCAAGAATCCAAGTGAAACTAAAGATCCACTTCATCAATCCACAAAACTAAGTGTGAGAAACACATCAAATCCATTCAAGTCAAGAAATTCCATGGAAGGTGGAACTAGGGTTTTGTTCAAGTGAAGCATTTCAACTCAAGGCTTATTCCTACAATATCTAAGGTAAGTTTTATAATGTTTCATGATGATTAAAGTGTTGATAAGTTCTTGGGAGAATAGTAAATAGGTTTGATAAAAAGAATTATATGAATTATGCTAGGGTTTTTGGATTGTTGACTTGGGATTGTTGTATTCATATGGGTGATGAAGAATGATGTTAATTACATCTAATTAAGATTGTAGAATTACCTAGAAGTAATAGAATGGGAATTGGGTGAAGAAATCACCATTAATGGAGACTGTGGAGCTTCATGCCCACTAAGTGTTTGATAAAATGCTTAGATGACCAAAGCATGAATATTATTGCTAATATGGAATCCCTTTGACTTGCATTGATATAGATAAAAGTTGAAAGGGTTGACGAACATTGTATTACGCTCAAAGGCTGGAATTAAGGTATGTGAGGCTAACTATCTACTTTAGAGAATATTCATGATTCCCCCTACACCTCATTCTTCATACTTGTCCGCAATTTGACTCAGAATATAGTTTGTCCCTAGTTTCATGATATGATATAGAACTGTTATCTTCTAGGGTTGCAGTTACAGAATTCATTCATGGTTGTCACTTTGAACATCATGAACTCAGCACGTAATCTTTATAGACTTATGCATTGTTATCACATGAGTGTCAGTCAGTGTATAACCAGTTATTTGCATAAGTCCTATAATCAGAAATCAGTGTATAACCAGTTTTTTGCATAAGTCCTATAATCAGAAACAGTTATCATGCTATTAGCTATAGCCAGTCTCAATAGTGTAAATTGTTAATGTTGAACACCTGTATTTGTATTTTTGGGCCCTAGTCCACAGTTTATGCATACATATTGCTTGGGCCAGAGGTCATAGTTTTTGTACACATTATTTGGGCCCCAGGCCAGAGTTATATTTACAGTTTTACAGGTGATTCTTCATCCAGAACAGAGAGTACTTCAGCTTCTTGCTTTCCTGTTTAGTTCAGTTTCAGTTTCAGTTTCAGTATTTTATTGCTTCAGTTGCTTTACATACCGTACAATTCAAATGTACTGATGTCCCTTTTTATTGCTTGGGGGCCTGCATCTCGCGATGCAGGTAACGATACACAAGTTGACGAATCAGATAATTAGGAGTGCACGTATCAGCTACTGGTGAGCCCCACGTTTCTTCGGGGCGTTGTCAGATATCCAGTTATTTAAGTTTATAGACAGCTCTATCATTCAGTACTCTTAGAGGCTTCATAGATACAGTTCATACAGTCAGACATTTATATTGTTAGCCTTGTTGGCAGTTGTTCAATCGTTTTGGTTTAGCCATGTTGGCTACTGTAAGATATATTTCAGATTGTCTAAGTATTTTCGCATTATGATTTCAGTCAGACCTTTAGTATATCATCATGTGTTTAGTTGTTTCCACATTCAGTTAAATTTTGATATCTCATGTTGATTCAGTCAGCCAGTTGGTCGCTCGGTCACATGCAGTCAGGCACCGGGTGCCGTGTTACGCCCAGACCCAGGTTCGGGGTGTGACAGTCAATCTCCCCGCTGCCTTGTATGACCCAAGATACTTGAAACTACTTTTCTTCTGTATGGCTTGGGTACCAAGCCTCACTTCCACGCCAGCCTCATGAGGTGTTTCACTGAACTTGCACTCCACGTACTTTGTCTTGGTCCTACTCAGCTTGAACCTTTTAGACTCCAGAGTTTGTCTCCAACCCTCCAGCTTAGCGTTAACTCCGCTACGAGTCTCGTTGATCAGAACTATGTCATCCGCGAAAAGCATACACCATGGCACCTCACCTTGAATTTACCTCGTCAATCATCCATCACCAAGATTAAGAGCTGATCCTTAATGCAACCCTATCACAACTGGGTAGTGCTCTGAGTCTCCTCCTACTATCCTTACCTTGGTTTTGGCTCCTTCATACATGTCCTTGATCACCCTAATGTACACTACAGGTACACCTTTAGCCTCCAAGCATATCTATAAGACCTCCCTTGGAACTTTGTTGTAAGTCTTTTCTAGGTCGATGAATACCATGTGTAAGTCCCTCTTCTTCTCCCTATACTGCTCCACCAGTCTACTTACAAGATGGATGGTTTCTGTATTTAAGCGTCCCGGCATGAATTCGAACTGGTTCTCTGAAATAGACACGCCTCTCCTCACCCCATCTCCACCACCCTTTCCTACACTTTCATAGTATGGCTTAGCGGCTTTGTACCTTTATAGTTGTTGCAACTCTGGATATCGCCTTTGTTCTTGTATAAAGGGATCATTATACTCGACATCCATTCTTCGGACATCATTTTCGTCTTAAATATGACATTAAACAATCTAGTCAGCCACTCCAAACCTGCCGAGCCCGCGCTCTTCAAAATTTCCCAAGAATCTCGTCCGGTCCGGTCACTCTTCCCTTGTGCATCCTAAGAACAACACCCTTAAGCTCCTCAACCTTAATACTCCTACAACACTCAAAATCGCGACGCCTCCCTGTATGTTCTGAATCTCCCAACACAATGTCTCTATCCCCTTCTTCGTTCAAGAGTTTGTGGAAGTATGACTGCTATCTCCGTCTAATGAGAGCCTCCTCTACCAATACTTTGCCATGCTCGTGCTTGATGCACTTCATTTGATCCACATTACGTGCCCTCATCTCTCTCGCATTGGCTAGCCTGAACAATTTCTTATCCTAGTCTTTTTCCTCTAGTTCATCATAAAGACGTTCAAAAGCTGCCGTTTTTGCCGTCGAAACCGCCAACTTCGCCTCCTTCCTCACCATCTTAGAAAGTTCTCTATTCGTCCACTGCTCCACCTTATCTTTGCTTTCTATCAACTTCGCATATGCTACCTTTTCTGCTTCTACCTTCCCTTAGACTTCTCCATTCCACCACCAGTCCCCTCGATGCCCACTATGACTACCTGTCGATACCCCCAACACCTCCCTAGCTACTACTCTAATGCAACTAGCCGTCCTATCCCACATACTGGTCGCATTCCCACTACTCTCTTAGGGCCCCATAGCCTTCAATTTTTCTCCCATCTCCAGGGCACTAGTCATGATCAAACTCCTCCATCTGATCCTAGGCCGGTCATCCACCACCCTCTTCTACTTTTTTATCTTAATTTCTAAATCCATCACTAAGAGCTTATGTCGGGTTGTAAGGTTGTCACTTGGAATGACCTTACAGTCTTTGCACAGATTGTTATCATCCTTCCTAAGGAGTAAAAAGTCGATCTAAAAAAGTCTATCTGAGTCTTAGCCACTGAGCTACGGAAGGTTACCAATTGCTCCTCCTTCTTTGGAAAACTCGAATTGGCTATCACCAGCCCAAAAGCTCTTGCGAAATCCAAAAGTGAGACTTCTCCTCCATTCCTGTTACACCTCGGAAATTTCTCCGTACTTAGGTAATGATTGGAGTGATGAAAAGTTGGGTGAATAACGATTTATTAAGTTGGAAATGGCTAATTATGAAATCCGGGGAAATAATGAAATTTCAGAAAAATTCATGTCAGTGGTCGTATAGAGCACTATACGGCCCGTAAAGTGATATACGGACCGTATAGTGCAGTCGTCCTCCAAACTGCCAAAAACTTCAACTCTCTGGAAAAGTTGACAATGGTTAAAGACGACCCAGTTTACGGTCCGTAAACTGGAATACGGACCGTAAACCAAGTCGTAAACCCCCAGGTCCCTCAACCAAGATTCTGTTAAGTGTAAGGATTAAAAACGACCTGGAGGACGACCCGTAAACTCAAATACGGACCGTAAATCAGGTCGTATAGTATCATGATCCTCAGCCAACCTTCTCTGTTTTGGGAAATGGTTAAATACGACCACCATGGACGGACCGTAAACCACAATACGGTCCGTAAACTGTGCAATACGGTCACTGTTCACCCCGATAGAAATTCATTAAACACCAACTTCTGAGTTATTAAAAGGGACTTTGGACTCATCTTATTTCATTCTTCAGCAAGACAAATCAAGAATACTCTAGAACACTCTCCACAACACTTCATCCAAGAAAATCAAAGGAAAACTAAGATCAACACCACTAAATCTATGAAACCAAGTGCAAGAACACATCAAAAGGCTGTCTAAGTCAAGAAATTCCAAAGAAGGTGAAGCTAGGGTTTTGACTAAGTGAAGAATCTCAACTCAAGGATTGTTTAACCTTTATCCAAGGTAAGTTTTATGATTATTCCATATTGTTTGGGGTATTGAAAAGCTTAGACACTTGAAATGTAAAAGAACAAGGAAATGGGTCATCATTGAGTGAATAGTGATATGAATGAATGTTAGTGGAATTTCACTATGAATATGGGAAGTTGATACACAACATGGGAAGTAGTGTGAGGGAAGGAAGCATGGTCTGACTTTTCCTAGAATTAGCGACATGGTCTTCTAGCTAGTTGCTAGTACTGACATATAAATTCTTTTATGAAGGTAACAACGTGATATCGACGAAGAATAAGCGAGCGACACCGTAGCTAAATAACCAAGGTATGTGAGGCTAGTCCTTCCTTCTAATGGCATGAATCTTATGCATTTGAATTTCCTATCCACTACATGAGTTTCTATAATCCGGAAAGCTAGAGGTCTAGATTCATAATGTCCGCATAATAAGCAATATATGATATGATGAAGTTAGCATGAAAATGATGTTATCCATCGTCTTAACTCACCTTACATACTAGTTCTTCCAAGGTGGGGCAGCGTATGAGTAATTGTTCCATAATACCATCGGGGGATCACGACCTTACGTCACCCCGATAGTGTAAAGTTAATCATGAGCATTATGCATGAATTGTGATGAGAAGAGCATATGTTGAAAAGTATGATAATATAAGTATTTTATGTTAAGCATGTCATAATTGCATTCCACCGCGCCTAGTTGGTCGGGCATGTCACCGCTACGGCGGGAAGCTATACGGATACACCATGACCCTCTCGGGCATGGGCAGACACCACTAGTGGGCGGCATGAGATGGTACCCCGGACGCGGGAGGCCTGGACGCGGGCTTATATTGTGGACTATTACACCGTTCCGACATGGACGGGCAGCTTGCATGACACGCATATATGATATGATAAAGAGTATGAGTAAGGCAGCATGCATCATTCTTCTTATGATTTCCATTCAGTTCCATGTTCACATTGATGCTTGATATATTGTCCTTATCTTATTCTTCATTGTTTATGCCTCTCATACTCAGTACAATGCTCGTACTGACTTCCTTTCTTCGGACACTGTGTTCATGCCCACAGGTAGACAGGGGGGAGAGCTTGTCCCAGATCCTTAGTAGTTGTCAGCGGATAGAGAGCACTCCATTGTTCGGAGGTGCTTATGGTCGCTCTTTCGATATATGTATATCTTCATGTATATTTTTTTTTTGGGCACGACGGAGTCTTGTTCCGTCTGATTATGTATTATGTCATTAGAGGCTCGTAGATACGCAGTGTGGGTCAAATGGTTTCATGGCATGCTATGTATTATATATATACTATTTTGATGAGCCAATGGCATACGTATATGTATATATATATATAGTAATTATGTTTTCATATAAATCATGATTTCACTACTATTGCATGCTAAGTCGACAAAAAATCGTTGGGTGAGTAAAATAAGTAGTAGAGCGAGCGGTGCCTGGTGGCTAGCTCCGGGTACCCGTCGCGGCCCCTAGTTGGGGTCGTGACAGAAGTGGTATCAGAGCAGTTCGTCCTAGGAAGTGTCTACGAGCCGTGTCGAGTAGAGTCTTGTTTATGGTGTGTTGCGCGCCACGCTAATAAACAAGAGGCTACAGGGCATTTTGGAAGATGACCATCTTTTCTTCTCATGAGATCGTGCGATAGATCCATGTATAGGATTATACTACCCCTAAAAGTGTGTTATGGTTTCAGAAAAATGCCGCCGAAAGGAAAAGCTACAGCTGCCTAAAAAGGCAAAGCTACGACAAAGAAGCGGGCAGAAAGGGGGCCTCCGGCGGAGGTAGAGGAGAGTGAATCGCAAAGTGAGGCCGTACCTAATGAAGAAGAGGAAGAAAGAGCCTCAGCTCCGATTCCTCCACTGGGTGCTTCGGGTCAACAAGTGTCCGAGGCTATCCAATTATTGACACAGTTAGTTGCCGCTCAGGCACAACGACAGAACGCGGGCCCAAGTGATCGTTCTGATAGTACAAGAGCCCATGATTTCCTTACTTTAAATCCTCCAGAATTTTTCGGGTCGAAGCCGGATGAGGACCCACAAGGTTTTATTGATGAAATGTTGAGGACGTTAACGCTTATGCATGCTTCTGACACTGAATTCGTAGAGTTGGCCTCATATAGACTTCGCGATGTGGAGGTACTATGGTATAAGAATTGGGTGACAACCAGAGGAGAGAATGCACCACCTCCCGTGTGGCGAGAGTTTGTGGATGCCTTCATGCGCCACTATTTGCCACCCGAAGTCCGCCGAGCTAGAGCGGACAAGTTTCTAAATCTAAAGCAACGGGGTATGAGTGCCCGAGAGTATAGTATGCAATTCAACTCCTTGGCTCGTTATGCTCCGACTATGGTGGCCGACATGGGTGATCGCATCTATAGATTTGTGAGTGGGTTGGGGCCACATTGTACAGAGATTGTTTGACAGCCTCATTGCAAGACGGGATGGATATCTCTCGGATACAGGCTCACGCCCAGAATCTTGAGGAGCGACAACAGCAGCAGAGAAGTGAGTGTGACGGTGATAGAAGACAAGGTAAGAGAGCTAGGTCTATGGAGGAGAGCAGTGAGTACCGAGGGGGACCGAGACAGACACATTCCAGGCACTCCGGTCAGTCCGCGACCAGTGCACCTCCCAGATTTCCGGATAGACGATCTGATCGTTCCTTTCAGTCAGGGCAGGGTCAGAGTTCGAGGGCCCCAAGTTCTCAGTATCAGGGAGATTTTAGTTAGAGGAGACCTCCAGTACCGCGGTGCAGTCAGTGTGGTAAGCTGCATTCGGGATAATGCCGTCAGGGTTCAGATGCATGTTATACTTGTGGGCAGGTTGGTCATGTGATGAAAGATTGCCCTTCAGCAAGGGGTAGAGTGGGGGCTTAGCCTACAGGGTCAGCAACGGGTTCTTCAGTACGCCCGGCAGCACAAACCCCTCAGACTCCGACAGGTAGAGGCAGAGGTAGAGGGGGAGCATCCACTTCAGGTGCTATTCCGCCCCGTGTGTATGCTTTAGCGGGGCGACAAGATCTTGAGTCATCCCCAGATGTTGTCACAGGTACCTTGACTCTATTTTTCCGTGATGTATATACTCTGATTGATACGGGTTCTACCTTCTCATATATTACTCCGTATATCGCTGATTGTGTTGGGGTGAGGCCTGAGCCAATTAAACCTTTCGAGGTATTTACTCCGGTTGGTGATCCCTTAATAGCGAGACAAGTATATAAGGACTGTGTAGTGGTTATAAATGATCGTCAGACAAGAGCAAATTTGATTAAACTCGAAATGATAGATTTTGATATAATAATGGGCATGGATTGGTTGGCATCGTGCTACGCCAATGTTTGTTGCCGGACAAAGGTGGTTCGATTCCAATTTTCGGGAGAGCCCGTACTCGAGTGGAAGGGTAATACGAATTCCCCAAAGGGTAGGTTTATTTCCTACTTTAAGGCAAGAAAGATGATAGCCAAGGGTTACATTTGTCATCTAGTTCGGGTTCATGACACGGGAGCGGAAGTGCCAGCTTTCCAGTCAGTTCCGGTAGTGAATGAATTTCTGGATGTGTTTCCCGACGAGTTACCAGGTCTTCCTCCAGAGAGAGAAATTGATTTTGCCATCGATGTATTGCCAGACGCCAAGCCTATATCTATTCCTCCCTATCGAATGGCTCCAGCAGAGTTAAAGGAGCTAAAGGCGCAACTGAAAGACTTGCTCGAAAAGGGTTTCATTAGGCCGAGTTCATCACCCTGGAGAGCACCAGTTTTGTTCGTACGAAAGAAATATGGGTCGCTGCGAATGTGTATCGACTACAGGCAGTTGAATAAAGTGACTGTGAATAATAGATATCCCCTTCCCCGAATCGACGACTTGTTCGACCAATTTCAAGGTGATAAATGGTTCTCCAAGATAGATTTGAGGTCGGGTTATTATCAGGTGAGAATTAGGGAAGCAGATATTCCCAAGACCGCCTTCAGGACAAGATATGGCCACTACGAGTTTCGAGTAATGTCGTTCGGGTTGACAAATGCCCCGGCGGTATTCATGAATCTAATGAATAATGTGTTTAGGCCGTTCTTGGATATTTTTGTGATAGTGTTTATTGATGATATCCTGGTATATTCTCGCACAGAGTCAGAACATGCAGATCATTTGAGAATTGTCCTTGGTGTTCTTCGATTTCGAGAATTGTATGCAAAGTTTTCGAAGTGCGAGTTTTGGCTAAACTCAGTGGCGTTTCTGGGCCATGTTATCTCAGATGATGGTATCCGAGTCGACACCCAGAAAATAGAAGTTGTGAAGACTTGGACAAGGCCTACGACGCCCACAGAAGTTCGTAGTTTCCTCGAGTTAGCAGGATATTATAGGAGGTTTGTAGAGGGCTTCTCATCTATTTCCGCCCCTTTGACGAAGTTAACTCAAAAGTCGGCTAAATTCCAATGGAGTGAAACCTGTGAGCGTAGTTTTCAAGAGTTGAAAAACAGGTTGACTTCGGCACCAGTGCTAACACTTCCAGAAGGATCAGATGGATATGTGGTATATTGTGATACCTCCGGTGTGGGATTAGGGTGTGTATTGATGCAGCATGGGAAAGTCATTGCATATGCTTCGAGACAATTACGAAAGCATGAACAGAACTATCCCACTCATGATCTTGAATTAGCCGCTGTCATTCATGCATTGAAAATATGGAGACACTATTTATATGGTGTGCATGTGGACATCTATACGGATCACAAAAGCCTTCAATATATTTTCAAACAGAAGGGTTGAACCTACGGCAAAGGCGATGGTTAGAATTACTGAAGGATTATGATATGAATATTCTGTATCACCCAGGAAAGGCGAATGTAGTGGCAGATGCACTTAGCTGCCGATCGATGGGTAGCTTATGTGGAGTTCCTTCGGAAAAGCGAGAAATGGTTCGTGAGGTTCATCGGTTATCAAGTCTCGGGGTACGACCGATTGATTTAGGAGATACAAGTATTAGTATTAATAACCCTACAGTGTCGTCGTTGAATCTAGAAGTGAAGGAGAGACAATATGAAGACCCTCAATTAAGCCGTCATCGAGATCTAGCTCATGGAAGGGGAAAGTCTCCATTCGAAGTCTCCATAGACGGGGTCCTCAGATATCGGGACAGGTTATGCGTACCGAATGTGGCGAAATTGCGCCAACGGATCCTAGAGGAAGCACATTGCTCCCGGTATTCTATCCATCCAGGGGCGACCAAGATGTACCATGACCTTAAATTGCTGTATTGGTGGGATGGCATGAAGCGAGACATAGCAAAGTTTGTAGCTCAGTGTCCCAATTGCCAGCAAGTGAAGGCCGAGCATCAAAAACCAGGGGGCTTGTTGCAAGCAATGGAAATTCCTACGTGGAAATGAGAAGAAGTTAACATGGATTTCGTGGTAGGATTACCCCGTACGCGGGGGAAGTGTGACTCTATATGGGTGATCGTGGATAGACTCACGAAAGCAGCTCATTTTCTCCTCGTTAAAACTACATATTCAGCGGAAGATTATGCTAAATTGTATCTCAAGGAGATTGTACGACTTCACGGTATTCCCTTGGCCATCATCACAGACCGAGGGGCACAGTTCACAGCCAAGTTCTGGAAGTCCTTTCAAGAAGGACTAGGTACTCAAGTTAAGTTCAGCACAGCATTCCATCCTCAGACTGACGGACAAGCCGAGCGCACTATTCATGTCACGACCCAGCCCCGTGGGCCGCGACTGGCACCCTACTTGGGCACTCAGACCAGGTTACATATTCCAATTACATACAAACAAATAGCCGAGGGCCAGTAAGGCTGCATATACAGGTTTAGATCATTTCCAGGAAAAAAAATTCGGCAGAGTTTCCTTTGTTTTACGGACTACCCAATATACCCTGCACACAGAAAATACCAACAAAAGCCACTTAGGGCTAACAAAGCAATATATATATATATATATATATATATATATATATATATATATATCAAATGCGGACTGGCCGCCTCGGTATATGGGATCGCCCAACGACATGTTCACATAACCATACAGAAAGACCATAACCCACAGACCTGTCCACAGACCTCTAAACTGACCGACAGAACCATATGGCGGGACAGGGCCCCGCCGTACCCAAATAGTCAAATGTACAGAATATATACATAGCAAAAGAAGTCTGTACCAAAAATGGACTCCGAGTCAAGAAGGAATACTCCGAAGTAGTAAAGAGTGAAGCCTACAGTGGAGGATCGCCAATATCTGCACCTGCGGGCATGAAACGCAGCCCTCGAGGAAAGGGGGTCAGTACGAAATATGTACTGAGTATGTAAAGCACGGAGTACAAAATTATGGGCCAAAACTAAAAGCAAATCAAATAACAAAGTAGAGTACAAACCGTTGTGTCAAAATCCATATCAAAACCATATACGTATACATAATGCAAACTAAATCATTCAAACGCTTAAGAACGTGGTCGCCACTCCGACGCTGGCGCCACACACAGCATAACGCCAGAAGGTTTCAAATCTCCGTACATCCACAAACACAAACATAAGTGAGCGTATCGCATCACTAGCCATATCACAGCATAACTCCAAACGGGACCCGGCCCTATGGCGAGGCCTCGGGAACCGTAACACAGCATACGACCGAATTATCATAGAGCGCACGAATCATAACCGGCTCGGGAACCGGTGAACGAAGTCATAGTAAGGCACGAGCGGAGTCGTGAGCAAACAAATGCAAAATATAATTCAAAATAGCCTTTCAAAACATAATGATTTCATAAGTCATTACTTAGTACAAAATAATCGAATACTTAGTCAATATGAAGATTCCTTTCACAAAATGCTTCCAAAATGGTATATATGGCTCAAAACATAACTTAGCATATCATAATATTCAAAACATATTTCTTAGGAGGAAGTTCCAACACCAAAGGTTTCATATCAAACTTTATTCAAAAGAAGAGCCCAATAGGACAAATAGGGCATTTCGGGGTTAGCGGGCCCACCTCGAGTCGGGTTGAGGTGGCGAACGTAATTTACGAACATTTAAGGGCCAAAGGATCATATATAATGATTTTAAAGTGACCCGATCACATTTCGATAGGTTTTGAACACTTGGTTGCATTCTAGCCAAAATGGAGCCTTTAGGCTTCAATTGAATTGAATGAATAGTAGTCGTTTTGTAGATCGGGTTTCGAGGAGCATAAATGCTCCGGAGGTTCCAATTTTCACCTAGCACACTAAGACATGCCAAACGAAGAAGTGGGAAGCTTTACATACCTTATAGACGTCTTATGCTCTCCTTAAAATCAACTCCCGTTTCGTCCAAAATCTGCAAATGGTCAAAGTTACCAATTTGAGATTCTTAGGCTTAAGATTGCCATTAACTTGATTTTTGTCTACCGAAATTTCGGCAGCATTTCCCCTATAAATCTAACACCCCCGAGACTTAGCTCGGCTCAAAATACATCAACAACAACAACCCAAACATCACAAGCAACACAAACCACAGTTAAAACACTTTAACTTCAATATTCTACCTTACTACACAAGTTAGTAATTTCCATTCAAACTTCACAATTCCAAACTTATGTCTACATTATTGTATTCATACACTCACTCAAAGCCATCCAAACCTATTCCAATCATATTCCAAACATTACACATAATTTTAAGAAGTTTATCACTTTCCATATTCCTTTCAAAACGTCGACAATTCCGACGAACATGCTAACTTGAATTATTTCATTCCGAATTCATTAGCATCAACTATAAATCACATTTGAAAGTCTTTAGCATCATAGATATACAATGATATACACAATTATACCAAACGTATACACTTCCACATAATGTTCCGAAATCATTTTCCAACGCCAATTCAATTCATTAATCATTCATTTGCGACATAAAGGTCACAACGACGCATTAAACAAACTAAACAAGATCAAATTCACATTCTTTCTCCTTCCTAGGGCTCACGGCCACTTTGAAAAATATACACACACCCACGACTTCATTCATACATCAAAGTTACGGGATTCTCGTCTATTATAAATCCTTAATATATCCAAACCAATTCCATAACATTAAAGTAACAAAATTCTTACCTTTTCTTGAAAATCCGACTTGCCGCAAACATAATTCTTCCTCCAAATAAATTGTATCACGTTGAAGAGCGCCTCGCGCTTGCTATAACTACAACAAGGACACGATTTTTAGGATTGAGACAAGGCTAGAAAAAATTTTCTTTTCTCTTCTATGGGGTTTCGGCCGAGAGACTTTTTTTTTAGCTCAATGGTTTTAATTTTTTGTTTCTTGAACATTCTAATGGCTAAGGATGCTATATACTTGATTAAGGGTCATGTGTTAATCACATAACCACTTAAAATGGGGCTTGGGCCAAGCCTTGGCCGGCCACCCCTTACACTTGGGCTCAATTTTTTTGTGTTACATTTTTCTTGGCCCAATTCATTAAAAGTCCCGTTTTGAAATTCCCGAAACTAATTTCCGAAATTCCAAATTTACCCTCGGCCTTTCCCAATGTCTTAACATTAAAGATTCCATAACCAACATAGTCATGTTCACTAAAATCAAATTATTTCCTTATAACACACAAATCGTAATTATTTCTCGATTTTCAATTATACGAAAACACGGGACATAACATTCTCCCCCCCTTAAGAACATTCATCCCCGAATGTTAAATTAGCCTTACTAGGTCTTACGACCAAGACGGGGGAGTTCTTTATTATTAGAGGCATACAAAAATTATTTTTCAACCAACATAACAAACTGAAAGGTTTAGATTACCTGTGGACGTCGGGAACAAATGGGGGTATTTCTTCTTCATCTCGTCCTCCGCCTCCCAAGTCATCTTCTCCCGATTATTGTTGCGCCATAGGACTTTGACGGAAGGCACTTCCTTAGTGCGTAGTCTCCGCATCTGTCGATCCAGAATAGATACAGGCTGCTCGTCATAAGATAACTGCTCCGTCACCTGAATGTCATCAACTGGTAATATCCTGGAAGGATCACCAATACATCTCTGCAGCATAGACACATGAAACACCGGGTGTACGGCCTCCAAGTCGGATGGTAAGTCTAGCTCGTAGGCGACCTCGCCTATCTTTCGAACGATCTGATACGGCCCAATGTACCGGGGGCTCAACTTACCCTTTCTACCGAATCTCATGACACCCTTCATAGGCGACACCTTCAGGAATACCCAGTTGCCAATCCGGAACTCTAACGGTCGACGTCGTCTATCTGCATAAGCTTTCTGTCGACTCTGAGCAGCCAATAGTCGTTCCCGAATAAGCTTTACCTTATCTACAACTTCCTGGATCACATCTGGCCCAATCAGCTTAGTCTCGCCCACATCAAACCAACCAATAGGAGATCTGCATTTTCTGCCATAAAGGGCCTCGTATGGAGCCATCTAAATGCTGGAGTGATAACTGTTATTATAGGCAAACTCAATCAGCGGCAAATGATCATCCCAGCTGCCCCTGAAATTAATAACGCAGGCCCGCAACATATCCTCGAGCGTCTGAATAGTGCGCTCGGCCTGCCCGTCGGACTGAGGGTGAAAAGCTGTACTAAGGCTCACCTGAGTCCCTAATCCCTCCTGAAATGACCTCCAGAAATTAGCTGTAAACTGGGCACCTCGGTCAGTAATAATAGATATAGGGACTCCGTGAAGTCTGACTATCTCTCTGATATACAATCTGGCATAGTCCTCAGCCGAATAAGTAGTCTGAACCGGAAGGAAATGGGCTGATTTCGTCAGCCTGTCAACAATAACCCAGATAGAATCGTACCTGCGTGGAGTGCGCGGTAACCCAACGACGAAATCCATATTAATCAACTCCCATTTCCAGGCTGGAATTTCCATCTCCTGTAATAATCCACCGGGCTTCTGATGCTCGATCTTAACTTGCTGGCAGTTCGGGTACTGACTAACAAACTCAGCAATATCTTTCTTCATGCCATCCCACCAATACAAACACCTGAGATCCCGATACATTTTAGTGGAACCAGGATGAACAGAATATCGAGCATTATGTGCCTCGCCCATAATCTGCCACCGTAAGCCCGCAACGTCCGGTACACAGAATCTGCCGTCATATAATAATACTCTTTCAGGCGAGATCTCAAACTGAGTCTTGGCTTTATTAAGAGCCACATCTCTGTACTGAATCAAAAGAGGATCTTCAAACTGGCGCTGCTTTACCTCCTGAATAATAGATGACTCAGCAACTGGATGAACAGAAATCCCAGAATCTCCAGAATCCACCAAACGAACTCCGAGGCTGGCCAGCTGATGAATATCACGAACCAAATCTTTCTTATCAGATGGAACATCAGCCAGACTGCCCACGGACTTGCGGCTAAGCGCGTCAGCTACCACATTAGCTTTCCCCGGATGGTACAAAATATCAACGTCGTAATCCTTTAGTAACTCAAGCCATCTCCGCTGCCGCAAATTTAGTTCCTTCTGCTTAAAAATATACTGGAGACTCTTGTGGTCCGTATAGATATCAACATGGACCCCATATAAATAATGCCGCCAAATCTTCAAAGCATGAATTACCGCGGCCAACTCAAGATCATGAGTGGGATAGTTCTTCTCGTGTGGTCTGAGCTGCCGGGATGCATAGGCTATGACTCGACCGTGCTGCATCAATACACATCCTATCCCAATACCAGAGGCGTCGCAATAGACAACATACCCGTCAGATCCCTCTGGAAGAGCCAAAACTGGTGCTGTAATCAATCTCTCCTTCAGCATCTGAAAGCTGCGCTCGCAGGCATCTGTCCACTGGAATTTTGCTGCTTTCTGGGTAAGCCTCGTCAGTGGTGATGCAATAGAAGAAAAATCCTCCCCAAACCTACGGTAATACCCAGCTAAACCCAGGAAACTGCGTACCTCTGTCGGTGCAGTAGGCCTGGGCCAATTCTGTACAGCCTCAATTTTCTGCGTATCGACCCGAATACCGTCTGCTCCGACAATATGCCCCAAAAATGCCACAGAAGTCAACCAGAACTCACACTTAGAGAATTTAGCATATAACCTCTGCTGACGAAGAATGCCAAGTACCGGCCTCAAATGATCTGAATGCTCCTCGGCTGATCGCGAATAAATCAGGATGTCATCAATAAACACAATAACAAACATGTCCAGAAAAGGCCGAAATACCTGATTCATCAGATCCATAAATACCACTGGGGCATTAGTCATCCCGAAAGACATAACTCTGAACTCGTAATGTCCGTACCGGGTCCCGAAAGCAGTCTTCGGGATGTCTGACTCCCGCACTCGCACCTGATAATAGCCTGAGCGCAAATCTATCTTTGAAAAATATCTGGCTCCCTGCAACTGATCAAACAAATCATCAATCCGGGGGAGGGGATATTTATTCTTTATAGTCACCTTATTTAGCTGCCGGTAGTCGATACACATCCGCAGTGACCCATCTTTCTTTCTAACAAACAATACCGGTGCTCCCCAGGGTGATGTGCTGGGTCTGATAAAGCCCTTATCCAACAAATCTTTCAGCTGCTCTTTCAACTCAGCGGGTGCCATCCTGTATGGAGGAATACATATAGGCTGCGTATCTGGCATCAACTCTATAGTAAAATCAATCTCCCGCTCAGGCGGAAGGCCAGGAAGCTCGTCAGGAAATACATATGGAAACTCACTGACGACCGGAACAGACTGAAGGGTAGGTATCTCAGCTGCAGTATCGTGCACACGAACCAAATGATAGATATAACCCTTCTGGATCATCTTCTTAGCCTTGGGGTATGAAATAAACTTACCCCTCGGCGATGCTGTAGATCCGAACCACTCTATAACTGGTTCCCCTGGAAACTGAAAACGGACTACCTTTTTCTGGCAGTCAACATTAGCATAACAGGAAGCTAACCAGTCCATACCCATAATAACATCGAACTCCAGCATATCTAATTCCACCAAATCAGCCTTAGTGCAACGATCATATATAGTCACAGGACAATCCCTATAAACCTGCCTCGCTATAACATAATCCCCAACCGGCGTAGCTACCTCAAATGGCTCTATAGGCTCGGGCACTATCCCAATTTTACTAGCAACGAGCGGGGAAATATATGATAAAGTAGAACCAGGGTCAATCAATGCATATACAGATCTGGAGAAAACCATTAATGTACCTGTGATGACGTTTGGCGAAGCCTCCTGATCCTGGCGGCTGGCCAAAGCATATATGCGGTTCGAGGGACCGCTAGAACCTGAAGCGCTGCCTCGACCTCGACCGCGTCCCGCCGGAGCTGGAATACCTCACCCCGCAGGGCGTGCAACTGATGGAGCAGATGATGAACCGGCGGCTGACCCTGTCGGCTGAGCCACACTACCAGAACCGCTGGCCAACGGACAATGTCTCATAAAATGGCCCTGACCACCACACGAAAAACAAGCTCCTGTAGCCCTATAGCACTCCCCTGGATGTGACTTCCCGCAGTGAGAACAATGGGGTCTAGGTGATCTGGGCTGGCTGGGGCCTCTGGATACCTGCGTACCTGCCGCTCTGGAGCTCTGACCGGCCCCAGACGGTCCCGCACTATCAAATCTCCGGCTGCCTGACTGAGTACTCTGGCTGGACGGAGGTAGCTGTCTGCCTGACTGCCGCTGCTGAGGCTGTCCGCCTCGAGAATCCCCGGAATAACCTGCGGACCTAGCCCTCTTGGGCGGCCTCCTGTCACGATCTCTGGTGGACTGATCTGCTCGGTACCTGTCCTCCATCCCCTGAGCATAAGCCTGTAATCTGGCGATATCCATATCCGTCCGTGATGCCATCGACATGCAGGACTCAATTAAGTAGCGATCCAGCCCGATCACATATCGGTGCATCCGGTCAGCCATATCTGCCACTATAGCCGGAGCATATCGGGCCAGAGAATCAAACTCCAAATTATACTCACGAACACTCCGGCCCCTCTGTCGTATCTGCAAAAATCTATCCACTCTCGCCCTCCGCAACTCTGGAGGCAAAAAGTGGCTGAGAAAAGCAGCCTCAAACTCATCCCAAGTGGCTGGGGAAGCACCCCGGCCCCTGGATAGCTCCCAAGACTCGTACCAGTGAGCAGCAACGTCCCGTAGTCTATGTGAAGCTAGCTCAACAGAATCGGTATCTGAAGCCCTGACCAAATCTACTGAGCGTCGCATCCCCCTAATAAAGTCATGGGGGTCCTCGTCGGGCTTAGACCCGGAAAACTCTGGAGGGCCACATAATAAGAACTCCCGTACTCTTAGGCTGTCCCGCCTGCCATCATCATCATCATCTCTCCGCCCGCGTCTCTGAGCCTGTCCCGCTACCAGGGTAGTCAGTAACTGCACAGCCTCTCTCAATGTCCTGTCATCCGCCCCTGACTGAGGAGCTGGAGGTGCGGGCGCTGGAGTCGCTGGAGCTGCTGAGGGACCTGCTCCAGGCTCCGCCGGTGGTGTAGCGGATCCCTCTGACTGAAGTGTAATACCGGGCATAGTCTGGGCTCGAGCTCGGGTAACGGTAACCCTCGGCGCCCGACTAGTCTCTCCCACCTTCGTCTTACCCTACTGGGCCGCCGTTGCCTTTTTCGGAGGCATCACTGCAAACACAATAACGAATTAGATCAGAATCATCCTAATAGCACAACTCTATCGCACGATCTAAGATTTCAAAGAAAGGTAACATCCTAAATGTCCTGTAGCCTCCTGTTTATAGATGTGGTGCACAACACACCGATAAACAAGACTCTACGAGACACGGCCTGTAGACATTCCGAGGACAAACCGCTCTGATACCACTTTTGTCACGACCCAGCCCCGTGGGCCGCGACTGGCACCCTACTTGGGCACTCAGACCAGGTTACATATTCCAATTACATACAAACAAATAGCCGAGGGCCAGTAAGGCTGCATATACAGGTTTAGATCATTTCCAGGAAAAAAATTTCGGCAGAGTTTCCTTTGTTTTACGGACTACCCAATATACCCTGCACGCAGAAAATACCAGCAAAAGCCACTTAGGGCTAACAAAGCAATATATATATATATATATATATATATATATCAAATGCGGACTGTCCGCCTCGGCGTATAGGATCGCCTAAACAAAACATGCGGACTGGCCGCTTCGGAATATGGGATCGCCCAACGACATGTTCACATAACCATACAGAAAGACCATAACCCACAGACCTGTCCACAGACCTCTAAACTGACCGACAAAACCATATGGCGGGACAGGGCCCCGCCGTACCCAAATAGTCAAATGTACAGAATATATACATAGCAAAAGAAGTCTGTACCAAAAATGGACTCCGAGTCAAGAAGGAATACTCCGAAGTAGTAAAGAGTGAAGCCTACAGTGGAGGATCGCCAATATCTGCACCTGCGGGCATGAAACGCAGCCCCCGAGGAAAGGGGGTCAGTACGAAATATGTACTGAGTATGTAAAGCACGGAGTACAAAATTATGGGCCAAAACTGAAAGCAAATCAAATAACAAAGTAGAGTACAAACCGTTGTGTCAAAATCCATATCAAAATCATATACGTATACATAATGCAAACTAAATCATGCAAACGCTTAAGAACATGGTCGCCACTCCGACGCTGGCGCCACACACAGCATAACGCCAGAAGGTTTCAAATCTCCGTACATCCCCAAACACAAACATAAGTGAGCGTATCGCATCACTAGCCATATCACAGCATAACTCCAAACGGGACCCGGCCCTATGGCGAGGCCTCGGGAACCGTAACACAGCATACGACCGAATTATCATAGAGCGCACGAATCATAACCGGCCCGGGAACCGGTGAACGAAGTCATAGTAAGGCACGAGCGGAGTCGTGAGCAAACAAATGCAAAATATAATTTAAAATAGCCTTTCAAAACATAATGATTTCATAAGTCATTACTTAGTACAAAATAATCGAATACTTAGTCAATACGAAGATTCCTTTCACAAAATGCTTCAAAAATGGTATATATGGCTCAAAACATAACTTAGCATATCATAATATTCAAAACATATTTCTTAGGAGGAAGTTCCAACACCAAAGGTTTCATATCAAACTTTATTCAAAAGAAGAGCCCAATAGGACAAATAGGGCATTTCGGGGTTAGCGGGCCCACCTCGAGTCGGGTTGAGGTGGCGAACGTAATTTACGAACATTTAAGGGCCAAAGGATCATATATAATGATTTTAAAGTGACCCGATCACATTTCGATAGGTTTTGAACACTTGGTTGCATTCTAGCCAAAATGGAGCCTTTAGGCTTCAATTGAATTGAATGAATAGTAGTCGTTTTGTAGATCGGGTTTCGAGGAGCATAAATGCTCCGGAGGTTCCAATTTTCACCTAGCACACTAAGACATGCCAAACGAAGAAGTGGGAAGCTTTACATACCTTATAGACGTCTTATGCTCTCCTTAAAATCAACTCCCGTTTCGTCCAAAATCTGCAAATGGTCAAAGTTACCAATTTGAGATTCTTAGGCTTAAGATTGCCATTAACTTGATTTTTGTCTACCGAAATTTCGGCAGCATTTCCCCTATAAATCTAACACCCCCGAGACTTAGCTCGGCTCAAAATACATCAACAACAACAACCCAAACATCACAAGCAACACAAACCACAGTTAAAACACTTTAACTTCAATATTCTACCTTACTACACAAGTTAGTAATTTCCATTCAAACTTCACAATTCCAAACTTATGTCTACATTATTGTATTCATACACTCACTCAAAGCCATCCAAACCTATTCCAATCATATTCCAAACATTACACATAATTTTAAGAAGTTCATCACTTTCCATATTCCTTTCAAAACGTCGACAATTCCGACGAACATGCTAACTTGAATTATTTCATTCCGAATTCATTAGCATCAACTATAAATCACATTTGAAAATCTTTAGCATCATAGATATACAATGATATACACAATTATACCAAACGTATACACTTCCACATAATGTTCCGAAATCATTTTCCAACGCCAATTCAATTCATTAATCATTCATTTGCGACATAAAGGTCACAACGACGCATTAAACAAACTAAACAAGATCAAATTCACATTCTTTCTCCTTCTTAGGGCTCACAGCCACTTTGCAAAATATACACACACCCACGGCTTCATTCATACATCAAAGTTACGGGATTCTCGTCTATTATAAATCCTTAATATATCCAAACCAATTCCATAACATTAAAGTAACAAAATTCTTACCTTTTCTTGAAAATCCGACTTGCCGCAAACGTAATTCTTCCTCCAAATAAATTGTATCACGTTGAAGAGCGCCTCGCGCTTGCTATAACTACAATAAGGACACGATTTTTAGGATTAAGACAAGGCTAGAAAAAATTTTCTTTTCTCTTCTATGGGGTTTCGGCCGAGAGACTTTTTTTTGAGCTCAATGGTTTTAATTTTTTGTTTCTTGAACATTCTAATGGCTAAGGATGCTATATACTTGATTAAGGGTCATGTGTTAATCACATGACCACTTAAAATGGGGCTTGGGCCAAGCCTTGGCCGGCCACCCCTTACACTTGGGCTCAATTTTTTTGTGTTACATTTTTCTTGGCCCAATTCATTAAAAGTCCCGTTTTGAAATTCCCGAAACTAATTTCCGAAATTCCAAATTTACCCTCGGCCTTTCCCAATGTCTTAACATTAAAGATTCTATAATCAACATAGTCATGTTCACTAAAATCAAATTATTTCCTTATAACACACAAATCGTAATTATTTCTCGATTTCCAATTATACGAAAACACGGGACATAACAATTCAGACCCTAGAGGATATGCTACGGGCATGTGTATTGAACTTTGGCGGTAGTTGGGATGAACATTTGCCTCTTATTGAATTTGCCTATAATAATAGCTATCATTCCAGCATCCAAATGGCCCCGTATGAAGCCTTATATGGAAGAAAATGCAGATCTCCAATTGGGTAGTTTGAGACAGGGGAAGTGCAATTAATAGGCCCCGACTTGATCCAACAAGCAGTTGAAAAGGTTAAAGTCATTCGAGATCGGTTATTGACAGCCCAAAGTCGTCAAAAGTCTTACGCAGACAACCGCCGACGAGACTTGGAATTTCAAGCTAACGACTGGGTATTTTTGAAAGTTTCGCCAATGAAGGGGGTGATGAGGTTTGGTAGAAAGGGGAAATTGAGCCCAAGATATATCGGACCTTATAAAGTTGTCCGTAAGGTGGGTAGAGTGGCTTACAAATTGGACTTGCCTTCTGAGCTCGAATCTGTGCATCCAGTGTTCCATATTTCGATGCTCTGCAAGTGTGTTGGAGACCCAACGAGAATAGTTCCGACTGACGATGTGCAAATAACAGAGAAGCTAAAATATGAGGAGATGCCCGTTGCCATTTTGGATAGGCAAGTACGAAGGCTTCGGAACAAGGAGGTTGCTTCGGTCAAAGTTTTATGGCGGAATAACAAGTGGGAAGAAATGACTTGGGAAGCGGAAGAAAAGATGAAAATCAGATATCCGCAATTATTCCACTCACTGGAAGAAACTCAAGAAGAAGCATCGGCGATGTAAGGTATGTATACTCAAATTAATGTTTTGGCCGTATATGTGTTGATAAAGTAATGTGTTCCCGTGAAGTGATGATATTATGGGTAGTTGCGATAAGTTGGTAGTGGTAAATTGTAGAGGGAACTCTAGCATTCCCCAAGTGTCCAACATTCGAGGACGAATGTTCCAAAAGGGGGGGAGAATGTTACACCTCGGAAATTTCTCCGTACTTAGGTAATGATTGGAGTGATGAAAAGTTGGGTGAATAACGATTTATTAAGTTGGAAATGGCTAATTATGAAATCCGGGGAAATAATGGAATTTCAAAAAAATTCATGTCAGTGGTCGTATAGAGCACTATACGGCCCGTAAAGTGATATACGGACCGTATAGTGCAGTCGTCCTCCAAACTGCCAAAAACTTCAACTCTCTGGAAAAGTTGACAATGGTTAAAAACGACCCAGTTTACGGTCCGTAAACTGGAATACGGACCGTAAACCAAGTCGTAAACCCCCAGGTCCCTCAGCCAAGATTCTGTTAAGTGTAAGGATTAAAAACGACCTGGAGGACGACCCGTAAACTGAAATACGGACCGTAAACCAGGTCGTATAGTATCATGATCCTCAGCCAACCTTCTCTGTTTTGGGAAATGGTTAAATACGACCACCATGGACGGACCGTAAACCACAATACGGTCCGTAAACTGTGCAATACGGTCACTGTTCACCCCGATAGAAATTCATTAAACACCAACTTCTGAGTTATTAAAAGGGACTTTGGACTCATCTTATTTCATTCTTCAGCAAGACAAATCAAGAATACTCTAGAACACTCTCCACAACACTTCATCCAAGAAAATCAAAGGAAAACTAAGATCAACACCACTAAATCTATGAAACCAAGTGCAAGAACACATCAAAAGGCTGTCTAAGTCAAGAAATTCCAAAGAAGGTGAAGCTAGGGTTTTGACTAAGTGAAGAATATCAACTCAAGGATTGTTTAACCTTCATCCAAGGTAAGTTTTATGATTATTCCATATTGTTTGGGGTATTGAAAAGCTTAGACACTTGAAATGTAAAAGAACAAGGAAATGGGTCATCATTGAGTGAATAGTGATATGAATGAATGTTAGTGGAATTTCACTATGAATATGGGGAGTTGATACACAACATGGGAAGTAGTGTGAGGGAAGGAAGCATGGTCTGACTTTTCCTAGAATTAGCGACATGGTCTTCTAGCTAGTTGCTAGTACTGACATAGAAATTCTTTTATGAAGGTAACAACGTGATATCGACGAAGAATAAGCGAGCGACACCGTAGCTAAATAACCAAGGTATGTGAGGCTAGTCCTTCCTTCTAATGGCATGAATCTTATGCATTTGAATTTCCTATCCACTACATGAGTTTCTATAATCCGGAAAGCTAGAGGTCTAGATTCATAATGTCCGCATAATATGCAATATATGATATGATGAAGTTAGCATGAAAATGATGTTATCCATCGTCTTCACTCACCTTACATACTAGTTCTTCCAAGGTGGGGCAGCGTATGAGTAATTGTTCCATAATACCATCGGGGGATCACGACCTTACGTCACCCCGATAGTGTAAAGTTAATCATGAGCATTATGCATGGATTGTGATGAGAAGAGCATATGTTGAAAAGTATGATAATATAAGTATTTTATGTTAAGCATGTCATAATTGCATTCCACCGCGCCTAGTTGGCCGGGCATGTCACCGCTACGGCGGGCAGCTATACGGATACACCATGACCCTCTCGGGCATGGGCAGACACCACTAGTGGGCGGCATGAGATGGTACCCCAGACGCGGGAGGCCTGGACGCGGGCTTATATTGTGGACTATTACACCGTTCCGACATGGACGGGCAGCTTGCATGACACGCATATATGATATGATAAAAAGTATGAGTAAGGCAGCATGCATCATTCTTCTTATGATTTCCATTCAGTTCCATGTTCACATTGATGCTTGATATATTGTCCTTATCTTATTCTTCATTGTTTATGCCTCTCATACTCAGTACAATGTTCGTACTGACTTCCTTTCTTCGGACGCTGTGTTCATGCCCACAGGTAGACAGGGGGGAGATCTTGGCCCAGATCCTTAGTAGCTGTCAGCGGATAGAGAGCACTCCATTGTCCGGAGGTGCTTATGGTCGCTCTTTCGATATATGTATATCTTCATGTATATTTTTTTTTTGGGCACGACGGAGTCTTGTTCCGTCTGATTATGTATTATGTCATTAGAGGCTCGTAGATACGCAGTGTGGGTCAAATGGTTTCATGGCATGCTATGTATTATGTATATACTATTTTGATGAGCCAATGGCATACGTATATGTATATATATATAGTAATTATGTTTCCATATAAATCATGATTTCACTACTATTGCATGCTAAGTCGACAAAAAATCGTTGGGTGAGTAAAATAAGTAGTAGAGCGAGCGGTGCCTGGTGGCTAGCTCCGGGTACCCGTCGAGGCCCCTAGTTGGGGTCGTGACAATTCCTGTCCCCGAAGCCAAAACCTCCACGCACATCATCATAACCCCCCTAAATAGGACCGATGTGCCTATTGAAATCACTTCCCATGAATAGCTTCTCAGTAGGCCGTATACCTCTCACTAACTCATCCAAATCCTCCTAAAAGCACCTCTTCTCCTCCTCGCCTAAGCCCGCTCGGGGCGCATAAGCACTAATAATGTTCAAAGTGAGCCCTTCTATGACCACTTTCATTGACGTCATCCTATCAGTGACCTTCCTAACCTCTACCACCTGATCCCTTAATTCACTATCTACTAAAATGCCTACCTCATTCCTATACTTCGACCTACTAGAGAACCAAAGCTTATACCCGTCTACCTCTTTAGCTTTAGGACCTACCTATTTGGTCTCTTGGACACAAGCTATATTAATCTTCCTCTTCTTAAGAATCTTAACTAGCTCTATGGACTTCCCCGTTAACGTCCCAATGTTTCACGAACCTACTCTCACCCTAGACGCTCCTTTAACCCACTTACCCCTCCTAACCCTCGCCCCTGTCCCAAACGAGAACATGAACCTAGTCTACCATCAATAACCAAAGCCACGAAAGCAAGTATGAACTAATAAATTATTCAAAGGTCTAAAGGCAGCAAAATATAACTACAAGTGTATTGACACGAGAAACCGCATGTACCAACTCCAGTTGAACCAAACCTGTTCGCCGCCGAAAAACACTGTTCAATGCAGGAGTTACTGTACGCAGGAGTTACTGTTCACTGCCGGGGTAATGTTCACAAAGAGACTGAAAAGAAGAAGAGAAAAGAGAGGAAAGGGAAGAAAAAAAGGAGAGAGAAAGAGGAGAGAGAACTAGTCGGAAAATGATGCCGAAAAAAGTCATCAGCGTAGGAGCAGCAGTGTTCTGGCTGCCGGTCGGAGTGCCAGAAGTAGAGAAAGAAAAGGGGAAACAAGGAGAAGTAGAGAAGAAGAGAAGAAGAAGAAGAAAAGAGAAGAGAGAAGAAAAGTATATCTGGCCGGAAAAATGGCTGGCATTACCTGGTCTTGTAGTGATCCGACGACGTTACTTGGTCGCCGATCGAATGAGTTACCTTCGGGGATTTGACCGTTAGCTTTTGAATATATATATATAGAGAGAGTAGAAGACCTAGTATTATTTGCAAGACAAATAGAAAAATGTCAACTCAAATTTCCTCTGCATTAACACAGACATCAGTTAAATTAAAATGCGAGAAAATAAAACGTGACAACTTATCTTGAAAAAGAGAGTGAAAAACTTCTGCACGACCCTTATAAGTTTTAAGATTTTCTTGTTTTGTTGACAAAGGTTAAAAAGAAAAAGCAGCACACGTTGATTTATCCATGTTGCAAACCAATGACTAACAATCAATACATGAATGACGCAAGAGGAATTGGAGACTAAATTTGGGCCTTGAAAAATATCTCAAAAGTTGCCATTATTTACCAAATAACATGGTGGCAACTGAAGTAAAATATAACTAACTCAAGGGTATTATATAAAAGAGGGACAACTCAAAATGTAAAAGTTGTACAACACATGGCACTGTAAAGGTGCTTTAGAAAATACCAAATTTAGCCCCGTGAAGGACAAGCAATACTTCCTCTCTTACATAATAATTATAAATTATAATATATGAACAAAATCTTAAAAGTCATTTTCTTCAAATTCCAAATGGCAGTGTTACGTTCCCATCTTCAAAGGTATAATCTCTAGTCACATATTTCTTTCACAAGAAAATATGCAGGACAAAGACAAACAAAGAAAAGTCAAAGTCTCAAACACAAAAAGATTAAAATAAATAAACCCTATGACCCTAACAAAATTAAATTTAAAAGATTAAAATACATAAATACTACTCCTATAAAACATAAAAGAGAAAACTGCAATTTTGGCTCCTCACGCATAAATAATCTCTAATTTTGGTCCTCATCTTATTGATTTCATTCTTGTAGTTGTTTTCTAATCTAATCATTTGACACTATTATGTTACTAACTTCCTTAATTGCATCATCTGTTGATATTAATAGCAGATGGGTAAAGAAAGTGCCAATTCATGCAGTAGTTTTTATGGGCACATGTAACATTTGATCAAATCAATGCATACTAATTATTATTACGCTTCAATACCAAATAAAATATCGTTTATACAAATCTTTACTAATTATATTTCTCATTAACGATTGCATAATGATGAAAAAGTTAATGTGCTAGAATAGACAAAGCAAGTCCTTAATTGGACAACCTAATAGTCAAGCGGTAACAATATGAATCTCGTGTCTTTTCTTTCTTCAAGTATCCAACGTTCGTTATCTATTGATTTGATTTATCTGAATTCACGACGTAAAAAACTTACTATTGAAAATTTCAGCGCTCTATATCGAGAAGGATTTCATTATTAAAGTTGAAATCCGAGATATTTAATTAATAAAGATGAAGTAACATTTACTTTTTTACCATATAGTTTACGCTCGATTAATCCGGATCTACAATAAAGCATAGAAAAAGACTAAATTCTTAGAGTTCGAATTCAAGATATTTAGCAAAGCATAAAGTAACATTTTATTTCACCGTATTCATATGTGGTAAAGAGACTACATTATTCCATGTTATTAGTAATAGAAAGGGACAAACTGAATTTTAACATAGTTTACGGACCAAAGTTTCAATTTTCTCTTAACACAAGATGAATAGTCATAGATTTAGTTTGTCAAATCAGTACTACTAACCAAAATATAATAGATTGGTAACTACTTTTCATCCTTGATTGGACAAGTCTGATTCAAGCTTTTGTATGGAGCAAGTCTTTGAGCTTCTTTGGATGTGCTTAAAGCTTATAATTTACAAAAAAAAAAAAAAAAAAAAAAAAAAAATTGGGATAATCTAACTTTTTTTTTGGCTTATAAGATATTTTCAGCTTATAAGTTACTTTAGATAAACTAAATCAAATAGACTCAATTATTTTTTTAAGCTTTTTTTAAGCACAAAATGACTTCAAGTTAGCCAGCCAAACACTCAAAAAAATTGAGAACAGTTTATAAGCAACTTATAAGTCAATCCAAACGGGCTCTTTATCAAAGAGTATTTATCACTAATAGAAGATTGGCGCGAATTCAAATTTAATCTAATCACAATAAGGGTACCCGATACGACGTAAAAAAATAAAATAAAAATAAAAAAGGGTTAAGAATAAAAAACAACACCTCAAGTATCACGATTTTTTGTGTTTCCTATCTGAAGTATCATGTGTGAGAGTTTCTTACCTAAACTATCACCAATTAGTTTGCAAAACACACCTTATTAAAAGTGAATAAGTGATAGTTGAGGTGTGTTTTGTGAATTAATTAATGATAGGTTAGGTAGTTCCGGTAGAAAACTTAAAAAAATGTGATACTTGAGGTTTTTTTTTTAATTATTATTATTATTATTATTATTTTTATTGTTATCAAATTATCTCAATATAGAAATTAGTACTACCACTATTTCATTTCAGTCCTCATAAAATGTAAAAACAGACAAACAAGTATGCAAATACTTTCAAGAATTTCTTCTTCATCCACCTCTCTTCTCCATTTCTCCAAATCTCTCCAACCCAGATTTTATTTTCACACAAATAAAAACCCCTTTTCATCATCATACCCAAAAGTTCAACACAATCACCACCCTTGTTTTTTTTCTTCATCTATGGACTCAACATCTGCAACCGTTGATTCAGTTACTAGCAATTTAAAGAACCAAACTTTAGTAAATGATGAAAATAACAGTAAACATATGTTGAAACTTGAAGAACTTAATTGGGATCATTCTTTTGTTCGTGAACTGCCTCCTGATCCAAGAACTGATACCCTTCAACGAGAGGTTTTTTTGTTTTTTTTAAAAAAATTATTATTATTATTATTGTTTTTTGCTTTTTCTTGTTGATGTTTGTGTTCTTCTTGTTGTGATTGAGATTGGGGTTTTGTTGTTTTTGTGATACAAAATGGAATTTGAGGAGAAATCTAGCTAAAAACTAAGCTAAGCTAAAGATATACTAAACAGAGCTAAAGATTTGATTTTTATTGATGAGAATTGGGGTAATAAGCATTACTAAAGAACTAAACCTAAGGGGGTATAAATGTAATTAATGAAACTTGTGTCCTCCTTGTGAAGATCAAATTTCCATCAGCTGTGTACTGCACCAATTGCACCCAGTACAACCACCCCAAGCGTTAGCTCGTCTCTCGTAATATAGCAAAAAAATCGAAATCTTGATGTCGTATATGTAATATAAGGGGTCATTTGGTTGTTGGTTAAGAAGTTAATAATTCATGTATTAACTAGTAACACGTTTGGTATCATTTTAGTTGTTATGTATAAAATTCAGCACACCAACTACGGTGTTTGGTTACCAGTAGTCCCGCATAACTAAAACATGTATACGTTATGAGGGAATCTAGTTCATCGAAAGGTTATGTGGAAATCTACTTCATCAAGAAGTTATGAGGGAATCTGTGTATTATTTATGCAGGGTAGAAGGTGAAATAAGCAATATATGAATAATTAAACCCTGCATAACTAAATTCCTGCATTACTGATACCTGCATAACTCTAACCAGCAATCAAGCGACCCCTTATCATCGATTGTTAGATATATGAGGATGGTTCAATTTCTGCTAGTTTTATGAGACAATTTCTTTGGTCGCATAGCAAAAGAGTCGAAATCTTGGAGTAATATAAGGGGTCATTTGGTTGCTGGTTAGAGTTATGTAGGGGTTAGTTGTAGGATTTAGTTATGCAGGGTTTAGTTATTCGTGTATTAGTTATTCCATTTTCTACCCCGGATAAAATAATACATAAATTCCTTTATAACTTGTATGTGTTATGTGTATCAGAGTTCTCAAAGGCGCGCTTAAACCCTGAAGCGAGGCTCAAAACATGTTGAACGCTTCGCGTCGCTTTATGTGCTCTTCAGTGTCATTATCAAGGCCCCGAGACATACTTTTCCTTGCCAATGAGCCTCCCTTGAAGACATGACACTAGATAATTGATATTTCACTTTATCGTAATATTTTTACAATTTCTTTGCCCATATATTTGTTATTCATGCTTATTATTGTTAGTCTTGGACTAAACATATATCTATTTGTATTTTTGCACCATCGCGCCTTTTTTCATTGAAGCCCACGCTTTATTTGCGCTTAAAGCCCAGCTGACCTTAGAGCTTTTTTGCGCTTTTCGCTTTTGATAACATTGACGTGTATTATTTATGCGAGATTATGAACGGTATGGCAGACACCATACTTGATGTGGTGAATTTTATACATAACAACTAAACTGCTACCAAATTAACATGGTATTAGTTATACTGTAACTTTTACCCCTAAAGTGTTGCAGTCCCTTCCAGTTTAAATGTGAAGAAAATATGTTTTATTGCTTTAGGGGATGGGGAAATTTTGTTGCTAGTTATTCATGTCTGTAGAAATTGTGCTTCAATTGTCTGGATAGAGATGGCATTGAAATTAGTTTCAGTTGAGGTTCTGTTTCTTCAACTCCCATAGTTCAGATGCTAGGGAATTTCTGTGGATTCAGTACCCGTTTGGAAATATTCAAATGGTTTACAACCTTTCTTAAAAAAATAAAATAAAAAATAGACTTGTTTCATGGTCAGTAATAGGTAAATGAGGAAGGTTAATCTTCTTCCAATGGTGTCTGCATAGCAAGAAAGTTGAAATCCTGGTTTTCCATATGTAGTATTGAGGTGGAGAATTATGTTGAAAGTTACTTATGAGAGTCAAATATTGTGCTTATGTAGGTATTGCATGCTTGCTATACGAAAGTGTTGCCTTCTGTTGAGGTGGAGAATCCTGAGCTGGTTGTGTGGTCAGAATCAGTAGCAGAGTTACTTGAGTTGGATCCTAAAGAGTGAGGTTCTAATGGTTGCTGAAGATTGTCCTTTCTAATGTGTTGTTATGATGGAAGTAACGCTGAGTTCTTTTAACCTTTCAGATTTGAGAGGCCTGATTTTCCACTTCTGTTCTCGGGGGCATCACCTTTAGTGGGAGCGTAAGTGTCACTTTTCTAGTTTGAATCTGCTTAAACTTTTAATTAGGGCTGGAAAAATGGTTTTGTTTAAAAAAAGTAACCACCTGATCCGACCCATTAGACATGGGTTGGATAACTGATTTTTTAAAAATGGATCAAATATGGAGATCATTCATATTATCCGCTAAAAAACTGGATATCCAAATGGATAATGTGGATATCGATATTATCAGTACTCACTCATTTGTCTGCTTGATATTTTTCATGAGTTCTTGCTTTTTGGAAGTCTAAGCTGATTTTGGATTTTAGCTTGTGTTCTCACCTGACTATTCCTGAAACCATGGATAATCCATATTATCCGTCAGTTAACCCATTTTTTGTCCGTGTTAAATACGAGCAGGTCGGATATTTTATCCGTTTTTGACCTGCCCATTTCCAATCCGACCCGCCCGTTTGTCACTCCCACTTTTAATAGTCTGACAGCATGTTAGGTTGAATTTTCTTGTGCAGTGTGCCTTATGCCCAGAACTATGGAGGACATCAGTTTGGTACGTGGGCTGGCCAGCTAGGTGATGGTCGAGCAATAACTCTTGGAGAGATTTTGAATTCAAAATCTGAAAGATGGGAACTGCAGCTAAAGGGTGCTGGGAAGACCCCATATAGCCGTTTTGCTGATGGTCTTGCAGTGCTTCGGAGTAGTATCCGCGAGTTCCTCTGCAGTGAAGCAATGCATAGTCTTGGAATCCCAACTACAAGAGCACTCTGTCTCGTAATGACAGGAAAAGATGTCACCAGGGACATGTTTTATGAGTATGTTACTCTCTGTCTCTCTCTCTCTTTAAGTAGTTAATTGTACAATATGTCTTATCATTTTTGCGAAATGTTCATGAGCCGAGAACTCTTAGGAAAAAGATATGCTTGCATTTTATTTGCTGAAATTGGTGAGAACCACTTAACCACCTATATACTCCCTCCGTCCCAATTTATGTGAAGTGTTTGACTTGGCATGGAGTTGAAGAATTTTATTTGCTGAAATTGGTGAGAACCACTTAACCACCTATATACTCCCTCCGTCCCAATTTATGTGAAGTGTTTGACTTGGCATGGAGTTGAAGAATGAAAGAAAGACTTTTGAAACTTGTGGTTTAAAACATTTTGTGGCTGTAAATCATCTCATTGAGGGTAAAAGGGTAAATTAATTTTTAAATTGTTACTAAATATTGAAAGGTGTCATTTTTTTCGGGTCTGACTAAAAAGGAAAGAGTGTCACATAAATTGGGACAGAGGGAGCAGTATTTTCACTGAAGACTTGGAGTATGAATAGGGAGCCATGTTATATGATTATGCTCGAGGTAGTTGTTTTTTGATCCATTCAAGTCTCTTTTTTGTTCTCAATATGCATGACTATTCTTTTTTCATGCAGTGGGAATCCAAAAGATGAGCCTGGTGCCATTGTCTGCAGAGTTGCTCAATCTTTTCTGCGTTTTGGTTCTTACCAACTACATGCCTCTAGGGGTAAAGAGGACCTTGAGATTGTGCGTACTTTAGCAGATTACACAATTAGACATCACTTCCCCCATCTAGAGAACATGAGTAAGAGTGAAAGCATATCATTCAGCACTGGTGAGGAAGATGATTCGGCTGTGGATTTAACTTCAAACAAATATGCAGGTAAATATATTGTTTTTCTTGAGTGGATATAGGAGTGGATAGTTTGTGCCTGCGCTAAACTTGTCCTCCTTTTTAATGCTGAATCGAGCGTGACCTAAGAGAGTGATGATAATTGCCTGTTGATGAGTAGTACTTCTCTCAATATTCCATTGTCAGCAAACTCTTAATGATCTTCTCATTAAGACAGTACTAATGTACTAACCAAACGTCTATCTAGACTCCAAATGCTCTAACATTGAGGAAAGGAAATGCCTTCTTGTCATAAAAATCCTACCATTGCTTCTATAAGAGAAAAGGTCATATGTTTTAGTTTCTGTTTGTAAGCTTGTTATTTTCAGTTCACCTGACACCAGTTTTAAATGGACTTGGAGTTTACACATGTATTCTTGTAACGTAGTTCTAACTTCATTTCATTATATTAATATATTCTGATGTAGATTGAGATAGGGATAGACAAGAAAAAAGGGAAGCAATAGAAATTCCGAACAGACAAATTGGAAGCAATAATTAGCACATCCATTAGCAAACAAACACCCTAATCAAGCTAAACAAAATGAATCAAGACTAGGGTTGTGTTTGGTACTGAGGAAAAATGTTTTCCAATTTTTTCATGTTTGGTTGGTCAAAATGTTTTAGAAAACATTTTCTCTAGGATAACAAATTCCTTAAAAATGAAAACAAAACAATGACTGCTGATAGAAAGCATTTTCTCTGGGAAAACAATATATCCCTCAGCTTTTTATCTCCTCCCCAAATCTTTTTTTTTTAAATGTAACATTGTCCTCCCCAAATCTTCCATAAGTGACATTCCAATTCTTTTTCTCCTCCTCACCCACCCAACCCCCAGCCCTTGAGCATCCCACTCCTTGCCACCCCTACTCCCCACCCCATCCCACCCCACTAGATTATATATAAATGCTTTTGGGATAATATTTTATCCTATTATCACCTAGTGTTTTTGTCTCCGCTAGGATTTGAACCTGAGACCTCATGCTTCTCCTCCGAGTTACCACTAGCCCACACCCTTGGGTTGAATTTTTTTATCTGCTTATTTTGACAAATTACTTTTCACACATTTATTGATGTATGAGTACATTTGTTCCAGCATGGGCAGTGGAAGTTGCCGAGCTGACTGCTTCTACGATTGCAAGGTGGCAAGGTGTTGGGTTCACACACGGAGTGATGAATACTGATAACATGAGTGTGTTAGGCCTCACCATTGATTATGGCCCTTATGGATTTTTAGACGCGTTTGATCCCAGTTACACACCCAATACCACTGATCTACCTGGCAGAAGATACTGCTTTGCGAATCAGCCAGATATAGGTTTATGGAATGTTGCTCAGTTTGCTACTACTCTATCTACCGCACAGTTGCTAAATGAAAAGGAGGCGAATTATGCCATGGAGAGGTGACACGAAACACTACTCCCTCCATTTCAATTTATTTGTCTTACTTTACCTTTTTGTCTGGTTCGAAAGGAATGCCTCTTCTGATATCTGTTTCAATTTATATGGCTTGACCTCTGAGTACGAGGGTAAAACTAACGTGTTCGGTATACATATTTAGTAACCACATAAAAAGTCTAAGTCGCAATAATTAACAATTCAAAATATTTAGAAAGTAGTTGAAAATTATGGTCAAAGAAAATATCCTTTGATTGTCCAAACATAGTCACTAAGACAAACAAATTGAAACTGAGGGAGTAACTTTTTACACCCAACATCCTACATGGCATATTTAAGGCCACAAGAGTCAAAGGACATTTTGGCACATTACACATCTTTAATTTAAGACACAAGATTCAAAAGTCTTCTTTATTTTCTTAAACTCTGCGCTGAGACAAACTAAGACAAACAAATTGAAACGGGAGAAATACCACTTACTAGAGTGTATGTTTTCAATTGCTTGTCTTTACCTTTTTACTGTTGAGTGACATTTTGTTTATTGACTTTTTAAGGTATGGCATCAAATTTATGGATGACTATCAAGCAATCATGACCAAAAAGCTTGGTTTGTCTAAGTACAATAAACAGATGATCGGCGAACTACTTAAGAATATGGCTGTTGATAAAGTTGATTACACAAACTTCTTCCGATTGCTATCGAACATCAATGCTGATCCTGCAATTCCAGAAGACAAGTTATTGATTCCTCTGAAAGCCGCTCTATTGGATATCGGTAAGGAGCGGAAGGAAGCTTGGACAAGTTGGGTGAAATCCTACATACAAGAGGTATGTATTAACTTCTTTTTTCTGTGAATTAGGAATTATCTTCTTTTTGTAAATCATGTTGGCGAAGTCACATCATCTTTGTAATCTAAGCCCGTTGCTTAGATTGTTCACTAATAACTGAGGGTTAAGTGACATAAGCATGATGGAGTGCTATGAAAGCCCTTGCTTTTACACTGTTTTCATGGTGCTCCAATTTGTGTGTTTTCTTAGCACATGTGTTCCTGTTCATAGGGGTCCAGAGTTTTATTTTATTATGCTTGTCAATTTTGTAACGAGCTTCTTACTCACCTGTACTGTTCCCTTAAGACATGGGCTGCTATTGGCACAAGCAAAGCCAGGATTTTCACTTAGGGGAGTCAAAATATAAAGAAGTTATATACACAATCTACACCCAAGGTGTGACCTAGTGGTCAATGAAGTGGTTTGAGAACTATGCGGTCTCAGGTTCAAATCCCAGTAGAGACAGAAGCACAAGGTGATTTCTTCCTATCTGTCTTAGCCTTGTTGAACAAACGTTGCTGGTATGAGGTGCTAGGTATCCCATCGAATAATTGAGTGTGCACAAGCTAGCTAGGACACCACAGTTATCAAATATATATACGCTATGTCAAGAGGATTCAACATATAGTATGTATACACACAATTTTGACCCATTTACACAGTGTAATTTTTTAGCGAAGGGTTTTCTATTGACTCTTTGGACTAGGGTGGTCTCTCAGGGCTTCACTATGTCGCACCTACCCCCTAACTCTGATTTTGAGTTTAGAATGAGTTTGATCTTATTATATGTATATATATACATAATTTTTTTCCCATATGTATACGTAGTTCGAGTGAAAACCAATAGGTACAGAGGAGCAAAAAACATAAAAATGAAAAGGGGAAAAAATAAGTGGGACGTAGGTAGTAGCTTAAAGTAAATAAATAAAATCTTTCTGCTGTAACTGCTGTCATCGATGATGAGGCGTGAAACTACGCCATTTCTCCGCTGTTTACACTTTGTGCTCATTTTGTTCATTACTCTTCTCCTCTTAACTAGTAACTATATTCTACTCTACAGCTCTCTACTAGTGGTGTATCGGACGAGGAGAGAAAGGCCTCCATGAATTCTGTAAATCCAAAGTACATCCTTAGAAACTATCTGTGCCAAAGTGCAATAGATGCAGCTGAACAAGGTGATTTCAGGGAGGTCCGACGGCTACTGAAACTTATGCAACATCCATTTGACGAACAACCCGGCATGGAGAAATACGCTCGCTTGCCTCCAGCTTGGGCATATAGGCCTGGTGTAGGCATGCTTTCTTGTTCCTCGTGAGTTGATCTCTCTACTATGTAATACAAGATATTAACTTGTATATGCAATAGAAATTTTAGTGTTACCTTCTTGTAGTAATGTGTGAAAGGGTAGCTATTCCTTTTTCATTTTTGGCCTTTTTCCTGTGGGGCTAGCATGTCTACGCTTTTTTTCGCGTTGGATAATGCGTTTCGTGGTCAGAGTTGCATAATATAAATTCAATTAGCTTGTTTATTTTGAGAGTTGATAAATCATTTCCTTTATAGAAAGCTTTTGTGATTTGCCTCTTCAACTGTGTATCAATCGAGAGGCATGGCGGTATATAGCCAAGAGCTCGATGATCTAAACATGTAGGTCCTTAATTTCTGATTCGCGAAGCTAGACTTAGACTCATTGAAGAAGGTATAGAAGTTAAGATTTGAATTCTCGTGTGCCTTATTCAAGTTGCGGATCTCCTTCATTGGTTATGTGGTTATCGTTCTTCTTAGGTATCTAAAAGAAGTTACAGTGGGGGGAAAAGCTCCAGCACCCCTACATGCATTAAGTGCAGAGACCGGATTCAAGATATGAACATTATTTGTTGAGTTCAGAATTTTACCACAACCCATTTGATTTACTAGGCTCAAAATTTATTATTATTTCTTATCATACTCAGAAAACTGCTCTCTTTTTCTCCCCCGCTCTATCAACCCTCCCCCCCCCCCCCCCCCCCCCACCCCCCCCCCCAAAAAAAAAAATCGAAGAAAAGTATACTACTTTATTACGAATACACTTACAACAAGATAATAAAACATGAATGCTGTTTTCTTTCCTAACAAACCTTAGCTGTGCTTGTTTGATCTTGAAAAACCTCTGATTCAAATGTTTAAAATATAATACAAGCAAAAGGACACAGAAGAAAGTGGACTCATGTGGTATATTGTGAAAAGTCACATGAGCATGTTCGTTATATAGTCTTAGTTAGAAAATTGGTCTGAATCAAAGAGATCTACTAAATTATTAGTCAAATCAGCTCTCACATGATCTGTTGCTTCCAAGTCCTATCCTTTTTAAAAACAAAAGTAAAGAGTAAAATAAGGAAATAACCCCTTTATTTTAAGTCAAGTTTCTCAATACTAACAAAAAGGTTGCCAATTATAGTGTAGAGCTTTCTCCACAAGTACATAGTGGCGGATGTAGCATATAATTAACAGGTTGAAGTATTCAACTAAGATCAATATTACAACACTATTATTCGACATAAAGTGAGTGTACATGTATGTAAAAAAGAAATACTAAAATATTAAAAAAAATTAAATTTGAACTCCTAATTTCAAAATGATAATGTGTTTAATATATAGGTTACTTTATCACTAGCGTTAAACTCTCTATAATACACTCTCCTATATCTATTTTCAAGCCCTCATAATTAACTCATTGCCTCATCCGCATAGCATGAACTCGCTCGAAGACTATGCACTATTATTCTAGCAAAAGCTAGTGATTAGTCAGCAATAGCTTATCTTATTGGCTAGGATCAACTCCACTACTTAAGATTGTCGAATCTAATCTACCTTCTATGACCTAGCTTCTGGTTGAACCAATTATATCAGATTGCTGAAACCCTCTCACAGTCATCAAATGAACCCGCAACAAAAAATTCCTCTCCACATCAGCTCAGCGACATAACACCCATGCTCACAGCAGTTGGAGCAAAACAAAATTCACCCTGTTTGTCTCTTAAAACAGTCAGCGCGATTGTTATGATATATGCTTTCTCGACTACTTTAAGACATGCCACTTTTAAAAAGATCATTATTTACTCTTCAGTAGCTCATATGAATCTGATGACTACTAATATCTGTAGTTAGGCGCGATCGTTAGATCACCTATTTTGAGTTTTGCACACACAAAGGCCGAAACATGTGTCATGGGAATATATCTGCCTCTTTGCACAAGGATTGATCTGTCCAAAGTGTGGAAGCAACTTTTGACTTAACACTATGGACTACCCTTTAAAATATTCCAATCATTTTTCTTAATATATTATCCATTTACACATGTTTTGTCAGATTTAAGCACAAGCCATAACTTGACTATCAACCTGTTTTCATTCTTGTAAACCAAGTTGTTTTCATTCTTATAAACCAAGGTTTTTTCTTTGTGTGACCATATTCATCTCACTTAGCTTCTTTGAAACCAAAGTTCCCCTTAATGGAAAATAGTCATAGAACATTATTTATTCTGACTTTAGTCATATTGTTCTCTCATTTATTCATGGTTTCTTTTTCACTTGAAGAGACATTCTTTCTTGAAGGATTACAATCCCAATATTCAAGAAGATTAATGGTTTCTTTGAATTCACTTTCTACAAATATTGGCAAAGTGAATGGAGCAATTGTAGAGCATGAGAAAGCTGTGGAAAATGGTTTAAGGAGAAGGCCTAGAAGTTCCTCAAATCCTATTCAGAATAAAGTACATCATTGATATTCTTCTTTCCTTCTTTTTGTTCCTGATTTCCTTTTTTTTTTTTTAATAACAATTTAGGATACAAAGAAGAAAGAGAATCTAACATTTTTGTTCTCTTTCTGATTTTTTGTAATTCTTTACTGGATAGCTTCAGGAAGGATAATGTTGAGGGTTAATTAGTCTTTACATATTTGTTTTTTCTGTGATGCCCATGATGGAAGACGAGCCAAAGGGAGGACTGGTAGGCTTATATGCTAGCAAGCTTCTGAAGAAGGGGTGCACATGACACCTTAGACGAATCTTATATTAGAATGAGAAGGAAAAGGGAAGGGCTTTGTAAGGCATAAAGCAAATTCACATGGTAAACGTACTTTTGAGGTCAATGATAGTGTAACCCAAAGGACAAATCCGTGATGTCTGTTAGGCCAAAACGGACCATACCTGCAATGAAATTGGGTGGTGACATTTTCAATCACATTCACAAGTTGCTATACTTGTGTGGCTGTTTGATTCGTGTCTTATTAAATTTGCCGCCTATATAATTTATTAGTAAGAAAGGACGGGCATGTAGAGGTAGAGTACTGTGCATGGAATAGTTTGGTAGAAATTATAAATGTACTTTGGTTCAGAGAATTGAAAAAATGCAATCAGCTGATTAATGTTGGAATGACTAGAATGATTTCCTTTTTTAGTTTATCACATTGATGTTCAAGTTTATAATTTATCTGTAATTGGAGAATAGTTGCATGAAACAAAATAGATTTCTAGACGAATTCTATTTTTAGACTTAAAGTCGTCTGATTTGAGTTTAAATGATTTGTTAATTGAAAAAGGCGCAACTTATTATTGTTATTGTTGGATTTCCTTCCCTTCTTTTATGCTTTTTCTAGTTTTGATGAAGTGAAAATTAGCTATATTATTGTATTTTTACTACAGCATGAGGAATAGGAGGAAATCCTCTAGCACAATTTTGCAGAAAAAAATTAGATGTTTCCAAATAGAATTTATTTGTGAACGTGAGAGAAATTATGTTGTCTTGTTAGAAATAGAACAACATATAATAAGAACACCATAGTTTGTTTTGAGTTCTGGAAGATAGAAATTTAACCACAAAAGGGTATAGCGAGATAGATGAGTTTTCTTCACTCTTAATTAGAGATCTCGAGTTTGAGTCTTGCGAATGAAAAATCTCCAAATAAGAAGCACTTCTCTCTTTAGTGACCTTATCGGCATGAATTCGACTTAGTCAGATCAGTAAATTCAGAACATAGAATAGTTAATAGCAAACGAAAAAAAGATCGCAATGCACCTTTTTAACATCAAGGATCATTTTGAAAAATAAGTGCCAGATGTTTAGAAGAAACATTGCTCCAAATATCTTTTTTCTATAAACTTATGAAGTACGAATTTACACACTAGTATTATTTATTTTTTGTCTTTTTAGATGGGAGTGTGAGTGGTGGTGTGGGTTTGAGTGGAAGTGTCCAAATTAGTTTGTGGCCGGCAAAAAGAAGATTATCTCTAAATTTTATTACACAATTTTAAAAAATAATTAATAGAAAAAATAAAATAGGAAGAAGAAAAAGAGGGCATTGAAATGTGATTATATTCCATGTGCTAATGTTAGATATAGCATCCCCGGTTTCGTGATTTAAAATTTATGTGCATTGACCTTGATCTCAAATCAATATATAACAATAGATTTACAGTAAAATATTTTTTTAATGCATATATAGTTATGAAGAAAAACTCCGCCTGTGTGAGCTCGCTCACATTGCCGGTCCCAAGCCCGGATAAAGGAGGAGGGTTGCCGAGGGTCAATCGGAAACAACCTCTATACCCCGGTAGAGGTAAGACTGCGTACATCTTACCCTCTCCAGACCTCACTATTGTGGGATTACACTGGGTTTCTTCATTTATGAAGAAAAACTATTGAATTTTTATAAAACCCGTAAATAATGCTCTAAATCTGCATCCGTCACTGAGTATTTACAAGACAAATTAACTAAGAAGTAATGAGAGCCAATAAGACTACCAACAAGTGGAATAGAATTGATGAATCTTTAAACTCAGAGATCGGATTCGAATCCTGAAAATGAAAAAACCTCATGTCTCCTTTTAATGGGACCTAACGAGAATGCAAATTAATTGAATTAGTGAATTCTAAATACCAGGTAGTTGTTTTGAAAAACTACTATGAAAACCAATAGGGCAAAGAAAAACAAGAAAAGGATTATGCACATGAGCATGAGAATGGTTCAAAATAGCATTGAGGAGGCACACGTTAGCTCTGCCAAATTCTCAATTATTGCTTTCTAGGTTATTTGCCTCTATGCATTATCTTTACAGCAAAATTGAGTTCTTGATCTATGTGTTTGTTTTATTTTTTTATTTCTAATTTTACCCATTGCACTCAATACTAGATTAACTTGACGATCTTCTAGTAAGGGTATTCACACACAAAAAAAAATTAAGAATGCCACATTTAGAATTTAAATCTAGAACCTAAAGTAATTTTTTGAACCACCTTTTATTTAGCAATATACTAAAGTTTCTTTTTATATCAATAGATCTAACAATTATATTAAAGAAAATTAGAATATTTTTAAGGTCTGCGTACACTTTACCCTTCTCAGACCCCACATTATGAAATTTCACTAGGTATGTCGTTGTTGTTATTCTAGACGTACAATATAATCCTCTAACAAAAGGGATTCTACCAATCGAAATCCCTCAAATACATAGGGCTCCGCCATAAGAGGTGGAGCTTTTTTAATTTTTTTTTTTAAGGGAAGTGGATTGACACCCCCTGATCTTAAAAAAATATCACATTGGAAATAGGCTAATTTTCTTTTTTGCATATATATATTAGGCATAATATATAAATAAGTCCTCAAACTTGGCCTCAGCTGGCAAGTATGCACTCCAACTTATAAAACGATCATCTAGACAACTCTAAACTTATGTGCCGCATCAGTGTCACGTCAGCATTTGTGTTTACATGTTCAACCTTATACAAGTTGAGGTACCTACTTGTGCACACCCAAAGTTGAAAGACATACTTGCCAGCTGAGGCCAAATTTGAGAGCGTGTTTATGTATTATGCCTATATATTATGTGTTAGAATTTTCTGAATGCTCTGTGTTTATATACTTCACTGCCACCAAGAGGGTGGTTCCATGGTCAATAATCATTGTAATTATTTAGTCCTATGTTTGGATGATTTCCAAGTCTTATATAACTCCATTATTTTTGTTTAAATAGCAAGTGCTGAGATACCTTCCTACTCTGAACCATTGTCAAAAGTAGAAAAATGGTAAAAGTAGATTGTTGAAGGAGAGTTTGGAGGCCCAAAGATACATGGAAGAGCATAATGGATCAGCAAACTATGTGTTGGGCTCCAACAAGCAAGTATAGAAGCCCAAAATGATGAATTTTCACCTAATTCCTTCATAGTTTTTGTTGGTGATGCTTTTAGTTTCTCTCTCTCGGTAAAAACTTATCTACATCAAATGTTTACATCAATCATATAGATTCACTATAGTTAATTGATTTAATGAGGTGAAAATGTATGTTTATTAACTATGATTAAGTGCGGGTAAGTTTTTTAAACCCCCCCCCCCCCCCCCTTCCCCTTCTCATTTTCTTCTTTAAGGACTCAAACTCGAGGTCTCTTGTTAAGAGTGAATTGAATCTATCCATTCTATCACAATACCTTGATGGTAGTACTAATTTTCTCATTTTTAGGTGCTTCTTTCTTTTGGCCACAACAATGATAATTATTCTTAGACAATGGGTAAATGATTTGATGTTGCAACTGGGAGAGCACTAGATTACAAAAATAAAATCTCCAATTTCGGGGTATGTTACTATGTTTTACTTTGGGTCCATAATAAATTAAATAAGGTTTTGTTCTTCAATCATGAACTGAAATGATAATGTGTGAGAATTAATAACTGAAAAATCATGGGAAGTAGCTGCAGCTTGCACAGTTGCACCAATAAATTAAATAAACTCGCAGGTTAGCAGTAACTTCATTAGGAGCTGCTCTTATTTTTTTAAGCCTATTGACATGACTCATTAACCACTAATAAACTAAAAACAAATATATCCTCAAGAAAGAACATAAAATTATGTTTAAACTAACCATGTTTGGGTTCTAAATTGGGAAAAGGTATAAATTCGCCTCTAACTATTCAAAATTGCTCAAGTTTTCCTTCCCTTAGATTAGGTTTATTCAAACGCTTGCCACTAACAAATTGTCTCGTATTTGACTTAAGTTGTCATAAACCGAGGTGCAACATTAAAAGTATGGACTCAATATGTCCAAATACTTCGAGAAAAAAAAAAGATCCAAATTTATCCCTCATGTTTTTTCTACGATTTAAAATGACGTTCGAATTGGAGTTCTGCTAGGAGTTAAGGAAGCTTCACTGTTTTGAATAGCGAGAGAGAATGAAATTCGATTAAATCGACTGGGAATCTCATCATTTGTTAGGTGGGCCAACCGACCGACTGATCGAGTTGAGCTGGACGTAAAAAAAGTCTCAATTTCCTAATAGCGGGATAAGATTGGATCAAAAGTTTAACAAATGACAAAGTTATTCAATGTTGAACAGTATGGGAGAAAATTTAATCCTTTTCTTGTCTAAATTTTAACGTTTTTATGTTATGTTCGACCAATTTTAGTCGACAAGTAAGAAAGAGAGAATATTCTTCATGATTTTTTTTTTTTGGCATGGACAAATAGTAGAGTGCATTATATTCTCCATTTCACAAATTATTAGTTTCTGGAAATGAAGGAAGGTATTCAATAGGGTTTCAAATTTCCAGACGAAGGCAATCTTATATTTGACATAAAAATTAATATTTGACATATATACATAGTTATCTTTTTCGACGAAAGATATTTAACCATCTGTCCTTGAACCTATATGGCTCTGCCACTATAGAGTAAATCGATAAATAATAGCCGGATTCCAAAATAGTATGTCCCGACACATAATTATACTATATTAACAAAATAAGTGAAAGATAGTTAATTATTGCAGCGGATGGCTGCTCCTCTCTTAATAAGTCATAACTCTAACGAGCAACCAAACGACCCCCAAGGACTTATGCAGGGTTTAGTTATTTATGTAGTATTAGTTATTTTATTTTCTACTCTCATAAAATAATATATAGATTTTTCATAACTTATACATGTATTAGTTATGCGAGATTATAAACTTGTAACCGAACATCGTACATAAAAACTTAAAATACTACTAACATATTACTAATTCAATACATGAATAATTCATTCTAACCAACAACCAAACAACCCAGGTAATATAGGAGCAAACGTTAAATTTTATAGGAGCAAACATTAAATTTACTGTATGCTTGCATACAATCGCTCTTGCTTTATATTGGTCAATTAAAATATATTTATTTTATTAAATTTCTTAATTATAAAATAAATATAACGAGAAAGACTTACGGTTTGGTTGCGGGTAAAGGAGTAAATAATTTTAATGAGCAAGACTTCTTTGTCCTACTTCATTTCCTATTCGTTGCTTTTCATGGTTTTGTGTTTACACGACAAAGAAGTATAAGAAACTGATTGTGACCAAAGCCTCCTTCACGCATTTATTTCGTACGTGAAATTTAATAATGTGTTTTTTTTTTTACTAGTTTGATTCAATTTTTTTTTTATCCTACAAAAATCACGAATTCTGTGAAAGACGCATGATCTATCACGTCATCGAGGCGTGTTCAATAGGCACATCTTCAGCAATATAAGCTCGGACTCATAATTTACGTATTAAATGAAAAATCCAGACAATTTTAACTAAACGTCTATCTATATATTCTGCCTTTATTTATTTATTGAGCATGATCTTCCACTTGTTTATAAACTATTTTAACCGTTAACATTGTCTATGACAATTGATAGGATTAAAGCTTTAAAATAGTGAAATAATTGTACTATGTAAACCTACCCACTTTTCTTTGCTAGGGAATTGCTATTATATATGTAACCTACTCCATTTTTTACTGTTACTACTGTATAGAAGCACCAGTTGGGTGCTTTTTGGTCGTCCATTGTGGTCCTTTTTAATTGTCCATTATGGGCCCTTATTTTAAAAAAGAAATCCCAAAACAAATTGTAAAAAAACATTGGGTTCTATATATAAATTAAACAACAACTAATATTAAAAAAATGGTGAGCCCCATATATATATATATATATATATATATATTAAATAACAACTAATATTAAAAAAAATTGTGGACCCCATATTAAACACCAACTAGTATTAAAAAAATCCACATCCAAACTCGCAAAAAAAGTGAACTCCATATTAACAAAATCAAAAAATATTTTAAAAATGTAGGCCCCATATTAAACACCAACTAGAATTAAAAAAAAAGAAAAAAAGTAGAAACCACAACATCCAAACTCACGGGAATAAAAAGTGGACCCCATATTAATAAAATCAAGCAATACCAAAAAAAAAGTGAATCCCATTTTTAAAAAAATAATGTTAAAAAATATTGTGGACCCCATATTAAACACCAACCAGTGTTAAAAAAAGGAGAAGAAATAAAAGTAGAACGCACCACATCCAAACTCGCGGGGGAAAATAGGTGAACTCCATATTAACAGAATCAAGCAAAAAAAATTGTGGGCCCCATATATATTAAACAATAACTAATATTAAAAAAATTATGGGCCTCATATTAAATATCAAGCAGTATAAAAAAAAAGTGCAGCCTATCACATCCAAACTCACGGGGAAAAAAAATAGATCCCATATTAACAAAATCAATCAACTTTAAAAAAAAAAAGTGAATTCCATAATAAAAAAATAAAACAATGTTAAAAAAAATGTGGGCCCCATATTAAACACCAGCTAGTATTAAAAAATAGAAGAAAAAAAAAGTGGAACCTACCACATCCAAAATCACGGGGAAAAAAAAAGTGGACCACATATTAACAAAATCAAACAATATTTAAAAAAAAGTGAATCCCATATTAATAAAACAAACAATGTTAAAAAGCAAATGCTTAGAAAATCAAACAATTAAATCAATAATGATGGACTCATTGCCACATGAGTATCACCTCATTAGTGGGAGAAAATGAAATTATTATACAACAACATACTTAAAATATTTATATATTAAAATAAAATATAATTTAATTATTTTTTTATTTTTCCTTACTCTAATAAATGTGAAAAGAGATTAATGTCTTAAAATAAAAAATAATATTAAATGGCGGTCAAATAATTAATAAGGTAAATTAGTGAAATTATAATTTTAATTGACGTTTTCTTAAAAAATCGTGTAAACAACATGACAAGTAAAATGAGTTAAACAAAAAATATATACTAAAAATCCTTTGTGATCCCACCCACTTTTTTATTTAAGCACAAAAAATGACGTTTTATACTTTATATGACCAACTCTTCTAAAAAGTTGATAGAAATATGTTATTATATTTTTATTTTTCTACTATATAGAAGCATCAGTTTACCCATGCTTCGTCAACAGTTACTATATAGCTGCAGCTCAATTGGTGAGAGTCGTTCCCTTCGTGGAAACAAAAGGCCTGAGGTCACGGGTTCGATACCAGCCGCTGCAGCGTATATCGAATCGTCTGTGCCTCTTGTCCATACAATACCTAAGTATGTCATGACATGGATATACGCATGTTTCATGGGGTTCAGATACCCAGGGGTTCCATTGACTGTGCAGATACAGCCTTGGGGTCCTCACAAAAAAGGCGACTTATGGTCGAGGATCCACAGTATCTACACTGGGGTTGCCCTCTCATACATACTAAGCATGCTGACATGCCACAGCTGGGCGCTAACCATACTGCGCATGGACTACTGAGTAATTGTGGCAGTGAAATCACCATATATTCGAGAATACACGCTGCAGCGCCTCGAACCCGTGACCTCAGGCCTTTTGTCCCCCTGATGGAGCGCCTCTTACCAGTTGAGCTGCAGCTCAATTGGTAAGAGTCGATTCCCTCTGGGGAATGTAAAGGGCTTGAGGTCACGGGTTCGAGGCGCTGCAGCGTGTTATCTCGAATATATGGTGATTTCCTGCCGTACAATACCTAAGTATGTCATGATCATGGACTCACGCATGTTTCATGGGGTTCAGATACCCAGGGGTTCCATTGACTGTGCAGATACAGCCTTGGGGTCCTCACAATTATCCAAATCAAAATTTTATAAAAAACAATAAGTCTTTTACACTTTTAAATTAATCGAATTAAAATTGAAAGTATCAACTAATGCTTAAATATTGCTATTATTTTATCTCAAAGAGAGAAAAATAGTTTTCTTTTAAACAAGTCTTCTCTTTTAAAAAATATTAATAAATGTTCGTGACAAACACGAATACAATAAAGTTTTAGATATGGAGCACAAACTACAATGTTATATTAATCATATTTTGAACGGAAAAGGGCCAAAATTATCCCTGAACTTTGAAAAATAGTTCATCCATACCCTTCATTATACTTTAGGGCCAATTATACCCTTACAATTATACTATGAGGTCAATTATACCCTTATGTGTAACTGCTGCCACGTGGCATCATCGCAGCCCTTCAAAATTATTTTACCCTCAAATATTTTTTTACCCACTAAAATAACTCAAAATGACCCGAATATTTTTTACAGGAAAAATAATACGGATATTTTTTCCAGAAAAAATATAAAAATAATTCCGTATTATTTTTGCTGGAAAAAAATTCGGGCCGTTTTGAGTTATTTTAGTGGGTAAAAAAATATTTGAAGATAAAATAATTTTGAAGGGCTGAGATGATGTCACATGGCAACAATTAGACATAAGGGTATAATTGGCCTTAAAGTATAACGAAGGGCATGAATGAACTATTTTTCAAAGTTCAGGGGTAATTTTAGCCCTTTTCCGTATTTTGAACATATATATATATATATATATATATATATATATATATATATATATATATATATATATATATATATATATATATATATTATCACTATCTAAACACAACTACATATACCGTGCGTAGCACGGGCATAAGCCATCTAGTTAATAGGAGAATTAGTTGTCCTCTCTTCATTGCATTTCAGGAAAAAGGTCCAGAACACGAGGGATTGAGGATTAATAAGGATTATAATCCTGGGACTAATTTATCCATCTCTTGCATTAATGGGATAAGATGAGATTGGGATGCACTTTATACTTTGTTTGGTACAAGGTATAAATTTATCCCAAGATAAATTTATACCTTCTACCAAACATGATACAAAATTAATCACACAGCTAGTGCTGAGATATTTCAGCTAATACCGTGTACCAAACAACCCCTAACTATTTAATGTCGGTGAAAATTCGGGCAAAATTTTTCAAACCAATTAAATTTTCTTATATGTTTGAAAATTACGTGAAAAAATATTAGAAATTGGTGTAGTTAATAACTCAAAATATGTAAAAAGATAAAAAAAATTATATTAAAAAAAGTATCATTTAAATTTCAGATAGTAATCATGTCACATAAGCAAAGTCAGTTAATTGCCAGAGAAAAATGTCACATTAAAATGTAACAATAGCAATCAATCAATATACCAAGATTTTTAATTTGTATATCCATTTCCCATTAGCTTCATGCCATATGTGTTTGAGTATGTCATATATCTTTTTATTGTTTCTTCGAAATCTGACTAATTTGGATTCATGACGGGAAGTAGATCCCACTTTGATAATAAAGTGCTTTCTACCAATGACGATTTCATTTTCAGGTTTGAACCCAAAATTTATGATTAATGATTGAGTATCTATCACCCAGCCCAACATTTGGTGGTATCTCATCTATCTACAAATACAGGTAGGTATTATAATCCTAGATTCCTAGGTTGGTATAATGCATAATATTACTACTACATCGTCATTAGTCACTGACCCAAAAAAAAAAAAAAAAATAGAAACAAAGTTGACGCCACCATCTCCAAACTCATGTAAACAAAAATGGACCACATATTAAAAAAATAAGCAATGTTAAAAAAAAACTGCACCCCATATTAAAAATCAAGCAATATTCATGTAATTCTCAAAATATCCCTATTAAGTCAATAATGGTGGATGTCACATATATCAACCCATTAGTGGGAGCAAATGAAATTATTGTACAACAAAAAAACGCGAACCCATATTATTGCTTTTCTTCAAAAGATTAAGTAGCCAAATCATACAATTTCCTTTCTTTTCTTATATTAGCCTGAAATCTAATCTAGATATTTAACTGTTGTGTTTGCTATTTCGCCATGTCATTTATTTGTTATGTTTACTAAAATAAATATATTTAAAATATTTAAATTTTAAAGTAAGATAGAATTTAATTACTTTTTCATTTTTATTCTTACTCTAATAAATGTGAAAAGAGATTAATGTCATAAAAGAAAAAATAATATTAAATTGAGGTCAAATAATTAATAAGGTAAATTAGTCAAATTATAATTCTAATTGACGTTTCCTTAAAAAACCGTGCAAAAGACAACATGACAAGTAAAATAAGCTAAACCAAGAATATTTACCAAAAGTTAAAAAATAGTAGTTCTCGTTTAAATAGAAAATCAAATTTCTACTTTTTTTCTTTTTAAACATGTAAGATTAATTTAATAATTTGACTTAGAACTATCCAAATCAAAATTTGATAAAAAATAATAAGTATTGTTTAGGTCCAATCTACATACATTAACAATAGAATATTTTACACCTTTAAATTAATCGAATTAACATTCAAAGTATCAACTAATGCTTAAATAATGCTATTATTTTATCTCAAAGAGAGGAAAATAGTTTCCTTCTAAACAAGTCTTCTCTTTTAAAAAGTATTAATAAATTTTTGTCAACTTTGTATTCGTAGAAAACACTAATATAATAAAATTTTAGATACGGAGCACAAACTGTTATATTAATCGTGTTTTGAACATAGTGTGTGTGTGTATATATATATATATATATATATATATATATATATATATATATATATATATATATATATATTATCACTAGTCAAATATAACTACATACACATAAATATACTATAATCCAAAGTGTTGCCCGTGCAGGCATACGCCGTCTAGTATATATTATATAATATACTCCTCCTTTTCACATTAACTCTATTTGCACTTTTTAGATTCTTCAATGGCATTCAAATGGATATTCCCACCATAGATTAGCTTTCATTCCCTTATCCAAACTCGTATGCAGATTTAAATCAACCACAAGTTTAAGTTATACACCGATAAAAGATAATCTATGCATTACGATCCATGAATTATTAATCCCTGCATTATTAATCTCTATATTACAATCTCTGCATAACTTATTTTTAACTGAACAACCTCCAGGGGTCGTTTGGTTGGGAAATAATTTATCATGGGATTATGATTTGGAGACTAATAATTATTTAGTGGATATACATTTACCTGTAGATGTTTGATCTACTGGATTAAAAGTGGGATATACTGGGTGTAATATTGGATATATAAAATATAATAACAACAACATACTTAATGTAGTCTCACAAATGGGGTTCAGGAGGGTAAGATGTACGCAGATCTTACCTCTATCTTGATAGAGAGACTATTTTCGATAAACCCTCGGCTCAAAAGCAAAGAAAATAATTTGAAGCATAGTATCAAGAAAAATATGGTAATACAATAATAAGATAGAGCTAATGAAACAACAGCCAGTAACACACATTGGCGAAAAAGAACTATGCGGTTACTAACTAAAACAACTAAATAGAAGAATACTTAGCTACCTACTAACCTTCTAGCCTAATCTTCGGCCTCCACACCTACTAACCTTCTAGCCTAAACTATGCATTAATTCACTTTGGTTTGTCAATTCTTAAGATTCCATAAATGATGTGCCAACAAACATCTTTTCTACTTAGATATCCAAATTTTTTTGAGGACAATAACCATATTTCCTTTAGTAAAGAAGTATTATCTTTTAGTTCGGTGTAAACATCATGTGCATGCAATTAAGTATTTATGGATTTATAATTCCTTGTCCCATCAACTAAACAACCCGTGAGATTATATATAGATGGAAGGGAGAAGTAACGAATAGGTCTTCAAACCTATCTGATCTACGAGAGTTTTGTCAATTAAAATTCATCAATATCAATGGCATCCAATGGAGTGAAAATTCCCATAATAGATCTCTCAAGTCCAGAGCTAAAACAAGGTACTAAACAATGGGAATCCACAAAAATTCAAGTTCTTGAAGCCTTACAAGAATATGGCTGCTTTGAAGCAATATATGACAAAGTTCCAAGTGAAATTAGAGAGGCCATGTTTGGTACTTCAAAAGAAATATTTGAATTTCCCTTAGAGACCAAATTGAAAAATTTCTCGGAGAAACCCTTCGATGGCTACAAAGGGCAGGTTCCATTCCTACCATTGTATGAGAGTTTATCCATTTCTGATTTGCCTAAACCTCAAGGTGTTGAAACTTTTGCTAATATCTTCTGGCCTGAGAATGGAAATCTTGACTTTTGGTATGTGTACATATACTTCTAATTTTAGCATTATTTTTAATATTGCTTTAATTTTTTAGTATGATGACAGTCATTTTCTTTTCATGAAATGAGATCGAAAGTCATCTTGTGATGTTTGATTACCCGAATATGTTTTCATGGAAAAGACTTCCCATCAACAGGTCTCTTTCTAGAGTTTAGTGTACCTTTTTTTTGGGTGCAGTTTGATTTCTACTACCTTTTATCTATCTTTTTGTATTAGTGGTTTTTCTAGTGTGGTATTTTTTTTTTTTTTTGAGTTTGACAGTACTTTTTTGGTGTTTCTAGTCAACTTTTTTCTCCTCACAGTTCCAACAAATCTAACGATTAGAACTTGTTAAATTTTATACGGAGATAAACGATGCTCACGTTTGGCAAAGTTAAAGGACCAAAACTGCCTAGGATCATTTCGAATCTACTCAAACATAAGGGCCGTTCTTTTTTCATTTTCTACATCCAATGATTATCACATCGTATTACTATTTCTACAAGTTTTATTAGTATATGTTCATTTTAACCATGTAGTTTTCTAAATTAAATTGGCAGCAATCTGGTAAGGTCATACACAAAGCTACTTATGGAATTGGATGAAATGGTGAAAAAGATGATTTTGGAATCTTTGGGGATGATAAATTACATTGATGAATTCTTGGATCCCAACTCTAGTTTTTATTTTCGGTTTACACGTTACAAGGCACCTAAAAGTGATGAAGATAGGAATAAACTTGGATTGATTGGTCACACAGATGGTAACTTCATGACTATAATATCACAAAATCAAGTAAATGGATTGCAAATTCTCAAGAAAAACGGAGAGTGGATTGACGCCAATGTTTCACCAAATTCTTATGTTGTGTTGTCTGGTGATTCCTTCATGGTAAGTGTTAATTTTTCTTTATGACATTTATTTATAATTTATATATTTCTCGCTTGTTGTCTTTTTTTTTTCCATTTGGTCTGGTGCCTGTTTTGTGCCAGAGTGATTTCGGATTTGCATCGGGATAGTTCCACTGGGGTAAAGTGCCCCTACTAAAAGTGAATCCATTTATAGGATTTAAACTCGAGATCCTTGGTTAAGAATGAAGAATACTTACCACCCATCATGTTTTCATATGTATTAAAATAAGTATGATTTATTTTTCGTGAGAGGAACCATCATCATATGTTGCCGAGAATCTTGGGGTTAACTAACACAATCACACAATCAAAATAAATAGAGAAGAAAAAAATAAAACAGGAATTTAATGAGGTTCGGCTAAGCTTAGTCCTCGGGGTTAGAAGCTGAAATAATCCTACAAAGAATGATTTCCCAAACCTACTAGAAAATCTAGTATAATTAAATTTCACAAAATTCATGAGACAGACAAAAACAAAATCTATTTTTATATAAAAGAATTAGTAAGTGTTACTTATACCGAAGATATATAAATTTTGAAGTCTTTTACTATATGGTTAACCTTCTTGATAAGTGATGGGCAGATTTAAAGTTGTACATCGAGTGTGTGCAGAGAGGGTAAGATCTTAATTTAGGGTTAAATAAACATACGTTGACTTCCATTGATCCCTCAGTCGTACTGTCGACGCAGTCGACAGCTAAGTATGAGATTAACTTTCACGTTCCGCTAGCACTAAGAAATCAACTGATGGCATGATAACCACTATACTACCTATTCAAGAACATAATACGCTATGGTTTTAAAAGATTTTTTTTTTCTTTTTGCAAATTTTACAGGCATGGACAAATGGCAGATTGTATTCTCCTGTTCATAGGGTAACAATGGCTGGAGAAAGTGACAGATTCTCCATTCAATTGTTTTCATTACCAAAACCAGGTTACAATATTGAGGCACCAAAAGAACTTGTGGATGAAGAACACCCTTTACTCTTCAAGCCCTTTGAAATTCAGGGATTATTTGAGTATGTTACTTCAGCAGTTGGTTATAAAGCTGATGCTGGTGCTTTCAAAGCTTATTGTGGTGTTTGAATTGTTGCAATTTCTTTTAAGTTTCAACTTTCTATATGTCGTGTGATACTTTTTATTCTTACATATTGATATTTGTCATAATTTTATGATGATTTTCTGTTATAATGTTCATATTGATATTTGTCATAACTTTATGATGATTTTCTATTATAATGTCTTTTTGTTTGTTATGGTTTGTAATATGTATTTTATGCTTTTAATGATGCTCGATATGTTTTGCTAATTCAATTTGTTGTCTAGTGAAGATTACATAGAAAATTATTGGTCTAGGACTCCTATATATGCATATATATACACATATTGTTGTGTAAAGTAAAATAAGAAAGATTTTATGTATTTTTATATCTTCTTCTACTTGCTTCTCTACGAAGATTTTCATAATTTTAAGGATTCCAAAATTAATACCCAGTACAAACTTTTTCCTTCCACACGTGCAATTGAAATAATATAAAATCTAAAAGCAATACTTTTCGTTTTCTGAGAATTAAGTCAACGAATCTTTAAAGTTAAATTAAATTCAAACATTTGATGTGAGCTAATATAATGATAGTCTATTCTCTACATCTAACCGGACAAACTTAAGAGTCTTAGATTGTATCCTGAACCATGTTAAAGTGACTATTACTGTTTCTATAAATCAAAAGCTAATTCAAGATGTTAGATGACGAAGAAATAAAGATTGATTGCTGTGCTTGCTATGCATCCTCTTAAAGCACCAGGCGTTGATAGTATGACTCCATTATTTTTCAAAGGTATTGAAATATTGTATCAAAAGAGATGTGCTATTAGAGGTTTCTTAATATAATTTTTAAATATCTAAATTATAATTTTAAAATATTAGATTAATTTAATCTAATTTAGCTCTAAAAATTAGTTAACTTACCTCTCGAAAGACGAAATAGAAAAACTGATATAGGACAGAGGGAGTAACTAAAAGGGTCTTTACAAAATTAATAGAGTTATATGATCATGATATTAGCTTTTGTATGCATGGACAATTCTGAAATAATGCAGATGCGATATGTTGTATTTGATACCTCACCATCTAATCAATTCATCAATATTAGAATTAATCAAAAACCCATTCAAAATAAAATCTTGATATACCCCTTTTTGGTATTAGATAGAAAAAGCAAAATCAAATCTTGACATCCAGTAAACCATTTTCATGCCAGAATATTGTTTCTTCTTATCCACAAAAGAGTCCCATTCAATAATATTCACTAACACAGATACTACACAAAATCACCCAATTATTAGAATCAATCAAAACCCCCTTCAAAATCAAATCTTGATTTTCCCTTTTTTTTTAAAAAAAACAAAAAAAGAGAGGTGTAATGGGTAAAGGAGGAAGTGATGAAAACATGGCTGCTTGGCTTCTTGGTGTTAACAACCTCAAGATTCCGCCTTTTAATCTTCCTGTCTTGGGTACTTTTATTTTTCTACTCTTTCTTGAATGGTTTTGGGTGATGATCAATTTTGTATCAGATTTTAGAGTATACAATACAGTGAATTCATCAAGTATGGTATGGTTGGGTATAGTATTGTATTGTATTGTATTTTACTTTATTAGTGAATACTATGTTTGGATGAACTGTATTTTTTTTGTGGTTTAATAATATTTTTATTATTTAGTTTGACTGTATGACACTGTATAATTGGTTTAATAACATTTTTGTTGTTTGGTTTGACTGTATGGTACTATATAATAACATGTAGGTTTACTAAATTATCCTTAACCCTTAATTTCAAACTAGTTTATATACTATTAATAAAGCTAAGATAAATAATAAAATAAGAACTCTAAAAATAAGTAGGTGGTTGGTAGGATTGGTGGTGTGGTGGTTGATGTGTCGTGAAATTACGGTACGTTTGACTCCAACTACTTAGACTTTTGTAAATCCCCAAGTACTTTTGACATCGTTTCTCGTGTTTTTGTGTCAAGTTGTAGGATAACATGGCCCGAAGAGCATAACGGACCAAAAAGAGCAAAAATAGAACAATCAACACTTTCTGGCAGCATCTGCTGCAGTATGTTGTGCATGCAGCATCTGCGAGTAGCAGATGTTGCAGCAGATGCTGACCGAGAAATTGGCACAACCTGCTACGGTTTTGGCACAACATGCGAGTAGCATGTTGTGCAAGAGGGTATTATTGTCCAGATTTTGTTCTAGTTTTTGGAATGATATAGATACTCTATTAGGGTTTGTAATAGACATCATTGACATTTTTTTGTCAAGTTTGGAGACTATGTTTCTACACCACACTTTAGGATTGAAGATTTGGTTGAGCATTTCTTAAACCTTTAGTTCATTTATTCAATTCCTTGCTTTGTATTGTATATCTAAGTGTGTAGTATTTATTTTCTTCACTTGAATCTTGTTTATGGAAATATTCTATGATTAAAGTGTTGGATGAAACTCTTGTTTTGCTTATGTATTAAATGATTTTTATTCCTAATGAAGTGGGTTATTGTTTCTTTAATTAATCTCGTTCTTGAATGTTTTCAAAGGGATTAGCTAACCCTAGGACTCACCCATTTACTTTGATTGATCTCGGAAAAGGAAATCTAGGTTGGGAAAGATTGATTAACAAGAATTTGGGTCATTAAACCCATCTAATAACTTGAGCTCGGAAAAGGATAGTTACTTGAGGTTAAATTGATTGTGCCTAATATCACACTCCAAGGCTTGGAAAAGCTTAGAGTGAAATTCATTGATTTGGTTGGAAGACTTTCAATGAGATTTTAGAAATCAGTATCTATTAACATAAACCCGTTCTTAGTTGTAAATTCATGAAATACATTGGATCGTTACTTGAGTGGAATTTCCTTTATATCCAAACTTGTGGCCATTGATCATTTTACTCGCTTTATATGTTAGTTTATATTTCTGCATTAGTTATAATTTTCTCTCAAAAAATCAAAATATCATTTATCGTTTGGCTTTAGCCTAGTTGGTGAAAGTTCCTTACTTTCTTAATTGCCTAGTATATTGTTCCCTGTAGGATCGACCCCGACTCATATTTGGATAAATTATATTGCATACAACCGTGTACACTTTCTCTTTGAGGAGTGTATTTGGACGTTATGAAAAATGGCGCCGTTGCCGGAGAACAATTTGGCGTATTTGGGTTAGTTTGGGATTTTAAGCTTGCTTGCTTTGGTCCAAACATGTGAATATGTGTTTGTATTTTTTGTGTTTTCTCTCTCCTCTGCCCTCCAACTCTCCACCCCGCCAAGTGACCAGACCGCATCACTGTTCAGGTAACTCCGGCTACCAGGTAATGCCGACCACTTTTCCGGCCAGATCTACTTTTTTCTCTCTTTCCTTTTCTTCTTCTCTTCTCCTTTTTTTTCTTTTTTTAGCTGCTTCTGCTGCTGCCAGAACAGAGCTACATCATCGCTGTATACTTTTTCCGGCACCATTTTTCGGCTAGCTCTCTCTCTCTCTCCTTTTTTCCTTTTCTTTTCTTGTTCTTTTTTTTCTTTCCCCCTCTCTTCTCCCATTTCAGGTCTCTGTGCGCAGAATTCCGGCAGTGAACAGTAACTCAACAGTGAATAGTATGAACAGTAACTTGGACGTTGAACAGTGTTTTTCGGCGGCGACCAGGTTCAGTTCAACTGGAGTTGGTACCTCCGGTTGCCACATCCGTTATTTGTCCATACATTTGTAGTTACATTTTGCTAACTTTAGACTTTTGAATAGTTTATTAGTTCATACTCATTTTCGTGGCTTTGCTTAGTGATGGTAGACTAGGGTCATGTTCTCGTTCGGGGACGGGGGCGAGGGTTAGGAGGGGTAAGTGGGTTAGAGGAGTGTCTAGGTTGAGAGTAGGATCTTGGAACATTGAGACGTTAAGGGGAAGTCCATAGATCTAGTTAAGATTTTTAAGAAGAGGAAGCTTAATATAGCGCTTATCCAAGAGACCAAATGGGTAGGTCCTAAAGCTAAGGAGGTAGACGGGTATAAGTTGTGGTTCTCTGGTAGGTCAAAGTATAGAAATGAGATGGGCATTTTAGTAGATGGTGAATTAAGGATCATGAGGTAGAGGTCAGGAGAGCCACTGATAGGATGATGTCGATTAAGATGGTCGTTGAAGGACTCACAGTGAACATTATTAGTACATATGCGCCGCAAGCGGGTTTAGGCGATGAGGAGAAGAGGCGCTTTTGGGAGGATTTGGACGAAATAGTGGGAGGCATACCGCCCACTAAGAAGCTATTTGTGGGAGGTGATTTCAATGGACACATCGGGCCTATTTTGGGAGGTTATGATAATGTGCATGGAGGCTTTGGTTTCGGAGATAGGAATGGAGGAGGAGTCTCACTTTTGGATTTTGCAAGATCTTCTGGGTTGGTGATAGCCAATTCAAGTTTCCTAAAGAAGGAGGAACACTTGGTAACCTCCCGTAGTTCGGTAGCTAAGACTCAGATAGACCTTTTACTCTTTAGGAAGGATTATAAAGGTCTGTGCAAAGATTGTAAGGTCATTCCGAGCGAATATCTTACAACCTGACATAAGCTCTTGGTGATGGATTTAGCGATCATGATGATGAGAAAGAAGAGGGTCGTGGAGGACCGACCTAGGATCAGATGGGGGAGTTTGACCAAGTGGTGGTTAGACCGACTATGTTTTATGGGGCGGAGTGTTGTTCGGTTAAGATCTCTCACGTTCAAAAGATGAAAGTTTCCGAGATGAGAATGTTAAGATGGATGTGTGGCCACACCAGGAGTGACAGGATTAGGAATGAGCATATTCGGGATAAGGTAGGGGTGGCCTCGGTGGAAGAGATGCGAGAAGCGAGATTGAGATGGTTTGGGCACGTGAAGAGGAGAGACATACATGCCCCAGTGCGGAGGTGTGAGAGGTTGGCCATGGATGGTTTCAGATGAGGTAGGGGTAGACCGAAGAAGTATTGGAGAGAGGTAATTAGATACGACATGGCGCAACTACAGCTTACCGAGGACATGACCTTAGATAGGAGGGTTTGGAGGACCCAAATTAAGGTAGAATGCTAGTAGATAGTCTCGTTTTCCATTCTTATTGGTAGTTACATTATCGCAATATAATTTTTTCTACTCAGATTTCTTCTTTTATTTGTTATTTCGTGTGCTTTGATTATCATGTGTTATCTGTGTCGCTTGCATTATTTCATTTCATATCGCTTTGATTCTCTTAACCTTATCTGACTTTTTTATGCTTTTATTGAGCCGAGGGTCTTTTGAAAACAGCCATCGTACCTTGATAGGAGTAAGGTCTGCACACACTCTACCCTTCTCAGACCCCACGATGTGAAATTTCACTGCGTTGTTGTTGTTGTTGTTGTTGTCGTCTTTGTGTTAGTTTTTATTTTTTTTGTGATTTGTTTTTGTTACTTATATCTCTATGGCGTCTTAGAATGAAAATGAGTTTGATGGTTGCAACCTATATTTTGATGACCCATGTCCATATTGTGGAGGACCCCACTTTTGGCAAGATTGTAAAAATGCTCCCGGAAGAGAGGTGTGTGCACTGTCTCAATCCTATGATGAGAGTATTTGTAATATATATGGTGGTCAAGGTGGAAACCGGGATGATTGTCCCAATTACTTTTTCCCCCTCCCCCAAGTTGTTCTAACGAAAATGCTAGTTGTGCTTTTGAGTTTGACAGGGATAATGAAATGGCAAGTGAAGGATAAAGTGCCGGATTTGAAGGCATCATGGCAATACTCCAAACGTACTTAGATCGAGAAGCTAAAATGGAGGAAGAACGAAGGCTCGTCCAACACTCCATTTAAAAAAATGGAGAAGCTATGAAAAGAATGAATGATTCATTAGAAGATGCAAATTTCTCAATTGTCATGGAAGTGTCTACTCCTCAAAATGAATTGGTTGAAGAAGAGATTTCAAATTTGAAAGATGAGCCTGAGAATTCTTGTGTCCACAACACAAGTTGTGAAAGTGAAGAAGTGGTTCAACTTGAAGAAGAAGAAGAGCAAAATCTTGAAGAAGAAATCTCCAATTTTCAAAAAGAAGAAGTTGAGGAAATTTTGCAAAGCATAATGAGGAGGAACAAAAACTATGGGCAAGTCTTGACAAGAATTGTGGGAAGAAGTTCAACATGAAGATGATGAAACTATCCAAAAGGTATATCTCACCATGGATGGATTTTTACAAGAGTTGGACGACTCTCACAATGAAGAAAAACTTGACAAGATAGAAATTTTGAGCCAAGATTGGCTAATGAATCAAGCTCAACAACTTGAAGCCTATGGGGATCATTGTGAAGGCATTTCACGGATGATGGAAGAATTTCTAAAAATACATGCTGAGCAAAGTCAAGAAGTGGAGCTACTTGAAATTGCTATCCAAAAATTGAAGGCTGAATTGAATGCAAAGATTGAGACATGTGATGCTCAATATCAAAGGGCTGATTGTAGTTTTGAGTTGGTTTCCAATTAAGAAGAGGTCAAGATTGATTTCATGAGCTAATGGTAAATTGCTAGCCTACCAACCCAAAAATAGTGAATGATGCCGAAGTTGAAGAAATGATACAGAGTTGCATAAAAAAGTTCATTAAATAATTTTTTAAGACTCTAGTTCATTTTTGGGAGAGGATGTCAAAATTCACGCAAATTTGGAATTTGAGTGCGTTGGACCGCATTCCAACCATTTTTCAACATTATGCTTGGTTAGTGAAATAGAAGTTGAACTAACCGAGCCTATGGAGAATTTTGGAGATGAAGAAGAAAGCGTTTTCATTTTGAAGTTTGCTATGCCAATAAGACAAAATGGCATGCCTCACTTACGGGCCAAGAAGTGCAAAATGTGACACTCGAGAGTTGGCCTCTTTGCTTTCCTACCACCGCCTCACGAGCATCACCGGAATCTTGATTCAAAATTGGGGCGCAAATTCATATCTTCCAAATGGAGAAAAAAGTGGTAAAAGTAACCGTCGTGCCGTGACGTTAACTTAAGAGCTTGGTGGAAGGCAACCCATCATTTTAAAAATTTTAAGACGTTTTTGAAATGTTCGTTTTTAGAATAGCTTAGTAGATTATTTTTTACTAATCCATAAAGTTCGTTTTGAGCAGGTCGGGCTTTCAAAGCTGCCACAAACCAGTAGCTGCTGTTGAAATAGATCCCAACAGCCACACTAAGTTTTCAGGTGACATCACATGCGATTTGCAGGTCATGCTTGCGAGTCGCAGGTGCTGACAATAAAAAAATCAGGTGACATCACCTGCGAATCACAGGTCATGCCTGCGAGTCGCAGGTCGTGACAGCAAAAAAAAAAATTTAATTTGCCCTCAAACTATTTTGTGTTTTGTTTTGATTATGTGCAGTGAAGACACTGCAGTGTTTGTAGTTAGATGTGGCATGTGGTAACACATTATATTTTGGATATGCATAAATTGTGCTCCTGCCGGCTTTTGTCTTATATATGGATATTGTGTTCCCTTGCCTGGTTTGTTTTGTGACTGTTGGTGTGGCTGTTGATAGACTTTGTTGCAAATGGAACTTGCTCAAACTTTTGAAGATTTTGTTTTGTTGGCGTGTTGTGGATTAGTCGCTTTTATTATTTTATTTTCTTTCTTAGCTTCTTTCATTAGTCTTTGTAGTTTAGGTGTAGGTGCTCCTTTGAGGAAAAATATGAAAACTCTTGACTTGTTTGGTACTAGTAGAGTTCTCTCTTGCATGTGAACTTGAAATGCGAATACCCCTCCAAATTGTTTTGTGAAAGTTAAAAAGCAAGGTGCATATGATAGAATGATCTTTGTGACAATATTTTGGCTCATTTGGTTACTCTTTACCTATTAGTTGTGTTTACATTAGATATGAGATATTGCACTAGTTGTTCTTGCTTAGGAAGTGAAATTGATCCATCTTGACTAGTTCATATGCCATGTGTGGTGAGTGTTTGTTGAATAATTCTTGTGCTTACTTTTATCATCTAGAAATTGCCCGGTTAGTCTTTCAATGCTAATTTTGATTATGTTAGTTGGAGATCTGACCTTGGGCTATTTTTGTGATTTTTTTGAAAAAGCCTATTTAGCCTTTCTATCCTACCATGGCATAAATAATATCACTAGTAACCCCATTTGAGCCTATGATATTTTCTTTGATTGCCACATTACAAGCCTTTACAATTTTTTGATGAAAAGTCTTTTTCTTGAACCTTTCCCTCCTTGAACATGAAATTGTGAAATTGAGGCCAAAAGCCTAAGTTGGGGGTGTTAGTGTTGCTTAAGAGTGGTGAAGGTTGGTGTTGTGGAAAAGTCAAAAGAAAGGAAGAAAATTTGAAAAATACAAAAAGGTTGCAAACTTTTTGTGCAGAAAAAAAAACCCCGGCATAATTGGGGAAACTAGTATGCAAAGGAAGGAGTGATGTTTTGAAACGAAGAGGAAAGTGGACAAAAGGTATGTGTAGTGTAAGGAGGGCGTAGTCACTTGTATCCCAAATACTTATCCTACCCTTCCCTAAGCCTACATTACAAGCTTAAAAAAGTCCCTATGTGATCTCCAACCGAATGTTCTTGAGTAGTGATGAACGAAAATAAGGGCAATCTTATTTTGTGATATTTGTTATCACTAGAATTTCTTTGTTGAGTGTGAGTGACTTTGTGTATATTCCCCTTGTGTTGTTGTTGTAAATATAGTGATTTTGAGACTTTCTTTCTTGTGAGGGCATATGGATTACGATAGAGTGGTGATGTTTAAAATTTCCAAGTTGAGTCAATTAAACATATCTAGTAAGCTAGTGGTTTTGAGTCACTTATTGAGGCTTGAGTGTTGTTGCTTGATGGTTTTAAATCTCTACTGCACTCTTGAAATTGTATTTTGAAATGAGGGAGTTATTTGGTTAAAGCTTCACATGCTTGTAGCCTAATTGTTGGTACCAACCAAAGTCATGTTTTTGTGTGCTTAAAGTGGATCCTCATTGAGATTTTTATTTTGATTTGCTTGAGGAAAAGCAAAGACTTTAAGTTGGGGGTGTTGGTGGTGGGGGAGGGGGGTAGTGGGTGGTACGGTGGGAGTGAGTAGTTGTAGGGTGGGATGGTAGGGGTTTGTGGCAGAGAGTGAGGATGAATGGTATGGTGGGGGGCTGGGTGGTAGAGGGTGGGGGTCGATGGGGTGGTTGGGATGGGGGTGCAGGTTGGTGGGGATGGGTGGTAGGGGTGGGGTGGGTTTGGGTGTGATGGAGGTTGGTGGGTGGGTAGGGTGGAAGTATAATGGGGAGGTTAAATACTTAACCACCCAAAAACCACCAAATTCTTGGTTGCAAAAATTAGTCTTTTTCATGATTATATAACCATGAGATTACAACGGATTTACAATCATACAACATATTTTTAATACAATGGATACAAACATGATTTCATAGAAAACAATACAATAATGAACCACGGGTAACAACCATACAAAGAGGGAGTAGCTCTCTGACATTGGTTTGATTGGAAAATTAGTTGCTTAATTTGTTCTCCAATTTTGTTTCAATTGTTTTTTCATAGGACCCCATGATTTTAGAGTTAGGATGAAGGCTGTTGGTATTTGTGGAAGTGATGTTCACTACCTCAAGGTAAAATCTCTCTTCTAAGTTCACTTTTCTTGATATAGCTCATTTACATGGTCCATAATTTTTATGGAGACTTAGGTGTCGTGTTGTTGCTAGTTAAAGTTATGCAAGTATTAGTAATGTAGAGATTAGTTTTGTACAAGGCTTAGTTATTCATGTATTAGTATTCCATCATATATTTCACATAAAATAATATAAATTGACGTATAATTTATGTATGTTTTATTTATGTGGGATTGCGCAATAATAACCAAAAACCACACTTGGTGTCCAGAGTTTTATATAAAGCAACTAAAAAGCTACCAAACATGGTATTAGTTCTGCTATTTTTAATACATGAATAAGTCCTTCCTAACCAACAACCAAACTACCCCTTAGTGTTAGTGGTGGTCTATTATCTAGTTATGTTTTGCTTGGCTCTACAATGCCGGGATATGATTATTGTGTATTGTTAAGAGTATACTTAAGTAAATAAAAATATGCTCTATCTAAAAGTTAACATACGCTTTTAGATGAATTGATCATGCACTTCAATATGGTATTAGAGTAGAACTCCTGAGTTCGAGTCTCATTGCAGTTGTTATCAAAAAAGATTTTTCACGTACTTGCTCATGAAAAAGAATCAAACCTGCACGTGAGGGGCATGTTGAGTTTTTAATGTGTGTTCATTTGTTGAGTTTTTGAACCAATTATGTCAGATTGCTGAAACCCTCTCACAGTCATCAAATGTACCTGCAATAAAAAATTCTTCTCCATATCTGCTCAGCAATATAACATCCATGCTCACAGCAGTTGGAACAAAATAAAATTCACCCTGTTTGTCTCTTAAAACAGTCAGCGCGATTGTTATAGTATATGCTTTCTCAACTACTTTAAGGCACACCACTTTTAAAAAGATCATTATTTACTCTTTAGTAGCTCATATGAATCTGATGACTACTAATATATGTAGTTAGACGCGGTCGTTAGATCACCTATTTTGAGTTTTGCACACACAGGCCGAAACATGTGTCATGGGAATATATCTGCCTCTTTGCACAAAGATCGATCTGTCCAAAGCAACTTTTGACTTAACACTATGGACTGCCCTTTAAAATATTCCAATCATTTTTCTTAATATATTATCCATTTACACATGTTTTGTCAGATTTAAGCACAAGCCATAACTTGACTATCAACCTATTTTCATTCTTATAAACCAAGTTATTTTCATTCTTATAAACCAAGGTTTTTTCTTTGTGTGACCATATTCATCTCGCTTAGCTTCTTTGAAACCAAAGTTCCCCTCTATGGAAAACAGTCATAGAACATTATTTATTCTTACTTTAGTCATATTGTTCTCTTGGTTTCTTTTTCACTTGAAGAGACATTCTTTCTTGAAGGATTACAATCCCAATATTCAAGAAGATTAATGGTTTCTTTTAATTCACTTTCTACAAATATTGGCAAAGTGAATGGAGCGATTGTAGAGCATGAGAAAGCTGTGGGAAATGGTTTAAGGAGAAGGCCTAGAAGTTCCTCAAATCCTATTCAGAATAAAGTACATCATTGATATTCTTCTTTCCTTCTTTTTGTTCCTGATTTCCTTTTTTTTTTTTAATAACAATTTAGGATACAAAGAAGAAAGAGAATTTAACATTTTTGTTCTCTTTCTGATTTTTTGTAATTCTTTACTGGATGGCTTCAGGAAGGATAATGTTGAGGGTTAATTAGTCTTTACATATTTGTTTTCTTTTGTGACGCCCATGATGGAAGACGAGCTAAAGGGAGGACTGGTAGGCTTATATGCTTGCAAGCTTCTGAAGAAGGGTGCACATGACACTTTAGACGAATCTTATATTAAAATGAGAAGGAAAGAGGAAAGGCTTTGTAAGGCATAAAACAAATTCACATGGTAAACGTACTTTTGAGGTCAACGATAATGTAACCCAAAGGACAAATCCGTGATATCTATTAGGCCAAAACGGACAATACCTGCAATGAAATTGGGTGGTGACATTTTCAATCACATTCACAAGTTGCTATACTTGTGTGACTGTTTGATTCGTGTTTTATTAAATTTGCCGCCTATATAATTTATTAGTAAGAAAGGATGGGCATGTAGAGGTAGAGTACTGTGCATGGAATAGTTTGGTAGAAATTATAAATGTACTTTGGTTCAGAGAATTGAAAAAAATGTAATCAGCTGATTAATGTAGGAATGACTAGATTGATTTTCTTTTTATTTTATCACATTGATGAAATTTTCAAATATATATTTTGTCTGTAATTGGAGAATAGTTGCATGAAACAAAATAGATTTCTAGACTAATTCTATTTTTAGATTTAAAGTCGTCTGATTTGGGTTTAAATGATTTGTAGTTTAAAAAAGGCGTGACTTATTATTGTTATTGTTGGAGTTCCTTTCCTTCTTTTGGATGGAAATTCTCTAGTACAATTTTGCACAAATTTTTTTTTAGAAGTTTCCAAATAGAATTTATTGTGAACGGGAGAGAACTTATGTTGTCTTGTTAGAAATAGAACAATATATAATAAGCACAGTACCGTAGTTTGTTTTGAGTTCTTGAAGATAGTTTGTTTTGAGTTCTTGAAGATAGCAATTTAACCACTAAACGGTACAGTGAGACAGATGACAAATTTTGGGTTCAAATCTTACGAATGAAAAAACTCTAATAAAGAACACTTCTCTCTTTAGTGATCCGACTTAGTTAGGCCGGTTAATTCAGAACATAGAATAGTTAATAGCAAATGGAAAAAAAGATCGCAGCGCACCTTTTTAACATTAAGGATCATTTTGAAAAATAAGTGCCAGATGTATAAAAGAAACATTGCTCCAAATATGTTTTTGCTAGAAACTTAATAAGGTACGAATTTACATAGTATTATTTATTTATTGTCTTTTTAGATGGGAGTATCAGTGGCGGGAGTGGAAGTGTCCAAATTAGCTTGTGGCAAAGAAGATTACCTCTAAATTGTATTAAAAAATGAGGGTATTAGAACCAACAAAATAGGAAGAAGAAAAAGAGGGTATTCAAATGTGATTATATTCCACGTGCTGATGTTTGATAGATTATCGTCGGATTCAAGATTAAAAATTTATGTGCGTGCTTACCTTGATCTCAAATTAATATATAGCAATAGATTTACATTAAATATACTTATATATATATATATATATTTTTAATATATATACAAGATCTGAAGAAAAACTATTGAATTTTCGTAAACCCGTAAATAATGCTCTAAATCTGTATCCGCCGCTGAGTATTTAGAAGACAAATTAACTGAGAAGTAATGAGAGCCAATAAGACTACCAACAAGTGGAACAAAATTGATGGATCTCTAAACTCATAATCAAAGATATCGGGTTTGAATTCTGAAAATGAAGAAACTTCATGTCTCCTTTTAATGGGACCTAACGAGAATGCAAATTAATTGAATTAGTAAATTCTAAATACCGGATAGTTTTTCTGAAAAAATAATATGAAAACCAATAGGGCAAAGAAAAACAAGAGCATGAGAATGGTTCAAAATAGCATTGAGGAGGCATATGTTAGCTCTGCCAAATTCTCAATTATTGCTTTCTAGGTTATTTGCCTCTATGCATTATCTTTACAGCAAAATTGAGTTCTTGATCTATGTGTTTGTTTTATTTTTTTATTTCTAATTTTACCCATTGCACTCAATACTAGATTAACTTGACGATCTTCTAGTAAGGGTATTCAGAAAAAAAAAATTAAGAATGCCACATTTAGAATTTAAATCTAGAACGTAAAGTAATTTTTTGAACCACCTTTTATTTAGCACTATACTAAAGCTTCTTCTATATCAAATAGATCTAACAATTATATTAAGAAAATTAGAATACTTTTAAGATCTGCGTACACTTTACCCTCCTCAAATCTCACATTATGAAATTTCACTGGGTATGTTGTTGTTGTTGTTCTATACGTACAATATAATCATCTAACAAAAGGGATTCATATATGGGGCTTCGCCATCAGTGGAGCTTGCCCCTTTTTTTTCTTTTTTTTTTTTAAGGGAAGTAGATTGAAACCCCCTGATCATAAAAAAAATATCACATTGTAAATAGGTTTATTTTCTTTTATGCATATATATTAGGCATAATATATAAACAAGCTTTCAAATTTGGCCTCAGCTGGCAAGTATACCCTCCAACTTTTGGTGTGCACAAATAGGCACCTCAACTTGCATCCACTTTGTTAGTTGAACACTTCAACTTACAAAATGATCATCTAGACAACTCTAAACTTATGTGCCGCATAAGTGCCACGTTAGCATTTGTGTTTACATATTTAACTTTATACAATTTGAGGTGCCTACTTGTGCACACCCAAAGTTAGAAAACATACTTTTTTTTTTATGAAGCCATCACCATTAGGCTGTGGACCTAAGGTGTGGGGGGTTTGACTTAACCCCTACCATGTTAATTTAAGTAAGAATATTAAAATGATTAGAGGGGGACATGGAACCTTGCCTCTAATCTGCAAAAGAAGATTGAAAGCCAATCTTGAGGAAAGAGGCAACCTATACAAATCTCTTTCCGTAGTACAAAAGGTTTATTAACTAACAAAGAAATTAGATTTCTCAAATCTTCGTCTAAAAGTAAGTAATTGCCACTGATCCATTTGAGCCAGTCCCTTTGCCTCGCCAGGTAAACTGTCGTGAGAGTAATATAAGGACCTGATTCTACTTGATGAAGAAAGTTTTGCTAAGTAGTCTGCCACGAAATTTGCTTCTCTGAAACAGTGCAGGAATTTGATATTGACGCCCTCCACATTCTTTAGGATCTTGTTGATTATGTGCTTGAACTTCAAGTTTTCCGAATTCTGTTTTGTGAGCATGTTGGCAATGATTAAAGAGTCAAGTTCCATTTGAATATCATTATGCCATTAATTTTGCACCAGGAGTTTCCAAACTCTACAGCCAGGACTTTCGCAAGGTTGCTGCTTCCACAGTCAACTGGAATAGAAAATGCCATGACCAGTTTTCTGTGTTCATCTAGAAAACATACTTGCCAGCTGAGGCCTTGTTTGAGAGGCTGTTTAGGTATTATGCCTATATATTATGTATTAGGATTTTCTGAATTCTCTGTGTTTATATACTTCACTGCCAGCAAGAGGGTGGTTCCATGGTCAATAATCATTGTAATTAAATTTAGTCCTATGTTTGGATGATTTCCAAGTCTTATATAACTCCATTATCTTTCTTTAAATAACCAGTGCTGAGATACTTTCCTACTCTGGACCATTGTCAAAAGTAGAAAAACGGTAAAGTAGATTGGTGAAGGAGAGTCTGGAGGCCCAAAGATACATGGAGGAGCATAATAGATCAGCAAACTATGTGTTGGGCTCTAACAAGTATACAAGCCCAAAATGGTGAATTTTCACCTAATTCCTGCATAGATTTTGTTGGTGATGCTTTTAGTTTCTCTCTCTTCCGGTAAAAACTTATCCGCATCTAGTGTTTACATCAATCATGTAGATTTACTATAGTTAATTTATTTAATGAGGTGAAAATGTATGTTTATTAACTATAGTTAAGTGCTAAAAGTCTATATGCAAACATGTGTCGTCATACATTTATTGGCTTCGTATAAACATCAAGTGGCTGTGCGGATAAGTTTTTGACTCCCCTTCCCCTTCTCGTTTTCTTCTTTAAGTACTCAAACTAAAGGTCTCTGATTAAGAGTGAATTGATTCTATCCATTCCATCATAATACCTTGATGGTAGTACTATTTTTCTCATTTTTAGGTGCTTCTTTCTTTTGGCCACAACAATGATAATTATTCTTAGAAAATGGGTAAATGATTTGATGTTGCTGCTGGGAGAGCACTAGATTATAAAAATAAAATCTCCAATTTCGGGGTATGTTACTATGTTTTACTTTGGGTCCATAATAAATTAAATAAGGTTGTTTTCTTCAATTATGAACTTAAATGATAATGTGTGAGACTTAATTAATAACTGAAAAATCATGGGAAGTAGCTGCAGCTTGCACAGTTGCACCAATAAATTAAATAAACTAGCAGGTTAGCAGTAACTTCATTAGGAGCTGCTCTTATTTTTTTAAGCCAATTGACATGACTCATTAACCACTAATAAACTAAAAACAAATATATCTTCATGAATGATAAAATGAATAAAAAAACAGTCTATGAAATTTTCTTCTTGTATTTTTGAATGATTATTTCTACAATCTACTCTAGTATTTATACAAGTTTATATGGAATCTACTCTATAACAGAATAGGTGGGTGTACCATTTCTGTTACTAATCTCCTAACAACTTTAAAGATAAATACTGAATTTACAAATACATAAATGAAATAAACTATTATGTATGTACAACTAATACAAATACAGCTCATGTAGGTATTTGGGCCTTCTCCTTCTGGCCATATGAAATTGTTTCTATAAGCCCAATACCAAGTTTGCAATTTTGTCCTTAAGCCCAAATTGATATAAGCCCAAAGATAAGTAATTAACCTTGACCTAATTTATTCCCAAACATCCGATGACCTCGATTTGTCCTATGTTCAGTGTCCAAACATAAACTCATCTTATCTTCTCACATCTCACATCATCTTCTTCCTTCAACTCATCGTCAACCATAGAAATGGAGGATAAATCCCAACACCACCTCAAGTTAGAGGGGAGGATGAAATACCCAACTTGTCCAATAACCGATGGTGAATCGGGACAGTGAGAGACTTCATAAACAGATCTGCAAGTTGAGAAATCGATTTGATAGACGAAAGGGAAATCAGATCAGCAAAGTATTGTTGACGGACGAAGTGACAATCAATCTCAACGTGCTTCGTTCGTTCGTGAAATACGAATTCTTTGCTATGTGAATGGCGGCGAGACAATCGGAATGTAATGGAATCGGCAAAGAAATTGGAACGGATAGATCCTCAAATAGTCATACTAACCAGGTAACCTTGGCTACAACCCTTCGCATTGAACGATACTTAGCTTCAGCTGAGCTAAAAGAAATAGAAGCTTGCTTTTTCGATTTCCATGAAATAGGTGAAGAACTAATTGAAATATAGAATCCACAAACTGATTTGCGTGAATCTGGACATGTCCCCCAGTCAGAGTCACAAAATGCGAGTAGTTTGTAGCATGAGGAAGAAGACATGAACAAACCAAGTCCTGAATCCTTTAAAGATATCGCAAAATCCGAAATGCAGCAGCAAGATGTGGTTTATGAGGATCTTGCATAAATTAGCTCAAGTGCTGGACGGTGAAAGATAAATTTGGCCTTGTGTGAGTAAGGTAATTCAACTTACCCAATAAATGTCTATATAGAGTAGGATCTGTAATTGGACTGCCTGTTTGAGCTTGTAACTTGATGCTTGAATCCAAAGGAGAATAAACCGCTTTAAGATTTAATGAATCAAACTCATGTAATAGATCAATTGTAAATTTCCTTTGAGATAAAACAAGACCATAATTCTCTAACAACTTCCATGCCAAGAAAAAAAATGCAAATTTCCCAAGTCTTTTATTCGAAATTCCTTATTCAGAAACATCTTAAGGGAATATAATTCTGTTTGACTGTTCCCAGTCATTATAATGTCATCCACATAGACTGCTTAAAAATATAGTTTGCATTCATATCTGTGTGTGTGATAGCATTGACGATATAATCTTTGAGATAGGAATGAGGTTTTGGAATCCTAGAGGACTGTCTAAGTATGGTTTTAACAAGAGGTTCGGGAGAATTAGGAAGAGAGGAGTGAGATATATCAGAAGAGGTCAGACTATTGATAGGACTAGTAGAAGGAGATATAACATTCTCAGTGTCATTGCAATCATCATGACTAGGATCAGAACCTTGAGATAAAAAATCATCTGTTGAAATGGTAGCTGGTTCCTCATTAGTTGATGAATTTTAGACTGTGGAAAATAGGAACAGAAAATAGTTTATGAGGAAGAGAAGAGAAAGGATAAAATTCCTCATGAAAAACAACATTTCTAGACACTGAAATCTGCATAGTCTTAAGATTCAAAACCTTGTATCCTTTCTTATTGAAAGGGTAGCCTATAAAAACACATGGCAGAGCCCTTGGATCAAATTTGGATCTGTGACTTGGTAGAGTGGACACAAAACACAAACAACCAAAATATTTTAAATGAGAATACAAAGGATTTGTTTTAAACAAAAGTTTATAAGGTGTTTTGTAGTGTAAAACTTTAGATGGGAATCTGTTTATAAGGTAGGTGGTTGTTAAAAGACATTCTCCCCAATAGGTGATAGGCAAGTGAGATTGAAATAACAAAGCCCTTAAGGTTTCAAGAAGATGCTTGTGTTTCCTCTTAATCCATTTTGTTGTGGAAGGATACACATGTGGTTTGGTGTATAATACCCTTAAATAATAGAAAATCTGATTGCACTTTACCACTTCCTAATTCAAAGGCATTATCTGATATTATTATTTTCACTTGAGAACTGAACTGATTTTCCACCATACTTAAGAAGGATTGCAATATTGAAAAAGCATTTGATTTTGTGCTTAATAAATGAGTCCAAGTAGCTCTTGTAAAATCATCTACAATAATGATAAAATATTTAAAACCATCACGGGTAGGAGTTTTGTATGGTCCCAAATGTCTATATGTATTAGATCAAAAGTAGATTTAGTTGTGATGGTGCTTAAAGGAAAGGGCTGCTTGGTTTGCTTGGTTTGTCTTGCCTTAGGACAAATAATGCAAGGAGAAGTAAATTTAGAACAAGGAGAAAGTGGAACAATATTTTTCATATTACTTAAAGGAATGTGACCCAACCTGTAATGGCATAATCTCTCTTTTACATTTGGATAAAAAACACTGGAAAAACCAGAAAACACAGACACTCAATTGGAAATACAAATGGACTGATCCTTAGGTAATTTAAAACTAGAGCTAGACAAATAACTAGATACAGCCTTAGGAAAACTATTAGAAATTGCTGGCTGATTTGGCTTTAAGATGTAGAGTCCTTCGTGTTCTTTATCAAGCACCAGAGGGTTCTTTAGTGAAAGGTCCTGCAAAAGAAAACATGCATTAGGTGTGAAGAGAAGAAACTTTCTGAGTTATTTGCACAATTTATGTGCAGATAGAAGATTGAACCTAAAAGAGGGTATATAGAGGACATTATGTAGGATAAACTTAGAGGAAATAGACACAGATCCTGAACAAGTCACTTTGGTCTTTTGAGAATTAGGAAGATTGACCATAATGGGTTTAGAAAATGCTTTCAAATTAGTGAACAAACTTCTGTTAAAAGTCATATGTTCAGTTGCTCCACTATCTATTATCCAAGATCTACCATTAATATTGATTAGGCAAGTATTTGAGTTAAAGAACTTAGTTATACCAGCACATGTTAGATTTGCAGCAGTCTCAGTGGAACCTCCACCTCTCTGGTTCACTTTAACTTGTTCCAAGAGCAGCAATAGTTTAGAAATATTGTCTTGACTCAAAGACTTTGTGTAACACCCCGTACCTTTAACGAAAGTTTTGACCACAATCCTAGACTTAGAACATCAGATAAAGAATGTGCGAATTGAAATTTTTCCGTTCAGTTGAGATATGGTAGTTTACGCCCATGAAAAGTGGTCGTATTTCAATTTACGACCATGAACAGTGCCCGTAAACTGAAACCAAGAATTTCGGAACATTCTGAAATTTGACATTTTGAGGTCATATGGTTAAATACGGACCGTATTTCACTTTACGGCCCGTATTTCAAAACGTGTTTGGAATTTGGGAAACATTCCTTGATGAAAGTTGTAGAGCATTGAAATAACTTTCCAACGGTATCTTACGGGGGTCAAACAGACATCTGTGCAAAAATTTATGGCCATTTTACTGAAGAGAGGCAGTGCTGTCCGTATTTCAAAATACGGCCCGTATTTCAAAATACGGCCAGTACTTTGCTGGACGTAAATTGCAATGTTCCAGAACACTATATATTCGTCCATATCAGTTGAACTCATTATTTTTCACTCTCTCAAACCCTAAACGACTTCCTACTCTCCTCCAACATCAAGAAGACCAAGGTAAGTCCATTATAATTATTCCAACTCAATTCTAACATATATCCTTGTAATCTAAACAAGAAATCATCATTCCTAATCTAGTGTTTTCAAGAAAACCATCTCAAGATTCAAGAATCAAGATTTAGGAAAATCTTCTACAAAATCCAAGTCTTTAATTCAAGTTTTGGAGCAACTAAGGTATGTAGAACTTCCATCCACATGTGGGAATCTCTGCGTTCTTCCCCATGATTCGTTTCGTAAAATATATGAAGTTCAAATCTTAGGGCATTAAACCCAACATATTGGTAGCCCGTAATTATGTATGTATGTACAAGAATTTTGTATCTATGTTTGTTATTGTATTCCTAATCTTCCATTACGGATTAGGAATCCTAGTTAAATCCATGAATCATGAATTCTTCCTCATGTGTTCTCATTATGTTTATATGAAACTTTATGATTTCATCTAGCAAGTTACAAGCATGTTTTCAAGACAAGTATATATATATATATATATATATATATGATTTCGAACTATTGTTATTACTCATGAACGAAAAACACGTTTTTGCAAGACTATGACAAGTTATTTTATGAAACCATGTACAAGCAAGTTATGATTCATGAAAATCATGTACAAGCAAGTTATGATTCATGAAAACCATGTACAAGCAAGTTATGATTCATGATATACCATGGGCAGCAAGTGCCACTATTTTTCATGTTCATGTTTTGGGAGTTGCATTAATTACCGAGGAGGGCTTCAGATAGCCTGAAACTACGTAGCCACCGTAGGATGAGGATCGCTCCACCCATGTCCCGGACGATCTCTCATAATGACTGGATCCTTTCATATTTTATTAAATCTCATGTTCCCTGGCAAGGACTGAGTGTTCTGCTGGCGGGACGCAAGCACCAGACCATGGATCGGTTATAAGTTATTGCTCTCCCTACTTATGATATTTTTACCATGTTTTTATATGTATATGTATGCACTCATGTTCATGTCCAGGTTTGCAGTTTCAGTTCTCATCATGTTATTCCATGTCCCATGCTATTTCTTTCAGTTGCTATACATACCAATACATTCAATGTGCTGACGTCCCCTTTTTATTGCCCGGGGGCATGCATTGCACGATGCAGGTACTAACTTACAGGACGACGCCTCTGCTCATTAGGATCTGCGCGTACCAGCTTATTGGTGAGCCCCATCTCATTCGGGGTTTAGTCAACTTTTGTTTTATGATTAGTTATGCATCTAAGGTATGCTGGGGGTCTTGTCCCAGTAAATATGTATGTTTTCCAGTCAGACTCATGATAGAGGTTTCATAGACTAGACAAGTCAGTTATGTCATGTCAGACATTTGGAGTCGTATAGCTATTTTGGCTCATTCATGTTATTTTGGCTCACTCATGTTTAAACAAGTATTTTATTAAGTATTATGACTTACCATGTTTTATAAAGTCTCATCATGCATTCACGTTACATTCCGCTTATGTTATGTATCATGATGATTCAGCAAGCCATGTGGTTCGCTCGGTCACATGCAGTCAGGCACCGAGTGTCGTGTTACGTCCAGGCCATGGTTCGGGGCGTGACAAAGCTTGGTATCAGAGCCTAGGTTCAAGAGTCTTTAGGGAGTCTATGAAACCGTGTCCAGTGGGGTCACTTTTATATGTGTGAGGGCCCCATACATATAAACAGTTGACCACCAAGACATTCAGGATTGTCTCATTTCTTTCTACTCTAGATTGTGCCATGAAGCTTAGAGCAATAATTAACTTCTCTTCCTCTAGAATTACGTACGTTTCGAATGCGCAGGAGATGAACAGATAATTCAAGGTCCAAGTAAGGATGTTTACCCATATGGGGTACAATTTGCTAGTACTTACTGGTAACGAATGAGACTTCAAGTGCTAATGAAAGTGGAATACAATATAAGTTGCCTGAGAAGGGGTATAGTGGAATGAATAGTATGTTGAATGATAATGATATTATCGAGAAAGGAGAATGGTATACCACAGGGAGAGGATATTAGAGAAATTAGAAAAAGGAGCTAAATCTGCAAGATACGTAAATCATGAAGGATCTCAAGGAAGTGGTGGAAGACAGTTTTCTACCGGAGGTCATCAGGACCCACTCGATCTATAGTTAAAGATTGAAAGGGGTAATAGTTGGTATTTCCTGCGTGCAGGTTGTTTTTTGGATAGTAAGAAATACAAAGGAAACTCTGCCAAAATTTTTTCTAGAAACAGAAGGAGAATGAGATATAACTTCGTAATATGTTTGGAAAAGCCATGTCAACAGTAATAATAAGATTTGACTAAGTCACGAGTACAACTGACTTTGAGAAATAAGATTTGATTTCCTATTTAGATGAACACCTTGAGTGGGTGACAGTTTGGATACATCCGAATGTGTGTGAGAAAACAAGGGCTTAAGTTAAGTTCAGAGTAGAGTGACTAGTGGAAGAAGAAATCAGCTAAAGTTGTAAGAGAGCAAACTACAGAAGAATAGCCTTGAAGAGTTGTCAAAAGTGGTTGACCTAAGATTTACAATGTGAGCAGAGTAAAGTCATTAAGATGGAGTATGCCAGTTATGAATACAGTTGCAACCATTCATGTAAGTAAATTTAGTTTTTCCCCATGAGAAATTGCTCAGATGGGAGTCGAAATATTCATCAATGTTGTAGAGTACAAAGGAATTACAGAAGATAAGAAATGTTAATTGGATTCCATCAAAAGAGAAGAATTTGTAAGTATAAGATGTTAAGCCTTGGTCTAAGGGGGGAGATGCATAAATCGTCAGTAAGTCCAGTGAGATAATTGAAGACCCGAATGGTTAGTATGAGATATGAAGAACCTTAGTTCAGTTAAGTTGGCATAATTAGATAGTCTTCATAAGGAATATGCTTCGTCTTAGAGGAAACCCGAATTGAGTAGAATGATCGTCGAACGAATATTGTCAAGTTCAATTACTATCGATTAGGCGATCACAGAAAAGCTATAAGATCATGCCCAGTTATGTGTCATAAGGGTAGTGCCATTGCACAAGACTTTAATCTTTAAGGTGCTCGTGAAAGACCTAGCGCACAACAGTACTATGAGTATTTTGGAAGTATCTCAAAAAAAAAAATCAAGTATGGGAAGTACAACTCATGATTTAGGCAGACAAGAGAACTAAGGTGAAAGAAGTTCAATGCTTATCCAAGCTAGGAATTTGACTTTCAGACTCCGAAATGGATGGAGTTATTGCCCAGAACATGGCGTTCCTGCTTAGTCATTGAAGTTACAGAGAAGCAGTTTGGTGATTCCTACTTGCTGCAGATGAAAGAGAGGATTCACGAATAGAAAGCCTTAGCTTTTGAACAAGGGAGAGATAATGGTACCTTGAGATACCGAGGCAGATTATGCGTTCTAGATGTAGATGGACTCAGAGAGCGAATCGTGTCAGAAGCTCACAATTCTAGGTATTCCATTCACCCAGCTTCCACTAAGATGTATCATGATCTCAAGGAGATTCACTGGTGGAACAACATGAAAAAGAATGTGGCAGATTTTGTAGCTAAGTGCCCAAATTGTCAGCAGGTGAAAGCCGAACACCAGAGGCCTGGTGGCTTGGCTCAAAATATTTATATTCCTGTCTGGAAATGGGAAATGATCAATATAGACTTTGTATCAGATCTACCTCGTTCAGCTATGAGGCATGATTTAATTTGAGTGATTGTGGACAGACTTACGAATTCAGCGCACTTCTTGCCAGTTAAGACCACAGATGGAACAGAAGATTATGCCAAGTCATGTGTTAATGAGATTGTCGGATTGTATAGGACCCTAGAGTCCATTATTTTATATTATGGTGCTCAGTTCACAACGAACTTCAAAAATTATTTCAGAAAGGATTGGGTACAGAGGTGAACCTTAGCACAACTTTTCATCCTCAGACAAATGGTCAGACAGATACGCTATTCAGATCTCATGTTATGATATTCATGTTAGTTCAATACTCAGATATTTATGTCAGCTTAGTACTCAGATATCAGTCCAGTACTCACGTATTCATGCCATTCCAGTATTCAGCTAATCCAGTATTCAGTCAGCTCAGTATTCAGCTAATCTAGTATTCAATCAGCTCATTATTCAGCTAATCCAGTATTTAACTAGCTCAGTATTCAGTCAGCCCAGTCTTCAGTTAGTACAATATACATTCAATTTAGTATCTCAGCAGTTTAGTAACCATGTGTCCTTTACTTCAAAGTTAATTGGGATGACCACCTGTCTCTTATTGAGTTTACTTACAAAAAAATAACTACCATGCTAGTATTGGGATGACACTGTTTGAAACCCTTTTTGAGCGAAGGTGTAGATTACCAATTGGTTGGTTCGAAGTTGGTGAAGCAGAGTTGTTAGGACCAGATTTGGTTTATCAAGATATGAAGAAAGTCAAGTTAATACAAGAGCGTTTGAAAATGGCTCAGAGTCGCCAAAAGTCTTATACAGATGTGAGGCGAAGGGACTTAGAATTTTCAGTTGATGATTGGTTGTTCCTTAAAGTCTCACCCATGAAGGGTGTCATGAGATTTGACAAGAAAGGGAAGCTAAGTTCCAGATATATTGGACCTTAACAAAATTCTACGAAAGGTTGGTCTAGTAGCTTATGAACTTGAGTTGCCACAAGATTTGGCTGCTGTACATCCCGTGTTTCATGTATACATGTTGAAGAAGTGTATAAGAGACCCGTCGTTGGTTGTTCCTACTGATACTATAACAGTGAAGGATAGTTTGACGTATGAGGAAATTCCTATAGCCATTTTTGACCGTCAAGTTTGCAAGTTGAGAACTAAGGAAGTAGCCTCAGTGAAAGTCCTGTGGAGGATTCAGAAAGTTGAGGAAGCTACATGGGAAGTCGATGAGGATGTGAAATCCATGTACCCGCACTTGTTTCAGCCCGCAGAAGAGATTTATGATGAAACACCAAGATTTTGAGGTGTGTAATCTTTCTTTTCACGCTTTTGGTCGTGTGTGGCCAATTTATAGTGCTATTGTGATGTAGCCCTGTGAGGCAATGATATTATGGGCTGTTGTGACAGGTTGGTAGTGCCATATTACAGGGGAAACTCTGGCGAAATTTTTGTAGAATCCCGATTGTTAACATTCGAGGATAAATGTTCCAAAAGAAGGGGAGAATGTTACACCTTGGAAATTTCTCCGTTAGCGTACCACGAATAGACCCACGAAGGGTATGACGCATACAACATGTTGACGAGTAAGAAGTAATATTTAATGATTCTAAATGAGATTTCAAAGACATTGGAGGTAGGAGACGAAAGTTGTTAAGGAAAGCAAGGTATATGTTGTATGTCGGGCAAGAATTACGAGTATCGAATTAATGATGACTTAAGGACATTTTGGAGAAGATTTATAATGTCCCTTATGTATTCATGCCTCACGTTTCACGTTCAAGTTCATATATTCGCTATTCATGTCTCATGCTTAGGCACTGACGTTTTCATGAAACTATGTCATGTCAGTTTCCATACCCCATGTCATGTTATGTCTCATGTTTCACGCTCATGTCATGTAGCCAGTGCTCATGTTTCATGTCTCATGCTTCAGTACCCATGTTTCCATGTAATCACACATTCAGTTCTCATGATCCATGATCATGCTCTCACAAAACCATGTCAAGCTCTTTATGTTTTATGTCATCTTACATTCATGTTCATATATTCAAGCCATGTCCAGCCATATCCTTAACCATGACCCATCATTCGAGGACGAATGATCCCAAGGGAGAGATATTGTAACACCCCGTACCTTTAATGAAAGTTTTGACCACAATCCTAGACTTAGAACATCAGATAAAGAATGTGCGAATTGAAATTTTTCCTTTCAGTTGAGATATGGTAGTTTACGCCCATGAACAGTGGTCGTATTTCAATTTACGACCATGAACAGTGCCCGTAAACTGAAACCAAGAATTTCTGAACATTCTGAAATTTGACATTTTGAGGTCATATGGTTAAATACGGACCGTATTTCACTTTACGGCCCGTATTTCGAAATGTGTTTGGAATTTGGGAAAAATTCCTTGATGAAAGTTGTATATCATTGAAATACCTTTCCAACGGTATCTTACGGGGGTCAAACAGACATCTGTGGAAAAAGTTATGGCCATTTTACTGAAGAGAGGCAGTGCTGTCCGTATTTCAAAATACGGCCCGTATTTCAAAATACGGCCAGTACTTTGCTGGACGTAAATTGCAATGTTCCAGAACACTATATATTCGTCCATATCAGTTGAACTCATTATTTTTCACTCTCTCAAACCCTAAAACGACTTCCTACTCTCCTCCAACATCAAGAACACCAAGGTAAGTCCATTATAATTATTCCAACTCAATTCTAACATATATCCTTGTAATCTAAACAAGAAATCATCATTCCTAATCTAGGGTTTTCAAGAAAACCATCTCAAGATTCAAGAATAAAGATTTAGGAAAATCTTCTACAAAATCCAAGTCTTTAATTCAAGTTTTGGAGCAACTAAGATATGTAGAACTTCCATCCACATGTGGGAATCTCTACGTTCTTCCCCATGATTCGTTTCGTAAAATATATGAAGTTCAAATCTTAGGGCATTAAACCCAACATATTGGTAGCCCGTAATTATGTATGTATGTACAAGAATTTTGTATCTATGTTCATTATTGTATTCCTAATCTTCCATTACGGATATTAGGAATCCTAGCTAAATCCATGAATCATGAATTCTTCCTCATGTGTTCTCATAATGTTTATATGAAACTTTATGATTTTATCTAGCAAGTTACAAGCATGTTTTTAAGACAAGTATATATATATATATATATGATTTCGAACTATTGTTATTACTCATGAACGAAAAACACGTTTTTGCAAGACTATGACAAGTTATTTTATGAAACCATGTACAAACAAGTTATGATTCATGAAAATCATGTACAAGCAAGTTATGATTCATGAAAACCATGTACAAGCAAGTTATGATTCATGAAAACCATGTACAAGCAAGTTATGATTCATGATATACCATGGGCAGCAAGTGCCACTATTTTTCATGTTCATGTTTTGGGAGTTGCATTAATTACCGAGGAGGGCTTCAGATAGCCTGAAACTACGTAGCCACCGTAGGATGAGGATCGCTCCACCCATGTCCCGGACGATCTCTCATAATGACTGGATCCTTTCATATTTTATTAAATCTCATGTTCCCTGGCAAGGACTGAGTGTTCTGCTGGCGGGACGCAAGCACCAGACCATGGATCGGTATAAGTTATTGCTCTCCCTACTTATGATATTTTTACCATGTTTTTATATGTATATGTATGCACTCATGTTCATGTCCAGGTTTGCAGTTTCAGTTCTCATCATGTTATTCCATGTCCCATGCTATTTCTTTCAGTTGCTATACATACCAATACATTCAATGTGCTGACGTCCCCTTTTTATTGCCCGGGGGCATGCATTGCACGATGCAGGTACTAACTTACAGGACGACGCCTCTGCTCATTAGGATCTGCGCGTACCAGCTTATTGGTGAGCCCCATCTCATTCGGGGTTTAGTCAACTTTTGTTTTATGATTAGTTATGCATCTAAGGTATGCTGGGGGCCTTGTCCCAGTAAATATGTATGTTTTCCAGTCAGACTCATGATAGAGGTTTCATAGACTAGACAAGTCAGTTATGTCATGTCAGACATTTGGAGTCGTATAGCTATTTTGGCTCATTCATGTTATTTTGGCTCACTCATGTTTAAACAAGTATTTTATTAAGTATTATGACTTACCATGTTTTATAAAGTCTCATCATGCATTCACGTTACATTCCGCTTATGTTATGTATCATGATGATTCAGCAAGCCATGTGGTTCGCTCGGTCACATGCAGTCAGGCACCGAGTGCCGTGTTACGTCCAGGCCATGGTTCGGGGCGTGACACTTTGCCTCATTGTTCCCCCCTGATTGTTGTTCATCATCTCCTGAACTGAATACATTGTTAGATTGAATATCATTTTGCAACTTTCTTGGATTTGTAAACTTGAAATGAGTTGGGAAACCATGGATCTTGTAACACTTGTCAATAGTTTGTCTTGGTTTCTTGCAGTAGTTGCAGTAAACTGTGTTTTTCTTAGTGTCATAGGTAGTTTTTTTATTCTTATAGTCATTAAACTTTCTTGGTTGCTAATTAGTTACCATAAAAGAGGATGGTTCCCCTGTTTAAGTAGGGGTTGCATGAATCTCTCTTTGTTTTCGTCTTGAATAATTATAGAGTAAGCTTGCCCAATACTAGGAAGGGGTGAAGATAACAAAATATTACTTCTTACACCTATGAAAGTGTTATTCAAACCCATTAAAAATTGTAATAATCTTTCATCTTGATGTGCCTTCACAATCTTTTCTTTTGCACCACAAGTACACTAACATCCACAGGCAGAAAAGGTATTCATAGCATCCAGTTCATCCCATAAGCTTTTCATTTTTGTAAAATAAGCAGAAATGCTAAAGTTCTCTTGTGTTAGTGCATTCAATTCTTCTTGAAGTTGAAATAATTTTGCCCCATTTGCCTGACCAAATCTATCTTCCTGGTCAGACCAGAGTACTTGTGCACTTTGGGAGTACAACACTCTCAGCAATTTCTTTTGATAAAGAGTTGAGCAACCAAGAGAGTACCATATTGTTGCATCTTTCCCAACCTTTCTGGAGTCCAGAGTCAACAGTTGGAATAGTTAGAGATCCATCAATGAATCCTAACTTGTTCTTAGCTGAAAGGGCTATGATAACAGCACTTCTCCAGCCTCTATAGCTTCTACCAGCAAAGAGAGCACCCACCAGGTTCATTCCTGGATAATCTGATGGGTGAATGTAATATGGATGAGATGAATCCACAACATTAGTTGTAGTGGATCCATCAGTCCTTTCAACAGAAGAAGAAATATTTTCTAGTGTGGATATTCCATCTTCAGACATTGTAAATTAGTATATAGATTCAAGAAAATGCAGAGAAGAAAAAAAGGACAGTGTGATTGTAAATTAAGAACAAAATATAGGATCGTAAATATGACGAAATCAGACCTGCTTTGATACCATGATAAAATAAATAAAAAAACAGTGTATGAAATTTTCTTCTTGTATTTCTGAATGATTATCTCTACAATCTACTCTAGTATTTATACAAGTTTGTATGGAATCTACTCTATAACAGAATGGAGAGGTGTACCATTTCTGTTGCTAACCTCCTAACAACTTTAAAGATAAATACTGAATTTACAAATACATAAATGAAATAAAATACTATGTATGTACAACTAATACAAATACGGCTCATGGAGGTAATTGGGCCTTCTCCTTCTAGCCATATGAAATTGTTTCTGTCAGCCCATACCAAGTTTGCAATTTTGTCCTTAAGCCCAAATTGATATAAGCCCAAAGATAAGTAATTAACCTTGACCTAATTTATTCCCAAACATCTGATGACCTCGATTTGTCCTATGTTCAATGTCCAAACATAAACTCATCTTATCTTCTCACATCCACATCATCTTCTTCCTTCAACTCATCGTCAACCATAGAAATGGAGGATAACCCCAACAAAGAAAGAACATAAAATTATGTTTAAACTAATCATGTTTGGGTTCTGAATTGGGAAAAGGTATAAATTCGCCTCTAACTATTCAAAATTGCTCAAGTTTTCCTTCCGTTAGATTAGGTTTATTCAAACGCTTGCCGCTAACAACTTATCTCGTATTTGACTTAATTTGTCATAAAACGAGGTGCAACATTAAAAGTATGGACTCAATATGTCCAAATACTTCGAGAAAAAAAAGATCCAAATTTATCCCTCATGTTTTTTCTACGATTTAAAATTACGTTCGAATTGGAGTTCTGCTAGGAGTTAAGGAAGCTTCGCGGTTGAATAGCGAGAGAGAATGAAATTTGATTAAATAGACCGAGAATCTCATCATTTGTTAGGTGGGCCAACTGACCGATCGAGTTGGGCTGTACGTAAAAAAAGACACAATTTCCTAATAGCGGGGTAAGATTGGATCAAAAGTTTAACAAATGACAAAGTTATTCAATGTTGAACAGTATGGGAGAAAATTTATTCCTTTTCTTGTCTAAATTTTAACGTTTTTATGTTATGTTCGACCAATTTTAGTAGACAAGTAAGAAAGAGAGAATATTCTTCATGATTATTTTTTTTGGCATGGAAAAATAGTAGAGTGCATTATATTCTCCATTTCACAAAGTATTAATTTTTCGAAATGAAGGAAGATATTCAGTAGGGTTTCAAATTTCCAGACGAAGGCAATCTTATATTTGACATAAAAATTAATATTTGACATGTATACATAGTTAACTTTTTGGACAAAAGATATTTAACCATATGTCCTTGAACCTATATGGCTCTGCCACTATAGAGTAAATCAATAAATAATACCTAGATTCCAAAATAGTATGTCCCGACACATAATTATACTATATTAATAAAATAAGTGAAAAAATAGTTAATTGCCAGAAAAAAATTATAGTAGCGGATGGGGCTATTCCTCCTTTAACCAGAAGTCTCAAGTTCAAGTTCTGGATATGAAAAGTTTTTTGATAGGGAGTGTTTGCTTTCCCCCGGATGTGACCCTACGCGGAGCGCATCTGAATATAGTCGAGCTCCAATGCGAATACCAAACATCGGGTGGGAAACCAAAAAAAAAAAAATATTGCGGCCAAAAATCCAAATTTCAAGGGGAAAACTTTATATTTCAAGTTCAGGTGAAAGATACATGATCTATCATGTCATCGAGGTGTGTTCAATAGGCACATCTTTAGCAATATAAACTCGGACTCATAATTTAGGTATTAAATGAAAAATCCAGACAAATTTAATTAAACGACTATCCTGCCTTTATTTATTTATTGAGCATGATCTTCCACTTGTTTATAAACTATTTTAACCGTGTAACATTGTCTTAAAGCTTTAAAATAGTGGAATAATTGTACCATGTAAACCTACCCACTTTTCTTTGTTAGGAAACTGTTTATTATATATGTAACCTACCCCGTTTTTTTAATAGGAGAATTAGTTGTCCTATCTTCGTTGCATTTCTAATTAAATATCTATCCATATATTCTGCCTTTATTTATTTATTGAGCGTGATCTTCCACTTGTTTATAAACTATTTTAACCGTGTAACATTGTCTTAAAAGCCTTAAAATTGTAGAATAATTGTACATGTAAACCTACCCACTTTTCTTTGTTAGGGAATTGTTTATTATATATGTAACCTAGCCCCTTTTTTAATAGGAGAATTAGTTGTCCTCTCGTCGTTGCATTTCTGGAAAAAAGTCCAGAATACGAGGGATTGAGGATTAATAAGGATTATAATTTTGGGACCAATTTATCCCATTTCTTGGATAATGGGATAAGATGAGATATCTCATCTTTAACTTTGGAATGCACTTTGTACTTTGTTTGGTATAAAATATAATAAATTTATACCTTCTACCAAATATGATACAAAATTAACCCCACAGTTAGCGCTGAGATATTTCAGCTAATACTGTGTACCAAACAACTCCTAAGTATTTAATGTCGGTGCAAATTCGAGCAAAATTTTTCCAACCAATTGAATTTCCTTATATGTTTGAAAATTACGTGAAAAAAATATTAGAAATCGACGTAGTTAATAACTCAGAACATGTAAAAATATAAAAAAAATATTTAAAAAAGTATCATTTAACTTTCAGATAGTAATAATGTCACATAAGAAAAGTCAGTTAATTGCCGAAAAAAATGTCACATTAATATGTAACAATAGCATCAATCAATACCAAGATTTTAATTTGCATATCCATTTCCCATTAGCTTCATCATGTCATATATCTTTTTATTGTTTCTTCGAAATCTGGCTAATTTGAATTCGTGACGGGAAGTAAATCTCACTTTAGTAGTAAAGTGCTTTCTACCAATGACGACTTTATTTCAGGTTAGAACCCAATTTTTTTTATTAATGATTGAGTATCTACCACCCACCACAACATTTGGTGGTGTCTCATCTATCTACAAACACAGGTAAGCATTATAATCCTAGATTCCTAGGTTGGTAACTTGGTATAATGTATAATATCACTACCATATAGAAGCATGGGTTAAACCTATGCTTCGTCGTCAGTCACGGACCAAAAAAAAAGGGAAAAACGTGAATCCCACCATCTCCAAACTCATGTAAAAAAAAGTGGATCACATATTAAAAAAAGCAATATAAAAAAAGCGTGCATCCCATATTAAAAATCAAACAATATTCATATAATTCACAAAGTATCCCCATTAAGTCAATAATGGTGGATTCATTGTCACATGCATATCAACCTATTAGCGTGAGCAAATGAAATTATTATATATAGATATACTATAATCTAAAGTGTTGAGCACTGTCTAGTATATATTATATAATATACTCCTTCTTTTCACATTAACTCTTTTTGCACTTTCACATTAACTCTTTTTGCACTTTTTACATTCATCAATGGCATTCAAATGAAAACAAATGTATGGCCATTCCGTCACCACCTCCATTAACACCACTGTCCATACACCTCATCACCATCTTCAGTTCCACACCAAAAAACCAGTGACCAAATTACCCCGCTACCCCTATTTTTCCGTCTAAACACCCACCTCCCAATGAACCGCCACGAAAACACCAAAACAGTCACGAAAATCATCAGCAATAAACCCCTTTCTGATGAGTTCCAATGAAGTTTTTTGAGTTGGTTTTTGAGTTGATTTTTTAGTTTCTTTTTCTCTCAACGGATACAAGATAAGCACGTATTGTTCACGCGCCGTCCCTATGGACCCGCCGGACGCAACCGGAAAGGCGCGTCTGGACGGCAAAGCTGCTCCTCATCAAGGGGAGAGCCCATCTGCTGAAACAATCTCACCAAAAATCTCATATGCGACTACGATCAGTTCACCCCACTCGACAGCCATGGATGCTCGACAACTCAAGGAATCAGTCACAGCTTTGCATACTACTCACAATGGTGCTCCAGCTGTGATGTTTACGGCTTCTGAATATTACGGAATCATGGCCAATGAGTGTAGATTAACCATGGTGGGCAGGTTCCTTAAACCTAGGCCCCAAATTGACAGACTTCGCTCAAAATTCAAGGAATTAATCAAAACTAAGGGGACAACTACGATTGGGGTTTATGATAACTTCAATGTTTTTCTTGATTTCACTAATGAGGAGGACTTCAATGTCGTCTGGTACAGAAGGGTGATTGAAATCGAGGGACAACAAATGTGGCTACAAAAATGGTCACCGAATTTCAAACCTGAGGAAGATTTGCCTATTGCTCCAGTATGGGTTCTTCTCCCTAAACTCCCCTTCCACTTACACACTTGGCATTACCTTAAACAAATTGTTAGCTCTGTTGGTACTCCGCTGGAAATGGATATGGCTACTAAAGGTAGAACTAGGCCAAGCATGGCCAAAGTGAGAGTAGAAATAGACCTTCTCAAGCCTCAACCTGAGGCTGTTTACATTGGTTTGGTTCATGAAAATGCTCCACAATCTGGTTATATGCAAAAATTGGAATATGAAGGGATCCCTAAGTATTGCAGACATTGTCGAAAATTAGGACATATGATGGTTGATTGCAGAGTATTAGAAAAGAAAAAGGCTACTGAAAAACAAAAAGTTGATATGCAAACTATGGATACTGAAAATGGGGTCAATATTACTAATGACAAAGGTGATGAACTTGTTAAGGCTATGGAGGAAATAACTAATAGCAGTAATAGTGCTGGGAATGTTGAACTCAAGAAGAATCAAGTGAATATGGATATTGTTGACACCTAATTTTGGCTCGACGTGCTTAGAATTAACGTTTTGGGGGCCTTGATTCGTTAAAGAGCACAAAATACATTTTTACACATTTTTATATTTTTTCAACAATTTATTGATGATTATCCTTATTTTAGGATTTTTCTCAATTTATTGTCATTTTTTTCAAGAATCATTATTTTGTACATTGACAGCGTAATACTATCATTTTTTGTGCAATTAATTATTTCTTAATTTTATAGCAATACATTTTTTTATCCTATACATTACTATTTATATTTTATACTTACATTATTATTTATATATGTATTAATCAACTATATTTTAGTACAGTCCGACAGTGCAAAGAAAATCGGAGTAATTAATTTTTAAACGCAAAGTAAAATTCAATCAAATCAAGAACATTTTGAGGTGATGAGTTAGGTTTTGATTAGTTAAAAGAACTAAGGGGACAAGGGGGTATGGCTTCATCATTATTTTTGGACAAAAGGGAGGGTTTGTTCACATTTTAAGGAAAAGTGGGGGTTGATTTAATCTTGGGATCCAACACATATTGACACAAACACACACCACACTTAATTTTCAGATTTTTGGCTCTCTCTTCCAACAAAAGAAACCCTAAACATTTTCCCTCCTCTCATTTTTTTTCCACAGCCGCCACCCACCACCGCGGCCACTGCCTCTCTTTTTCGTCACCGTCAACGACACCCCTCTTCTCCCCACTGTTATCCCCTCACGAAAACACACACACAAAAAAAGATCTGGTCACCATGATCTTGTCACCATCGAAGCAACGCGGTTTGAACGGAAAAAGAAACTCCGGCGTACTACGCCAGAAAATAAATGATTGACGAACTCCGACAGCCTTTGTTCTTACATTTTGTGCATCATCTCTATTTTTTGGGTGTTGATTATTTTTATTGTTGAAACTGTTTTGGGGCCGACCCCATGTTGCTCTGATTTTTCCGGTAACCTTGTGGTCTCCTCCGGCGAGCTCCATGGAAACCGGCGATTGTGCTTTACTCTATTTTTCTTTACCAACAATTTTTTTTTAGTTCCTGTTGTTGTCGTCCGCTGCTGCTGCTGCTCTGATTTTTGTTTTTTTTTTCTTTCGTGGTGGTTCGGATTTATTGTGGGTTTGTTGGTAAAAAAAAGCTCAGACTGATTTTTGTATTTTCAGGTGACCCTCTTGTTCCTCTCCCATCCCCTTTTTCACGTTACAAAGTATTTCAATTTTTGAAATGGGATTTTTGTTGGTGTTCTGAAAGTGGGGATAGCTGGTGTAAAGATTCAGTATTTGATCTGTCAGAGTAAGCTTAATAATATAAAAGGCGTTAGAAGAGTACTTTTTTTATTTTTTAATTATTCTTTTTGGTCTGAAATTGCTGTGCCAGTCTTTGGAGTACGTACAACACTCATGGAATATGGTTGACAATTCAAGAAAGTAAAAAGTTTAAAGTGAGTCTTAGGCACTAGCTTTGCTCTTTATTGTTGTTCTTTCTTCTGTTTGGAAGAAGAGAAAAATCAAATAAAATGGGTTGCTGGTATTCAAGATTAAAGAGAGAAGGGTTAGTCTCAAGATGGCCGATGAAGAAATTTCCGTCGATTTCCAAGACCTTCCATGTACAAAGACGGATTTTTATTTTAAGTTTATTCATTATTTTTTAATTCATCCGATAACTATTTATTCTCTTACTAACATTTTTATTAAGTCTCATGCAGGTATCCGAAGTTATTTTTTGGAAGACGGCACTCAAAAGAAGTTCAAATAGCTTATTAAATTCTTTGTTTATATTTTTTTGCATTCTTCAATTATGCAAGCATAAAATATAGCGAAACTTTACTTTTTAGGGTGTAGGTTAGTGATATTTATTTATGATCTGCTTAGGTGATTTAAATTTTATGTGTCTTAGACAAATTAATATTAGGTAGTTATTATTTTTGTAACTAATATTCTTATAGTTATCATGTTTTGCTAGAGTTTTAATTCAATAGCTTAGCACACTTAAGTAAATAAATAGGGGGATTTGCCTCAATATTTTGAATTTAGAATATACTCTCATAATTAATTATTAGGCGTACATACTTAGTTGAATTAATTAACTCACTTCGAGTGCAAAATAATTTCATGCCCATTTTTTATACCTTTGTCACATACCCAAGCTGCTAAGTTGCACATAACTTTTTTTTAATAATTATTATATCACATATGTATAAAATACGTATTGCATGATTATTTATGTGAATATTCATATTATTTTTTTTAGTCTAAATTCTATTATTTTTGTAAATAATCAAGCCTTTTTACACATCCCTCGTATAATTAAATTGGTCCAGCCGGGAACCACATTTGTGGATTCTGAAGGATGCCTAACACCTTTCCTTCGGAATAATTTGAACCCTTACCTAGAATCTCACTTATTTTCGTAGATCATGTTAAGCTGCATATATTAATAATATATAGGTACCCTAGTATACCTTAAATGCTAGGTGGCGACTCTGTACATAATTAATTCTTTCAGAGTTCCATAAGTTGTGCTTTGTTTTAGCCTTTGGTAAAAATGAGGTGCAACAACATGGCGACTCCGCTGGGGAATTACTTAGGTTCTAACCATATGGACTCAATTTGTTATTCGAGGTGTGTTATTTTTATTTGAGTTTTTGTTTATTGTTTTACTTGCCTGTATTTATTCATCATGTATATCCTTCCCTTTGTTCCCTTATTTGTTTACGTACATATCTGCTTTTAATTTTATACACTGTATTATTGCGTTTTTTACTAGCAAGTTTTATTACCATACTCATTTTTTACTTTATTGTAAATTATGCATCCTGCTTTTACCGTTTCTCTTTAATTGGTATATTTTTGTGATTTTATATTAATATTCATATGTGTTATTGGTTTATATAAAATGGCATTCCGTTCATATTTCCTCCACTCCTGGAAAATTCACACAAATTCACACACTTAAAGCGGTTTCGCGGTTCGCGGCCGTGCACTACTAAATTACCCTTTTACTTGGATCGATCTTGTGGATTTAGTCGATCGGCGGTGCAGTCGATGGCCACGGACTTTCCACTTCCAAGTTGTCCGCTTGGGAGAGCCTTGTGTCATAGGAAAACCAACTCTTAGAATTATTAGGTTACCGTACATCCCATTTTGCAGTTGTTTTTAGCTAGGTTGAATTTTATCCTTTATTTCGAACATTTTTTTTTCGCATACTCTTTATTTGTTACATGTTTTTGTTTTTAAATAAATATTATGGTTATTTGCTTTGCATTACCTTAGCACTTTATCTAACTAATTTAGTTGACTTGTGTTGAATCCTGCATTTTGTAAAATAATTTTTTTCTTCAATCATGCATTTTATATCTTATCACAAGAACTACGCACACCTGATTCTCATCAAAGATGAGATACGTAGGCAGCCCTTTTGGGTTCGGTATTTATTATTCGTTATTTATTATTCATTATTCATTATTCATTATTCATTATTCATTATTCATTATTCATTATTCATTATTCATTATTTATTATTCATTATTCATAAAAAAACCTTTATTTTGAAAAAAAATCACAAAAATATTTTATTTCTTTCTATCCTATTTGCAAGAACTACGCACACCTGATTCTCATCAAAGATGAGATACGTAGGCAGCCATTTTGGGTTCGGTATTCATTATTCATTATTCATTATTCATTATTAAAAAAAACCTTTATTTTGAAAAAAAAAATCACAAAAAATTTTTATTTCTTTGTATCCTATTTGCAAGGACTACGCACACCTGATTCTCTTCTTTGATGAGATACGTAGGCAGCCCTTTTGGGTTCGGTATTCATTATTCAAAAAATCACAAAAAAAAATCCTTTATTTTGAAAAATCTCAAAAATATTTTATTTCTTTCTATCCTATCTGCAACGAACTACGCGCACCTGATTCTCATCTAAAATGAGATACGTAGGCAACCCTTTTTGGGTTCGGTACCCCCTATTCAAAAAATACAAAAAATATTTTTTTAGATTCATATCTTTGACTTGGTTGGTACCAACACAATTATGATTGTGCATATAAAATAAACAAGTGATAATCAATATGATAGAGGATTGACTTTGTGATAAACCATAGATTCTTTTGGTACCTCTCATTCACACCTTAAGTGACACTTAAAAAATTCTATTGCATGCTTGCAAGATAAGAACAAAACCAACCTCATTGTTTCATGTGCATTGTGTGGTGAGCTTTATATAGCGTTCAGTTGCATTGCATTGTGATCTAGAACTTGGCCTGAATGTCTGTTGAGGCGAAATTATGAGTAACACTCAGCATAGAAAAGGATTGTAGACCTTCTTTGACCCGTTTGAGCCTTTCTAGCCTACCAAATGACATTATCCCTAGCATTCCCCATTTGAGCCTAAAGTCTTTCTTTTACCACCACATCATAAATATATATACCATTTCTGAGTGCTTACATGCACTATCTCTCTCTTGGACCAACCTCCCTGAGCGCACTAAAACGTGCAACCGTGAATAGAGATCTGAGCTGAAGCTTTCAAAAAAAAAAAAAAAAAAGGGATTCAACTGTCCCAGAAAAACAAAGGCTAAGAACTACCTCCAAAGCAAGAAAGAGGCCACACACAAAAAAAAAACTCAGTCATTCGGGATCTCGGACATACAACCCGTTATTTCTTTTTATTTTTATTCGCACTCAAGTATACAACCTGGAATTACTATCAAGACCTCGGGCATGCAACCCAGGTCAATTCCCTTAATCCCACAGAGTTTCGGGCATGCAACCCTAAACTCAAAAAAAAAAAAAAAGGACTTTAACTTGCAAAAGAAGTCGCACAAGTACAAAAGAAAGGGACAATAAAACAAAGTAGATCAGCATCAGAGCACACAAATACCAAGCACAGACATAGTGCAACGCTTAGGGAATGATTAGTCACTCTTTACCCAAATAATATCCACCCTTTTCACAAGCCTACATTACAACCCCATAACAAGTCTTTCGTGATCCTATGCTAAGGTTTCTCTCATTAGTGGATACTTACATGACGGCCAAGCTTATGGTATTACAATTGCAAGCATTGAACATCTTTCTGAGTTTGAGTGTACTTCTCTAGATGTCCAAAGTTCAAAAATACTGAATATGTGCGAAAAAGGACTTTCTTTTTGGTGAGGGCACTTGAAACATGAGGATAGGTATAGTTCATAATCTTTGTTTGAAGCAAAGTGAACCAATCTTGTTGATCCTTAGGTATGTTTGCGGTACCACTTGAAGCTGTAGGAATTACCAATAAGTCGGTCTTGGTTTGTTGGACGATAAATAATGGCGAATTCTTATGCACAATAATAATTGTTGGTACCAACTGAAGTCGAGGCATGTTATATCAATCATTGTTATTGTTTAAAAAAAATTGCTGGATTTTGCTTTCGTGATTTTGCTATTTTTCTTAATTTTTTTATTTTTTTATTGTTGTATAGTAAATATAGTTCAATGTTGTTGTGTTGTTACTAACTCTATGAGGTATCGACATCTGGTCTTACCATGGAAGATCCTCGTATTTTTTCGCTGAAGCATTAAATTGGAAGAACATTTTGAGTAGCTTAAAAAAAAACGCAAGTGCACATCGCATTTCGCGGGAAGTATACAAATTTTTGTATGTTTTCTAAACTGGGACAAAATTTTTGAGGGGGCCCTCAAAAATTCCACCAATGGCACATTTTGAGAGAGAAGGAACGGGCTCGGCCAGCCCCACAGTAGGACACTGCGTTGGCTCGTCCAGCCCCACAACAGGACACCGAGGGCGTAATAGTCTAAAGGCATCATTCTCATCGCCTAAAGGCACCATTTCATGGCCCAAGGACCTTACCTTCTGCACTTCATTCGCGCCGAAGCAAAGGCGTTACCTTTCAATTTTCTGCATAAGGCTGTGCACCTCCTTTCATATGATGCATGGGTTGCGCACCGCCCTTTGCATCACTTTCATATATTACATGGGCCATGCACCGCCCTTTGTAATTTCTGCATAAGGCTGCGCACCGCCTTTCATACGATGCACGGGCTGCGCACCGCCCTTCGCATCGCTTTCATATGTTACATGGGCCATGCACCGCCCTTTGTAATTTCTGCATAAGGCTGTGCACCGCCTTTCATATGATGCATGGGCTGCGCATCGCCCTTTGCATCGCTTTCATATATTACATGGGCCATGCACCGCCTTTTGTAATTTCTGCATAAGGCTGTGCACCGCCTTTCATACGATGCACGGGCTGCGCACCGCCCTTCGCATCGCTTTCATATGTTACATGGGCCATGCACCGCCCTTTGTAATTTCTGCATAAGGTTGTGCACCGCCTTTCATATGATGCATGGGTTGCGCACCGCCCTTTGCATCGCTTTCATATATTACATGGGCCATGCACCACCCTTTGTAATTTCTGCATAAGGCTGTGCACCGCCTTTCATATGATGCATGGGTTGCGCATCGCCCTTTGCATCACTTTCATATATTACATGGGCCATGCACCGCCCTTTGTAATTTCTGCATAAGGCTGCGCACCGCCTTCCATATGATGCATGGGCTGCGCATCGCCTTTTGCATCGCTTTCATATATTACACGGGCCATGCACCGCCCTTTGTAATTCCTGCATAAGGCTGTGCACCGCCTTTCATATGATGCATGGGCTGCGCACCGCCCTTTGCATCGCTTTCATATATTACATGGGCCATGCACCGCCCTTTGTAATTTCTGCATAAGGCTGTGCACCGCCTTTCATATGATGCATGGGCTGCGCACCGCCCTTTGCATCGCTTTCATATATTACATGGGTCATGCACCGCCCTTTGTAATTTCTGCATAAGGCTGCGCACCGCCTTCCATATATTACACGGGCCATGCACCGCCCTTTGTAATTTCTGCATAAGGCTGAGCACCGCCTTTCATATGATGCACGGGCTGCGCACCGCCCTTCGCATCGCTTTCATATGTTACATGGGCCATACACCGCCCTTTGTAATTTCTGCATAAGGCATCGCACTGCATCTGCATTGCTTTATTATTTTTTCAAATGCCCCTGCGTATGCTCGTAGCCGCATTGCAACGCACCTGCATTGCTTAATTATTTTCAAATGCCCCTGCGTATGCTCGTAGCCGCATTGCACTGCACCTGCATTCTTCGCCGAAGCAAAGGCGTTACATAGCACGACCATTCTTCATCCTACACTTGCTAGGACCATTCTAACAACATTGGGGCAAAATTTTGATTGGACGATCAAAATTTGCCACAACATCCATTAGTTATCACCTTTCGAACTACATTGACCTGATTCTCGTGATTGACGAGATATGTAGGAAGTTCTATGCAGAGTTCGGTCACATCGGGGCGAGAATCATTCTTTCCCCAGGAAGTACACAATCCTTCCCTTTTTATCATTTTTTTCTTTTATCGTAACCCTACCGACAAACTGAGAGTATTATCAAAGCTCTACCAACGTCTGGCCTCTTTCTCCGTACATATCCTTTTAGCAATTCTTTGTCGATCCAAAATAGGTTAAATGTCAACGTCTTCGTCCGAAAACTCTTTCATCGTCTCCGGTCGAAAAGGGACAAGTTGTTGACACCTAATTTTGGCTCGACGTGCTTAGAATTAACGTTTTGGGGGCCTTGATTCGTTAAAGAGCACAAAATACATTTTTTACACATTTTTATATTTTTTCAACAATTTATTGATGATTATCCTTATTTTAGGATTTTTCTCAATTTATTGTCATTTTTTTCAAGAATCATTATTTTGTACATTGACAGCGTAATACTATCATTTTTTGTGCAATTAATTGTTTCTTAATTTTATAGCAATACATTTGTTTATCCTATACATTACTATTTATATTTTATACTTACATTATTATTTATATATGTATTAATCAACTATATTTTAGTACAGCCCGACAGTGCAAAGAAAATCGGAGTAATTAATTTTTAAACGCAAAGTAAAATTCAATCAAATCAAGAACATTTTGAGGTGATGAGTTAGGTTTTGATTAGTTAAAAGAACTAAGGGGACAAGGGGGTATGGCTTCATCATTATTTTTGGACAAAAGGGAGGGTTTGTTCACATTTTAAGGAAAAGTGGGGGTTGATTTAATCTTGGGATCCAACACATATTGACACAAACACACACCACACTTAATTTTCAGATTTTTGGCTCTCTCTTCCAACAAAAGAAACCCTAAACATTTTCCCTCCTCTCATTTTTTTTCCACAGCCGCCACCCACCACCGCGGCCACTGCCTCTCTTTTTCGTCACCGTCAACGACACCCCTCTTCTCCCCACTGTTATCCCCTCACGAAAACACACACACAAAAAAAAGATCTGGTCACCATGATCTTGTCACCATCGAAGCAACGCGGTTTGAACGGAAAAAGAAACTCCGGCGTACTACGCCAGAAAATAAATGATTGACGAACTCCGACAGCCTTTGTTCTTACATTTTGTGCATCATCTCTATTTTTTGGGTGTTGATTATTTTTATTGTTGAAACTGTTTTGGGGCCGACCCCATGTTGCTCTGATTTTTCCGGTAACCTTGTGGTCTCCTCCGGCGAGCTCCATGGAAACCGGCGATTGTGCTTTACTCTATTTTTCTTTACCAACAATTTTTTTTAGTTCCTGTTGTTGTCGTCCGCTGCTGCTGCTGCTCTGATTTTTGTTTTTTTTTTCTTTCGTGGTGGTTCGGATTTATTGTGGGTCTGTTGGTAAAAAAAAGCTCAGACTGATTTTTGTATTTTCAGGTGACCCTCTTGTTCCTCTCCCATCCCCTTTTTCACGTTACAAAGTATTTCAATTTTTGAAATGGGATTTTTGTTGGTGTTCTGAAAGTGGGGATAGCTGGTGTAAAGATTCAGTATTTGATCTGTCAGAGTAAGCTTAATAATATAAAAGGCGTTAGAAGAGTACTTTTTTTTTTTAAATTATTCTTTTTGGTCTGAAATTGCTGTGCCAGTCTTTGGAGTACGTACAACACTCATGGAATATGGTTGACAATTCAAGAAAGTAAAAAGTTTAAAGTGAGTCTTAGGCACTAGCTTTGCTCTTTATTGTTGTTCTTTCTTCTGTTTGGAAGAAGAGAAAAATCAAATAAAATGGGTTGCTGGTATTCAAGATTAAAGAGAGAAGGGTTAGTCTCAAGATGGCCGATGAAGAAATTTCCGTCGATTTCCAAGGCCTTCCATGTACAAAGACGGATTTTTATTTTAAGTTTATTCATTATTTTTTAATTCATCCGATAACTATTTATTCTCTTACTAACATTTTTATTAAGTCTCATGCAGGTATCCGAAGTTATTTTTTGGAAGACGGCACTCAAAAGAAGTTCAAATAGCTTATTAAATTCTTTGTTTATATTTTTTTGCATTCTTCAATTATGCAAGCATAAAATATAGCGAAACTTTACTTTTTAGGGTGTAGGTTAGTGGTATTTATTTATGATCTGCTTAGGTGATTTAAATTTTATGTGTCTTAGACAAATTAATATTAGGTAGTTATTATTTTTGTAGCTAATATTGTTATAGTTATCATGTTTTGCTAGAGTTTTAATTCAATAGCTTAGCACACTTAAGTAAATAAATAGGGGGATTTGCCTCAATATTTTGAATTTAGAATATACTCTCATAATTAATTATTAGGCGTACATACTTAGTTGAATTAATTAACTCACTTCGAGTGCAAAATAATTTCATGCCCATTTTTTATACCTTTGTCACATACCCAAGCTGCTAAGTTGCACATAACTTTTTTTTAATAATTATTATATCACATATGTATAAAATACGTATTGCATGATTATTTATGTGAATATTCATATTATTTTTTTAGTCTAAATTCTATTATTTTTGTAAATAATCAAGCCTTTTTACACATCCCTCGTATAATTAAATTGGTCCAGCCGGGAACCACATTTGTGGATTCTGAAGGATGCCTAACACCTTTCCTTCGGAATAATTTGAACCCTTACCTAGAATCTCACTTATTTTCGTAGATCATGTTAAGCTGCATATATTAATAATATATAGGTACTCTAGTATACCTTAAATGCTAGGTGGCGACTCTGTACATAATTAATTCTTTCAGAGTTCCATAAGTTGTGCTTTGTTTAGCCTTTGGTAAAAATGAGGTGTAACAGATATTATGAAGAACACAGTGAATGGTTCAGATAAGAAAGATCATCCAGGCAATGAGTTCCAAACTAATCGGGTGGCTGATACTAATATCAAGGATAGGACCAACACCAACAAGAAAAAAACCAACAAAAAAAAGAAGCTTCCCAAAAATAAATCCAAAGTGTTTCTCAAGCCCAACATTATTCAACAGGTTGGTAAATATAGGAACAGGAAAATCTTTACTAAACCTGCCCTGAAGAACAAAAATCATGCGGATACTACAACTGATCCTATAAATCCAAATAATGACAAGGATGATGCTACTTCCAGTATTCTCGTTAATCCAAATGAGGACAAAGTGAAGGAACCGAATGAAAGTAATAAAGAAGAAGTGGAACAAAATGGCTTAGATCAACAGGACGATAAGCATGACGATGATACAATCAATACCAACAATGGTAATACATGTAGCTCTTCTAATGATAAACATCAGGTACCTGATAACAAAAAGGATAGTATCAACCAGAGTGTGGATTCACAAACACACGTGGATAATACTATGGAGAAGTCTGATAGCCTTCCCTCCGTGATCAAGAATATGCCAGGATTGGATTATATCGAGGTTACATCCCCCAATAGAGTAGTCGTGGTTATACCTGAAGAGCAACTACAACAACAGCAAAATATGGAAGATACTATTGATTTCTCTCCTGTTAACAACAAAAAAAGCCGAAACAAGAAGGGAGGTAAGAAAAAGAAAGAAGACAACACCAATGCTAATAAAGCAAAGGAAACAAAGAAGAACTCTGTCTAATTTCCATGATTAATACAATCTTTTGGAACATTAGAGGAGTAAGGACCAAAAAAGCCAATCACAGGCTTAAAAATCTTATCAAAATTCATAAAGTTGATTTTGTTGCTATTCTAGAACCATTTTTGAATATGAGCAAAATTGAGAAATATATGAAATACTTTGGTTTTCAACATAATCTCTCCAATTTAAATGGCCAAATTTGGCTTTTTTGGGCTGGAAATTACAACACCTCTGTTATTGACAACACTGATCAACAACTCACTATCAAGATGCACAACTCCAACACTGGCAAGGATATCTTCATTACTGCAGTATATGCTAAATGCACTGCATTAGAAAGGAAAGATCTTTGGGAGACTTTAATGTCATCCTAGATCAGGATCTTTCCAAAAGTTGGAGACTTTAATGTCCTCCTAGATCCTGATGAGAAACTTGGAGGAAGACCTCATAGAATGTATAAGAGTTTAGAATTTAGTAGTTGCATGGATGCTTGTGAGGTCTCAGACTTGGGTTTCATTGGTCCCAAATTCACTTGGTGCAATAATAGAACACTAAGAAAGAGAATTTGGAAGAGACTTGATAGAGTTTTCATCAACGACGAGTGGGCTACCTTATTTCAAACTAATACTGTCAGACACCTTTCTAGAGCCGGGTCCGATCATAAACCTCTCTTGCTTAAGTATTATGACAGTTCTCAGAGAGGTGTCAAATACTTTAAATTCTTGGATTTTTGGGTTGATCAACCTTCTTTCATGCAACTGGTGAAGAATAGCTGGAACACTAAAATCACAGGAAATGCTCAATGGATCCTACAGCAGAAACTTAAGCTCCTCAGCAAGAAACTCAGCCACTGGTCTAAGAATGTGGTGGGTAATGTTTATGATCATGTGAATGAATGGGAGATCAAAATGCACGACTTGGAAGAAGTTGATTTACTAAATAGCAGTGACATGAGCAGGGAAAATCTTAATAAAGGGCAAGCAGAATACATTAGATGGATGAACCTTCAAGATAATATATTGAAACAGAAAGCGCAAACAAGATGATTTGAAGAGGGAGATTCCAACACTAAGTACTTCCATAGTGTCATCAGACAAAGAAGAAACAGAATTCAACTCCACAGAATCAAAAATCACAGACACAGATGGGTCCAAGGAAATGACAAGATTGCAAAAGCTGCAATCCATCACTTTGGAAAACTCTTTAATACTCCTCATGATTTTAATGATTTTAACATTCTGGAGTATATTAACCCTTGTATTACAGATGAAGACAACAACAAACTTATTGCAATCCCTAATGTTGATAAGATTAAGGATACAGTTTTCAGTATGAGTGTTTCCAGTGCAGCAGGGCCCGATGGCTACTCAGGTATGTTTTTTCACAAATGTTGGGATATTATTCAAGATGATATCAAGAACTGTGTTCAGGAATTCTTTAGAGGGAAAAAACTCACTAAATTTTATTCTCACTCTTGCCTGATTCTTATCCCTAAAACGGATTCTCCCTCTAATTTCTCTGAACTTAGGCCTATTAGCTTGAGTAATTTTACCTGTAAAATTATTTCCAAAATTCTTTCTAATAGGATTAACCCTCTATTGGGAAGATTAATTTCTGAAAATCAAAGTGGCTTTATTAAAGGTAGATTAATTACTGAAAATGTTCTTCTTGCTCAAGAAATTGTTCAAAGCATTAAGCAATACAACAAAGGTGGGAATTTGATTATGAAACATGACATGGCCAAGGCATATGATAAAATGTATTGGAAATTTTTAATGTGTGTTATGAAAAAGTTTGGATTTTCTGGTATCTGGCTTGACATGATTTGGAGGATTATTGCCAATGTCTGGTATTCTATTCTCGTTAATGGCACCAGAGTTGGGTTTTTTAGTTCCTCTCATGGCCTAAAACAAGGTGATCCCCTTTCCCCATCTTTATTCATTATTGGATCTGAATTGTTGTCTAGAATGCTAAACTATCTCAACTTCAATGAAAACTTCACCCCTTTCAGCATGAATCACAATGGTCCTATCATTAACCATCTAGCTTATGCTGATGACATAGTGATATTCAGTGGGGGAAACAATAAGTCCATCAAGCTCATTAAGTATCAGATTAGGAGATATGAAAAAGCTTCTGGGCAGAAAGTGAATAATGATAAGAGTTTTTTCATTACTGCTCCTAATACTGCCCCCTATAGAATCAATAGAATGAGAAGGATGACTGGCTACATGGATAAAATTTTTCCTTTCACTTACTTGGGTTGTCCAATATATAGTGGCAGGAAAAATAGTAGTTACTTTGATGGCATGCTTGCCAAAATTATTAAAAAGCTTAATGGATGGCAAAGTAATATGCTTTCTTATGGGGGAAAGATCACCCTCATTAAGCATGTCCTTCAATCCATACCTATTTACACTCTTTCTGCTCTCAATCCTCCCAAGGGCATCATTGATATCATGGAGAAACATTTTGCTAATTTCCTTTGGGGAATCAGCGATGGCAAGAAAAAATACCACTGGAGTAAGTGGAAAAATCTTTGTTTTCCAAAAGATGAAGGTGGTATTGGTTTAAGAAGTATGAATGACATTAGTAATTTCTTGATCCTTAAGAGATGGTGGAGGTTCAGGACTCAACCATCTTTGTGGGCAGAATTTTTAACCAAGAAGTACTGCAAAAGGTCACATCCTGTGGGCAAAGTTCCCATATCTGCTGACTCTCATACTTGGAAAAGTTTGATGAAAATCAAAGCACAAGCAGAACCTCATATCATCTGGAAAGTTCAAGCAGGAAACTCCAGCTTCTGGTGGGACAACTGGACAGGTATAGGGGCCTTGGCCAAGCTGTGCCAAGGCCCAGGTAAGTCTCCTAAAATTCTTATCAATTCCTTTATTGATGATAATTCTTGGAATATTGACAAATTAAACGTTGTTATACCTAATCACATTGTGAATTGTATTTCCAATATTGTAATTGGTAATAACAGTGAACCGGATTACCCCATATGGAATCACTCTGACAATGGGATTTTCACAAATGATTCTGCCTGGCAAATTGTTAGAAATCATAGGCCAAAAAATAATTTCCTTAACAATCTTTGGCATAACAGAGTTCCTTTTAAAATTTCCTTTTTGGCATGGAGGATATTTAAAAGGAGGTTGCCTTTTAATGATATTATTATCAGATTTAATATTAACTCACAAACCGATTGTTTTTGTTGCAGGATTTCACAAAATGATACTATGCATCATGTTTTTGGAGAAGGAGATGCAGCAATACACATGTGGAATAATATGGGAAACCCCCTTGGAATACAACATGCAAATCAGCCTATTGTCAACATCTTCAACAATTGGTGGAGTACAAAATCTGAAAATAATTTTCACAATATTCTACTAAAGATCACTCCTAACTTCATTTGCTGGGAATTATGGAAGCAGTGGTGTGCTTGCAAACATGGTGGCCAAAGACACTTCCTTTATAGCAGGATGTTTTATCAAGCTTTTGGTCATATCAAAGTTGTTTTGACCAAGTATTTTCAGAAGTTGCAAGATATCAACCACTGGCCTGCTTTCTGTCTTATAATAGAGAAACTTAGGCCAGTGCATATGGTGAAGCAAGTTACTTGGATCTGTCCTCAACCTGGAAGCATCAAGATCAATACAGATGGTAGTTACTTACATAAGATTGGTAGGGCAGGCACTGGTGGAATTGTAAGAAATAGTCAGGGTGAACTGATTATGGCATTTTCCATTTCTGTCAAATATTGTAACAGCAATATGGCGGAGGCTTTAGCAGCAGAGTTTGGGGTAAAATGGTGCTATCAACATGAATACACAAATTTTACCCTTGAACTAGATTCTATGGTCATAGCTACTATGTTGGATAACAACCTTGTCACTAACATGAAGCTAAAATAAGTTCTGGACACCATCCGAAGTATCAAAAACAGAGTTGGGATTCAAGTGAGCCACTGCTTCAGAGAAGGGAACCACGTTGCAGATCTTTTAGCAAAATTTGCTTCCACGTCTACTCAGAATCTCCTCACTCAGTCTCTCCTTCATTTGCCTAGACAAGTAAGAGGCTCTTTTCAGCTAGATAAGTGGCAACTGCCCAGTCTTAGGTGTAAATATGACAAAGCCAATTTTTTTGTTAGCTAAATTGGTTTGATTAGTGATATACCAGAAGGCCCTCTAATATATTATTTTGCAAGTCTTCTGGTCTCCTTAGGGTGATTTAATCACCTTTGGCTGTGTTGTATTGAGGTCAGGTCTAGCCCCCCTCTGCTCTTTTTTGCTAATACAACACGACTCAGAGCTTATCTGGGTAAAAAAAAAATGGCATTCAAATGGATATTCCCACCATAGATTAGCTTTCATTCCCTTATCCAAACTCGTATGCAGATTTAAATCAACCACAAGTTTAAGTTATACACCGATAAAAGATAATCTATGCGTTACGATCCTTGAATTATTAATCCCTGCATTATTAATCTTTATATTACAGTATTTGTATAACTTATTTTTAACTGAACAACCTCTAAGGGGTCGTTTGGTTGGGAAATAAGTTATCACGGGATTATGATTTGGAGATTAATAATTATTTAGTGGATATATATTTACCGGTAGATGTTTGATTTACTGTATTAAAAGTGGGATGTAGTGGGTGTAATATTGGATATATAAAATATAATAATAACAACATACCCAATGTAGTTTCACAAGTGGGGTTCAGGAGGGTAGGATGTACGCAGACCTTTCACCTATCTTGATAGAGAGACTGTTTTCGATAGACCCTTGCTCAAAAGAAAAGAAAATAATTTGAAGCATGGTATCAAAAAAAAAAAAAATATGGCAATACAATAATAATATAGAGCAAATGAAACAACAGGCAGTAACACACATCGGCGAAAAGGAATTACGCTGTTACTAACTAAAACTACTAAATATAAGAATACTCAGCTACCTACTAATCTTCTAGCCTAATTCTCGGCCTCCACACCTTCCTATTGGATATTTTAAACACAATTTATCTCAGGTTTATTTGATAAAAAGTTACTTGCACCAGATGTTTACACAAATCCATTTAATGTAATAAGTCTTGCATGCACACTTTTTAACACTAGACTATGCAGTAATTCACCTTGGTTTGTCAAGTCTTAAGATTCCATAAATGATATGCCAACAAACACCTTTTGTCCTTAGCTGACCAAATGTTTTTGGGGACAATAACCATATTTCCTGCAAAAAAGTAAAGAAGTATTCTCTTTTAATTCGGTGTAAACATCCTATGCATGTAGTTAAGTATTTATGAATTTATAATTTCTTGTCCCATCAACTAAACAACCCGTAAGATTATTTATATATAGATGGCAGGGAGAAGTAACGAATAGGTCTTCAAACCTATCTGATCTACGAGAGTTTTGTCAATTAAAATTCATCAATATCAATGGCATCCAATGGAGTGAAAATTCCATAATAGATCTCTCGAGTCCAGAGCTAAAACAAGGTACTAAACAATGGGAATCCACAAAAGTTCAAGTTCTTGAAGCCTTACAAGAATATGGTTGCTTTGAAGCAATATATGACAAAGTTCCAAGTGAAATTAGAGAGGCCATGTTTGGTACTTCAAAAGAAATATTTGAATTTCCCTTAGAGACCAAATTGAAAAATTTCTCAGAGAAACCCTTGGATGGCTACAAAGGGCAGGTTCCATTCCTACCATTGTATGAGAGTTTATCCATTGCTGATTTGCTTAAACCTCAAGGTGTTGAAACTTTTGCTAATATCTTCTGGCCTGAAAATGGAAATCTTGACTTTTGGTATGTGTACATATACTTCTAATTTTAGCATTATTTTTAATTTTGCTTTAGTTTCTTAGTATGATGATAGTCATTTTCTTTTCATGAAATGAGATCGAAAGTCATATTCTGATGTTTGATTACCCGAATATGTTTTCATGGAAAAGACTTCCCATCAACATGCCTTACCGTTGCAATTTTTGTAATTTTTGCTGGGATTGGTCTCTTTCTAGATCGTTTAGTGTAACTTTTTTTAGGTGCAGTTTACTTTCTACTACCTTTTATCTATCTTTTGTATTAGTGGTTTTTCTAGTGTGTATTTTTTTTTTTTTTGAGTTTGACGGTACTTTTTTGGTGTTTCTAGTCAACTTTTTTCTCCTCACAGTTCCCACAAATCTAACAATTAGAATTTGTTAAATTTTATACGGAGATAACCGATGCTCACCTTTGGCAAAGTTAAAAGACCAAAACTGCCTAGGAATATATTTTTAAGGGATCATTTCGAATCTACTCAAACATAAGGGCCGTTCTTTTTTCATTTTCAACATCCAATTATTATCACATCGTATTACTATTTCTACAAGTTTTATTAGTATATGTTCATTTTAACCATGTAGTTTTCTAAATGAAATTGGCAGCAATCTGGTAAAGTCATACACAAAGCCACTTATGGAATTGGATGAAATGGTAAAAAAGATGATTTTGGAATCTTTGGGGATGATAAATTACATTGATGAATTCTTGGATCCCAGCTCTAGTTTTCGTTTTCGGTTTACACGTTACAAGGCACCTAAAAGTGATGAAGATGGGAATAAACTTGGATTGATTGGTCACACAGATGGTAACTTCATGACTATAATATCACAAAATCAAGTAAATGGATTGCAACTTCTCAAGAAAAACGGAGAGTGGATTGACGCCAATGTTTCACCAAATTCTTATGTTGTGTTGTCTGGTGATTCCTTCATGGTAAGTGTTAATTTTTCTTTATGACATTTATTTATAATTTATATATTTCTCGCTTGTTGTCTTTTTTTTTTTTTTTTCCATTTGGTCTGGTGCCTGTTTTGTGCCAAAGTGATTCCAGATTTGTGTCGGGATAGTTCCACTTTGGGGGTAAAGTGTCCCTACTAAAAGTGAGTCCGTTTCCGAGATTCAAACTTGAGATCCTTGGTTAAGAATGATGGATACTTATCACCCATCATATTTTTGTATGTATTAAATACGTATCTTTTATTTTTCATGAGAGGAGTCATCATCATTTGTTGTCGAGAATCTTGGGATTAACTAACACAATCACACAATCAAAATAAATAGAGAAGGAAAAAATAAAACCGGAAGTCAGGAATTTAACGAGGTTCAGCAAAGCTTAGTTCTCGGGGTTAGAAGCTGAAATAATCCTACGAAGAATGATTTTCCAAACCTACTAGAAAAATCTAATATAATCAAATTTCACAAAATTCAAGACACAAACCAAAAAAAAAAAATTTTGAAGTCAGTTTACTATAAAAGAATTAGTAAGTGTTACTAATTCTTAAGTGTTACTTGTACCGAAGATATAAAAATTTTGAAGTCAGTTTACTATATGGTTAACCTTCTTGATAAGTCATGGGCAGATTTAAAGTTTTACATCGAGTGTGTGCAGAGAGGGTAAGATCTTAAGTTAGGGTTAAATAAACATACGTTGAATTCCATTGATCCATCAGTCGTACTGTCGACAGTTAAGTGTGAGATTAGCTTTCACGTTCCGCTAGCACTAAGAACTCTACTGATGGCACGATAACCACTATACCACCTATTCAAGAACATAGTAGGCTATAGTTTTAAAAGATTTTTCTATTTTTTTTCTTTTTGCAAATTTTGCAGGCATGGACAAATGGTCGATTGCATTCTCCTTTTCATCGGGTAAAAATGGCCGGAAACAATGATAGGTTCTCATTTCAGTTATTTTCAATACCAAAACCAAATTACCGCATAGAGGCACCAAAAGAACTTGTGGATGAAGAACACCCTTTACTCTTCCAGCCCTTTGAAATTCAGGGATTATTTGAGTATGTTACTTCACCAGCTGGTTATAAAGCTGGTGCTGGTGCTTTCAAAGCTTATTGTGGTGTTTGAATTGGTGCAATTTCTTTTAAGTTTCAGCTTTCTATGTGTTGTGTGATACTTTTTATTCTTACATATTGATATTTATCATAATTGTATGATGATTTTCTGTTATAATGTTCATATTGATATTTCTCATAACTTTATGATGATTTTCTAGTATAATGTCTTTTTGTTTGTTATGGTTTGTAATATGTATTTTATGCTTTTAATGATGCTCGATATGTTTTGCTAATTCAATTTGTCGTCTAGTGAAGATTACATAGAAAATTATTGGTCTAGGACTCCTATATATGTATATATATATACACATATTGTTGTGTAAAGTAAAATAAGAAAGATTTTATGTATTTTTATATCTTCTTCTACTTGATCTCTACGAAGATTTTCATAATTTTAAGGATTCCAAAATTAATACCCAGTACAAACTTTGTCCTTCCACACGTGCAATTGAAATAATATAAAATCTAAAAGCAATACTTTTCGTTTTCTGAGAATTAAGTCAACGAATCTTTAAAGTTAAATTAAATTCAAACATTTGATGTGAGCTGATATAATGCAAGAAATTGTAAGTATTATGATAGTCTATTCTCTACATCTAACCGGACAAACTTAAGAGTCTTAGACTATATCCTAAACCATGTTAAAGTGACTATTACTGTTTCTATAAATCAAAAGCTAATTCAAGATGTTGATGAAGAAATAAAGATTGATTGTTGTGTTTGCTATGCATCCTCTTAAAGCACCAGGGGTTGATAGAATGACTCCATTATTTTCAAAGGTATTGAAATATTGTATCAAAAGAGATGTGCTGTTAGAAGTTTCTTTAATATAGTTACTCCTACATGGAACCATACTTTAATTTTCGATTTCACAACTGAGTCCTATAAGCTTATGTTCTACCTTCTACAAAATTAATGCTAAAATTCTTGCGCCAAGAATGAAATGTTTCCTAATATGATATCCCCTACTTTCATCGGACATAGACAAATGTTATTTTACCTCATAAATTTATCTAGGTTTTGAGAAAAAACGAGGAGGTAGCTAGGCAGAAAGTTATGGCTATGAGATTGGCCATAAGTTTGACACGTATGCATAACACCTATTCTACTTACAGCCTTTACGATGTCACTATAGCAGGGTAAAGCATATTTTTAATATCTGTTTTGGAATTGAATTTAATTTAAACATTATTCACTCTACAATGACCAATAATATAATGAAAATCAACTATTCACCACAGTGAACTACTTCACAACATTCCTTAAAGGTGTATTTAATTTGTAAGCTACATAAAAAACACTCCCCAGTTTTAAAATGGAACACTCCGGGAATGGATGATGAGGAGCGAATTTATGTATATAACTAGGAGAAGGCACAAGCTAGCTTATTGGATATCTAACCGTCTTGATTGTTGGGCTAAAACGGTCCAAAATACTCTTAACATGATGTGATATTGTCCACTTTAGGCCAAGCCCACACAATTTTCCTCAAAAGGCATCACATCATTAAGATTATCCAACTTCTTATAAGTACCTCCTTTTTCTTTTCAGCTACCAATGTGGTACCTTGTTCGCACACCAACAATCTCCCCCTCGAACTAAGTTTCACATGACTCATTACGGATCAAAGATTTAACGTCAATGTGTCACCCACATCGTCAGAGTATTTACGGTCACTGAAGCCCAAAGCTGTGTATGCGTCTTCAAAGCTATGGGTAAAGGTTGTAAACCGGCCCATAGACAGGCAAAGACACTAAGCCGGGCCTCACACCACATTCCGCCATCTTCTTACTCGCCCCGTCAAATCATTGGCTCTGATACCAGTTGTTGGGCTAAAACGGTTCAAAGATACTCTTAACATAATGTGATATTGTCCGCTTTTGGCCAAGCCCGCACAATTTTCCTCAAAAGGCCTCACATCATTAATAGTATTCAACTCCTTATAAGTAGCTTATTTTTCTTTTCAGCTTCCGTCATGACTCGCCTCAAAATTGCCACTCAGTCCCATTACTATGGATCTTCCATTTTTTTACTTTCTTCTGCATCCAAAAACCAATCAATATAGTTAACTTTCACTGTTTTCAAACCATAAGTTGATATCAAGAAAAATATGTAGAAAATAAGAGTAAATCTTGAAGCATCTAAAAGCTTCACATAGAACCCCTCAACGGAGACAGGAAGCAATTCAATTTGGTAAATATTATCTGCATTGGAATGTGAACACAAAGTTATAAGATATCATAATCATTTGACTTCAGAATCAATTGACTTTTTGTCATTCAGACTTGACTTGAAAGTCCTTTATTAAAAGAAGAACACTATAATTTTAAAGAAGAATAACAATAATATTAATCTTTCCTGTTCTTCACGACATTCTTGACTCTTATTTCGCGATGATAATATGTTACTTTTATTGTCAAAAAGAGGGTTCAAAGATTAAAAAAGAAGAGAGTTCCTTGCAGGCCCTTGCACTGTGTCGTATGAAGTATTTTTTTTTTCCTTTTTAAGTTAGAATGTACTAATATAACATAGAGACCAAGGGAGATGAGCACCAATCTATATTGTGAAACCTTTCAGAGAAATTCCAAAGAAGGTAAAACTATCTGCAGTAGGGTTTTCAGTTTTAGTAATCCATGAGCAAAAAAAAAGTAGAATCAAGAGATGCGTTCTGAAAACCAAAAGCAAATTCGTCAAACAATGGTAAATTTGAAAATAGACCATAACAATAGCTTTTTGCCGATCTATGATGGATTGATATATAATGATGTTACTAAATCAATAAACTCACCGATGGAATCATAAAGAAAGAAACTACTAAATGAACAAACCGAGCAACCTAAAATCAATCTTCATTCCAAAAACGGAAGTAAACAAATCCAGATTTTCATATCGAGAAAAATTTCCCCAATTGTAATGTCCACAAAATTCTAAGTTACCCCCTTTCTTCCTCAGGTAGAAAAGGTCCTCTCCCTTAAATCTGCAATATATACTTTAATATGTTTTCAACAACACTTCTTATTCACACTTACCTTCTGTCAAATATCAAGAACTAAATCTTTACAACATTACCCTCACTAATAGATTTATCATTAAATGGTCAATTTCATCATAGATTTCCGAACATTCTTCTGGAATTACTTTCAGTTTCCTTCCCTCTATTTCGCCAAATACTATTTATAGTTAATCCCATAGTCAACTAAGAGTTAATCCAATAGACCAATAAAGAGCTTGAAACGTAAAGGAAATAACATTGAAGAAAAAGCAAGACTAAATAATCGATGTGGGAAGCTACAAAAGAAAACTAAGTCTAAAGAAAAGATTAAAAACACTTAAGAAATTTGACTAATATCAATTTAGTGGAAAGAAAGCAATGAGCAAGTAATCTATGTTAACTGGCAGTGTCCCAGAAGAACTTGAACTTGGAGCAAAGCAACAACGGGAGATAACCAAAGAATCACTTTAATTATAAACTGACAATAGGGACAATACTATAAAATTAACTCCAACAACAATAATCCCAATTTCACCTTTCGGAGAAACTTTAAACTTTTAAATAACAGAACTCTAGATTATTTAAAGAGGATATAAACTTTACCAAAATAAAGGAAGTGAAAAGAAAGGCAATCAAGGTATTCGCAAATGTGGAGAGCCAGGATATTATAGTTTCTCTCTTTCTTCGTTAAGAAAATTTTACCAATTCTTTCCAGTTGAACTGTTCCGACTGTTTGTTTCTTAGAGTTTGGTGCTCCATCTCTAGTGAAGCAAAATAAAAATTATTTGTAGAGTCATACCAATCACACCTTTTCAAGATACATGTATAATGACCTAGTTGTTCGAAAAATGACTTGAAATCTCTAGGAAGGAAGAGAAATTAAACACAAAAATAAAAAATGAGTTCCAGTACAGCACACGTCACCGACTTTATGTGGCAGGGACTTAATCTCGTAGTCATTTTGGTCTCTCCCCTCATAAAAAGAGCGGCCAAGCCCAGTGGTTCACAACTTCCTTGTCTGCATTGACGGGATTGACGGAGTCAGAAATTTTGTTCAGGATATTCAAACTTAGGCAAGTATTTTTTTTTTTATGAATGGGTACACCAAATTTTTTAAATCAAACTACACAATATTTAGTTAAACAATGACTTTTAAGATTTGTTTATTTGAAATAAGATTAATCAAAAATAAAAAAGAAATGTCAAACAGAGACCTGTTGGGAATTGCTACTGGTAAGATCTGTTTTTTAAAAGGGTAAGCCACTGTTGTTGAGAATAGAACTTGGGCTCTGCAAGACTGTCTAGGCAACCTTTACCACTGGAATACCTCTATAGTTGTTTCAAGGGTGTTCAAAACATGATTTTAGTTGATAATGACAGTATTTTACCTGTATACACTGTATAATTTGGTGAAGAGTGTTTGGCTGATCATTCTCGATAGGTTGTAGCTCCGCTCCTGAATGTCTATACTGTTATGGCATTTGGGAAATGGCCTTTGATGAACTCAATATTGTAAGAACATATATGGATTGATCAATTCAGGGAAAAACAGCAGTATCCGTTTTATTAGGGAAAAGGAGGAAAAAACCTGCACGGTCTCACTTCATCGTCTACCCCACTTCTTGAACACCCAATTTTTTTGCAATTGTTAGAGTCTGAATCTTGAAAAGCTTAAAAATTGGGAAGGAATTCTCATCCCACCAGCGTTATGGATCAAGGAATGTGGAATTCCCCTGAGTTCTCAGAATGTATTGCATGAAGCAAAACAGGTTTTTTTGCCTTGTTATGGGAAAGAGGAACAGAGGAAACATGTGTGATGAGTGAAACAAAGCAACGGTAAAAGTAAAACAAAGCGATGTTTCCAGAGTTTTTTTTTTTTTTTAGGAATAGTAAGGGAATATAAAACATTGTTTGATCAATTTAAAAATGTAAGAAAGGCAAAAATCTGAGAAAAAGATAAATGCAATTCCTCAATTTGTGTTACGCCACATCACCGGACTTATGTCCCGGCTTTATATAATTATATAGATTAGGGTCACGTGAAGACATGATAACTTGATTAAACTCGATGTATTATGTGTATTCTGAAAATATATCTAATATTAACTGAAAGAACACATAGTTAAACTAGATTGAGTGGAGCATTAATTAGGAGCTATGTGTTATCCTCCCGTGTCCAGAATTGTCGTAAAGCAGAATAAAAAACTGGAAATAAAACTAGTAAGTAGAAAATGAAAGCAGAAACTGTGCAAATAAAAGTAACAAATATCCGGGACTACAAAATTCACTGTGTGTCCTTAAGGAATTTAACCCCCTCACTGTACCCGAGGTTACGGATTATTTCCTCCCAGGATATAACGGATATACATGTCGTAGGAGTGGCGGTACCTCAAACGCCTACGACTTCGGCGAACTCAACTGTGGCAACGAAACACAGTAAGACTCGATCGTTTTATTTGTAGAGAAAGAATGCAGAATGTGTAATGCAAGAATTTTTTTTTTCCAGTAAGTGAGAATTGAGTCATTGCCTCAGTTTATATAGCCTCGAACATGCCTATTCAGAATAGGCTTGGTGGCTGTTCGGAAAGGCCATGCCTTTTCCGAAAAAATAAGAACGTTGGGAATTTTTTTTCCTTTAAATTTTTATTCCGCGAAAATTTAATTATTTATTAATTAATATTTTACGGCGGAAATAATAAAATAATTTCAGAAAATGAAGATTGAATTTAATTTAGTCCAAAAAGATTATCAATCAAATCATTTGACCAAAACCGAAGCGACCGACGACGACGGCGCGAGGGGAGTCCCTCTTCTTGACCCTTTAAGAGATACAGGAAGTGATTTCTACTATAAGCACATAACTTTCCCTTTCTACCACCAATGTGGTACAAGGCTCGTTGAACTTCATTTTCCTTCTTTTATTTTTTTTCCTTCCATTTCTCATTCACACCAACTTAGCTAGCTTCAATCATTAACTAGCTTTAACACTATGTTTATATCCTCAAGGTCTCGGCCTCAATCTGCTAAGAAGACATTAGTCCTCTGGAGATTAATGAATATTATATTCGAGGAATCAAAATTTGAAATAAAGGCATAGAGCTCACCTTTGGGTAAAAATTTATGCAAAAATTCGGTATTTTCATATACATTCTTAGCATTACATCATAATTAATCAGTACATGCTTTTATCTCAATTTGAGGCTTAACCATGACAATATGTTCTTGACGCTGTGCCATAAGTTGGGGTTTTTCCTAGAAAACATATAAAATAGCACATATGTTAGCAAATTTAACTTATATGAAATTTATTATAATTATTTTATGAGTGACATGATTGTATAAATGTTTTTAACAAACTTCAAAAAAATATAAGATGTATAGATGAAACCTCTCTGATCCGGCGACATTATCAGCAAGATAGCAATACAAAAATCTCAAAGAGGAAAAAAAAAATCCTAATACACTACTATAATCTATGATAATTAATGATTAATGTACGTTACAAATTTCATTCAATAATTATCATAGATCATTCTTTCAAAAGCACAGGCTAAATGAAAAAAAGAAATAACATGCTGCAATCGGAACAATTTTCCTTTTTCTAGTTCTTATCAGAAGAGGCTCCTCATTCAGGAAACTTAAATTGTCCCATGTGAAAAATCACAAACTTCCACATTCTCAATTTAATTCAAAGATTCCAAAATAATGGACTTTGTGTTTCTCAAGAAATTGAATTATGGATTACAATAAAATTAAAGCCGGACCTAACTCACACGTGTTAGAAGGTACTACACGTGTTTTGCATACTGCATGCCTCTTTCATAGTACTTGGCTCTTTTATGGAAACTATTGTAACTAAATTCCCAATATACACCTAAAAGAATTTATAGTTCCCAATATTTTATTTTCTTGTTTGAAACTCACACTGAATAAGTAGAGTAAAACTAAGTTTAATTTGTATATAATTAAATATATAAATTGCTAGATTTTCTTAACATAAGAGAAATTTTATGTATAATATTTCGAATTTTTATAATCTTTGGTTAGAATTTATAACGTCGCTACTGAATGTAATCAGGTTTTGTTTATCCAATTCCTATTAGTATAACGCCAAATGTTTGAGCGTGTAATTTATCTACAAATTAAATGCATGTTGCATAAAATTGATATGGTACGCCTTCTATTTCCTCTTTTCACACTTTGAAGTCTTACAGATTTTTTCTTTGTCGTATTGTTTGACCTTCTAACTGGTAATTTTTCAGTCCTAGTTCGAATTGATTAAATCTATTTAATTATAATTTTTATATGTTTTTTAAATATTTTAAAATTATTAATTATTATTCTTTGGAGTACTTTTTACATGATTTTTAAATATGTGAATTTTATTTCAAAAAATTTAAAGATTTTACATCAAAATTAAAAATTTTGACTCTTGAAATCCAAACTATGACACATAAATTAGGACAAAGTGATAGCGTATGTAAAAATGTGACAGATGGAATAGTAATTTATTAACATAACCAGGGGCATATCTATAATTCTGATCGTCTGACATACTTTAGTAACTCTGCATTTATGTTACAAAAATTCACTTATTATGTATATTGTATAAATAATTTATTCAGAATCAAATAAGCTGCCTTTTCTGATTCTGCATAAACTCAAAACTTCTAGTTTTGCCTCGCACAAATCTTGTTTATCCATTTCACATTATATAGTGCCAAATTCTTGAGTGTCCCATTATATATGTACCTTCTATTTCCTCTTTTTACACTTTGAAGTCTTTCTTCTTCTTTTTCTCTTGTCATAGTGTTGACTTTCTAAAAATTCATCAATGGCATCTACCAAAGTTCAAGTTCCCACAATAGATCTCTCAGATCCAGAGCTAAAACAAGGCACTATACAATGGGAATCCACAAAAAATCAAGTTCTTGAAGCCTTGCAAGAATATGGTTGCTTTGAAGCAATATATGATAAAGTTCCAAATGAAATTAGGGAGGCCATGTTTGGTACTTCAAAAGAAATATTTGAATTTCCTTTAGAGACCAAATTGAAAAACTTGTCAAACAAACCCTTGCATGGCTACAATGGGATGATTCCACACTTGCCATTGTATGAGAGTTTGTGCATTGCTGATTTGCTTAAACCACAAAGTGTTGAGACTTTTGCTAATATTTTTTGGCCTGATGGTAATACTGATTTCTGGTATGTGTATTTTATCATTCTGTTTAAATTTTGTGCACGCACAGTGTATAATATTTTTACATCATTTGATTAAGTTAGCAAGTAAAATGATACCTTTTATAACAATTATGATTTGGTAATTACCTGAAAAATAGAGAAGGTGGTCTGCTATAATTGGTTAAATTAGAGCGATCGTGTTAAAATTTCTTACACTATCAATGTGTATAATTTAAGTCCTTTAATATATTATCATTTTATGTTTTAGGGTGTGTTCGGTATAAATGAAGCATTTTATGAAAATATTTCCGAAAAATTATATATTCCCAGATTATGTCTGACTATCCAACACTCTCTAACATTTAGAAACTCTTTCAAATGGATCATCGGAGAAAAACATAAGCTAAGGAGGTTTTTTTACATCTTTAATGGAAAAATATTTCTAGGATATGACTTAATTACTCTTTCGTGTTTGTTTTCCAGAAAATGACTTATTCTGTAAAAAACAATTTCTGAAAAATACTTTCCTTCATGCCAAATACATCCTTAATATCCATTATTTCCTTTCATTTTATAGATTATATTTTTTTTTTGTTCCACGAAAAATTTATCGCATTGTAATATTAATTACTACCATTTTCAATAAGTTCTATGTCTATACTAACATATCTATATTAATTTGGCAGCAATTTGGTAAAATCCTACTCAAATCCACTTGTGGAATTGGATGAAATGGTGAAAAGGATGATTTTGGAGAGTTTGGGAATAAAAAATTACATTAATGGTTTCTTGGATCCCAATTTTTTCCTATTTCGATTTACACATTACAAAGCATCAACTGGAGATGAAAATAAACCTGGATTGGGTGGCCACACAGATGGCAACTTCTTGACTATAATATCACAAAATCAAGTAAATGGATTGCAAATTCTCAAGAAAAATGGAGAGTGGATTGATGCCAATATTTCACCAAATTCTTATCTTGTTTTGTCCGGTGATTCCTTCATGGTAAGTGTTCTTTTTCCATTATTTTCATGTTCTTTTCGGTGTCTGATATTCGTATTAATTTGGCTTGTCGGTAACATTTTCGACGAATATTCCATCGAAAATTCCTTACTAACGAGCCAAATTCTAATGAAACATCCATTGGAATTTAGCGATTTTCTGGTAGTGATTGGCCCTCAGCTAATTTGAATTTGTGCCACGTAAAGCACGTTGAAGGGGTGTAAGTGAGCGCATAGCTAGTATAAGTAAAGTCCTCACTACTACTTTGTGGCTATGGGTGTAGATACAGTGTAAAGGTACAATTTTTCACAAAATTAAAGTATTCGAATAAATATATGGTTCTAGTCAAATGTTGTGGATACACTACTAGATATGCCCATAGTTTCGATGTATATAATTTTAATCTCTGTCTTAGAATTTAAGTTCTGTGTATTGACGGCGTGAATTTATACAGGCATGGACAAATGGTAGATTGTATTCTCCTGTTCATAAGGTAACAATGGCTGGAGAAAGTGACAGATTCTCCATTCAATTGTTTTCATTACCAAAACCAGGTTACAATATAGAGGCACCAAAAGAACTTGTGGATGAACAACATCCTTTACTCTTCAAGCCCTATGAAATTTTTGGATTATTTGAGTATGTCACTTCACAAGCTGGCTATGGAGCTGGCAATGATGCTTTCAAGACTTATTGTGGTGTTTGATCTGTTACGGTTAGCGTTCTACATGCCATTTTCCGACGGGTTCCATTAGTAGTGTATATCCTAGTAGTGTTTTTGTTATGTTTGAATTGTTGCAGTTCTTAAGCTTCAAATTTCTATTGTTTTATATGTTGGTAGCTTATGCTCATTATGCCTCCATATGAATATTTGTCATAACTAGAAGTTTTTTCCTGGTTGTTTTGTCTTGTAATAAATATATGAGTTTAAGTTTTGTGCACTGTTAGTGGACAAAATTATTTACACCATCAGGTAAAATAAAGGACAATTACAATAACTTTTATACTTAAGATTTAGAAAAAAAATATTAAAAATAAGTAGAGTCCTAATTTTACTCTAATCAAATTTGGCATTTCCTTTTTTGAGCGTTAATCAAATCTCTGCCCCTAGTTAGCATCAATAAAATTTTGAAGTTTCCATGATTTTTTTCTTAACAAGACGTCACTACAAATGAAGCAATCTTTTAATGCTGCAATTTGTAGCAATCTTTTAATGCTGTAAATTTTGTTAACTTTCCAAAGAAGTAATTCTTCATTACTTCAGCCATTGTTGCCCTTGAGGAGTTCCTTTTGCATTGAGGATTTACTAGTACACATATTTTTTGTTTTCTTTATGACTGCTCTATAAATAAATTTTGACTGTTCTTTTCTCTTTAATATAGAATTATCTGTAACTATAGTCTTATATCATATAAAAATCTACATCAATATTTTAATTAGAGGCGGATGTAAGTTTTTCAGCTACACAGATTCAATTCATAAATTTCGATACAGAGTATAAATACATATATGTAAAATTCAATAAATATTATATCCGAATCCATAATTTAAAGTTTCAATGAATTAAGTGTTGAAAATCATTACATGAACTCATTAAATTTAAATTCTGGTTCCCTTTATGAGAAATTTTTTAATAAAGATATCAATTTTTAATAATTGTTTGTAAAGTTTATTACTTTAGAACAAATCAGAGGAGGGTTTGAATAATTAAAAACTCACGGTGATAGAAGAAGCAATGACAGAAACCCGATCAACTAATTGGGAATAATGAAAGCATAGGAGTTAAAGGGAAGAGGGGGAGGGAATGAAGAAAAAATCAGATAGAGGAAGGGAGGGGAAGAGAGAGATAAATTATCATTGCCTAAATTTTAGAAAAAGAAAAAAACAATTGGGAGAAGATTGGTAACCCTGCTATAGCAGGTTAAGGTTACCTGATGGTGTAAAAAATTAATACACTGACAGTGCACCAAATTTATACTCTAAATATATATGCTTTTAACGTGGCTCTATTTTGCTAATTTGTTCTCTTTCAACTTATGGACTTTTTAGATTACGGTCTAACGATTTTGAGCAAATTAAAAATCTTATGATAAAATAGTAGACGATAATCTAAATTTTTTTATTTTTGCCGATGTTAGACAACCTAATATTTGTTTGTAAGGTAAAGCAATATATGAGCAAACATTAGACTCAAGTCTAACATTGTTCGGAAGGGTAGTTCAACTTTAAAATAATGACAAAAACTAAATGGTCACAAAAGAAAAAAAAATTGCGTAAATCAATCCCTTGTAAGTTATATGCATCGCAATATAAAGAAGTTTTTATAATATTAATCACCTAAAAGGTATCAATCGGTAGGCAGTAAATCTCCTTAAAATGTGAAACTATAATAATATAAGATATACTACCTATTACGACAAGTAAAAAAATCTTTATACCAAGGATGTATATAACTTAAACTTCTCGGAGAGTTCCTATCGGAATCTCTCTTTCGAAGCAAAACTACAAACACATAATATATGTGGAGAATATTTAATAGAAAGAAAATTCTTTCTTTGATAAGGACTAGCAACAAGCAAAGGAACACAAACTTTTTCCCACTATTTTGTAAAGAGGAATCACATTCATCTGAGGAAGAATCTATAGCCAAAAGGGAAATATGATCAGATTAATTATGCCCTCAAGCTAAAATCAACACATCATGTAAAGAATTATCCTAGAAATTGACCACCACTAGAAACACTACCTGAAAAAATATATTTGTCAACAAAATTATTTTTGTTGCCATAGATTGATTATTATTGTAAAAAGTACTTTTGGAAATATTTTTTTTTGGTTGTATAGACTTTTCCTAACGGCTGTTATTACAACAACGTGCAACAACTTTTCTTTTCTGTTGCCAAAAATACTTTTTGCAATAATAACCAATACTATGACAATAAAACTAAATTCTTTGGCAACAAAAAAGTTTTTTGCCAACAATAAAACTAAGTTGTTGCCAAATATTAATTTTTTTTGTTGCCATTTCTATATTTTCTTGTAGTGAAAGATGAGATAAAATAAAATATAGTAAAATAATTCGAAGGTAGAAAAAGTTTACCATTAAGGGGTAGTGATGGGATGATTAATGGTAATTCTTCCGACCTTTAATCAGATTCTTGCGTTGGACTAGTAGGGTTGAAAAATCTTTTCGTAGATGAGCTTTATTTCCTCATTAAACGTAGTCGAACCGAACTCGAATTAGCCAGATCAATTTGCTTATCATATGGTCAATGAAAAATCGAAAAAGAAAAAACTATAACACAAGGTGAACTTATTTTAACCGGTGTTGTAAAAATTTCTTTTAACCCGATCTTTACACTTGACTATATTGATTTACAATAGTTAACTACATAAGTGGAGGTGAGAATGTGTAATTAATTTGTGATTTAGTGATTAGAGCGTTAATTATAAAGACATATGTCATACTCATTGATTTATTTGCGAATCCAAACATGTGTAAATATTTTCACTAAAAGGGAAAAAACAAAAACACACACGCAAGACTCGAATAGCATCATTTGCAACTCGATGAAAAGAAATTCCAAGTGTAATGAGAAATCCAAATAAAAAAGAATCTTGCACTATTTAGAAAAAGAAGAAAAATTATGCAGCAAAATTTTCCTATATAAAGGCAAAGAGTTCTTGAGTTCTATAACCATCAACTTCTTCATTCAAGATTTTGTTCAGTTCTTAAGAAAGACTTGTTGCGTTGCAACATAGTTGTTGGTGGTGCAATGGGGGACGCCGAGCTGACTATTTATTTTTTCTTTTTCTTTTTCTTGAAGGGAAGTCTAGAGTAACAGTAAAGTTGTTTCGTGTGTGACCTATAGGTCACATATTTGAACAGTGAAATCATTCTCTAATGCTTGCATTATGATAGGTTGTTTTGCATGACTACAAAATGCTTACTTCTCTTTTTTTGGGAGGCTCAAAATTTATATGGCCAAAACATTCTCTCTTTTTGTGAATTTGAAAGTTTTCTATGTGTAATTTGAGAGATAGAATAGAGAGAAAGAGATGCACCTTATAACTCAGTCTATCCGATGTCCAGTTCAAAAAGGATATTTTTGCTCACTTTTCTCTCTGGCATAAAGTCAGTCAGGCCAGTACTTGTTAGATTGTACGATACTATATTGGTTAAGGGAATGTTATTTTGAAATAGGCTTGAGCCTAAATCTAATATTTCTTAATATAGTATATCAAAGCTAGGTTTGCATCACTATATTTGTGGTTTTAGGCTGCATGTTATGTTATTCACGTTCTAGTTAATTAGACATGTACGTGCGAGGAGGTGTTAGATTGTACCACATTAATTGAACGAAATAAGTCATTGTTTCCTATTAAGGTCTTGAATGGTTCATATCTATGATTTAACTTTGACGATATTAAATTAGCTAGGCCAAAGGTTTATTTTCTTCCGTATTTTTTATTGATGCAAACCATACTTATATTATATTATAGCAAAAGCAGCATACAAGGAGCGAGGTATTGTGGAAGCCCGGCGTCGTCATTGCACCACTAATAGCCATAAGTTGCCTTTTATTTTTGATCTTGAAGACAAAGCTATTCATGAATATGAGGATGAACTTGCTAAGTTTTGGAGAACGTACGAATTTTCTTTCTTTCTACATATATATACACTCTTTTCTTCATTATTTAGTCTTATTGTTTCTTTTTTTTTTTTTTGCTAGTTTTGTGTTTTCTTGGGCAGATAACGAATTTTAGATGGACAAGCTTACTCTTAGGAGGAGATGGTTCAACATAATCCATTACTTTTTGAATAAGAAAAAGAACCTTATACATGATCTCTTGTATTTTATTTCAAAATTTTAACTGAAATCTTTTACGTGTAAAAATAAAAAAGGATGATTTGCAAGAATGATCAGTGGTTTTGAACTTCTGACTTCGCTTGTTCCATGAATAAATTTTTTGACTTGTTCATGAGACTAGCGAGAGACAAAACTTTAATATCAACTATTTTCAAGGTCATTAGGTGTAATTTTTTCAGAAAATGACGCGTGGTTAGTGTTCGGTCTTGAATTTTTTTATCCGCTTAACAAAATTATTCAAAAAGATCTCAACTTAAAATATTCGCTGGAAAGAACTTTTATTGCCCATCAGGCATAAGTTTTAGCTTTTGTCTATAGGACATAACTTGTGGTCAAGCTAACAAGCTCACTGTCTTGAAATATTCTAAACTTTCGCCTTACTGGAAAAATTAATTTATGTCCACAACTTATGCCTGATGACAACAAAAGTTTTATCTAGCTAGTTTTCTAAAGCGGAAGCTATCTTCTGTGTGTGTGTGTGTGTTTTTTTTTTTTAACAAAGGCCAAAAAATAAAGACCATCCAAATGGAGGCCATTTGTGAAATTTTCTGAATTTAAAATTGGGCAATTTGCAGGATTGCCCTTCACTGGAGGTGGTCTTTAATTTTGCCCCCTCAAAATGGTGGTCTTTAAATTCTGCCCTTTCGGCAAAATTTGGCCTTCACAGGCAGAATTTGCATGGGTAGAAATTCTACCTTAAGGCAGAAGTTTTGCTGGACAGACTTTGCAAAAATCTGCCTTGTTAATTTTTTTTTTAATTGAGCTGGAATTCGAACTCACAACCTTGAGGTGTTAGATGAGGGATAAAATTTAAAGACCACTAATTTGAAGGGCAAAAATTAAAAACCAACCCAAATAAATGGCAATCCGCACAAAAAAATGTTTAAAATTGCAAGATTTTGCCAAAAATGAAGAGTGAACAGGGCCATGGCCCATAGAATCTGTATGGTTTTTGCCTTACTAAAAAGTCACTTTCAATACCGCAAAAACTGTGATACAATAGATGGGATTGCTCTTTTATTAACTAAAGATTTTGAGTTTAAATTCTTGTTATGGAAAAATTGGTAGGAAGCGATTTCCCCAAATAAAACCTATATGGTGCGAATTCAAATATAGTCGAGTTTCAATATGATTACTGAACACCCAGTGTGAAAAGAAAAAGTCACTTTCAATACAACTTGAGTGGCATCCATTGCAAAAATATAGCACAAAATAAGACAAAGCAAAACCAATCATTAATCAATCAAAACAACCTATTTTAATGCCAACAGTACTGATTTGCACAAGCTGTGCTTCTTATCCACAAAATGATTCTATCTCCAAATTGCATCATCATTCAATAATATTCACAAACTCACAGACTGTACAAATTATTACAGCCAAATATTAGAATCAATCAAAAACCCTCTCAAAATCAATTTTTTTTTCTCTGTCTTTTCAAAATCAAATCTTGATTTCCCATTTTGAGGAAAATGGGTAAAGGAGGAAGTGATGAAAACATGGCTGCTTGGCTTCTTGGTGTTAACAATCTCAAGATTCAGCCTTTCAATCTTCCTGTCTTGGGTACTTTTTTAAAATTTTGTTGAACTTATATCTGTTGTAATTACTTTATTTATTAAGTGCTTGAGTAGATTTTTGTGATTAATTTGATTAGATTCCAGAGTATAAAGTGATAGTGATTTGATATTCCCTTTTACTTGTGGACTTTGAACTTTGCACACCCTTAAGAAATACTCCCTCCGGATAAAAAATAAGAGTTTATTTAGCCATTTACACTCTTTAAGAAACTATTCACTCCAATAAAAAAAAATATATAAATTGATTAAACTACCCCTAATTAAATAGACATTGAGATTTGATCACATAACAGTTAATAGGGCAAATTTGAAAAGATAAGGTTAATTTTTTTTTTGATTTAATAAGTGAACGCTTTTTTTTACCCAAGAAAAAAATGTCAAGTGGACAATTATTTTGATTTGGAGGGAGTAATAAATGAAAGGCATAATTTACCAATCTACCCATATTAATTGGCGCTTATTTTTATTGAATTTGGAAAATGATTTGAAGAAAATTATTTTTATTTTTTTGGAAAATTATTTTTATTAATTTACCAATTTACTGTGGATAAAATAGAAAAAAAAATTGTCTTGTCTTGGTTTACTTAAAGTCACAAGTAAAAGTGAAAATCTATTTTTACAATACTGGATAAGTAAAAGTGAACGAAGGAAGTAGTAAATTTGTTTATTCCTACTCCTTCCATCCCAGTCAGGTGACACAATTCGGATTTCGAGAGTCAAATTTTTAATTCTGACCGCGAATTTGGACATAGAATCTTCAGTTTTAAAAAAGTAAAATTTACATATTTGGAAACTACTTAAGAAGTACTATAAGTCACAATAATTAACAATTTAAAATATTTAAAGATCATATGAAGAAATTGCTTCAACGAAAAACTCTTATGAATGCCAATTTTGTGCCACATAGATTGGGAGGGAGGGAGTATATTTTAGTCGGGTCCGTGGCATTTTGCACCCTTAATGTGTGCTCTTTTTTTCAACTTGCACCCTATCCTATTTTTTTTTATGATTTAAACCCCAATCTCTTTATTTCCTTACAAAACAATAAATTCACCCTTTTTATAAATTTATCATGAGGGCAAAATAGGAATACAAATAATATATCTTTTTTTCCTTCAATTTATTTATTTTATTAGAACTGCAACAACAATAAATTTTATTTTCAAAGCTCTTTTTTTATTTTTTTATTTTAAGTGATATTTCTCTATCAATAGTTGCTAAACATTTGGAGTTCTTATTGTTACAAGTTTGTCGTTTTTCCTTTATAAATTAGTAGTAATTAAATTATAAAGGAAAAACGACAAACTTGTAACAATAAGAACTCCAAATGTTTAGCAACAATTGATAGAGAAATATCACTAAAAAAAAAAAAAAAAGAGCTTTGAAAATAAAATTTATTGTTGTTGCAGTTCAAATAAAATAAATAAATTGAAGGAAAAAAAGATATATTATTTGTATTCCTATTTTGCCCTCATGATAAATTTATAAAAAGGGTGAATTTATTGTTTTGCAAGGAAATAAAGAGATTGGGGTTTAAATCATAAAAAAAAATAGGATAGGGTGCAAGTTGAAAAAAAGAGCACACATTAAGGGTGCAAAATGCCACGGACTCTATTTTAGTCTGACAAAGTCAACTTATATCATGTTTGGTCAAACTTCTAGGAAGTCAAAAATATTTTTATTTATTTATTTATTCATTTAAAGAAGTGCTAAATTTAAAGAACTGAAGTATTTGGACAAGTTTTTAGGAAAAAATATAAGTGTATTTAAGTAGTAGCAGGATCTGCTTTTTAGATGCTGAAAAAATAGCTTTTTATGCACTTTTGGAACATTGGCCAAGCGCAATTTGCTGCTCAATATTGGTAAAAGTTTTTTCAAATTGATTAGCCAATACAAAATTGTACTGAAAAAGTACTATATAAGCATGAAGGTTTGAGCAAACAGGCTTGGTATAAATAAAGAAGGAAGTAGCTCTTTGACATTTACTATTTGATTTGCAAATTAATTGCTTAATTTGTTCTTGGATTTTGTTTCAATTGATTTTCATACTGTGTTCTCTTTTTTATTTTTTTTCCAAACTGGTAATTGATAGGACCCCATGATGTTAGAGTCAGGATGAAAGCTGTAGGTATTTGTGGAAGTGATGTTCACTACCTCAAGGTAAAAGCGGTTTTCTAAGTTCACTTTTCTTGATAGCTCATGTACATGGTCTAAAATTTTTGTTGGGATTTAGGGTTGGTGGTGATCTATAATTTTGTTATGTTTTGATTTGCTCTACTATGGTGGGGATATGATTATCGTGTATGGTTGAGAATAAGACTTAAGTAGATAAACTGCACTCTCTCTAGCAACTTAAACTTTCAGATGAGATGATCACACACAAGCGGAAGTCCTTGATCGAATCTCACTGCAACCTGTTATCAAGAATAATTTCTACGTGCTTGCCCATGAAAAAGAATTAAACCTGCACGCGAGGGGGCGTGTTGAGAATATATACTTAAGTAAATAAATGTTTGTTCTCAAACAGCTTAAGTTATTAGATGAAATGGTCACACACTTTATTATGTATAGAGACCTAGCAAATCATGTTAAAAAGAATGAAAGAAACTAGCTTGTTTGGACTTCCACTGTTCAAATGTAAATTTTTATGTTACATGGATCCGAGTGCAATTATGCATCCGGTAATGGTATGATTATTACCATCAGTCTTGTTTAGTGTGTTTTGAAATGTTAATGTGAAATTCCCTTACTTATATCATATACCTGTTAGTAGGGTGAATGAAGTGTCTTTGTAACACGGGTGAATTTCTGTTACATATTCTAATTCTACAGATGTTTTGAGAGCAAAAGCAACTGCAATTTGTGTCTGATATTCAATGTGTGTTCATTTGTTGAGTTTTTGGAGTGAATTGGAGTACGTAAATGAACTAGAGCTATTGCAGAACTTTAAGCTAAATATATATGATGGAATCAACAAATTTGTACCTTCCTGATCAGTAAACATTTTAATAATGTCAAAGAGAGTCTCAAACTTGAGAAAAATCAGTTAAGCTTCTAATTGGAAATATTTTTTTGAACTTCAGACCTTGAGGTGTGCGGATTTTGTGGTTAAAGAACCAATGGTGATTGGACATGAATGTGCTGGGATTATAGAGGAAGCCGGCAGTGAAGTCAAGACATTGGTTCCTGGTGATCGTGTAGCATTAGAGCCCGGAATTAGTTGCTGGAGATGTGATCTTTGCAAAGAAGGCCGATATAATCTCTGTCCCGAAATGAAGTTCTTCGCTACTCCCCCTGTTCATGGTTCTCTCGCAAATCAGGTAAAAAAAGCTTACCCACTTAGACCGGTTTTCAAACGTTTCAAAAATTTTCCCGACGTTGATTTCACATTTGATAAGAAGGCAATCATAGCATAATCATGTGACATGATTGTTCTTTGCCGGTTTCATTAGGTTAGATGTTGGAATATAAGTGTCAATAATTTTTAAATCGTGTACTTCTGGAACTTTAATACTCCCTCCATACCAGTTATGTGACACACTGTACTTTGTAATTTGTCCAAAAAGAATGTCACCTTTCTATAACTACAATTTAAATTTAGAATTCTCTTTTTATCCTTAATGAAATGATTTATAGCCACACAAATGTCTTAAGTTTTGTTCTAGACCACAAATTTCAAAAGTTTTCCTTTCTTTCTTAAATTTTATATCTAGTCAAACGGTGTCACATAAATTGAGTCGGAGGGAATACATCAAGTAAATGATAGGATTGATATTGAGCTCATTTTTGTTAGTCTAGTCAAATTTTCGTAGGCTTTTTGTATGCAAGGTCACATAAGATTACATTCAGAGGCTTTGTACTAGATCAGTGCCTATAAAGTGATACTGCCTCTGCTTCAATTTGTTTGTCTTATATATTATACATATCTTTTGTTTAAGACCACAAAATCTAAAAGTCTTATTTACTTTCTTAAAATCCCTTCCAAGTGAAACTAAGACAAACAAATTGAAACGGAGGGAGTCATAATTTTTGACTGCTAAGATGGTTATTTCTTTTCGATCACCAACAGGTGGTCCATCCTGCAGATCTATGTTTCAAGCTCCCTGATAATATAAGTTTAGAGGAAGGAGCAATGTGTGAGCCACTTAGTGTTGGTGTTCATGCTTGTCGGCGTGCAAATGTTGGACCCGAAACAAACATATTAGTGCTGGGAGCTGGACCAATCGGGCTTGTCACATTGCTTGCTGCTCGTGCTTTTGGTGCCCCGAGAATTGTTATTGTGGACGTAGATGACTATCGTCTTTCTGTTGCTAATAAGTTAGGAGCAGATGACATCGTTAAGGTTTCAACTAATATTCAGGTCAGCATCCAAATTTCAAAATTCTTGCTGTTAATCTCTCATGTTTCATGTGCACATCGAAAGTGAAAACACGAGTTGAATTCACCTATGATCACACTAACTTTGCCTATTATAACAAGTCACGAAACCATTTTTGGTCTCATTAAAATAACTGAACTTAACCCACTATAACAGTAAAATGTGTAGTGACTTTAATGTGGCAAAATAGTTTTGTGACTCTACTGTTGTAGTGAGTAAAGTTTAGGGACTATGCTTGGAATTAACCTGTTAATACGCAAACATAAAAAATAAAGATGTTGCCTCGGTTTTCTTTCCACTTCCCTAGCTGATACTTTTGAACAGGATGTAGCTGCGGATATAGAAAACATTCAGAAAGCGATGGGAGGTGGAATCGATGTGAGTTTTGATTGTGCTGGCTTTAACAAAACCATGTCGACCGCCCTTGGTGCAACTCAGCCCGGAGGCAAAGTTTGCTTAGTCGGAATGGGACATCACGAGATGACCGTTCCTCTCACTCCAGCTGCTGCAAGGTACAACAACTGCACCTTAATACAATTAAATTGGAGTTAGACTATTTGAACCATGTCGGTCTATTTTAGTTCGTCTCACACCAATAATATACAATATAACTACCACTACACATCAATCCAATTAAATACCATGTTGCTTCTTTTAAGTTCTCGATATATTTTACTGGCATATAAATATAACACAGGAGTAACAGACACTTAGAAAACATACGACCTAAATTAAACATACTAAAAGGGCTACGTCAATAGACTCTTGTGGTCCGGCCCTTTCCCGGACCCCGCGCATAGCGGGCCTGCACCTAAAGTAAACGTACTAACATGACTAAAATATATTCCTAAACTATTGGTATTACCTACATAGATCATTTTCCCGACAAAAACTTTTGTTACTCTTCAGTATTAATAAGCTTATGGTTCTCTAATTCCTGTATCCTTTTTGCCACTACACTCATGGGCAGAGCTAGGGGCTTAAGGTCCAACCCCCCTGTGCCGGGAAATTACATACTAGGTCAAAGTTATTTTTTATGTATACATGTATATATTTTCATTGGCTTCTTTGTGTGTTTACTTTATATTTTGAATTCCCTTAGTAAAATTCTGGCTCTGCCCTGACTGCACTAATTTTCCGGCGAATTATGTTCAGGGAGGTCGACGTCATCGGCATATTTCGCTACAAGAATACGTGGCCATTGTGTCTTGAGTTCTTAAGAAGTGGAAAGATTGATGTGAAGCCTTTGATAACACATAGGTTTGGATTCTCTCAAAAGGAAGTTGAAGAAGCTTTTGAAACTAGTGCTCGTGGTGGTGATGCAATTAAAGTCATGTTTAATCTGTAAAAACAAACAGAGAAAATTTGTTACCAAATATTTGTGGAATTTGATATCCAAGATGTTTTATGGTTATAAAGAACTATGTATTAGTTGAAAATGGTGAAATAAAGGCTTGAGGTGCTCTTAACATTTGTGTTACACATACTCTCTCTATATTCCATTTTATGTGGCGAGTTTTGGAGTACGGGGGTCAAAGTTACTTAATTTGAGTATGTAAGTAGCGTGTCTAAGTTTCAAATGTTTAAAATCATGTCTAAAGCTATCGAAGTCTCGAGAGAATTCAATAGTCTAGTCAGTATGTCTAAGTTTCAAATGTTTAAAATCGTGTCTAAAGCTAATCGAAGTCAACATTAAGAAACTAGAGAATTCAATAGTCTAGTCAATACTGGAATCGATCTAGTCAATAGTCTATTAATATGCCCATTTGGAAAATCTCTTCATTATTTAAAAGCACTAATATAGCATAATACGCTGCTCGTAAACTACAAGTAACTTGATTGCAAGCTTGTTGATTCGGGCCATCGGATTGGATATGAAATTTTCGATTTGGATATTCGGTTTTCGAATTGAAGAAATTACAATCCAAATCCAATCCAAATAAGTTCGGATCGAATTGGATATTTTAAGTTCGGAATCGGATTATTCGGTGTGGATATTTCGGATTTTCGAATTTGACTCTTGAGACTTAAGGCAAACCTATTAGGAACGAAATTCATGGTGTTAGCTCCACAGAAGTAAATCTAAATCTTAATTGCTCAGTAAAAACAGCCTTCTGGTTCAAGTTAGGATTAACAAATCCAAGTCATGTCCAACATAATAAATCCATACTAAATAAAAGCATTATGAAAAAGTGGAAATGAATAAAATAAAATCTAAGTAGTCATCTCGAAAAATAACAAAGAACATTGCCTTGAGTGACACTGACGTGAGACTTTTGAAACTTGAGAAGTAAGAAAACCCTATATTATATTTGATTTAGTAGAGAATTGTATATTTGATTTAATATTTTAATGGGTAGGGTCTTAGGTATTAATTTATTGGACCTTTAGAAACTAGACTTATTAGTACATATGATATAGGTAGGTCTAGATAAAAGGTATAAAAAATTCGGATTTTCGAATATCCAAAAATCCATAGTACTAAATTCATATCCAATCCGAAATCCATAAATTTTAAAAATAAAATCCGAAGTTCAATCCATAATCCAAATATCCAAATCAAATATTTTAAAAAGTTCGAATTTCGGGTTGGCCTAAACTGTGCCCACCCTTAGCTACAATACTATATTCCATTAATCTGTTGGAAAGAACCTCTCTCGTTTCTCTCCTTCACACAACAACAATGGAGAGAAGGAAACATGAAAAAGACAACCGACATGAATCTAGGAGCTTTGGTTTTGTCGGAGAGAATATGTTTCAAATTTCAACCAAGCGCATCCAGAACAAAAGAGAATAGGCCGGTTGCAAGTAATGAGATTTTTGGGCTTGAAGAAAGAACCTTACATTTTTTGTGCGTAATGCCCTTTAAAGGCACTAGTGTTTAATTTTGGTAAAATTACTCAAATGACTACCTTATTGTAGCTTCCTACCATTTGTAACTATCCTTTTAAATATTACCTATTTATAGCTATGCTTTGCTAAAATTCTGTATTTTTTTCGCGTGTATTTGAGGGTCTTCAAATACATTACTAATCAATAAAAATGATTTTATGTATTTGGATGCGTGTATTTGAAGGGCTTCAAATACATATCTAAGCAGTAATAATAAAACACATTGTGTACTTTCAAACTACTTATGAAGCCAAATACATTCAAATTTTTGTATATTTGAGAGCACTGTTCATATATTCCTAAACAGATTGGTGTTATACCCCATTTTAACCAGGTTAGAGCGGAGTACCACATATTGGTGATTCCTATATTGCTTTGTTTATTTTAAGGAGTCGCCACCTAATTAATTTTATCGGTGAATTAGGACACCTGGATATTAACTAAGGTGAAGTTAAAACTAAACCTCTGTTAATAGTCTGCTTAACCAGTGTGATTCTAGGTAAGGGTTCTATATCATCCTAAAGGGAAGGGGTTAGGCATCCTTTAGAATCCGTTGAATACGGTTATCCGGCCAAACTTAGGTTAATTAATCAAGATTGAACATTGTTTTTGAATTTAAGAAAAATAGCTCGCATAAATTACTAATGTTTCAAAGGAAAATATAATAATGCTTATTTGACCTAACTTGCAAAAAATATAGTAATTTGCACAAAGAGGATGCTTTTAAAATGAAATTTATCAATGTTAGAGCTTTGAATGAGCATAAAGGGAAATTTCAAAATGCTGTTTGAAAATAAACTTATAATGGTTGCTTAAGGTTTTGAAAAAAATATAATAATGCTAATTAAGTAATATTTATAAATGTTGTTAATGCTCTGAATAAGAAGGCTATTTAAAATAAAACCAATACTTTATATAAAAGAAAATCTTAGAATGCTTTTTTTTTTGAAATAAAATTTATGATAATTGTTAACAACTTAAAAGGAAGTGGCATAATAAAGCGAGATTTATAAAAAATAGGATAATTGAACATATAAACAAAAAAATGCAAATCTATTGTAATGTTTAATAAACGTTTAAAACGAACCGAGCCAGGAAGTGTTTAATTGATTTTTTTTTTGAATTTTTAAGAAATACACATGCTTTTAGGTTTCAAAGATATACCCGAGTTTGTTTATATATTAATGACGTTTTAAAACTGAGAAAATACGAAGACGACTACTTTGGTTGGAAATATGAATTCTATACTATCAATTATTCTATAAATGGCCATTGAAGATATTGTGAATAATTCAAGGTGGATATTGTAAGTAACATAAGTAAATAAATCGGGCTTATTTGGGTTATCTATTTAGTTTCTATCTAATTAACTACCCATGATATTAAGACTATCTCACTAAATTTTACTAGGATTCATCTAAGTTAGGAAAATAAAAACCAAGTAAAGGTTAGTCGAATAATACAAATTAAATGCATAAATAAAAATAAAAGCTGAAGTAAAATGAAATGGGTTCAGCCCATTTTAAGGCTTGCTACTGCTGCCGTTTTGTTATTGGGCCACTGGCTCGAATCAAATATTTTGCTGCAGGTGGGCTGTTGTTGGGCTTCGGGAGGGAATTTCGTTGGGGTTTAGCCCAACCTCAGGTACGGAAGTGGGCGAGTCCCGCAGACTCGTATGCGATGATCATGCAAGGAAGTGAAAGAAATGATTAGCATACGATCAATGAATTGTATTAATGTATGAAATATAAATTCAAACAAACCAACATTGTGTATATTCTGTGTATACTCTATGAATATATTCGTCATATACATGCATATCTATAATTCCAAACATGCTCGCAACTCATAAAAGCCTATGCGGATTCCGACAAGCACAAACTGTCACAGCATTCACACGAATTGCAATCTTAACTACCAACTACAACCAACAAATATACCAACAGTGAATGACAACTTGTATGTTTGAAAGACTACCATTATCACTGGAACATGCCTTCAAAGCCTACAACCCAGTAACTCCAAACTGATTCCGAGTAATAAAATGGAAAAAGCACGGATGACTTCAAACTCCAAAGAGACGAGAGAATATCGAAGCAGAAACAGAGTCATTGAGGATGGCTAAAATACAGTAGGAACCATAGGGGACCAGTATTCTTGGCAGATTTCCTTTATACCAAAATGACTTTTAAGCAAGCATCCTTAGCAGGACTCCAAGTTGACATACAGTTCAAGCTCAAACAGGACAAACAACAGAATCTAAAAGGGCAGACATTCATTGTTAGCAGGTCGCAAAACACAACACTTGAATGATTGGCTTAGACCAGCAATTGCCAGAAAACAGTTCCATAAACAAAGCAACACAGCAACATTTCATATAGGGACAAACAATATAAGAGACATAAAGGGTCATGTCGAGAGAAACACTCAGCCTAAGATGAGACTGATTAGGGATAGACAGGCAGATAGCTGGGCAAAACATTTCTTTGTAGACATGGTTCACAGATCCCTACCTAATCATGTGATAGCGCCTTTTAACCAATCCTTTGTCTAACAAGGTTATTTAGCAGGGAGAAAAAAAGGGGTGGCAGATCTGATAATAAACATGGTAGATAGATAGCAACACAGGTAAGATCCCCAAATTCCATATTGTTAATAGACTCTAAGTAATCCAAGCTTAGGCAGGCATATTATAAATCAGTTAGGCATACAAACATGATCAACAGATCTTTCAAATTATACTGAACATACAACTGATCAACAGGTATGCGAGATCTATTAGCATGCTAGTATTTGCAAATGAGAGTACTAGTTGAAAACAGAACCCAATTGATTAGTCCTAAGCATATCAATGCGCTCGAATACCTGCTGACCAACTGGAACCAAATGAATTTGTAGATACACGCCAAACTAAAAAGGCTAAACAGGAATGACAAACATATGATTCCATACCTAGGATTTAATCTGAACATCAGAATACGCAAACACCCATGAGAACAAAGATCACAACAACCAAAAAATCATGACATATATTGATGCCTAAACCAATCCGACAGCAACAGTGAGCTCAATTTTGAAGAAAATAGTAGCAACAAGGCATCATAACATGATTTTCTATACTAATGGAGTTCCAATCGAGTAATAAGTCAAAACAGAGTCGAATTTCACCTGTTTGTGGTGCAGCGAACAGGGTCGTCGGGATATTCGATCCACCTCGAACACTCGTTAAATCCCAGTTCGCGACGCTCGAATTAAAAGCAAACAAACGAAGCAAACGAACACAAATCGGGGCCTAATATTTCGGCTCGACGAAAACAAGATCCTGATTTTTGCCGGAAAAAAAAAACGATCTTTTTATGAAGCTTTTAGGGGGCTTTTTGAGAACTCGTCCTTAAGGGTCCCCCCCCCCCCCCCCCAGTTTCTACCACTCGCCCGCTCTTTATAGGGAAGAGGGAAGGAGGAGCGTGAGGAACAGGTGGAGATGGGATGACAGAGGTGCGTGGAGCGTCAGAGGCGTGAGGAACATCGTATGGTGGAGGCGGCAGAGGTTCGTGGGGAACAGGATGTCAGACGCGTGGGGTGATAGCGGCGTGGGTGGAGACAGTGGAATGGGGCGTGATGGTGTCAGTGAAGTGGGGGCGTGGTGGAGTTAGTGGAGGTGTCGGGTGTCAGAGGGGCGTGATGGTGTAGACGGCGGTGATGGAAAAGGGAAGGGGAGGGACGGCGGAATAATGGAGGAGGCGAAGAGGCGGGAGGCGGAGGGAAAGAAGGAGGCGACGACGAAAAAGAATGAAGGGTTTAGGGTTTTCCTTTCCCTTATTCTGAATCGCTACGGGTCGGACCCGGTCCATTTATGGACCGGGTCAATTTTTAGACCGATTATTAAAAGAATGGATTAGTGAATTAAAACATGGACTAGTCTAAAAATTAAGATAAGCGATATGGGCTAATCCAAAAAATATTAGGAGTTAATCGGACTTTGATTTGGGGTCCGGTAAGTCAAAAATGCGGACCGAGTGCAAGAAATAATTTGGCTTCTAGATTTGAATAAAAGACCCATTTTGATTAACGGTGTATCAAGGGTGCCAGAATATCACCTGGTACGAAAAATGTGTAATTGTAAAAGACCCGGATAGTAAAATTATATGATGTTGCAATGACCGTGCAATAAATAAAGCTATTATTTAAAATGTGCGAAAATAAAATGTGATGTGTATGCGGGAGTTGATAAAATGCCGAGAAATGCAAGTTTCAATAATACTAAATAACCGTAACGAATAACTAGCGGTAGTAATACTGCTAATAATAATAACAATAATGATAATGGTAATAATGATAATGCTGATGATAGTGGTTATAAAAATAAATATAACAATAATAGTAGATAACAAATGTTGATAACTAATAACAAAAAATAACAATAATAGTAATGATAATAATTAATAATAATGATGATAAAGACGATAATAATTAATAATAAAACAATAACAATAATAATAAATAACAATTATTGATAATAACAAAAAATGATAATAAATTAATAATAATAATAGTGATAATAATAAAATAATGATGATAATAGTAATAAATAATAATAATGATAACAATAATAATAATAAATAACAATTGCTGATAAAATAATGATAATAATTAATAATAAAATAACGATGAAAATAATGATTAGTAATTAGTAATAATAATAATAATAATGATAATGGAAGTAACCAGCATGACAATAATTAATGACAATCAGTAATAATAATAATTTAATAATAACAATAATAATTGATAATAATAATAATAACGATAATAATGATAAATAATTAATAACAAATGACACTGATAATACTGATTAGTAATTGATAATAATAATAATGATAATGGAAATAACCGGAATAATAATAATAATGGCAATTAGTATTAATAAGAATTTAAGGATAATAATAATAATTGATAATAATAATAATAATAATAATAATAATAATAATAATAATAATAATAAATGATAATAATAACTGTACTAGAATAATAAAACGTGGGTGTTAATAACGGACTAATAATTAGGGTAAAACCTAGATGTATATTTTTTTTTAAAATTTTTCAAAATACCAGAAGTATAAATAGGTATTTTGGAGGAAAGGCGGGACAAAATTGGGTGTCAACAACTTGTCCCTCTTTGCCCGGTAATGATGAAAAGAGTTGTCGGGCAAAGACGTTGACTTAGTAGCCTATTTTGTCCCGGCTAAAGGATGATGGTGGATTAAGGGTAAAGAAAGTTACGGCCGAACTCTGGTCTTTGAATTGCCTACATATCTCGGGTTGCACGAGAATCAGGCCGTGTGTAGTTCTGGGAAGACTACGACATCTATAACTGGCGACTCACGATTTGATGCGAATCTTCGCAAAAACATTGTCCCAGCGTCGAATTATGATGACACTGGATATTGTGATAGGACCCTAAAAATTGATTGTGCTGGAATGTGAACGGGAAATTTGAATTTGAAGCCGAGTGTTCGAGGTAGATCTTTGACCCTTGTCGAGAAGTCTGCTTGTCCTTCCCGGCGTATTGCCCCAGTTCGCTGCCGAAGAAATAGTTCCACGTTGCGCTAAAAGCTCCTGCGAAAGAAAAAACTAGATAAAAATAGTCAGTAAGAATAAATATTGAAATACAGCGATGCAAGCGCGGTGCAATACGGCTGCGAGCACGCGCAGGGTATTAAAGATAATAATAAAGCAAAACAAGTGCGGTGTGATATCTTATGCAGAAATTTTCAGAGGGCGGTGCATGACTTTATGCAGAAAATTAAAAGGGCGGTGCATGGCCCAGGCAATATATGGAAACGATGCAGAGGGCGGTGCACGGCTTTATGCAGAAAATTAAAAGGGCGGTGCATGGCCCAGGCAATATATGGAAACGATGCAGAGGGCGGTGCACAACCCATGCATCACATGAAAGGCAATGCAAAAAATGTCTTATTAAAGGCGGACTAGCCTAAAATGTCCAATTAAAGGCGGACGAGCCTAAAATGTCCAATTAAAGGCGGACGAACCTAAAATGTCCAATTAAAGGCGGACGAACCTAAAATGTCCAATTAAAGGCGGACGAGCCTAAAATGTCCAATTAAAGGCGGACGAGCCTAAAACGTCCAATTAAAGGCGGACGAGCCTACATGTCGGTGCTTTTGCGAACAATGATGTTGCGCCTTTGCAGGGCATTTGAAAGTGATAATGTAATGCAGGTGCGGTGCGATGCGGCTGCGCATACATAGGGGCATTTGAAAATAATAAAGCCATGCAAGTGCGGTGCAGTGCGGTCAATGATGCAGTGCTTTCGTAGGGTATTTAGTGCACATGCAGCGCTTTGGTTCGCGTTGACTTTGAAGATTTGGCTCTCGACGCTTTATGCTTCCAACTTTGTTTGGACTTGTAAACTCCGCCTATTTCTGAGTCTTGGCTAACTGGGACTGTGACGCATTGCGAAACAAAGCGAGCGTCCCTTTTTCCAAGTTTCCCTTTTGCCTGATGAATCTGTTGGCCATATACTCCTTCATGTTTCTCGATGTCGCTTGCGATGATGCCCTTAAAAATTTGTCCCAGTTTTGGCACAGGAGGACGTTGGGCTGCGATGACGTCTTTAAAATTTGTCCCAGTTTCTGGCACGGAAGGATATTGAGATTTTCGCAAACGACAAACCCCACTGAGGGAATCGGGTCGAGCGTAGTTCAGGTTACAAAGCGGAATGAAATTGAGATGGAAAACGGTGCTCGGCCTTATGCAAAAGCATCAAGAGGGCGGTGCCAAGCCCATGCGACAGATAGAAGGCAATGCTCAAAATGTCCTATTAAAGGCGGAATAGCATAAAATGTTCAATTAAAGGTGGACGAACCTATAATGTTTAATTAAAGGCGGAATAGCCTAAAATGTTCTATTGAAGGCAGAATAGCATAAGATGTCCAATTGAAGGCGGACGATCCTAATTGTCCTATTAAAGGCGGACGAGCCTAAAGTGTCCTATTAAAGGCGGACGAGCCTAATTGTCCTATTAAAGGCGGACAAGCCTAAAGTGTCCCATTAAAGGTGGACGATCCTAAATGCTGTGCGTTTGCGAATAATGATATTGTCCCTTTACAGGGCATTTGAAAATAATAATGCAATGCCGGTGCGGTGCTTTTGCAATGCGAGACATTTGAAAGCAGTAATGCATGTGCAGTGCGAGAAATTTAAAGCAATAGTGCATATGCAGTGCGTGATATTTAAAATAGTAGTGCATGCAGTGCGGCGAATTTAAAGCAATAGTGCATATGCAGTGCGTGATATTTAAAATAGTAGTGCATGCAGTGCGGGAAATTTAAAGCAATAGTGTGTATGCAGTGCGTGGTATTTAAAATAGTAGTGCATGCGCAAAGCATTTGAAAGCAATAATATCTGTGCGTGTTATAAGAAGATTCAAACCGCTCGATGCGTAATCCCTGCAAAGCTGTAAGCGTTATATATTTTGACTTCCGCAACTTGGAAACCAAAATTAGTGCGGAGCGAAGAGCCTTTGCGATGCTTGATTCATATACGGTGAGACGTGTCTTGACGCAGTGCGTAATTTGCGGCAACAAAACATTCATGATACAACGCCGAAGACTTGGGGACCTTCTACCCTGCCAAAACTTGCAACTAAAAGGTTCCTGCACTAAAAGAAATTTGTAAGTTTCAAATTAGTATCAAGTTGACTTTGCCCTTTGTTGTATCTGAATCTTGCAATTGCCGATTTGATACTGTGTGATGTCCTTCAAGAATAGCTAAAATAGGTCCCTGCGTTACTCAAAGAAAAATTTGTTAGTGTAAAATAAAATGGTTGCCTTGCATTGAAACACTGAAGCTTTGGCATTGAATCTGCATTTCTCGTGGCGATGGCATTGCGACAAATCTGGTGACGCTAATATATTGCTTGGGATTGCGATCCATGCTTTTGTCGAATAATGTTAGGCCATTTGCAAATCTACCCCAGTGTTGCTTTATGGGGAGGATGGAATTTTTCACTATATTAAGACCGTGTTCGAGAATAGACTGCCTACTTATCCCGAAGGAATCAGGTCGAAAGTAGTTCATAACAAGCTTTAGCAAAAATTACAAGAAGGAAAGCTGATTATGAGGCAAGTGGGTGGAGAATGCTAGTGACGGTAGATCCTTTCAATCGTCTTACTTAGTTCCACGCTTCCTTTTCAAATGTCTCGGTGCCAATTTTGATAGATCACCGGTAACAATAATTGCATTTGCAACTGAAGGGTCATCATTGTCGCACAATTTATTTTGTTGCACACTTATCTTATCCTTTTCGATCATGTTCTGGATTTTATGCTTAAGGGCCGGGCAATTTTCTGTGTCATGACCTGGAATATTAGAGTGGTAAGCACAACTCTTGGACCAATCAAAATCTGGCGGTAGGATTTTAGGGATCCATCCTTTCTTCGGCTTCAGGAGTCCCTTGACTTTCATTTTCTCAAATATGCTAGTTAATGACTCTTCAAGAGGAGTAAAAGTGCGGAGTTTTGCGTGCTCTGACTGTCGTAAGCTAGACTGTGCTTGATCGGGTTGATATTGAAAGCCTCGTTGATGAAGGTATATATGATCGCGCGAACATTGATAGTTCTGCCGTGATTGCGGCTGATGTGTAGACCTGACAACTGAGTCGGTTTCTCTGTTTCTGCCTTGCAAATTGTTGCATGTCTCGGCTTGAAAAGTTGCTTGTACTGATGAAAGGTCAACAATTCTTCCTGCTCGAATGCCCGCTTCTACTTGCTTTCCAATTTGAATTAGATCAGAAAAGTCGCGCAACCGCGCACATAACAACTTTTCATAATATATGCCCTTTTGTATCTGGACGAAAGTTGAAATCAACTCATTCTCAGGCAACGGGGGGCGTATTTTTGAAGCTTCCAATCTCCATCGGATGGCATATTCCTGAAAAGACTCATGTGGCATTCTTTCTATCTCAAGCATATCATACAGATTTGGACTAACCCCGATGTTAAATTTGAAATGTGCTACAAAGTCGCGGGCCATGTCCTCCCATGTGTACCATTTGCGAAAGTCTTGTTCTGTGTACCAATCTAATGCTAACCCTGATAGGCTCTCAATGAACAATTTCATTCTTATGGCTTCATCTTGTCCAATCCCCATTAATCTGCTACAATAGTCCTTCAAGTGCGTAACAGGATTTCCTCTTCCATTAAAGGTGTTGAAATTTGGCACTTTGAATCCTGGCGGCAACTCAACATTTGGAAGCATGCACAAACTTTCATATCTTAAGCTTTGGACATTTCTTGCCCGCATCTCTTCTTCGACAATTCTCCTCAAATTGTGAAGCTCTTTATCCGAGTCATTCTGATTGATTGCGTTTGCTTCATTTCTCAATCTTTTGTGTGGGTATACCGCTAGCTGATTTTGCTGGTTTTCTGTGAAGGGCGCTGCAAGTGCAGGCTTTTGGACATTAGGTATCAATGTGACTCGCAAAGCTTCTAGTTTAATAGAATATCTTGGCGGTATATTTGTAGGAGCTGGGTGAGGAGAAATAGTGGAGGAGGTGTTTTGGGTAGAGATGGGAGCTGAACTTGTGTTAGGAAGAAGGATGAGGGTATTTCCCAAATTTACCAACACGCTCCTTTGTACTACATTCTTCTCGCTATCCTCATTTTGCGCTTGCACCAACCCCACACCGGTGTTGAATGACTTAAATCTTTTTGCCATTGTATCTCGTCCTTAATGCAGATTCGCAGCCAAAACTATGTTCAATGCCAGATAACCCGTAAACAGAAAGACACAAGAAGCTCTAGAATTTGCAGTTTGACGGTATCGTGACAGCCTGAATTGATGGCACGTAATCCTGATTTGATTCGTCTTTAATCTTGTCAACCTTCAAAAACAGGTGTATAACGTTATAGAATTATTTTGATAAAACAATAAATTAAAAGATAATGCTGAAAGCAAAGCCGCATGGCTTTTGAGGCGAGGCCACAATGACCCTGATTGATAGACTTGATTGTTGATCTCTCGATTTTAAGTTCCTGCATTCAAAGAAAAATTCTTAGTTTGGGAGGGGGGAAGTTGATTCGTGTTGACTCGAAGCTTGACTTTGTTGGCGCCCCATTCATCCTGTTTGTTTGGATCTTGCGACCTCCGTTTAAAGCCTCGGTAGATGAACAGTAGTGAAACAATTGAAAGAAAGTCTTCCATTTGAAAAATATATACGTAAGTGTATGTATGTGAGGAAAGATATATATGAAAATATATGTATGCAAGTTGTAAAATATTCCTGCTAAATTTCGATTGCGACACTTCCGAGAACTTTGAAAGGTCATTTGTGTGTACTATTCTGGTCTAGTAGCCTTAATAGTGTCGATGTCCAACTTTCTCTTATCTAATCTTCCAAAATATGCCCCAATTTTGATTCTGGAGGGTATACTAAACCTATGCTATGTTGTGACCGAACCTTGTATAGGTTGCCTACGTATCCACCAAGGAATCAGGTCAGAACGTAGTTCGTGAAACATTAAATGGTCTGAAGTTTTCTAATAAAGGGACCGAACCCGATGTGGATTGCCTACGTATCCCACCAAGGGAATCAGGTCAGCGTAGTTCGGATCGCATAAGATATTTTGGATTTTCGTTATAAAGCAACCGAACCCTATGTGGGCTGCCTACGTATCCCACCATGGGAATCAGGTCAGCGTAGTTCGGATCGCATAAGATATTTTGGATTTTTGTTATAAAGCAACCGAACCCTATGTGGGCTGCCTACGTATCCCACCATGGGAATCAGGTCAGCGTAGTTCGGATCGCATAAGATATTTTGGATTTTTGTTACAAAGCAACCGAACCCTATGTGGGCTGCCTACGTATCCCACCATGGGAATCAGGTCAGCGTAGTTCGGATCGCATAAGATATTTTGGATTTTTGTTATAAAGCAACCGAACCCTATGTGGGCTGCCTACGTATCCCACCATGGGAATCAGGTCAGCGTAGTTCGGATCGCATAAGATATTTTGGATTTTTGTTATAAAGCAACCGAACCCTATGTGGGCTGCCTACGTATCCCACCATGGGAATCAGGTCAGCGTAGTTCGGATCGCATAAGATATTTTGGATTTTTGTTATAAAGCAACCGAACCCTATGTGGGCTGCCTACGTATCCCACCATGGGAATCAGGTCAGCGTAGTTCGGATCGCATAAGATATTTTGGATTTTTGTTATAAAGCAACCGAACCCTATGTGGGCTGCCTACGTATCCCACCATGGGAATCAGGTCAGCGTAGTTCGGATCGCGTGTTAAAGGAAAGGTTGCAAAACTAGATTGTCTTACCTATTTGTTCTTGGATTGCCAGCCTTCAGGTTTATGTCATCACCTATTGGCTATTTTAAAAATTCTTTCAAGTGGAATCTTGTCTTGTCCCCTAGTTTCTTTGTTACTCTCTCAGGATTTGTCTATTCGTCCATGTCACAATCGTAGAGTTGACAGATTTGATGAGTAAAGTGGAAAATAGATGATTAAGGAAAATCAGAAATGCATTCATAGTTTGCAATTCAAGCTTCCACAAGGTGATGCAAAACAAACAAAATTTTGGGCACGGTTCAAGCAAAAAGAAAACAAGTTCGCAACATGTTCATGCCACCAAGGCTCCTGGCGAATCAAGGACGGAGTACAAGTCCAGTCCTTCAGAGTCTCTCCTGGTTCTGCACCCTAGATGGTTGGTGTCTCAGTAGTTGTTGCAGCAATCTTCACTGGCACTTGTTTTCGGATCATCCCCATAGGCGCAACGAACGTTGATGACACACCTCTCTCCATCTTTTCCAATTGGCGTAACAGCCTCCTTCCGATTCTTAACTTTTCGATAATTATCATGTTCATGTTGGCGTTTTTGTGAGTAGGAAAAGGGATGGCGATCCATATCGGGTCGGGCTCCAGTGAGCTGGATTGTTCCTTCCTTAATCAAGGCTTCGATTTTGCTTTTGAAGCCATAGCACTCCTCAGTGGCATGCCCAGGAACTCCGGAATGATATGCACAATGCTTGGAACCATCAAACCATTTTGGGATAGGATTGAGAATTTTCCCTTCAACAGGTTGTATCACGCCTGCCGCTTTCAGTCTTTCAAATAGCTGAGACAAAGGTTCAGCGAGCTGAGTGTAATTACGGGTGTTTTTTATGACAGGGTTTGGACGGGCTTTATGTGTGGTATGTGGTCGATTTCGGTGGGTGGAAATTTGGACAGATTGGTATGGACGTAAGTTTTGATATTGAGGTGCTCGGGGTTGGTAGTAATTTGGTTGAGTACTATAGACAAGGTAAGGGAATAGTGGAGCTTGGTAGGGTTCAACGTAATGGTAAGGGTAGAAAGGTTGTTGTGGATGGTTAAAGTATGTAAGGACTTGGTTTGGTGGGTTTAGAGGAGTAATTGTAGGTGGTGGGTTAGTGTTGGTGGGGAAAGCAACGTAAGGAGTATTACCTGGTGATTGATTTGGCGGGTTGACGGGTGGTGGATCAGGAGCGGCATAGGTAGTGTAGGTTAGAGGTAAGTTGTTGTTGGTAGATACAGTGTTTTGCGGAGAGGAATGCTCAGGGATTGGAGATGGAAAATGAGGCGGGTTTGGTGCGACGTCCCTAGGTTCAGGAGGTGGAATTTGGAGTGTAACAGATGAGTTGATCATGTTTCTAACCCAATTCAGTTCTCTGCGTAGATCCTCAATCTCTTGAGTCAAGCGGGCAATATGTTCATCCCGTTGAATAGTAGTTCCATGTTCGGAAGTCTCGGGCGGATCGCTAGAGATCACGATATTTTCCACACCAGTTGAAATGGCTGCGGCCGGATCAGGCATAGTAATTTCATTTCCTTGAATGGCCCAACTACGTTCAGGTAACGACGACGTCTTTGACCTTGTGATGTAAGGATGGTCGGCCATCGAATGTCAACACGAATCAACTCTCTTTGGGGAATAAGATAAAAGAAACATAAAGTACGAACGATGTTAGTCTTACGAGCATATCTAGGTAAAGTCATGATCACGTAAAGGCATGTAGCAAATAATTCATCAAATAAAGTCAAACAAGTTGTCAAACAGACATAAACGATTATATCAAACGATAACGCGTCCTAATATGCATGTGACCTCTTTGTGCCAGAGGTGGGCCTAACGTTGTTTGAAGGGTAAAAGTGTGCCATAATATGTCATCCTGTTGCTTTGATTAATTAAACGGATTCTATTTCCCCAAAATAAAGTACAAAACACTGTGTAACATTTATTAACATATTAAATGAATACAACATGAAGTGTTTCCTAATCTGAGTAAAGTAAATACAATTTTTATGCCTAACTTCTAGCTCCATTTGTGATGTCCTTAATCTTCGTCATTTGTTGTGCTCCAGTGTAAATCCATACCTGTCATAGAAACGTTAGTCATCCCATCCTTCCTAAAGTTTAATTAATTAGAGCAAATAGTCGATATTTAGGCACAGTTATCCTTCAAACATGCATATAAAGTATGATTGGTGTCACTTGGGGTCGTGAACCCACTTGGACATTTGGCCGTGGTTGACTAACAGACTTAATACGCCTTGGGTATTGAGCCTCCTAGGTTCGTGCATGTCCTTAAAAGGGTTTGGCTCAGCTCTATCTTAGGCTGACTAGGAGTTGTTTTCCTATGACGCAAGGTTCCCCCAAGCGGACAACTTGGGAGTGGAAAGTCCGTGGCCGTCGATTGCACCGCCGATCGACTAAATCCACAAGATCAATCCAGCTAAAGGGTAATTTAGTAGTGCACGGCCGCGACCCGCGAAACCGCTTAAGTGTGTGAATTTGTGTGAATTTTCCAGGAGTGGAAGAAATATGAACGGAATGTCAATTTAAGGAAAGCAGTAACACATTATTACATAAAAATTTCACATAATAAAGCAATCATAAAAGAAATAAACAACGCAATAAAAGCAAACATAAGGAAAACAACTAAACATCCAACAAATTAATTATTAACCTAAGTTTGTTATGGTTAGAACCTAAAATCCTCCCCAGCGGAGTCGCCAAGCTGTTATACCCCATTTTAACCAGGTTAGAGCGGAGTACCACATATTGGTGATTCCTATATTGCTTTGTTTATTTTAAGGAGTCGCCACCTAATTAATTTTATCGGTGAATTAGGACACCTGGATATTAACTAAGGTGAAGTTAAAACTAAACCTCTGTTAATAGTCTGCTTAACCAGTGTGATTCTAGGTAAGGGTTCTATATCATCCTAAAGGGAAGGGGTTAGGCATCCTTTAGAATCCGTTGAATACGGTTATCCGGCCAAACTTAGGTTAATTAATCAAGATTGAACATTGTTTTTGAATTTAAGAAAAATAGCTCGCATAAATTACTAATGTTTCAAAGGAAAATATAATAATGCTTATTTGACCTAACTTGCAAAAAATATAGTAATTTGCACAAAGAGGATGCTTTTAAAATGAAATTTATCAATGTTAGAGCTTTGAATGAGCATAAAGGGAAATTTCAAAATGCTGTTTGAAAATAAACTTATAATGGTTGCTTAAGGTTTTGAAAAAAATATAATAATGCTAATTAAGTAATATTTATAAATGTTGTTAATGCTCTGAATAAGAAGGCTATTTAAAATAAAACCAATACTTTATATAAAAGAAAATCTTAGAATGCTTTTTTTTTTTTGAAATAAAATTTATGATAATTGTTAACAACTTAAAAGGAAGTGGCATAATAAAGCGAGATTTATAAAAAATAGGATAATTGAACATATAAACAAAAAAATGCAAATCTATTGTAATGTTTAATAAACGTTTAAAACGAACCGAGCCAGGAAGTGTTTAATTGATTTTTTTTTTGAATTTTTAAGAAATACACATGCTTTTAGGTTTCAAAGATATACCCGAGTTTGTTTATATATTAATGACGTTTTAAAACTGAGAAAATACGAAGACGACTACTTTGGTTGGAAATATGAATTCTATACTATCAATTATTCTATAAATGGCCATTGAAGATATTGTGAATAATTCAAGGTGGATATTGTAAGTAACATAAGTAAATAAATCGGGCTTATTTGGGTTATCTATTTAGTTTCTATCTAATTAACTACCCATGATATTAAGACTATCTCACTAAATTTTACTAGGATTCATCTAAGTTAGGAAAATAAAAACCAAGTAAAGGTTAGTCGAATAATACAAATTAAATGCATAAATAAAAATAAAAGCTGAAGTAAAATGAAATGGGTTCAGCCCATTTTAAGGCTTGCTACTGTTGCCGTTTTGTTATTGGGCCACTGGCTCGAATCAAATATTTTGCTGCAGGTGGGCTGTTGTTGGGCTTCGGGAGGGAATTTCGTTGGGGTTTAGCCCAACCTCAGGTACGGAAGTGGGCGAGTCCCGCAGACTCGTATGCGATGATCATGCAAGGAAGTGAAAGAAATGATTAGCATACGATCAATGAATTGTATTAATGTATGAAATATAAATTCAAACAAACCAACATTGTGTATATTCTGTGTATACTCTATGAATATATTCGTCATATACATGCATATCTATAATTCCAAACATGCTCGCAACTCATAAAAGCCTATGCGGATTCCGACAAGCACAAACTGTCACAGCATTCACACGAATTGCAATCTTAACTACCAACTACAACCAACAAATATACCAACAGTGAATGACAACTTGTATGTTTGAAAGACTACCATTATCACTGGAACATGCCTTCAAAGCCTACAACCCAGTAACTCCAAACTGATTCCGAGTAATAAAATGGAAAAAGCACGGATGACTTCAAACTCCAAAGAGACGAGAGAATATCGAAGCAGAAACAGAGTCATTGAGGATGGCTAAAATACAGTAGGAACCATAGGGGACCAGTATTCTTGGCAGATTTCCTTTATACCAAAATGACTTTTAAGCAAGCATCCTTAGCAGGACTCCAAGTTGACATACAGTTCAAGCTCAAACAGGACAAACAACAGAATCTAAAAGGGCAGACATTCATTGTTAGCAGGTCGCAAAACACAACACTTGAATGATTGGCTTAGACCAGCAATTGCCAGAAAACAGTTCCATAAACAAAGCAACACAGCAACATTTCATATAGGGACAAACAATATAAGAGACATAAAGGGTCATGTCGAGAGAAACACTCAGCCTAAGATGAGACTAATTAGGGATAGACAGGCAGATAGCTGGGCAAAACATTTCTTTGTAGACATGGTTCACAGATCCCTACCTAATCATGTGATAGCGCCTTTTAACCAATCTTTTGTCTAACAAGGTTATTTAGCAGGGAGAAAAAAAGGGGGTGGCAGATCTGATAATAAACATGGTAGATAGATAGCAACACAGGTAAGATCCCCAAATTCCATATTGTTAATAGACTCTAAGTAATCCAAGCTTAGGCAGGCATATTATAAATCAGTTAGGCATACAAACATGATCAACAGATCTTTCAAATTATACTGAACATACAACTGATCAACAGGTATGCGAGATCTATTAGCATGCTAGTATTTGCAAATGAGAGTACTAGTTGAAAACAGAACCCAATTGATTAGTCCTAAGCATATCAATGCGCTCGAATACCTGCTGACCAACTGGAACCAAATGAATTTGTAGATACACGCCAAACTAAAAAGGCTAAACAGGAATGACAAACATATGATTCCATACCTAGGATTTAATCTGAACATCAGAATACGCAAACACCCATGAGAACAAAGATCACAACAACCAAAAAATCATGACATATATTGATGCCTAAACCAATCCGACAGCAACAGTGAGCTCAATTTTGAAGAAAATAGTAGCAACAAGGCATCATAACATGATTTTCTATACTAATGGAGTTCCAATCGAGTAATAAGTCAAAACAGAGTCGAATTTCACCTGTTTGTGGTGCAGCGAACAGGGTCGTCGGGATATTCGATCCACCTCGAACACTCGTTAAATCCCAGTTCGCGACGCTCGAATTAAAAGCAAACAAACGAAGCAAACGAACACAAATCGGGGCCTAATATTTCGGCTCGACGAAAACAAGATCCTGATTTTTGCCGGAAAAAAAAACGATCTTTTTATGAAGCTTTTAGGGGGCTTTTTGAGAACTCGTCCTTAAGGGTCCCCCCCCCCCCCCCAGTTTCTACCACTCGCCCGCTCTTTATAGGGAAGAGGGAAGGAGGAGCGTGAGGAACAGGTGGAGATGGGATGACAGAGGTGCGTGGAGCGTCAGAGGCGTGAGGAACATCGTATGGTGGAGGCGGCAGAGGTTCGTGGGGAACAGGATGTCAGACGCGTGGGGTGATAGCGGCGTGGGTGGAGACAGTGGAATGGGGCGTGATGGTGTCAGTGAAGTGGGGGCGTGGTGGAGTTAGTGGAGGTGTCGGGTGTCAGAGGGGCGTGATGGTGTAAACGGCGGTGATGGAAAAGGGAAGGGGAGGGACGGCGGAATAATGGAGGAGGCGAAGAGGCGGGAGGCGGAGGGAAAGAAGGAGGCGACGACGAAAAAGAATGAAGGGTTTAGGGTTTTCCTTTCCCTTATTCTGAATCGCTACGGGTCGGACCCGGTCCATTTATGGACCGGGTCAATTTTTAGACCGATTATTAAAAGAATGGATTAGTGAATTAAAACATGGACTAGTCTAAAAATTAAGATAAGCGATATGGGCTAATCCAAAAAATATTAGGAGTTAATCGGACTTTGATTTGGGGTCCGGTAAGTCAAAAATGCGGACCGAGTGCAAGAAATAATTTGGCTTCTAGATTTGAATAAAAGACCCATTTTGATTAACGGTGTATAAAGGGTGCCAGAATATCACCTGGTACGAAAAATGTGTAATTGTAAAAGACCCGGATAGTAAAATTATATGATGTTGCAATGACCGTGCAATAAATAAAGCTATTATTTAAAATGTGCGAAAATAAAATGCGATGTGTATGCGGGAGTTGATAAAATGCCGAGAAATGCAAGTTTCAATAATACTAAATAACCGTAACGAATAACTAGCGGTAGTAATACTGCTAATAATAATAACAATAACGATAATGGTAATAATGATAATGCTGATGATAGTGGTTATAAAAATAAATATAACAATAATAGTAGATAACAAATGTTGATAACTAATAACAAAAAATAACAATAATAGTAATGATAATAATTAATAATAATGATGATAAAGACGATAATAATTAATAATAAAACAATAACAATAATAATAAATAACAATTATTGATAATAACAAAAAATGATAATAAATTAATAATAATAATAGTGATAATAATAAAATAATGATGATAATAGTAATAAATAATAATAATGATAACAATAATAATAATAAATAACAATTGCTGATAAAATAATGATAATAATTAATAATAAAATAACGATGAAAATAATGATTAGTAATTAGTAATAATAATAATAATAATGATAATGGAAGTAACCAGCATGACAATAATTAATGACAATCAGTAATAATAATAATTTAATAATAACAATAATAATTGATAATAATAATAATAACGATAATAATGATAAATAATTAATAACAAATGACACTGATAATACTGATTAGTAATTGATAATAATAATAATGATAATGGAAATAACCGGAATAATAATAATAATGGCAATTAGTATTAATAAGAATTTAAGGATAATAATAATAATTGATAATAATAATAATAATAATAATAATAATAATAATAAATGATAATAATAACTGTACTAGAATAATAAAACGTGGGTGTTAATAACGGACTAATAATTAGGGTAAAACCTAGATGTATATTTTTTTAAAAATTTTTCAAAATACCAGAAGTATAAATAGGTATTTTGGAGGAAAGGCGGGACAAAATTGGGTGTCAACAATTGGTATTACCTACCTATCTTTTTTCCAACAAGAACTTTTGTTAATCTTCAGTACTAAACTGATTGGTATTACCTACCTGTATCCTTTTTGCCACTACACTCATGGGCGGAGCTAGGGGATTAAGGTCCAACTGTAGAGAAATATAGCAAAAAAAAAAAAAGTAAATCGAGGAAACCTTCTGCTAGACCAAGATCGTTAACTGAGATCGGAAGATTCAATTAAAGAAGTGGAAGCTTTGGAAAGGAGAACTTTGTAATGGAAGAAGACTCTCTTAAATTGGCTTGAATTGAGTTACAATTGAGTTTTGTATGAGTTGGTTACAAATGACTAAGACCACCCCTATTTATACTTGTGTATGGATGATTCTAGACATGATCCTATTTAAAAAGACCTAGACAATTCTATCTCTTCTATAAATATCTAAGATTCTAGAGCATCTAGATTTTTCTTAAGTAAACTAAATATCTAAGATTCTAGAGCATCTAAATTTTTCTTAAGTAAACTAAATATCTAAGATAGTCCAATATAACCTTCTAGATTATCTTCTAAATATCTATGATATTTACTCTTCCAAAAAATTAACTTTAATATTTCACACTCCCCCTTAAAGTAATTTTTTGGAAGCTATCTTGAACTTGTCGTGGAAGAACTTAGACGAATCTTTTAGACGTGCCTTGGTGAAGATCTCATCAATGTTTTCCCGACACTTCTTCCTTCTTCAAATGATGATGGTTTTCTGCTGATAATTGGGCCTCCAAAGAAACATGAATACATCTTGATAAATTTTTCATCTCTGTAGCGGGCAGTCTTGTCCCTATTTCTTTTTGTCCTTTGCGAATCACGTGAATCATCCTCATGCTGAATTTTACATTCTTGAGTTTCCAGACTCCCCCTTTCTCTTAGCTCCTTAACAATTGTGTTATCTGGAGAAGCACTAGAGTCGGTGACGATCTGACCATGAATTTCCATCAAAACCTCAATACTAGCATAGGATCCACCGCTAGATTCCCTTTCCAGCTCCTCAATAAATTGTTTGGCAGCTTCAGAGCTTCCAAAAATCATACTGTTTGTGTCTCCATATGAAATTGAGCCTTCAATGTCAACCTCTTTCTTTATTTGACCGTCGACTTCTCCATCTGCTTCCAGTATTTGATCTGAGCTAGTGATCGACTCTGATATGGCAGATGATTGATCAGAGACTTCAACTTCCACTACGACTTCCTCAATGCTTTCTCTAGAATGATCACCATTGTCATCTATAGTTTCATAAACTTTATGCTCAGTTTCTACTTCAACACCCTCTACGTCCAGACTTTTATTACCAGTTTCAGGATCTGCTTCGTTGATTTCCTCGGTAGCAGCTACCACGTCACTAGTCTGAACGTCTTTGGAATCTTCTTGCTTTTTGATGACACCAGTGTCTTCCTTCTCCACGTGATGGGCCGTATTATCTGCTGTCACAATGACATCACAACCATTGTTTTCTTTGAAGTTGAAAAATTTAGATTCATCTTCAGTGAGAGAAGCCAAGGCATCTACTACTCGAGTCTCAACTACAAAGCACCTTCCCCAATCTTCTTCTTCAGGAGCTCTCTCAGGTTGAGCCATGTAGCTTTCCTTGGCTCGGCAAAATCTTTTATATGTCCTACTTCACCACATCGATATTTAATAGTTTTCTTACCATTAGAAGACTCTTCCTTCTGTCTTGGCGAGCTTGACCCCTCATGGAATTGAGAATGTGTCATCTCTCTTGAGCCACTTCGCTTTTGTCTTCCTTTAAAATTCCTCTTGTTAGCTACAAGAGCATTTCCTTCCCATTCTTTGATAGACACACTAGCCATCTGTTTGGCTAGTAGCTCCTATGATGACAACAAATTCTCAAACTCCTCCAAGGATGGTTGTTGAGCCCATCCTTGAATTGATGTAACAAAAGGAATATATTTTTTCTTCAAACCACGAATGATAGTTCTTCTCATTCGTGCTTCATAGATAGTCTCATCCGGATTTAATAATGAGATCTCTGAACGTAAGTTCTTAATCTTCAAAAAATATTCGGCAATAGAAATATTACCTTGAATTGTGTTAGCTAATTCATTTTCCAAGATCTGTCACCGCACTTAATCCTTCTTGTTGAACAGTCGATCGAGGGTCCTCCATATCTCATGAGCTGATTTGCACCTAATAATATGATCAAGCAAGTTGTGAGAAATGGACCTCTTCAGGATGAACTCCGCCTTCACATTAATTTGCTTTCACTTCTTGCATGCGTCGCTATTTTTCGATCCGTCATTAGGAGGACTTGTGTAACTACCATTAACAACATCCCACAAATTCTCTCTCACAAGGTATGACACCATACATGTCTTCCATACCTTGTAATTGGACTGATTCAACAACTCCATCCCTAGTCCATTAACACGACCGCTTAAATCCATATAGAAAAACCAGTTGAATATATCACTAACCCGATCTTGAAATAAAATCCAGAAGCCAACTTGTGGCTATGGCTCTGATACCATGTAGAGAAATATAGCAGAAGAAAAAGTAAATCGAGGAGACCTTCTGCTAGTCCAAGATCATTAACTGAGATCGAAAGATTCAACTAAAGAAATGGAAGCTTTGGAAAAGAGAACTTTGTAATGGAATAAGACTCTCTTGAATTGGCTTGAATTGAGTTACAATTGAGTTTTGTATGGGTTGGTTACAAATGACTAAGACCACCCCTATTTATACTTGTGTATGGATGATTCTAGACATGATCCTATTTAAAAAGATTTAGACAATTCTATCCTCTTCTATAAATATCTAAGATTCTAGAGCATCTAGATTTTTCTTAAGTAAACTAAATATCTAAGATTTTAGAGCATCTAAATTTTTCTTAAGTAAACTAAATATCTAAGATAGTCCAATATAACCTTCTAGATTATCTTCTAAATATCTATAATATTTATTCTTCCAAAAAATTAACTTTAATATTTCACACTAACCCCCTGCGCTGGGAAATTACATACAACAACAACAACCCAGTGAAATCCCACAACGTGGGGTCTGGGGAGGATAGAGTGTACGCAAACCTTACTCCTACCAAGGTAGGACGGCTGTTTCCGAGAGACCATCAGCTCAATAAACACATAAAAAGAGGTCAGATAAGGCTAAGAGATTCAAAGTGATATGAAAATGAAGTAAGGCAAGCGAAACAAATAACATAGAATAATCAAAGCACAGAAAATAACAGATAATAGCATAAATCAGAGCACAAGAAATTATACTATGATAATGCTACTACTAATAAGACAGGATAATGAGACTATCTACTAGCCTTCTACCCTAATGTGGGTCCTCCAAACCCTCCTATATAAGGTCATGTCCTCGGTAAGCTGTAACTGCGTCATGTCGTGTCTAATTACCTCTCCCCAATACTTCTTTGGCCTACCCCTACCTCGTCTGAAACCATCCATGGCCAACGTCTCACACCTCCACACTGGGGCATCCGTGTCTCTCCTTTTCACATGCCCAAACCATCTCAATCTCGCTTCACACATCTTGTCTTCCACCGAGGCCACTCCTACCTTGTCCCGAATATCCTTATTCCTAATCCTGTCACTCCTGGTGTGGCCACACATCCATCTCAACATTCTCATCTCGGCAACTTTCATCTTTTGAACGTGAGAAATCTTAACTGGCCAACACTCCGCCCCATACAACATAGTCGGTCTAACCACCACTTTGTAGAACTTGCCCTTAAGTTGTGGTGGAACCTTCTTGTCACATAGCACTCCGGAAGCAAGCCTCCATTTCATCCATCATGCCCCAATACGATGTGTGACATCATCGACAATCTCCCGCTGCCTTGCATAATAGATTCAAGATACTTGAAACTACTTTTCTTCTGGATGGCTTGGGTACCAAGCCTCACTTCCAAGTCAGCCTCCTGAGGTGCTTCACTAAACTTACACTCTAAGTACTCTGTCTTGGTCCTACTCATCTTAAACCCTTTAGACTCCAGAGTTTGTCTCCAATCCTCCAGCTTAGCGTTAACTCCGCTACGAGTCTCGTCGATCAGGACTATGTTACATACGAGGTCAAAATTTATACATAGTATATATTGAATCCCCTTGGTTTCTTTGTATGTTTACTTTTTTATATTTTTAATTCCCTTAATAAAAATTCTGGCTCTGCCCCACTGCACTAATTTTCCGACGAATTTTGTTCAAGGAGATTGACGTCATCGGCATATTTCGCTACAAGAATACGTGGCCATTGTGTCTTGAGTTCTTAAGAAGTGGAAAGATTGATGTGAAGCCTTTGATCACACACAGGTTTGGATTCTCTCAAAAGGAAGTAGAGGAAGCTTTTGAAACTAGTGCTCGTGGTGGTGATGCAATTAAAGTCATGTTTAATCTGTAAAAATAAACAGAGTAAATTTGTTACCAAATAGTTCTGGAACTTTATATCCAAGATGTTTTATGGTTATAAAGAACTATGTATTAGTTGAAAATGGTGAAATAAAGGCCGTTAGCTAATTGGCTCGAGATGCTCCAACATTTGTGTTACACATACTCTCTCTATATTCCATTTTATGTGGCGAGTTTCGGAGTATGAGGGTCAAGTTGCTTAATTTGAGTATGTAAGTGGCGTGTCTAAGAGCCCGTTTGGATTAGCTAAAAAGAGTGATTTTTGAGCATAAGTGCTTAAAATACTTTTTAAGCGTTGAAAGTTATTTTATAAAGAAACAGTTGCATGTTTGATAAAAGTGCTTAAAGAGTTTAGAAGTAATAGTAATATTGGAATTAAGAGAAAATATAAGGGTTTAAAGGACAAAGTTGTTGGTCAAACCAAAATGACTTTGAAGCTAAAAAAAAATAAGTTGGGATTGAGCAACTTTTTAGTTTTGACTTATTTTAAGCATTTTTAATTTCATTTAAATTATTTTTTATTTTTATCAAACACTCAAATAAATTAAAAATGATTTATAAATTGGTTTGACCAACTTGTAAGTCAATCCAAATGGGCTCTAAGTTTCAAATGTTTAAAATCATGTCTAATGCCATCAAGTCAACATTCTAAGATTGAAAAACTAGAAAATTCAATAGTGGAATTGATCTAGTCAATAGTCTATTAATCTGCCCCTTTGGAAAAACTCTTCATTATTTAAAAGCACTAGTATAGCAGAATACGCTGCTCGTAAAATATCAATAACTTGATTGCAAGCTTGCTGACCATTAGCTAAAATACTATATTCCATTAATATGTTATAAAGAACCTCTCTCGTTTCTCTCCTTCACACAACAATGGAGATTCGATGGAAATAAGTGGAGGAAACATGAAAAAGACAATCGATCTAAATCTAGGAGCTTTGGTTTTGTCGGAGAGGATATGTTTAAAATTTCAACTAAGTACATCAAAAACAAAAAAGAATGGGCCGGTTGCAAGTAATGAGATTTTTGGGCCTGAAGAAAGAACCTTACATTTTTGCCAAATTTACTCAAATGGCTACCTTATTGTAACTTCCTACCATTTATAGCTACCCTTAGTTATATTCTATTTTAACCGGAGTTAAAAAAAATTACAACATTCGGGTAATTCCGGGATTATTTAAAGTTAGAATTCGCTACCTAATTATTTATGATGAATTAGGACACCTAAAGTTTCTAAAGTTAATTTTAAAAGTCTACGAAACTTAAGGTTCTAGGTAAGAGTTCAATTAGTCTAAAGGGAAGGTATTAGGCACCGTTTAAGGCCCATTAATAATGATTAATCGACCGGACTCATGATTAGTTAGGCTAAGTGTAAATATAGTGTTATGGAAAAAAAGTAGCTTCGTAAATATAGCTAAAGTTATAGATAGATATATAAGAATGTTGTTTAAAATAGGATTTGCAGAAGGTAATAATTTGTATAAAAGAACATTTTCAGTGCTATTTAAAAGTAAGACTTACAAAAGACTATTAGTTCAATATAGACTATGTAAGAATTGTTTTAACAAATATATGTTTCAAGCGTTGAAAAAGAGCTAAAGTGAAGAAGCTATCCACAAAATTAGCTTGCCTTTTTGTTTCTCAAAATAAACTAACATTAATGTAAAATTTGTGATGTTTTGAAAATCTTAAGATGGTAAGAAAGAAAAAATGATTTCTTTAACCCAAGACCATGTATACATGCTATTTTGAAAATTAATTACTCCTAAATGTTATAGATACTATAAATAGTTAGAAAATAGAAGTGAATGTAATTTGTGAAATTAACTATCCATTACTAAACTGAAACCCTTAATGTCACTAAGGTTCATCTAAATTAACAAACAAAAAATGTTAGTCATATAATACACATTAAACACACACAAAAATAAAAATAGAGGAGTAGATATAATGTAAATGGGCTCAACCCACTTTCCAAAACTGTTGTGGTCTGTTGAGTGTTGGGCTTCGAGCCAGCAGATTTCTTTATATATTGCTGCAGATTATTTGCTACCGTATGGGGCTGATTCAAGAGAAGTTGTGTTGGGCTTTTAGGCCCAACGCCAAGTGCGGAAGGAGATGACGAGTCGCTTGGACTCGTATGCGAGATGTCATGCATAAAAAATGAAAAGAAAAGGATTAACACGTAATCAATGAATAAGGCTAAACATTGTATAATGTAAATTCGAAATAACCAATGGATTATGTATATATTGTGTATATTTAAGTATATCTCATGTGTACATATTTATAAGAATGTATAGAGGATTAATATTGGAAAGCTTTCAACCCCTCTAAAAACAACAGTCCTTAAGTATTCGTACAAATGTAAATACTGATATTCTCTTCACAAACACAACCAAGATATCTAGAATGTTAATGCTTAAACATTACAAAGCACTGAAGACAGAGAACAAGCAAAATTCAGAACTTCCAAATAACAGAGACAGTAGCTCATGACTAAGGAAAATACTATTAACAAGAATAAACAAACATAAGCAGTAAGCAGAATCAGAATAAACAATCACATATTTACATCACATCAACTGATACATCGGTGAAAAGTATTATCCATATATCCATCCATCGATCAATTAAAACAATTTTATCCAGAATGAAAATTCGAATTCACATATCATAATCCCTATCCCCGATGTTGCGCAAGTTCCGAGGGATTTCATGAATCCCAGACATTGCTAACATCGGGGAGGGTTCAAGCTTAATCCATCATGACCAACTAATCTCCTTATAAATGTATTTATTAAGAGGTACTAATCCTATATATACCTATACATAGTCAACAAGGGGGAAAGGGAAAAGAAAATATTATGGAGCTTCAGGTGCATACGGTCCAATCTTTAGAAAAACAGCAGTTATTAGGCTCAAACCATAACAGTGAACAACCAACAATTTGCAAAGACAAACATGATGATGGGCATTAAAACAATAGCATAGGGAATTCTACGAGCATGACCATGTTTCCTAACAACCAACATAACAGCCCAACTGTGAGGACCCCACCGCCTGGGTCGCCCAGGACCGGTGAGTAGACTACAAGTGTAACCCATGCATGTTGTAGCCCCCTCCCATGCTTGACATGGCTTGACATACTGGGGTATTGTCTCTGTAGGGGTGCAAGCCAATTCGATTACAGAGTATCGAACCCGCGACCTCCTACTCCTTTACATTCCCCCTCAGGGGAATGTATGGGTTACACCTGTAGTCTACTCACCGGTCCTGGGCGACCCAGGCGGTGGGGTCCTCACAAAAAAGGCGTCTGTTGGTCGAGGATCTAACCCCTTGCGATCAGGTTGCCCTCTCATGCATGACATGACTTGGAATACTTGGACATTGTATGTGAAAGGGTGCTTAGCCAGCTCGAGAATACACGCTGCAGTGCCTCGAACCCACGACCTTGCAGTCACTTTTGTCTACCCCTTACGGTAGCGCCTCTTACCAATTGAGCTGCAGCTCAACTGGTAAGAGGCGTTCCCTTTGTGGAAACAAAAGGCTTGAGGTCGCGGGTTCGATACCCGTAGCTCTGTAGAGTGAAGATGGCATAGTTGTGCGATCCGTCTGCGACCCAAGTCATACAATGCCCAAGTATGTCAAGCATGCATGTCATGGAGGGCAACCCGCAGCATGTATTTTTGTGAGGACCCCACCGCCTGGGTCGCCCAGGACCAGTGAGTAGACTACAGGTGTAACCCATGCATGCTATAGCCCCCTCCCATGTCAAGCATGGGAGGGGGCTACAACATGCATGGGTTACACCTGTAGTCTACTCACCGGTACTGGGCGACCCAGGCGGTGGGGTCCTCACACCAGCACATAGGCAGTACAGCAGTAGCGATCGACTCAAAACATAGCACTATGGTAGTTTAAAAGGCAATAGAAACAACACAAAAAGACAAGAATGGCTTAAAAGGGCAGGGTAAACTTAAAACTCATATTCGTACACTTTCCAGAATTCAAACACACAACTTTGGAGCACAATAATGACCTAAAAGGCACCTAAGTGAAGCCATAAACAAAAGAAACATGCAACAAGAATGAGACGATACCATTAAACTAAAGAAGTGTGATTATACCAAAACATGAATCATTAATTAGTAGTTTTATCATCTAAGACACTTAAAAGATGATTAAGACTGGACCAATCTATAGGGTTATTTTCAGTAGACTGAGAGTTAACAAAACATTTAGACTTAATGTCATATGTTAATGACGGATCCATCAAAACAGGACTCAACCAGATGCTCAAATTGATCAAAAGTATGAAAACGAGCTAAATCGAGGGATAGAACCACATAGGAGGAATAATACGCAAAAAGAAAAATTAGGCAACATACATGCCATACACAGTGTTAAAGGGGTAGAATTGAGCTAGAGTACTTTACTCGTTTAATGAAACATGTCTGAGATCCTTAGATACTAAAAAAAAAATAGCACACAAACAACACCAACTACGTAGTTTAGACAGCGTTCTTAAATAGCATGCGAACAACCTTGACCAGTTTGGGTGACTAAAAATCACTCATCCTTGTTTTTTTTATGAACATAATTTAGACCCGAGCCGACTTATACAAACTGGTATGCAACTTGTCATGAAAAGGTTCAACACACCACAAATTTTGAACTTCTCGAGGCCAAACATCATTTTGAATAGCATACTGAAATATACATGCTTAAGGTGAGCTTATGCTACCAAATACCAAAAAACCACTTAACTAATATGAGCAAGGCATGACCACATCAAATTAACAAAAAAACTATAACTGACCATGATTGCATTGAACCATATTAAGCATCCAGATGAATTAGCAAACATATAAACCAGCACATGATCGGTTAGTATCAAAACTAACCACCTTATAGGCATGCTAATGACTCGATAAAAACTCATTCAACACATATTTAACAACTACTGACTAGATTTAAGTCTATATTAACACCTAGATTTTTTTTTTATGTATTTCAGTCTTTTTTTTTACCATAATGTATTTTCGTGTCTTTATTATTATTATTATTATTATTATTATTATTATTATTATTATTATTATTATTATTATTATTAAGTATTTCAATGGATTTTTTAATGTATTTTACTGATTTTTTTTTTGATGTATTTCACTGGATTTTTTTGATGTATTTCAAATACATTGTGTACATTCCAACTATTATGAAGCCAAATATATTTAAATTTTCATGTATTTGAGTGGATTTCAACATATACATTCAGATACAAGACCAAAAAAATTCAAATACATGACAAATACATTAAAAAAAAAATAATGTGTTTGGCTTTAACAAAATACACTAAACAATGCACTAAAAAATACAAAGACAAATACATTAAAAAATAATGTATTTGTGAGATGTAGATTTTTTAATGTATTTGTATTTGACTTTTAAAAAATACACATGGCCAGATCTGGGACACTACCACCACCAAAAAACCCTAATCTCTCCAACACCACCAAAATCATAATCTGAGACACCACCACCACCCAAAACCCAAATCTGAGACACCACCACCACCACCACCAAACAACTCTAATCTTTCCATCACCAACAAATCCCTAATCCCTCCATCTCTACGTCATCTTCTCCGCCGCTATCTCAAATCAGTCCATCACCGCGCCACCAACAATGCACACAGCCAGATCTGCAGAGTGAAAAGAGAGAGAGAGAGAGAGAGGTGAGCACTAAAAGAGAGAGATGGGCGGCGGAGAGAGATGGATGAGCACAGAGGGAGAGGGAAAAGAGAGAGGGGGAGGTGCGGTCATGGTGGTGGTGGTTGAGAGAAGGGAAGAGAGATTTTTTAGGGTTTTGAGAAATGAAAAATCTGAAATAGGTAGTGATTGAGAAAAAAGAAAGATATATGTGTTTGAGTATGTATTTTTTGATAAAGCTACCATTTGTCATTTAGAAAAGTTAATTAGCTACTAAATATAATTAAATAAAAGAATAGTTAATATTAATAATTAGGTCTTAAAAGAAGCTACAATAAGTAAAAATTCCTACATTTTTTTGTGCATAACTATGGAACTTTCTCCCCGAGCTGCGGAATTAACAAGTTAGTTGGATATTGGTTTCCAGGTAGTTTAAAGCCAGCTATGCCCTTCAAAGGCATTGGTCTTTAATTTTTCCCTCAAATTGGTGATTTTTAATTTTTGTCCTTCACTAAAAACCCTTTAGTTCAGGATTCGAATCCCCCGCTTTGTCAATTTTGTTTTTTAAAAAAAATTGCAAGGTAGAGCTTGGATTGGCAAGGTAGAACTTGGATTTGCAAGGCAGAGTTTTGCCTCAAACTCTACCTTAAGGTAGAGGTTTGCATTAAGATAATTTTTTTTCTTATTCAGTTGAAATTTTACAAAACTCTGCCTTAAGGCCTAACCTTTTTCCCAAATAGGCCTAGTTTTGCTAAGAAACTCTACCTTGCGATTTTTTTTTTCAATTGAGCTGGAATTTGGACCCAAGACCTTGGGATATTAGGCGAAGAGAAAAAAAATTAAAGAAAACTAATTTGAGGGGAAAAATTAAATAACAGTGCCTTTGAAGGCTAATGGTGCAAATGACCTAGAAACTTATGCAGAGATACAATATATCATTTTTTTTTTCACTGGCCTTTAATTTTTGCTCCTCAAATTGCTGGTCTTTAATTTTTATTCTTTGCCTAATACCATGAGATTTAGAGTTTGAACTCTAGCTCAGTAAAAATAAAAAATAAAATCAAACGACAGAGTTTCGTAGCAAAATTAGGCCTTTTAGGACAGGCCTTAAGACAGTGTTTTGCAAAATTCCAACTGAGTAAAAAAAAATTGTTTTAATGCAAACTTTACATTAAGGTAGAGTTTTGCCTTATGCCTGAAGCCAAAACTTTGCCTTAAGTAGATTTGCAGTCAAACTCTGTCGGATCAGCTAGAATTTAAGGCAAATTCTGCCTTGCGAATTTAAAATCTACCTGTCGAAATTTTTTTAAAATTTTTAATTGAGCGGGGGTTCAAACCCGAAATCAAGGTGTTTTTAGCGAAGGATAAAAATTAAAGACCACTAACTTGAGGGAAAATTAAAGACCACCCCCGAATAAGGGTGATGTACCGCGAATTTGTGGCACATTCGACATCTTTTTACTATGAATCTTGATTTTTTTTCAAGTAAATCTGGTTCTCATTAATATTTTTTGTTGTGTTTTAGGAAAACAATGTCCCGACAGCAAAAAGCAAAGAACAACAGAAAAAGTTGCCAGAAATGAGAATCGACGGTCCGTTGATCAGACGACGGAACGTCCTTTGAACCGTCGATATGCATGATTTTCCAGTAATGACAAAGTTGAAGACGACAAAGGACGAAGGCATCGACGAAGCTTCGAACTGATCGACGTTTCGTCATTTGTGTCGTCAAGAAGGATCTCTCAACAAAGGAGAAAAAGACGGAATACTCGACGGAGCATCGAACTGATCGACGGCACCGTCGAACAGTACACAGTGCTGAAGTTACAAAAGACGAATAAATCGACGGATCGTCGAATGATCAACGGTCCGTCGATCTTGCTATCGGGGGCGCTTTTGTCAGTTTTCTGCTGGGCGTTTTTGTATCCTATTTAAAGAACATTTTAGGTTTTTTTTTTCTTACCATTCAGAATTTAAGAGACTAAACTAAAAAGTCCCATTGGTGATGAGCATTGAATACTGCCCTTTTGGAGCTTAGTGAAGACACAAGATTTTATATTCCATCATCTTTATTGCACTTGTAAGCTTTATGTCTCATTTATTGCTTACTACTTTTGAGACCATAATGTGTGAGTAATCTATTTAATCAAAGTTGTGGACCCAAATTATGGGTGCTATATAATGGGTATCTAATATATATATATATATATATATATATATATATATATATATATATATATATATAATTGGTTGTGATGTATTTTATTATTTCTCATATTCATTGTTCTATAAGTTGTTGCAAATACTTGTTCATGCACAAACCCTAGTTTATTTGGAAAGATGAACTAGGGTGTGATTTGAAATAATATAAGAAGGACTCGGGGCGCTACCCCTCGTTTAATGAACTCGCTTAGGAATAAGATGCGTTCTACTTGGCATATTTAATCAGCCTTATTTATAAATTTTCTGCATTTGAAAACATCATGAAAAGAAGTACTTTTTAACTATTGGAAAATATTAGAAAGTGTGTTAGAGATTAAGTGCATACATAACCGTCACCCATTAGAAATATATCATATTGACACCTATAGCATAATGTCTAATCATTTCGGGAACACAACTTTGGTTCTCCAAATCTAAACAAATTTCAAACAGTTTAAAATATCAAATACAAACCAAATCTCCTTTTTAAAATATTCAGAATAGGATTAAAGCTTTTGAAGACTAGTATCATATACAATTAGTACACTTTTCTCTTCATATTCCCTGTGGGATTCGATCCAACCTTGTTTGGATTATTATATTTGACAACGTCCGCTTTACGCCATTAATAGATGTAATTTGGGTGTATCAAACGGCAATTGTACAAATTGCCAGGGATAGTCAAGCGGCCCAAATACATTTGATGAAATATACAGCTCAAATGCGGAAGTGGAAAATACAGATATATACAAATAAAGGATCTTATGTAAAGTCCTTCTGGAATATATGTATATGTGTCAAAATTACATTAATGTATATGTGTCAAAATACATTAATGTATATGTGTCAAAATTACAAATCAATTACGCATAGCTGTAATTAGCTAGGAATTTATTTTATTTATCCTTAGTCCCTAGAATAGATTCGTATAAACACATGTACAGATTGTTCAGTGAAATACAAGGAAAATTTTCTAAATCAGTTTCTTTCATAGTCATATTGATTTAAATACATTATTGTTGGCGATAATATCGAAATTAATAATGATTATGAAATAAATATAAAAAATTCGCCTTATTTATAAAATATGTAAGTACAACTCGGTGCATCCCACGCTTCCAAAATATTATTTACTTTTCTGAAAGAAAATTTGGATATAACTTTTTATGAAGCCAAATCAGTACAAGGAGTGTAGCTATCCAAAAATAGATTTATACATTTGAGGGTTGTCTTAAGTGAAATATTAGAGGGGAGTTATTAAACGTTGTGTCAAACGTAATGGATGTTTTAGGTTAAAAACTCATTTTTATAGTACTACAAAAGCTCTAATAAATTCTCTTTTGTTATGTATTTACCAAAACTGATTTAAGGGGAAGTGTAAAATTGAACTAGAAATACCAGGAAAGTCCATCAAATTCTAGAAATTATAATACATAAAAAATACGATAAAAAAGGAATGAAAAAAGCAAAAGTTGCACTTCAAAAAGCTACGGTAGACTCTAGGAAATCGACCAAAATATCATAAATGGCAAAAACCGCACCTACAAATGTGAGTTCCTCTTATTCCTCTTTTTCGCAGTTTCCATCAAATCTAATGGATAAAGTTTATTAAATATTAAATGAAGATAAAAAATGCTCATTTTCTTCAAACGTAAAGAACCGAACTACTCAAAAATATATGTAGGGTACTATTTTGAACCTACCCCAAACATAACTGATCATTTTATTATTTTCTGCCATGAATACTTTCCAAACTTAGAAAGGACACAATCATTGAAAAGTAGACGTTGACTTGAAGTCTTCTCAGCTGAACCAAAACTCACACCACAAATTAACAAAATAAAATTCCATAAATATCTAGTGATGTTCTTGATTTTTTCAACAAATCATATTTCCTTTTGCAATGGCTAATTCTTTTTCTTATCTTCTACTAGTAATATTTCTCCTTTTTCTTGTTCCATTACACAATTTAGCTCAAAATAATGGTAGGGTAGCTACTAGTAGTTCTATTACTGCAACAGATGGAAGCACCCCATGGCTTTCACCATCTGGTGATTTTGCATTTGGGTTCCAAAACCTTCAAGATAATAAAGATCACTTCTTGCTTTGTATATGGTATGAAAAAATACAAGAAAAAACTATAGTCTGGCATGCAAATATGAGTGATCCAGTGCCACAAGGATCAAGATTGAATCTTGATCCTCAAAGAGGTCTAATACTTAGTGATCCTCAAGGGACTAACCTTTGGAAAACTGATTTGGTTGATGGTAATATTGACTATGCACTCATGAATGATACTGGGAATTTTGTTATCATGGGAAGAGGTTCTACTGATCCATTGTGGGAAAGTTTTAGAAATCGAACTGATACTATGTTGCCAACTCAAACATTGAAAAGAGGAAGCTTCCTTGTTTCTCAAAAGTCAGAAGCTAATTTCACTCAAGGTATGCGTTGAATTGTGTGACCAACTTGCTCAATTGCTTAATTATGTCATGTCTCAACATGATATCTCTATTATGAGGATTTATCACGAATTGACTAGTTTTACACTGGCTGTCAACTTACTGCAACTTGGTCTTTTTTTGGGTTTGTGGCTGACAAAGTGACCAAGCTCAAACAGGCAGAGTTAGGAATATATTTTAGTTATGTTAGTGCATTACTTTAGATCATATGCTTTCTAAGAGTCTTTTAGCCCTATGTGAGATTCTATTTTGATAAACCCGGGCAGGCCAGATTGCACACACCTCAACTAATTCCACTGTTGTTCACCAAGGCTGGGACAAATGTGATTGAGATTTTTATGACGGTAGATAATATAGATAACTTTTAGTATTTTTTACTTTTGTTTTAGTTTTCAGTTGAGAGCTCTGTAACTGGTTCAAGGGAAGGTCAACCAATGATTGATAGACCATTCCCTCCCTATATCATGTTGTCTTGAGATGAATTTGTTAGGAGAAACAGGGTCGGTGAGGATTCATATACCCAACATCAGCTAGTTCGGGATTGATGTGTAGTTGTTGTATGTCTCAACACGCACCCTCATGCGTGGTCTGATTCTTTGCTATGAGCCAAACAATTAGCTGTTATAGAGAGTATAATTTTGATTCTTTTTATTTTATATAGTGTTAGCATGAGATGAATTTATATTAAAAATATGGTTAGTGAGGATTCATATAGACGACCCCAACTGTGAGGCTGATTCTTTTCCATGAGTAGAATTTTAATTGTTGAATTATATTATGTTTCAACAGGTAGGTTTTATCTTCGCATGTCTGATAACGGGAATTTGGTGCTTGTTACACAAAGTGTGCCTTCCAATTCAGATTATGATTATGTGTACTATAACAGTCAAACTTCTGACACAATAAATGCAACGAATTCTGGGGATAAGTTGGTTTTCGACGAGAATGGCCTGATGTACGTATTGACGGGAAACAATCAAAGGCAAATTCTTAATTCCGAATCCATTCCTCCAGCGTCAGACAATTACCATCGCGTGACTCTTAACTTTGATGGTGTTCTTACTCATTATTATCATTCAAGGAATTCTAATAGCAGTGGCTGGAATGTTTTGTGGTCTCAACCCGATAATATATGCAAAATTACGGGAAACAATGGACCTGGTGCTTGTGGTTACAACAACGTATGCAGTCTTAGCACAAACAACAGACCAGTTTGTAACTGTCCAAAAGGATATACACTGCTTGATCCGAACGATGCTCACGGCGACTGCAAACCGGATTTTCCTCTAAGTTGTGATGTTGTTACGAGGGGTTCGCCTGAAGATTCGTATAGCTTTTTAACAGTCCGTGATACTGATTGGCCATTATCTGACTTTCAGCAAATTAGCCCTTCTACTGAAGAAAACTGCCAAAGTACTTGTTTGCATGATTGTTTCTGTGCTGTTGCCATTTATAGAAGCAATAGCTGCTGGAAAAAGAAACTGCCTTTGTCGAACGGGAGAATAGACAACAGTTTGAACGCGAAAGCTTTTATCAAAATAAGTAAAGACGGTGTCCCTCGGCCTTTAAGTCCTGGCCTTCCAAATAATCCAGGATCTCATCAAAGCAAGAATTGGCGAATTTGGGCAATTTTGGCGTCCTCACTCTTAGGTAGCTCGGTCTTGATAAATATTGTGCTCATTAGTGTATTCTGTTGGGGATTCTTCCACATTTACAAAAAGAGAGTGCACGAATTTCGCCCTACAAGTCACGTGACTGACTCTGTCTGTCACAGTTTTACGTACAAAGAACTTGTTGTAGCCACAAAAGAGTTCAAGGAAGAGATAGGCAGGGGTGCGTTCGGGATTGTTTATAAAGGGGTAATGTCTGTCGGTTCAAGAAACGTAGTCGCTATAAAGAAGCTGGACAGAGTTGCTCGTGAGGCAGAGAAAGACTTCATGACTGAAGTAAATGTGATTAGTCAGACTCATCACAAGAATTTGGTCCGATTGATCGGATATTGTAACGAGGGACCTCATCGTTTGTTGGTCTACGAGTATATGAGTAACGGCACTCTTGCAAGTTTCATTTATGGTGATCCAAAACCAAACTGGAGCCAGAGGACTAAAATTGCAACGGGGATTGCACGGGGCCTTGCGTACCTCCACGAAGAATGCAGTAAGCAGATTATTCATTGTGACATTAAGCCTCAAAACATTCTCCTTGATGATTATTATGTTGCTCGAATATCAGATTTCGGATTGTCTAAACTGCTGATGATCAACCAGAGTCGAACGAATACTGATATTAGAGGGACAAGAGGTTATGTTGCTCCGGAATGGTTCAGGAATTGTTTGGTCACAGTTAAGGTGGACGTTTACAGCTTTGGTGTATTGCTACTAGAGATCATCACTTGTCGGAAATGTTTGAAGGATGAGGAAAGCTATGGACCAGAGGCAATTCTTACGGATTGGGTTCTGGATTGCTTTCAAGAAGGGAAATTGGAAGCTTTGGTGCAAAGTGACATTGAGGCCTTGAATGACAGGAAGCAGCTCGAAAGGTTCGTGATGGTTGGTATTTGGTGCATTCAAGAGGATCCGATGACGAGGCCGACTATGAGGAAGGTCTGTCAAATGCTTGAAGGAGCTGTTGAAGTGACTGTTCCACCATGTCCATATAATATTAGCATTACTATTTAAGATCATAAGCCTCATTTATGCGCGATTTCCTCCTCTGTATGTCTTATTATTATTCAAGTTGTCTAACTATATTACTTGCTTTCATGTTGAATGTCTTTAAATAATAATGATCTATATTGCTTGGGTTCTTCAAAAATGCCACCGACTGCTGTTCTTACATTACCATAGCAAAATTTTTGAAATGCCTTCATTTGGTTTTCGGGCATAAGTAATAGTACTATTTTCCATCTGATGCATTTACCAGTAAAGAACTTGTAATTGAATAATTTGAACAAACATTTTTGGGCATCCTTTTTTCTTTTAATAATCGAGAAATTTCTGATTGGTTAGTTGGCTCAACATTAGTAGGTCCACCGATTTGAAACTCGGGGGGAATATGGCTCGCTTCTCTACCTTGCTCCTGCTTAAGTACCAGGTGTCATGTCGGTGATATAGTTTGAACTCATGATGTTCGCCCAATCCACACATTCCTCGTTGACCCAAAATCTTGGAGCCAAGAGAATTTTGAGATCTTTATACAAATAGCAGGCTGAATTCACTTTTTTACTTTTCCTAACAGGTACTAGCCAGTATACTTAGATTTTATACTATTTATATAGGGTGATACATATACCATACATGGTTTATACATATATCATATACTAGTCTATGGGAACGTGCGTTGCCTGTTTATCCAATAAAACTTAGTATGGTATCTATGTGGCAAAAAAATAACATTTTGATTGTATATCTCAATTTCTGCACGAATGATGTTTTCCTTTTTGATCAAATCTTTTAAGATTAAAAAAAAACAACAAATGATACTTGAACAAAGTCAATATATAAAAGATACTACTAATCAGGCATCGGAACAACCTCTCTACCCCATAAAGGTATGGGTAAGATCTGCGTACATCTTACCCTTCTCAGACCCCACTTGTGGGACGGCCACGCTGAGTATGTTGTTGTACTACTAATCAGGCATAACATAAAAGAACGCTAAAGATATAGCATTAGACAATTATTGTAATATAAAGAATAATCCGAGTGTTTTATGCAGTGAAACTCTAATGAAGAGATCAATCGGTCCACAATACAAAGATAAAAGCTTTGATGGAGTGGTGAATGAGAAGATTAGAAAAGAGGCAGATATAACTTAGCTATGACATAGTGCTAACAAAGTGAGAAGCAAATGTGACACGATTCCTTTTGAAAAAAAAAAAAATCATCTAGATTGTTGCGTTTATATAGCATCTGAGAAAAAAATTGTTTTGATAAGCTCCTAGTAAGTTCCTCACTTCCATTGGGTGCACATCTGGATTATGGTCCAAAGAATGAAAGAAATTATATTTATAGGACAACTTCAATTGAGTTAGAATTTTGAAAAGCCAAAAGTTGAGAAAGCAACAACAAAAGATCGGATAAGCGGCAGGAATTGCAAGAGTTAGCTATGTAATTAAGGCATGATATCGTGCACAGATATTCTAAAACATTAACCCTGGGAAATGTGTGGATTAGGTGCATCTAATCTAATTGTAGGAAATCAATCCGTGATTTGTATTGATGTATGAAAGTCAGAATTTTGTCCTTTTTCTTTATGAAATAATTGCAATGTGGACTGTGGAAGATTCTCCTCTGTTACCTAATTTAATCATATATACAAAGTAGGTATCTCCCTATCAGAATGATACTAGGCTAAATTATAGGACCTAATTACTATACATAAGGAAGAGAATATTTACAATATTTACGTAGACTATTACATAGTCTATCACACCCCCGCAGTTGAAGCGGGAGGTTGTCGTACGCTTAGACTGTCCCTGAAATCATCAAAGAGCACGCACGGAAGACCTTTAGTGAAGATATCTGCGATCTGGTAACGGGACGGGACGTGAAGAACACGAACTTCTCCATGGGCAACTTTCTCACGTACGAAATGTATGTCCATCTCAATATGTTTAGTGCGTTGGTGCTGAATTGGATTACCTGATAGGTATATGGCACTAACATTATCACAATAAACCAATGTAGCTGTCCAGATGGGACAACGGAGCTCCAAAAGAAGGTTGCAAAGCCAACAGGACTCAGAGACGACATTAGCAACGCCATGGTATTCAGCCTCGGCACTCGACTTAGACATAGTAGGTTGCCGTTTGGATAACCATGAGAGGAGATTATCGCCAAGGAAGACACAGTAACCTGATGTGGATCGGCGAGTGTCTGGACAACCACCCCAATCTGCATCTGTATAAGAAACAAGAGAGGCAATAGAGGATTTGTACAGATGGAGACCAAACTCAATAGTACCTTGAATGTATTGAATTATGCGTTTAAGAGCATGCATATGTGCAACCTTTGGATCATGCATGTGAAGGCATACTTGTTGAACCGCATAGGAGATGTCTGGTCTTGTGAATGTAAGTTACTGCAACGCGCCGACCAACTTACGATATTGGGCGGGATCATCGCAAGGAGGCCCGACCGTGGCACCAAGTTTGGCTTTGGTGTCGACCGGTGTCTGACTTGGCTTACAGGCATTCATGTCCACACGCTCTATAATATCTGCTACATAATTTTTCTGAGAGAAAAACATGCCGTGTGAAGTCCGGGTAATAGCGATACCCAGAAAATAGCTTAGAGGGCCCAAATCCTTCATAGCAAATTCGGCACTAAGCAGAGACATGATGGATTTTCTGAAAGCATATGAGGAAGCTGTGAGAATAATATCATCAACATATAGAAGAATGTAAGCAATGTCAGAACCTCGACAATAAATAAAGAGAGAGTGATCATATCGGCTATGTGAAAAACCAATAGTGGAGACATAGTCTGCAAAGCGTTGGAACTATGCACGGGGAGCTTGCTTAAGTCCGTACAACGATTTCTTCAAGAGACAGACATGATGTGGATGCTTTGGATCCTTAAACCCAATAGGCTGATGCATATAAACAATCTCATTAAGATTACCGTGTAGGAAAGCATTCTTGACGTCCAACTGATGAATGAGCCAAGAGTGTGCAAGTGCAATGCTCAAGACAACGCGAATAGTAGCTGGTTTGACAACCAAACTGAAATTCTCGTGGCAGTCAACTCCAACCTATTGAGACCTGCCATCACAGACAAGACGCGTTTTGAGCCTCTCAAAAGAACCATCAGATTTTTTTTATGACGAAAAAGCCACATAGAATGAATAAGATTCACATCAGTTGGACGTTGAACCAACTCCCACGTCTTATTATTAATTAGAGCATTATATTCATCAACCATGGAAGCTTTCCAATTGTGGTCATTTATAGCACTGACAGGATTTCGTGGGATAGGCAAGATGGAGAGAGTTCTAGAAGTATTTAAGTTGAACGGTTGTTTGGGCTTAAAAATCCCATGTTGGCTTCTAGTGACCATGCGGGTGGGATGCTGGGCAGTCACGGGTAGGGCATTGGGGGTAAGGGCTGTGGGGCAGTGACCGTGGGATTGGACCGCTGGGAAGTGGGGGGGGGGGGGGGGGAAGGAGCTGCTTGGCAGTGGAGGGAAGGGGCTGGACCGAGGGAACGACGGGTGGAGGAGGCTGTGACAGAAAATGCAAGGTATATGGAGAAATCCCATGGTCCAAAAAATCATAAGAATTTGGGGTTGGTGAGTGCAATTTGGAGAAGGGAAATTGAGTTTCCTCAAAGATGACATGCCTTGAGATGATGATTTTGTTGGTGGATAAATCATAACATTTATATCCTCTATGATTCAACGGATTGTCCAAAAATACACATGGGGTGGATCTTGCTTGTAACTTATGAATAGTTATAGATGGGAAAAGTGGATAACATAGACACCCAAAAACCCGGAGATGAGAATATGAGGGGGCTCGTTGATAGAGAACTTGCGTTGGTGATTTATACCCAAGGACTTTGGTGGGAAGTACATTAAGGAGGTATGTGGCCATTTGGAGAGCATGATGCGAAAAAGAGGGGGGCATGGAAGAGTGGACAAGAAGAGTACGCACTATGTTGTTAATGGATTTAATTGTTCTTTCCGCTTTTCCGTTTTGAGGAGAGGTATGGGGGCAAGAAAATCGGAAATTTAAACCATTTGAGGCGCAAAAAGATTGAAAATGCCCATTGGCGAACTCCCGCCCATTATCACATTGAATGTTTTTAATGTCTCTTTCGAATTGAGTCCGCATTAATGCCTTAAAAGATAGAAAAGTGGAATAGACTTGGGACTTGTTAGAGATTGGAAAAATCCAAAGTAAATTACTATAATCATCAAGAAAGAAAACATAATAGCGGTGCCCATTAAAACTTAAAACAGGAGATGTCCATAAATCACTATGAATGATATCAAATGGCATAGTAGTAAATGACAATGAATCATAAAATGGCAATTTAACATGTTTCCCCAAAGGACAAGAGGTACAAAAAGAAGTTCGGGCCCTATTACATTCAATTAAGGCATTACTACGAAGAGAACTAAGGATAGCATTTCCCGGATGGCCGAGTCGGGAATGCCACAAGCTAGGTGATGCAGCAATGAAGGTGGATGGTGGAGTGGTCCATTTTGTGGCAATGATAGGATACAATTCCCCGGTGCTCTCACATCTCATTAGGCGGCTCCCCGTCAGTAAATCCTTCACAGAAAACCCAAGAGGATCAAACTCAACAAAAACATTATTGTTCTTAGTGAATTTACGTACGGAAATAAGGTTTTTGATGAGTTTTGGAGCATGCAAGACATTTCGGAGACGTAATTGAGTATTAGGTGGGGGTAGGAATGTATGACATAGCCTCGAATTGGAATAGTGCTACCATTACCAACAATGATTCCAGAATTATTGCTCAAATTAAAATAAGACGTAAGAGTACCTAAGTTGGCAGTCCTGTGGGAAGTCGCTCCAGTGTCCATGTACCAATTATCATCCGATTGATGCATGGACAGAGTGTGCATGGCTGCCTCCACGTCTATCGGAGTGTACCCAAAATAGGTCGGACCATGCACGGAATAGGCCTGCTGAGGTCGTGGACCCGCATCGAGAATGCCGCTGTCGGGCCTTAGTGTGGTGGAACGCTGCTGCCACTGTCTCGTCGGATACGGGCAGGGGGGCATTGGCCACTGCTGGGGCGGCCCGGTAGGCCAGTAGTAGCCCCCTGCCGGTGGCTGTCCCGTCAGCCACCGGCCTTTGTTGGTTTGTCCGCCGCCGCCGCGGCAGGATTTCCCGCGGTTGTTGTTGTTTTTGTTGTTCCCCTTTCCCTTATTCCTGTTAGAATTCCTGTCACGATTATTATCACGACGTTTAGGTGAATTATTGTTGCAGCTAGGTGGCGGGGAGGGAGTATCATTATCAACAAGTAGAGCCGCAGGACTGGAATCGCGGGCACGTTCCTTGGCTACTGCGTCTTCGAGCTTGAGTCTGGAGCACACTTCAGAGAAAGATGGCAGCACATCCTTCTGCTGGATGGTAGAAGAGGGCAGCACATCCTTCTGCTGGATGGTGGTGACAAAGTGTGCATATGTCTTGGGTAAGCCTGCAAGGAGGCGCAAGACAATACGTTGGTCGGACACCGGCGACCCCACGTTGGCAAGCTGATCCGCGAGAGACTTGAGCCTATTATAATAGGCCATAACCGAGCCGAAGTCGGCTATTTTTGTGGTGGTGAATTCACTTTCAAGGCACGCTGCCCTTGAGTGCTTGTTATCTTGGAAAAGTTGAGCAACTTGATTCCAAGCCTTCTCTGCAACATCATCCGTCACGAGAATAGAGGTAAGAATGCCATGGGATACGGTGGCGTATATCCATTAAAGGACCACCGCATCTAGCCGTTTCCAGAGCGGAAGGTTAGCCGCCTTTGTTGCGTTGTACGCAGTGAGTTCAGTGGTGTCAGTTGGTGGTATGATGTGTTCAAGTACGGAGTGGACGCGGGCTAGAACTTTGAATAGTGTTGCCCATTCGTGATAATGGCCGGTTTCCATGTCTAGAGTGATTGGGATTAAATATTTCACATTCGTGACGGTTAAAGCAGAATTGAAATTTTTGTTGTCAGCCATTGAAGAAAGAAAAGGGAAGAGGAAGGGGCAGCGGCTACGGCTAGGGTTAGGAGAGAAGAGGGAGGTGGACGGCTAAGGTTTAGGATGCTAGGGTTTTTAGGAGAAACCTAGTCTGATACCATGTAGGAAATCAATCCGTGATTTGTATTGATGTATGAAAGTCATTATATACAAAGTAGGTATTTCGCTATCAGAATGATACTAGGCTAAATTATAGGACCTAATTACTATGCATAAGGAAGAGAATATTTACAATATTTACGTAGACTATTACATAGTCTATCACTAATAAATGATTGAATCCAAAGCGTAAATAATAAATAAGGTCTTTTTGCCACGCTATTTTGGTCACAATGGCTAAAATGGGGTAAATTCGTATGATTATTCAAGTCAAATTTAATAATTTATGCTTACTTAATGTCATTTCTATCTTTTCTTCTCAAAGTTTATCTTAATTTAAAATTGCACAATAGAGGTTATGGTAATTTTTACATAAATGTAGCTAAAATTAGGTCAAATTAGTGTGGCAATTTAGTAACTCTTTAATTAAAAGAAATATTAGTATAGTAATAACTTTAAGGAGTTAAAAAGGTGCAGTGGATATACAATTCATTATAGTATCTTCTAGTAACTGCCTTTCCATTTTCCAAATCAATTGTAGTATAAAATTATGATATACAATTCATTATAGTATCTTCTAGTAACTGCCTTTCCATTTTCCAAATCAATTGTAGTATAAAATTATAAATTTACTGATCATTTATTAAAGATAAATTTACCGTTGGTACAAAAATATTTTAGTAGTAGAGTTTAAGAGAGGATAAAATAATCATTCAATATTTTATGAATATTTTGGTAATTTAACTTTTTAACTTAAAGTTTTTCCACTTTAAAAATAGTATGATCCGCAGGCTATTTTTAGTTTAAGCAGTTGGATGGTCCGCTATTAGGTCTATTTTTCAACAATTTTTTTGTACGTCTTAGTAGGACCCCTTCCTTTTACTGGAGGTCTGGAGTTCAAGTCTTGAAAGTGAAAAAACCCTAATAGGGCACACTTCCTCATTTAGTGAGTTCTATGCCGGTGCAAATTCGAATTAGTCGGGCCACTGTGTTTGAGAAACCGACGTTTAAACCAATAAAATTTAGTTACATAAGCCATAGATGGCTATTGCTTATTTGCTAGTATATTTTCCATGGACCAAGTCAATTTTGTTTGAATGTGACATAATTAACTAATTTGATGATTCTAGAGGTAGCTGGAAATCCAAAAATATTTTAATCTATCTGTTTCTTTCCACAGCAAAGATCTGTTGACTTACTATGATGCAGTTTCTTTGAGTCGAAAATAGATCATGAAGTCTTTTCTTTCCCATGAATTTTTGACTAAAGGGTTTGAATAAGATGTCTTTTTAAAGACAATTACCAAACCCTTTGGACATGTCAAGAAAGGTAGGGAAAAAAATATATCCTCAAGATTATTAAAAATAAATAAATAAAAATTCTATCTCAAATCTTGGAACAAAATTTTATGTTTTTATCATGTGTAATAGCCAAACTTATCTGATCATAATCACTCGGGGTGGCCAAGATTTGTATAAGAAAAGTCTTCCGTTAACTAAGTTCCTTGTAGATTGAAAATTCCTATGTTGTCTTTCAAGATTTTAGTTCTTAAAATTCAAAACCAGCAACCATTTAATGTAGTGAAAAATGTTGACACTCCAATTCTTGAATTCAACTCGTGACTTCAATAACAAAACAAAATTCTCTTCTGTCAAAAGACTACGAGGATGTTTGGCTAAGCATATAAGTTGGTCAAATAGACTTATAAGCTAGAGTCTGTTTAGATTAGCTAATTAAATGTAGCTGAGAAGTATTGAGTGTTGAGATTAATTTTATAAATAAGTAGTTACGTGTTTGGATATAGGTGTTAAAACCGATAATAAACCGTTTCCATTTTTTTGGGAAAAAGCATCGCATAGTATAGTGATAGTGCCCGGTCCGCAGCTGCGGAGTCCGCCTTCCCTTGAAAACACCTCCCAGAGGGGAGGGTTATAGTACAGATGTACGCTAAGGAATAATCCA